>NC_092713.1:31441952-32086952 GCF_047496885.1 Scyliorhinus torazame | reverse complement strand
AGCAGGAGTCCCAAGGATAGATCTTCACGGGATCCCAGAGGAGGGATGGGAGGTCAATACTGGAGGAACAGTGGCTGAATTTGGATAAGAGTCAGACAAGAGCATTTGAGTTCTAATCGGTATTTTGTAAATGTTTGGTATAACCTCCATACTTTTATACTCTCTCCCTCTTAATAAAGCCAATAATCCAACATCTTTATTAACTACCTTCTCAACTTGTCCTGCCACCTTCGAAGATTTCTGTGCATACATCTCCAGATCGCTGTTACATAGATACATAGAAGATAGGAGCAGGAGGAGGCCTTTTGGCCCTTCGAGCCTGCTTCGCCATTCATCACGATCATGGCTGATCATCCAACTCAATAGCCTAATCCTGCTTTCTCCCGGTAGCCTTTGATCCCATTCTCCCCAAGTGCTATATCTAGCTGCCTCTTGAATTTAGCATCAACTACTTCCAGTATTTTTTTTCTTTAAATAGGCTCAATATCTGGAGAGAAAATCGGTCCAGTTGCACACCAGTTTTTAGTCTGATCTGGACACTTTTGCCGAATTCTGGTGTAAATTCTCATACACAATACAGCCATGATCTGATTGAATGGGGGAGCAGGCTGGAAGGGCAGAATTGCCTGCTTCTGCTCTTAATTCCTATGTTCCTATACACTTTTCCATATATTTGTGTGCTCTCCAAATGCAAGTTTCGCATTTCTCATTTTCTGGTTCAGACCTTTATGACCATTTATTCTCTATAGTTTTGTTGTCAGTCAATGGCTGGAAGAATCATTGATTATTTTTTGGGTAACCCAGATTAATAAGAGAACTTAGAACATGTTTTTCTTTTAAACTTATTCCAGTTCAAATTCCAAACTACAAATCAAGGTCAGGCACAGGTTAATGTCAATGAAAAAAACCCATGTGGTTAGGTTTCTGAAAGCTGCTTCAGTTCAAGCTTAAATCACTTAACCTTTTACGTGATACCAGACTCAGCACAGATAGCCAGTGGATTCAAATCATGATTTTCTATTTTACAGTAATCGAGAAGTCACGACCTCCCAGAGTTAGCTTTATTCTGGTTTCCTGTTCTGATTCACTGGAAACCTTCTGGTTTCAGGTTCTTTGCGAGTGCTAATCTTTAGCACGTTTTGCATTTGAGCTGATTTTTTTTTTTCTATTTTGCAGTTTATATCAAAGAATATTGATATTCTTGGTGCAGATGATAATTTGGGTCAGCATAAGGGTCTCACATTTTCTGCCACTGCTTAACGATTAATATCTGCTGTTTACAGACTCTCTGTTCATAAACTCTGTTTATGGTTCACTGATCAGTAATGGTCAGCATCCAGGGCAGCACAGTGGCTAGCACTACTGTATACGGCTCTGAGGACCCAGATTCAAACCTGGCCCGGGTCACTGCCTAAGTGGAGTTTGCACATTCTCCCCGTGTCTGCGTGGGTTTCACCCCCACAATACAAAGATGTGCAGGGTAGGTGGATTGGCCACGCTAAATTGCCCCCTAATTGGAAAAAAATAATTGGGTACTCTAAATTTATTTTTAAAAAGTTAACGGTCAGCATCCATTAAAAGGTGTGCTTCACATTGCTATAATTTAAACAGAACATTGAAATTCAGAATGAATGTTACAGTTTTTCAGCACGTCCAGTCCGTTGATGCTGTTCTGTTCCAATTTAGACCTCTTCTAATAAAAATAATGATTTGTTATATGAATCTCATTCAGCACCACAATGGCAGGAGTCTTAGAAGATGGGAATTCAGACTCCCACTTGAAGACATTTTTTTAATAAATAAGGGATTTGATCGCAGAAGACCAGACTGGGTTTGTAAAGGGCAGACAGCTAACAGCGAACATCAGGCACCTGCTGAACGTGATTATGACCCCACCCAGGGAGGCGACACCAGAAGTGATCCTCTCCCTGGACACTGAGAAAGTCTTCGATTGAGTAGAATGGAGGTACCTCATAGAGGTGCTTGAACGATTTGGGTTTGGACCAACTGGGCGAAACGTTTGTACAGCGCTTCCCATGGCGAGCGTACGGACGAACACCAGCTCTGAATATTTCCGGCTGCACAGAAGCACGAGGCAGGGATGCCCATTGTCCCTGCTGCTGTTCACACTGGCAATGCAAACCAACCAGGGGCTGGTTTAGCACAGGGCTAAATCGCTGGCTTTGAAAGCAGACCAAGGCAGGCCAGCAGCGCGGGTTCAATTCCCGTACCAGCCTCCCCGAACAGGCGCCGGAATGTGGCGACTAGGGGCTTGTCACAGTAACTTCATTTGAAGCCTACTTGTGACAATAAGCGATTTTCATTTCATTTCATTTCAATTGAGCCACTGGCCATCGCTCAGAGATCAGCGAAGGGTGGGGCGGCATGGTGGCGCAGTGGTTAGCACTGCTGTCTTACGCCGCAGCGGACACGGGTTTAATCCAAACCCTGGGTCACTGTCCGTGTGGAGTTTGCACATTCTTCCCATGTCTGCGTGGGTCTCACCCCCACAGCCCAAAAAGATGTGCAGGGTAGGTGAATTGGCCACGCTAAATTGGAAAAAAAGAATTGGATACTCTAAATTTATTTTGGTGGATGGGCATTCTATAACAATAATAATCTTAATTATTGTCATAAGTAGGCTTACATTAACACTGCGATTCCTACACTGAAGGAGAATTCAGAATGTCTGATTCACCTAACAGCACGTCTTTCGTTACTTATGGGAGGAAACCGGAGCACCCGGAGAAACCCACGCAGACATGGGAAGAATGTGCAGACTCCGCACAGACAGTGACTCAAGCTGGGAATTGATCCTGGTACACTGGCGCTGTGAAGCAACAGTGCTAACCACTGCTACCGTGCCACCCATTCGGAGAGGGGCAGGGAGCACAGTTTCTCTCTATGCAGATGACCTGCTGCTCTATGTCTCGAACCCCTTGCCCTGCGTAGGAAAGATAACGGAACTCCTGGGGGAATTTGGAGCCTTCTCAGGTTACAAACTCAACCTGAGTAAGAGTGAAATCCTTCCCGTGAACCCCCGAGTGGGAGGAACAGAGCTAGTGGCGCTACCGTTTAAACTGGCCCAAACCAAATTCAGGCACCTAGGGATCCAGATAGCTCACGACTGGACGCAGCTCCGCAGTGTAACCTGTCCAGCTTGGTGGAGAAGTTGAAGAGGGACCTGTGGTGATGGGCCTCACTCCCACTATCCCTGGTGGGAAAGGTGCAGATCCCTGGTGCAGAAAGGTGCACAATGCTACCGAGGGCAGCACGGTAGCATTGTGGATAGCACAATTGCTTCACAGCTCCAGAGTCCCAGGTTCGATTCCGGCTTGGGTCACTGTCTGTGCGGAGTCTGCACATCCTCCCCGTGTGTGCGTGGGTTTCCTCCGGGTGCTCCGGTTTCCTCCCACAGTCCAAAGATGTGCAGGTTAGGTGGATTGGCCATGATAAATTGCCCTTTGTGTCCAAAATTGCCCTTAGTGTTGGGTTGGGTGGGGTTACTGGGTTATGGGGATAGGGTGGAGGAGTGCGCTCGGGTAGGGTGCTCTTTCCAAGGGCCGGTGCAGACTCGACGGGCCGAATGGCCTCCTTCTGCACTGTAAATTCTATGATTCACTGTATATTCCCTACCTGTATTAGACCTTCCAAAATGCATTACCTCACATTTGTCCCGATTAAACTCCATCTGCCATCTCGCCGCCCAAGTCTCCAAACAATCTAAATCCTGCTGTATCCTCTGACAGTCCTCATCGCTATCCACAATTCCACCAACCTTTGTGTCGTCCGCAAACTTACTAATCAGACCAGTTATATTTTCCTTCAAATCATTTATATATACTACGAACAGCAAAGGTCCCAGCACTGATCCCTGCGGAACACCACTAGTCACAGCCCCCCAATCAGAAAAGCACCCTTCCATTGCTACTCTCTGCCTTCTATGACCTAGCCAGTTCTGTATCCACCTTCCCAGCTCACCCCTGATACCGTGTGACTTCACCTTTTGTACTAGTCTACCATGAGGGACCTTGTCAAAGGCCTTACTGAAGTCCATATAGACAACATCCACTGCCCTACCTGCATTAATCATCTTTGTGACCTCCTCAAAAAACTCTATCAAGTTAGTGAGACACGCCCTCCCCTTCACAAAACCGTGCTGCCTCGCTAATACAACATAACACAATGTTTCTGAAGGAAACATTTCCGAAGATGGTCTTGCACAAATCTCAAGAGTACAGGGGAAGGAAGTATGTGATTACCTGCCTGGGAAACAGCAGAAGCCAGAATGGGTCTGGACAAATGTAGTTCCTGAAATCTGTGATGGGGACAACATTAAAAATGTAAACAAAAGTTACCACTGTGAAGGAGACATTCCATAAGAACAGTTAGTTAGTTGTTGGAAGGATTTCCATAATAATGAGGACACACGGGCTGATTTTCAACAGTGACCAGGAGTTCTAAATGGGTCTAGGTTAAGAGAACTAACAAACTGGGTGAAAACATTTTTTTTTAAACCGCAAAACAGTCAAATTGTTGTTTACATGGGAAGCCAATGATTAGGAAAGGGAAGGTTGTAAGTGTTCCAAGGAAAACTTGATGACTTGTGTTGTAGTTGAAGTGAAAGGCCTCAGGACAGTAATCTCAGAATCTTTCTGGAATGTTGATCTCGAAACAAGATAGGCAGGAAAGGATTTCAATATCTCCATGCACAGCCAGAAAGATAGTCTAGTAAGGGAGATTGTAGATTCCAGGACACAGGATGAGCTCTGATAGGACCTTCCAAACCTGTGACTACTACCATCTGGAACAACAGACGCACAGGAACATTTATCAGTAATGGCAGACATTTATGAAAATAGTTCATGACTCACAACAAAGATATAACCCAGTGAAGAAGGATTCTAAGAAGGGGATAAGTCAACCATGGTTAATCAAGCAAGTTACGGATGGTATTAAACTGAAAGAAAAGGGAAAGATGTGTGGGAAACCAGAGAATTGGGAAAGTTTTAAAAACCAACGAAAGATGACCAAAGAAATAATAAGAGGGAGAAGAAAAACTGTGAAGGTAAACTAGCAAGTAATATAAAAACAGACTGTAAGAGCTTCTTTAAATATATAAAAAGGAAACGAGAGGCCAAAGTAAACATAGACACCTTAGAAAATTAGACTGGGAAAGTAATAATTGGGAACCAGGAAATGGCAGGGGTGTTAAATAAATACTTTGCATCAGTCTTCATGGTAGAAGACACAAATAGCATTCCAAAAATACGAAATAATCAAGTGGCAAAAGTGAGGAAGAAATAAATGCAATAGCTATCACCCAGAGAAGGGGTTAGCAATGCTACCTCGCGGTGCCGATGACCCGGGTTCAATCCGGTCCCCGGTCACTGTCCATGTGGAGTTTTCACATTCTCTCCGTGTCTGCGTGGGTCTCACCCCCACAACCCAGAAAGATGTGCAGGGTAGGTGATTTGGTCATGCTAAATTGCCCCTTAATTTGGGGGGGGGGGGGGGAATTGGGTGCTCTAAATTTATGAAAAAAAATTATTACTAGAGAAATGTATTAGGAAAACTAATGGAGCTATAGGCCAATAAGACCCCTGGAGCTGATGGGTTGCATCCTAGGATATTAAAGGAAGTAACTACAGAGGTATTAGATGCATTGATAGTAATCTTCCAAGAATCCTTAAATTCGGGAAAAGTCCCAGAGGATTGAAAAATTGCCAGAGATGTTAAATAAGTGTGCAGCATGGTAGTACAGTGGTTAGCACTATAGCTTCACAGTGCCAGGGTCGCAGGTTGGATTCCCGTCTTGGGTCACTGTCTGTGGGGAGTCTGCACGTTCTCCCCGTGTCTGTGTGGGTTTACTCCGGGTGCTCCGGTTTCCTCCCACAAATCCCGAAAGACGTGTTGTTAGGTAATTTGGACATTCTGAATTCTCCCTCTGTGTACCCGAACAGGCACCAGAATGTGGCGACTAGGGACTTTTCACAGTAACCTCATTGCAGTGCTAATGTAAGCCTTTGTGACAATAAAGATTATTTTATTAAAAATTAAAAGAGCACCTTACATCACTTTGCCAGGAGCAACACCAGACATACCAAAAAATGAGTTGTCAACCTGGTGAAGCTACAACACAGGACTACTTGTGTGCCAAACAGCAGACGCAGCTAGTAATAGAGCGAAGCGATTCCACAACCAATGCATCAGATCTAAGCTCTGCAGACCTGTCACATCTAGCTGTGAATGGTGGTGGATAATTAAACAACTCACTGGAGGAGGAGGCTCCACAAATATCCCCATCCTCAATAATGGAGGAGCCCAGCACATCTGCGCAAAAGATAAGGCTGAAGCATTTGTAAAAATCTTCAGCCAGAAGTGCCGAGTGGATGATCCATCTCGGTCTCCTCCAGAGGTCCCAAGCATTACAGATGTCAAACTTCAGCCAATACAATTAACTCCAGGTGATATCAAGCGACGGCTGGAGGAACTGGATACTACAAAGGCTATGGGCCCTGACAATATTCCGGCAATAGTACTGAAGACATTTGCTCCAGAACTTGCCGCATCCCTAGTCAAGCTGTTCCAGTACAGCTACAACACTGGCACCTACCCGGCAATGTGGAAAGTTGCCCAGGTGTGCCCTGTTTCCAAGAAACAGGACGAATCCAACCCAGCCAATTACCGTCCTATCAGTCTACTCTCCATCATCAGCGAAGTAATGGAAGGAGTCATCAACAGTGCTATCAAATGAGACTTACTCAGCAATACCTGCTCACGGATGCTCATTTTGAGCTCTGCCAAGGTCAATCAGCTCCTGATCTCATTACAGCCTTGGTTCAAACTTGGACAAAAAGAGCTGAATGCCAGAGGTGAGGTGACAGTGACTGTCCTTGACATCAAGGCAGCATTTGACCAAATATGGCATCAAGGAGCCATAGCTAAAGCAGCACAGTAGCATTGTGGATAGCACAATTGCTTCACAGCTCCAGGGTCCCAGGTTCGATTCCGGCTTGGGTCACTGTGCGGAGTCTGCACATCCTACCCGTGTGTGCGTGGGTTTCCTCCGGGTGCTCCGGTTTCCTCCCACAGTCCAAACATGTGCAGGTTAGGTGGATTGGCTATGCTAAATTGTCCTCAGTGTCCAAAATTGCCCTTAGTGTTGGGTGGGGTTACTGGGTTATGGGGATAGGGTGGAGGTGTTGATCTTGGGTAGGGTGCTCTTTACAAGAGCCGGTGCAGACTTGACGGGCTGAATGGCCTCCTTCTGTACTGTAAATTCTATGATAATCTATGATTAATCTAGGACAAAGGTTCGGCACAACATCGTGGGCCGAAGGGCCTGTTCTGTGCTGTATTTTTGCTATGTTCTATGTTCTATGGAGTCAAAGGAAATCAGGGGGAAATCTCTGCTGGTTGGAGTCATACCTGACACAAAAGAAAATGGTTGTAGTGATTGGAGGTCAATCACCTCAGCCCCATGACATCACTGCAGGAGTTCCTCGGGATACTGTCCTGGGCCCAACCCTCTTCAGCTGCTTCATCAGTGACCTCCCTTCCATCATAAGGTCAGAAGTGGGGATGTTTGCAGATGACTGCACAATGTTCAGCACCATTCACAACTCCTCAGATAATGAAGCAGTCCATGTTCAAATGCAGCAAGACCTGGACAATATCCAGGCTTGAGCTGACAACTGGCAAGTTACAGTTGCGTCACACAAGTGCCAGGCAATGACCATCTCTTACAAGAGAGGATCCAACCACCGCCCCTTGACATTCAATGGCATTATCATCGCTGAATCCCCCACAATCAACATCTTCGGGGTTACCATTGATCAAAAGCTGAACTGGACCAGCCTTATTAATGCTGTGGCTACCGGAACAGGGCAAAGGCTAGGAACCCTACGGCGAGTGACTCACCTCCTGACTCCCCAAAACTGTCCACCACCTACAAGGCACAAGTCAGGAGTGTAATGGAATACTCTCCACTTGCCTAGATGAGTGCAGCTCCAACAACACTCAAGCTTGACACCATCCAGGACAAACAAGCCCACTTGATTGCTCCTCCTTCCACAAACATTCAAACCCTTCACCACCGACGAACAATGGCAGCCGTGTGTACCATCTACAAGATGCACATCAGGAACTCACCAAGGTTCCTCATACAGCACCTTCAAACCCATGACCACTACTATGTAGAAGGACAGGAGCAGCAGATACCTGGGAACTCCACCACCTGGAGGTTCCCCTCCAAGTCACTCACCACCCCAACTTAGAAATATATATTTTTTTTTAATAAACTATTTTATTGAGGCATTTTTGGCACAGTAAACAGCAAAAGTGCGGAACAGTGTGCAAAGAACAATAAACATAGTACAAAAACCGGCTCCCGTCCCACAAGGACCCGCCTAATTAACCCCCTAATCTATGTTACCCTAATCCCCTCTCCCGCGCCCCCGCTGACGATTAATTCTCCGCGAAGAAGTCGATAAATGGTTGCCACCTCCAGGCAAACCCTGACAGTGACCTTCTCAGAGCGAACTTAATTTTCTCCAGACTGAGGCAGCTCACCATGTCCGATAGCCAGGCCTCTGACTTTGGGGGCTTTGAGTCCCTCCATGCCAGCAGTATTCGTCGCCAGGCTACCAGGGAAGCAAAGGCCAGAACGTCGGCCTCTCTCTCCTGTACTCCCGGGTCCTCCGAAATCCCCAAAATTGCCACCTCTGGACTCATCACCATCCTTGTTTTCAGTACCCCGGGACATAACGTCCGCGAATCCCTGCCAGTACCCCCTGAGTTTTGGACATGCCCAGAACATGTGGACATGGGTCGCTGGTCCTCCCACACATCTGCCGCACTTGTCTTCAAATCCAAAGAATTTACTCATCCAGGTCACTATCATGTGGACCAAGTGGACGACCTTGAATTGGATCAGGCTGAGCTTAGCGCATGTTGCGGTCGCGTTTACCCTACTCAATGCCTCCGCCCATAAGCCCTCTTCTATCTCACCTCTGAGCTCCTCTTCCCACTTAAGCTTCAACCCCTCGGTCTGCGTCTCCTCTGCTCCCATAAGTTCTTTATATATCCGAGACCCTCCCCTCCCCCACCCATCCACTGGACACTACCCTGTCCTGGATCCCCCTAAGTGGCAGGCGTGGGAAGGACAGAATCTGTCTGCGTAGAAAGTCCCGCACCTGCAAGTACCTGAAATCATTCCCTCTCGCCAGCCCAAATTTCTCCTCCAGCGCCCTCATGCTCGGGAAGCTCCCTTCTAAGAACAGATCGCCCATCCTCTCAATCCCAGCCCTCCGCCATGTTTGGAACCCACCGTCCATATTCCCCGGGGCAAATCGGTGATTATCGCAAATTGGGAACCAAACCGATGCTCTCACTTCCCCCATGTGCCTCCTCCATTGGCCCCAGATCTGCAAAGCTGCCACTACTATAGGGCTGGTGGAGTACCGTGCCGGCAGGGGCGCCGTAACCGGGGCTTCCAAGCTGGTGCCCCTCCACGAAGCGGCCTCCATCCGCCCCCAAACCGCCCCCGCACCCACCATCCACTTCCTTATTATAGCTATGTTGGCCGCCCAGTAGTAATTACTAAAATTTGGCAGCGCCAGCCCCCCCCTTCCCCTCGGTTCCTCGCGAGCATCACCTGTGGGGACTTTCCCGCCCACACAAATCCCATAATCATTTTATTGACCCTCTTAAAAAAGGACCGCGGAATGAAAATGGGGAGACACTGGAATACAAACCGGAATCTCGGGAGGATCGTCATTTTCACTGTCTGCACTCTCCTCGCGAGTGACAGTGGGAGCGCATCCCACCTCCGGAACTCGACCCTCATTTGCTCCACCAACCGGGATAAGTTCAATTGTGCATCCGATCCCAGTCCCACGCCACCTGTATCCCGAAGTACCTGAAACTATCCCCTACTAACCTAAACGGCCGCCCCCTCAGCCGACCCTCCTGGCCCCTCGCCTGGACTACAAACAACTCACTCTTTGCCATGTTCAGTTTATACCCCGAGAACCGGCCGAATTCCCTCAAGGTTCCCACAATTCCATCCATCCCAGCCACTAGATCCGTGATGTATAAGAGCAGGTCGTCGGCGTATAACGAGACTTTGTGTTCCATACCCCCCTCCCCTGAACCAGCCCATTGATGCTCTCAGAGCAATTGCCAGCGGCTCTATTGCTAGCGCAAACAGCAGTGGGGAGAGGGGGCACCCCTCCCTTGTCCCCCGGTACAGTCTAAAATAGTCAGACGTCATCCTATTTGTCCTTACACTAGCCTCCAGAGCCTGGTACAGCAGCCTAACCCAGTCGATAAAGCCCACCCCGAACCCAAATCGCCCCAACACCTCCCATAAATAGTCCCACTCAACCCGGTCAAAAGCCTTTTCGGCATCCATTGCCACGACTACCTCTACCTCCCTACTCTCCGGGGGCATCATGATCACATTTAACAGCCTTCTTAGGTTGGCCACCAGCTGCCTGCCCTTGACGAACCTGGTTTGGTCTTCCATAATAACGTCCGGCACACAGTCCTCAATCCTAGAAGCCAAAAGCTTGGTCAGTAATTTTGCATCTACATTGAGCAGAGAGATCGGCCTATAGGACCCACATGCCTCCGGGTCTTTGTCCCGTTTCAGTATCAGGGAGATGGGGGCCTGTGACATCGTCGGGGGTAAAACCCCTCTGTCTCTTGCCTCATTAAAAACCCTAGCCAGCACTGGCCCCACTATCTCAGAGAACTTTTTATAGAACTCCATCGCAGGGGCTGTTTAGCACAGGGCTAAATCGCTGGCTTTGAAAGCAGACCAAGGCAGGCCAGCAGCACGGTTCAATTCCCGTAACAGCCTCCCCGAACAGGCGCCGGAATGTGGCGACTAGGGGCTTTTCACAGTAACTTCATCTGTGCTCCAGCGCTCGATTGATTTCTGAATCTGGTCTAAACTGTCCCGTTTCAACGCGGTAAAGCCCTCTTGAATGACCTTCAACAGATGCTCTGTTGTTGGCTGGGCTGTCTGCACCGGGGTCCGGACATCGGCCATATTGTCTTCAGCAGCAGCCTCCACACTACGATTCTTTCTGCTTCTTAGTTCCATACATCTATGTATGGAATCAGTGCCTGAGTGCCTATGCCTTCAGATTCAGCGCTTAAAAGCACAGAAAAGTCGGGGGAAAAGGTCCAAAAGTCCGACCGGAGCAAGAGCCACCAAATGTGCGACTTACTCCCTCATCGTCGCCACCAGAAGTCCCCAACTTAGAAATATATGCCGTTCCTTCACTGTCGTTGGGTCACAATCCTGGAACTCACTCCCTAACAGCACAGTGGGTGTACCTACACCTCAGGGACTGCAGCGGTTCAAGAAGGTAACTCACCACCACTTTCCTGAAGGCAACTAAGGCAATAAATGCTGGCCTAACCAGTGAAGCCACATCCTGTAAATTCATTTTTAAAAGACTAATGAGGGGTGATTGCCCAGATTCAAACTGTTCTTGTTGTGGACAGGGTGGGTGTGTGGGGGGTGGGGATGGGGGTGGCATAGCCCATGTTTTGAGATAGTCTGGCTGTATGTTGTGAGGCGAAGGTATCAAAGGAGTTCCTAATTTCCGTAGGCCTAAATAAAGATGAGGACAGATTATTCTTTGAAGTGATGAGGAAGATATGTTAAGTAGAACATTACTGCTAACTAACTAACTTAACAAGCTTAATATAATCTGAACTAATAATTTCTCATTGGGCTGCATTCTCATCCACTGTTTTAGGAAGAACAGAAATGTTTTGACACAACTGAATGACGGCATCCGTAGTATGATTACATTCGGCAAGATTTGGGATAAATCAATATAAAATATCAGTGCTTAATATATTACCTGAAGTTGGTCCTTTCATAGTTGCAATAAGGGAAAAACGGACTGAGCCTGTGGAATTCATTACCATAGGAAGCAGCTGAGGCCAAAACATTGTATGTTTTCAAGAAGCAGTTAGATATAGCACTTGGGGTGAAGGGGATCAAAGTATGTAGGGGAAGATGGAATTAGGCTATTGAGTGGGATGATCAGCCATGATCATCATGAATGGCAGAGCAGGCTCGAAGGGCCTCCTCCAGCTCCTATTTTCTATGTAAAGTAATATTGCCACACCTCAGTTGTCTACCCCGTGTTCAAATAATTGAACAGTAAGAAGCCTTACAACATCAGGTTAAAGTCCAACAGGTTTGTTTCAAATCACTAGCTTTTGGAGCACTGCTCCTTCCTCAGGTGAAAATAATTGCAGCTAGCAGAAGACAAAGTTTATGCTTTGGAATCGGCTGGACCATCAGGAACTGTTTAAACTTCACTTTGAACGGAAGTGTTGGCTCTTTGCTAATATTAAGCATCAATTCTGCAAATATGTAAAAGCACAAATGCTCCATTTTCCTTCGCCAGCGATTGATGTCAGAGCATTTATACATAACTTGGATCAGTAAAGTGCAAGTCAGCCTATGTGAACCATCAGTTTGGTACTAGAAAGTGTAAAATAGTGGAGGCACTTCCTAAATGTTTAAAATGATGGTGCTTTTTCTTAATCCATCATGCAGACCCGCTTCCCATCCATTGACTCTGTCTACACCTCCCGCGAGCTTGGGAAAGCGGGCAGCATAATCAAAGACCCCTCCCACCCGGTTTATTCATGCTTCCAACTTCCATCGGGCAGGGGATGCAAAAGTCTGAGAACACGCACTAACAGATTCAAAAACAACTTCTTCCCCGCTGTTACCAGACTCCTAAACGACCCTCTTATGGACTGAACTGATCTCTCCACACATCATCTCTACTGAGTAGTGCTCCACTACTGTATGCTTCACCCGATGCCTGTGTCTATGTATTTACATTGTGTATTTTATGTTTGCCCTATGTATTTTCCTTTCATCTATGGAATGATCTGTCTGAACTGTACGCAGAACAATACTTTTCACTGTACTTCAGTAAACGTGACAGTAAACAAATCCAATCCAATTAAATATTCCTCACTACACTAAATGTAGTGGATAGTGCTGTATTGTGGCAGGTGGGGAAATAACTAAGCAGGTTATGGCAGGTGCAAATTTGGAAAACGTTGCGGCAATATCCCATTGTCTACACGAAAAATGAATGTGTGTTTGGATGCTGTGCAGCTACTATACTTCGACAGATTTATTTTCCTCTGCAGGTGGCACTGAGTAATGTGTCCTTAGCCAACAAGAACAATTTTGCAATAATAACTCGAGTGTTCACTTTTTGAAGTATATTTCTTTGGACTTTGCATAAGAGGAGCACCAGCTTCCGCCTCGATTGTCTTAATGAATTAACATGGCAACATTCGGTTTCAGCCGTTGTGGGAAATGGTCACTGAGATGAGTTCACTCCTGACCATAAAAGGATTTCCCAGCGTATATCACCATTTTCTGAAAAAGGAGGACTAAAGGGAGAAAATTGCAACAACAAAAAGTAGCAATCCAAATATAGTATAGGTTTAATATTGTTTATGATGCTACGTTGGAGTGAGGAGATGTAAAGGGACTCCTGTGGTGACTGTGACCTTAGTCTGTGTATAACTGAGCCATATAGGAAGATCCAGGGTTTGGTCATGGATCGATTCTGGAATAATTGGCCTCAATGCCTCTGGGTTAGGGGGAGGAAATTTGGACAGCGACCTTCACTCCCTGTTTGCATTATCCATAATGCTGCTTCACACTCTTGATTACAACCCAATGACTCTTCCTGGATGTGTATGTGTAGAGCTAATGTGCTCATTTGTGGGGTAATCCGAAAGCCAAATAGCTTGCTAATGGAAAGATTTGAATAAAAGTCAATTGACCCATCTACAAAAACATCACATACCCCACCCTGCCAATGCCCATTAAATAATATTAAGCAAAGCTTTGTTTTTTTAAATAAATTTAGAGTACCCAATTCATTTTTTCCAATTAAGGGCAATTTAGCGTGGCCAATCCACCTACCCTGCACATCTTTGGGTTGTGGGGGCGAAACCCACGCAAACACGGGGAGAATGTGCAAACTCTGCACGGACAGTGACCCAGAGCTGGGATCGAACCTGGGACCTCGGCGCGGTGAGGCCGCAGTGCTATCCACTGCACCACCGTGCTGCCCACATTTCCAGCAAAACTTTTAACACCTTCAGGCAGGGAGGGGAGAAACGTGAAGAAAACCTGGAACATAGCTGTACATTCACACATCTTATTTATTAGCATTTGCCCTTGGCAATAGCTTCAAACTCACCCATATTAAATCTTTAATGCTGTGGTGTGGATAGTGTTATCTCTTCTAAATTACTGTCTTTTTACTCCTTCCTTCCACCACATGCATAACGGACTGGGGCAGTCTCCTTCAGGTAAGTAATTGACTGTGTATGTCCCCAGTCCATTCTAACTGATGCAGTTCATGCCACTTTTATTTGTATGAGCGAAACCTCCGCTTACAGCAATATAGTCTTCTCATCACATCTATTTTCATTTCTTTATGCAGATTCAAAATGGTTGTATTGTATACTTATAACTTTATGACAAACATTTTTTGAATAACTGGGTAGTTAAGTAACCTAATATTGTATCATGTATAGGCTAAAAAAACTAACATCACTCCTTTGTTTTTATTCCTTTGCTATCTGAGAGAGTTGCGAGCTACCTTGCATTCCTTGTGCTAATGAGTTAGACTAATAGATTTACAGTTTGTGTATGTTTTCTAACTAAATCCCAATCAATCATGCCTGGAGATTGGGATTTCCTGCTCTTCTAATATTCTTCCCTTCTAATACTTTTCCTGTTGAATTAAGATACCCACGTGTAGTAAAGATTAAATCACTTTTCACAACTTGTTAGGTGTTTTAATTTTGTGTGAATTTATTCTGGAATCTCCTCCTGTACAATTTTATGCCTTTATTCCATCTAACCAGGCATTTTTCATTGCCCTAATTGGGCGATTCAATATTCTTCATTTGCGAGACCCGAGTTGTTAATTATGAAAAAGTAATCGTCTCAGAAGCAAGTATAGAATCTAGTTGAGAAAAAAATATCTCCATCTGGGCTGGTGAAGTTGGGAGGGAAATTAATAATACATATCAGTTCTCTGGTCATGTGAAAAGACATAAGACGGGTTAATGATTAAAATGTTGACCCTTCATCAAATCAGTCCTGGTGAAATGGCTACTCCGGAGATGAAATCTATATAATTTATATCACTCTTTTAATGGGATTTACTTGATAATGATTTTTGTCATCGCTGCTAATGTGGATAATCCTATACTTACGGCTTTTTCTATCATTTAATAGTCCAATTAGTGGTAAAAGCAAAGTCTCTTTCTCAGTTATGTTATGTACACATATAATAATAATATATTGATCGCCAAAGGAAAGGGAGCTGGATGTTGAGGGTCTATGTAAGCCAACATGGTCAGTTAGATGAATTAAAGATGTGGTTTATTTAATTGAAGGAATTGCAGAATTTAATCAATAGCTGCATTATTTGGTCAGTATCCAGGAAATTGGATGTTGGTGCTTACAGGAAAACCTGTCTGAAGAAATTGACTACAGTCAGAAACATTTTCAAATAGGATACATTGTACATCTGTTCCAGATTTTTAAGAAAATATGACAAATGGTCAATATTCAAGGTGGCAGCAAGATAACAATAATAATCTTCTCTCTCAACAGGTCATGTGCCTAAAAGGACGGAGGGGCTTCTCAGGCCCACACACTTTTGATAGGATCCATATTGTGAACCATTTAGCAGATGATGATTCATTCCACTCCTCTGATGACGATCTAATTACAGATTCCCTGAGGGTTCGTGATCTCCGGGGGGTTCCTCACCATTTTCACCACCTCGGCAGAAATGCACAAATGGAAACTAATGATGAGGACAGTACGGACAGTGATAATGAGGATGGGACAATACATCCTGGTCACTATAAGCAGATCAGTAGCCAGAACGTCTGTGCCGTGAATCAGAAACAGGCAGAATCTTTCTCCACCACCGTGTGACCATCACTGTGAACAACATGAGGCTTTCTGGTTCATATCAAAGGCCAGGTGGCCTCCGATCACTCAGACTTGAATGCAACTTTCAGTCTGGCCTGCTGATTAAAGTAAAGGGACTGAAGTGAGGAATTACATGGGTGTCTGCCATGAAATGGTGGAGATGATGTACTGAATTTCATAACAGATTTTTCTTTTATTGGGAGGGGTCATTTTACCTGTTCTTTTGTCTGCCTTAACCTTTGCCAAACCTTTTCGATATAATTGTTGTTGCCACGTGCTTGTCTGAGAGAGGGCATGTGATGTGGACAGGAGATGAGATGTTGACAGTATTATATACCGTATCTCCTTTTTAAAAAAAACTTGAAATGCATACTTTCTAATTTATTTAGAATGGGAGGTTTTGTTTTTCTTTTTGCTTGATACTTCAGTCAATGGAATTGTCAGCCCTTGGGACATTGGTTGCTTACGAAAAAGATGCATCATCTTGTGCAATATTAATTATATTTTATGCTAATGAGAACAAATTTTACTTGTTTATGACATAAATGTACCCTGATGGTCATAACAGAGGATTAATTAAATGAGTTGGTGCCTTCAAGGCACATTTTGGTCAGTAACTTGTCAGTTGACAGTCTTAATTGAGCAGCACATGCAGTACAAAGAATATGTGCAATTGGAACATGTTTTTTTTAAAACAGCACCTCACCGGCTTGCTTAGTATCCCAGCACAAAAATCTGTAACTTCAAGGAAAATACTTTGATATGATTTTTAAAATCAAATACTAAGATTGCTGTTTATAGACCTTACATGATTTTGCCCTTTTATTTTATTTGTGTTTTTCATTTGAGATGTTTGATAACAAATAGTGATGTACCTATGGTATGTGTTACAGCAATATCTAATTTTGTGTTCCTTTGTTATGACAGAAATGTAGTCGAGCTTTAATATAAATACCTTTCAATGTTAACGGGGAATGCATTGTGTTACATTTCTATCATTGTATCAGCTGGCCACTTAAGAAATTGGGGATTTCAACATAGTCACGTGCTGGTTACCCTGGTCATTCTGTTCAAGAAAATGCAAAAACACTATCAAGAAACTCTGTTACGCAGAGGTAAGAAAACCTCCTCAGAAAATGTCCTTGGTAAATGTAAGTTAGCTCTGCTTGGCAGTTGTTAACACTAGCTTTTTCACTTCACTAATGAGAATGCTTGTATAAACACTATCAGTGTTTCTCTTTTAACTTTAAATTATAACATGATCACAATGAATAAACTTTTCATGATTTTAAAGGAATAATATTGTTTCTCATTACTTAATGTGGGTTTCTCACTGCTGAAGTAACAGGGAATCTTAACACCAAAATGGGAATGAGAATTTTACACACAATTCCATATTTTACATAGAAGCATATGTACAAAATAGAAGTAGGAGAAGGCCATTCGGCCCTTCAGCCTGCTCCGCCGTTCATTTTTATCATGGTTGATCATCAAGATCCACGCTCTGAGCCCACCTCCCCCACCAATATCTCTTGATCCCTTTAGCCCCAAAAGCTACATCTAATTCCTTCTTGAAATTACACAACGTTCTGGCCTCAACTACTTTCTGTGGTAGTGAATCCCACAGACTCACCACTCTCTGGGTGAAGAAACTTCTCCTCACCTTATCCTCAAACTATGACCCCTAGTTCTGGACTCCCCCACCATCAAGAGCATTCTTTCTGAATCTACCTTGTCTAACCCTGTTCGAACTTTGTAAGTTTCTATGAGATCCCCTCTCACTTTTCTAAACTCCAATGAATATAATCCTAACCGATGGTGTCTCTCCTCATAAGACAGCCCCGCCTTCCCAGAAATAAGCTTGGTAAACCTTTGCTGCACCACCTCCATAACCAGAACATCCTTCCTCAGATAAGGACAACAAAACTGCTCACACTACTCCAGGTGTGGCCTCACCAGCACCCTGTACAATTGCAGTAAAACATCTCTATTCCTATATTCAAATCCTCTCACTACGAAGGCCAACATACCATTTGCCATCTTTACTGCCTGCTGGACCTGCGCATACTTTTAGCAGATGTGCACGAGGACACCAAGGTCTCACTGAGTATCCACTTCTCTCAATTTACACCCATTCTAATAATAATCTGCCTCATATTTCTGCTACAGAAGTGGATAACCTCACATTTATCCACATTATACTGCATCTGCCATGCATGTACCCACTCACTCAGCCTCTCTAAATCCCGCTGAAGCATCTCTGCATCCTCCTCACAGCTCACCCTCCTACCCAACTTTATATCATCTGCAAATTTGGAGATAATACATTTAGTTCCCTCAGCCAAATCATTGATTACAATGTGAACAGTTGGGGTCCTGGCACAGATCCCTGTGGAACCCCACTAGTCACTACCTGCCAATCAGAAAAAGACCCATTTATTCCAGCTTCCTGTCTGCTAACCAGCTTTCTATCCATCTTAAGGCACTATCCACAATCCCATGCACTTTAACTTTACATCGTAACCTGCTATGTGAGACTTTGTCAAAAGCCTTCTGAAAGTCTAAATAAACCACATCCACCGGTTCTCCCTGGTCAACTCTACTAGTTACACCTTCAAAGATGTGCGACGTGCCAGTGATGAGGACGTCGTCCACAGATAACCTCCCCAACCTCCCTAGCAAGGTTTTAACCCTCCCCAACCTCCCTAGCAAGTACCCCTCCAAGAACAGCAGTCCCGGTTCTGCCCAGTTTGTACAGGTCCCGCCTCCCCCAGAACCGGTCTTAATGACCCAGGAATCTGAAACCCTTCCCCTTACAACATCTCTTCAGCCACGTATTCATCCAATGCATCGTACTATTTCTACTCTGACGAGCACATGGCACTGGTAGTAATCCTGAGATCACAATCTTTTGAGATTCCGACTTCTGAACTTTCTTCTTAACACCGTACATTCTGCTTTCAGGACCTCATCCCTTTTTTTTACCTAAGTATTGAGACCGATGTGCACCACGACCACTGGCTGTTCACCCTCCCCCTCCAGAATGTCCTGTAACCACTCTGAGACATCATTGACCCAAGCACCAGGAAGGCAACATACCATCCTGGAGTCTAGTTTGCAGCCACAGAAAGGCCTATCTATTCCCCTTACAATTGAATCCCTATAACTATTGCATTCCCACACTTTTTACTCCTCCCCTGTGCAGCAGAACCAATCGTGGTGCAATGAATTTGGCTGTTGCTGCTTTCCTGAGAGGTCATTCCCCTCAACAGTATCCAAAATTGTAGATCTATTTTGCAGGGGAATGGCCACAGGAGATTCCTGCACTGCCTGCCTCGCTCTCTTGCTCTGCCTGGTGGTCACCCATTCCCTTCCTCCCTGCGGTGTGACCACATCTCTATGTGCTATCCACAATGCTCTCTGCCCTCCAGATGTCTCCAGCCGCCACTCCAGCTCCAAAACCCGGGCTTCCAGGAGCTGTAACTGGAGACACTTCCTGCACACATGCTGGCTCCGGGCACTGGAAATGCTCCCATCCTCCCACATGGAGCAAGAGGAGCAAACCAAGGCTTTAAGTTCTCCTGCCATGACTTACCCTTTTAAATTAAAGCTTTGGAAGATGCTTGATATTAGATTATATCTAATTCCTTGTGGCCCTTCTTTCCTTGTCCTCGTAACTACCAATTAGAGCCCTAACAGATTATAACCACAAAACGTCTTTTCAAACTATAATTGATGAAAGTTGTAAAGACTTACCGACCTTACCCACTACTTACCAATTAGCTCTCTCCTTTAGCCTCGGATGCAGCAGGGCAAAGACCCCTCTCTGAAGATTCAAAAGTTACAAAGCAAGGAGAAAAGCAAAGAGTGCCTATTCCCGCTCGGCACCAAATTCCCACTCTGTTTTAAATTCCCAAATTTAAAACTCAATCTCTGTGCCTCACTCTTGATGTGGCCTCTCCCTCTGCTTCTGCACAAAGATAATCATGTCCTTATGATTGCAAATTAAATTGTTTTTGTTGCAATATTTCACTGCAAAATGGCACTTATATGGGCACATATTAATTTCAAAATTATTTCAGATTAATGTCCGCAATTAGTTAATATCTTACGTGTACCTCCCAAAGCTTTCTGACTAATTGTCAAATGTATTGCTTTAGAATGAAAGGAACAAAATCCTGTGGATGTGGCAACTACTCATCTGTGGAGAAAGAAAGCAACAACATTTCAGGCCATGACCCTTCAGAACTGGCAAAAGTTAGAAATGTAAGGGCTTTTATGTCGGGCAAATGTGTGTGTGTGTGTGTGTGGGGGGAGTGAAAAATGAGCAAAAGGGGAAGATTGTTCATCGGGTGAAACACAGGAGAATTTAAATGGTAAAAAAGTTCATAGAATCATAGAATTTACAGTGCAGGAGGAGGTCATTCGGCCCATCGAGTCTACACCTGCCTCTGATGGTTGTCTGGGGGTAGAGCCAGAGAGAGGAGTTAAAGGGACAAGTGAAGAAGCGAAAGATGGATTCTGAAGGAGTGTCAATGTCAGAATGATGAGCAGTCAAATCCTTAGATTTCTGCCTTGGCTCATTGCATCTGCTTTAATTTTCATACTCGTACTTTACATTCACTGCAATAGTTTAAGAAAATTAACTTATTTCAAGGAAACAACTGGCGGCCTCAAGAGTTGCGATATAATCACGGTGTTATGTAAGATAACTTGCAAAATTTTAACTGTGTGTCCATCAGTGGGCGGTGCATTAGAAATATGACCACAGTCAGTCATTCCTCAGCGTTAAGGTTTAAAATCCTTTGCAAACATAAATTATTTTCCTGTTATTTTCCACCTCCCAATATTGGACAGCTATCCTAATGTTACACCTATTCTATATAATAGAAACAGTGTCCTGATGTAGTTTCATGACCGGAAACGTTAATTCCGTTTCTTTCTCCACAGACTCTGTCAGACCTGCTGAGTACTTACGGCATTTTCTGTTTTTATTCCAGACTGACAGCGTTGCTTTTGGACCGATGTTATATGTTGTTTGTAAACTAATTAGCCTTCGTAAAGAGCTATCCTTGCCAAAGGAGTTTTTCCTTATTTATCAAAATAAAACAGCAGCAAATGTATTTGAATACTTGGATACATATTCAATATAATTGGGGTTTTGGTCTTTAATACCAGTGTATTAAGGCTTCAGTTGAGTTCCCAGAGCAAAGACCGCACTCAGTACACCTCCTCTCCCCAATTGCCCATTTTTCTGTGATTGGTCAGTGGAGGAGCCATTGTTGTCTCGGAGATGAAGAAGTAAACACAGTAGCAAAAGCCCAGGCCTCTGCATCTCCTATCCCATCGTGTACCAGTGTCAAAAGGGACGTCAGAATGTCTGCAAAGAACATGGTAACCCGCGTGTTGGATATGATGTGACTGTGGCTGTTTTAAAATGAAAGGCCAGTAAATGAGCTATGCTTCCCTCTGCCACAGACTGGCAACACTTAAGGGAACCATCTAGTGTTTCCAACAATGTCCTTCATTCCTGTCAGAATCCTATTTGTTACAAAATGCATTTAGGAGTACTGCATTTAGTTAACTTAATTTATGCATATTCTTATTAAAAAATTACAACCGATGTATGGGAAATGGGGGTAGGAGCAGGCTTTGCAAACTTGCTGTGCTGTTCAATAATCGCTGATCTTCCGCAGCACCACCACCCTGCATTATCCCTGTATTCCTTGATTCCCTTTGCATGCAAATATTGTTGTTACCTGCACAGATCCTATTGGGGAGGGACAATTGATTACCTCATGGACCTCGGGGAATATGAGCTCCCCCTAATAAGGGGGCGGGGCAATCGTTATCTTTTTCTGTTGGATAAATAGAGCCGGCCAGTTTGGTACAGGCTGGCGAGAAGACCAGTAGCAAACTACTGGTGCTGTGTAAATATTAGTGTAAATAAAGTTACGTTTCATTTGACTCATGAACTCATGTTGGATTCTTCGTGGCCCTCACAATGCTCAATGTTACATGATCGATTCATCGGGTACACTGAGGGAGAATTCAGAATGTCCAAATCACCTAACAGCTCGTCCTTTGGGACTTGTAGGAGGAAACCGGAGCACCCGGAGTAAACCCACGCAGACAGGGAGAGAACGTGCAGACTCCGCACAGACAGTGACCTAAGCAGCGAATCGAACCTGGGTCCCAGGCGCTGTGAAGCAGCATTGCTAACCACTGTGCTGTACCCGAACAGGCGTCATAGTGTGGCGACCATGGTCTTTTCACAGTAACTTCATTGCAGTGTTAATGTAAGCGTACTTGTGACACTAATAAAGATTATTATTGTTGTTTGATTGTTGATAGCCACATACACCTGATGAAGTCAACAACCAGAAAAATCAGAGAGAATGTGCCTCTTAGAAAACACTTTTTCGTACAGAAATTACATCTTCTATATGTGAGGCGGAATCATTCCAGAATCAATCTTTGCAGAATCATTTGCTTCTCATTTGTCACCATCTGCAAAATGGACACTGATTTGTTGTATAACGTGAGGAACTACATATCTGTTTGTTCAAAAACAATGCAAAATATCTCATTCTTTGGAACACTATTTTGAGCTTTTATATTTATTAGCTGTTTCTGAAGGTTGCATTGTGTAGACGTGCAATTAAACTATTACCTTGTGATATTTGTGAGGATAACATGAAAATGCTTCCACTCTGCACCATTCTAGACAATGTTGCTTTAAGGAAGAAGGAAAACATAAAAGATTTATCGGGAGGACAAGAACTCTATGAACTCCACCCGCTTTTTCCTTTGTGAACACACACAAAAAGGCTATGCTGAGTGCACTAAGTTTTAACAGCTTTTGTCTAGCTTCCACCAGGTCTGGTTAAGCTTATATCAAAAACGAAATGCCAATGAATTCATTGGACATAAGCTGTCCTGTTTGTTAATTTACATGCCCCTTTATCAAAGTCTCTCTGCAGTCCAACACCAGTGGCTGGCAGTTCAGTCAGTGGCGCCAGTGTACCACTACGGGACATAAATCTAAGACGAAGCAAAGCTGAGGGTGTCACAAATTTGATGCAGAGAAAGGAATTGATCTCTTGCTATTGGTAAATTCATCCATCAGATTCAGGTGCCGGCAGCAAGATTGGTTAGGTGCACAAACTTACTTCCGAAGTAAAACAGATCAACAATCGGCTGCCCTGATTAAAACTTTCGCACATGCCAAGTGTACGAGCAACCATTACACCAAGACGAGCTGGGGCTGGACAATACAATCCAAGTTCCGATTAGACAAATAGTTTTGCTCCTTTTCATCTACATCTGTCGAGTCTGTTGTGTAGCCATGTTTCAAAATGATTGTAACTCCCGATAACTTGGGCAGGCTAGAAATTCAGAACCTTCTCTCCCTTTAGCAAGAACATCTTGATCATCGAGTGAAAGGACAGGCAAAACGCTTTGGGGTTGAATTTCAACTTGGACAGGGCTGCAGAATAGTAACGGATCTGCATCTAGCCGTGTGGCCATCAAAAATTCAATTCCATTGACTTGAAGAAATGATCAGTATGGAAGAGTAGTGATTCGTCAGTTGAGGGAGTGTAATGGTGGTGATCCGCTGAGAGATTTCTTAACCTTGTTTGACCAGATGTGATGCAAGTTCATGGAGTAGAGACTGCACAAAGGACTCCCGGAGCCCCTCCCATTCCAAATATCGCTGTGCCCCCTTTGGTGATAAATCCTGGTGGGATCGGGCGCATCCAGAATTATTCTGGAGGTGACTTGGGTATTGGCTGCGGGTTCAAACAAAAAGTTGCACATTTCACAATGCACAAATTTCATTTTTTTTTAACTTAAAGACTTCAGCTTTTCTCTGAATAATTAATTTGGACTGATATTTTTCCCCGATAGCTTACACTGTCAGCTAAATGATGGTGTTAAACCTGGGACACAACAGTGGAATTCCTAGTTGAAGCGAAAGAGTGAATCCCATCGTGGTTTTTGTTTGAGTTCTAAATGATTTGACACAGAATACTCCAGAATGGATTTTTCAAGTTAACGTTCGCATTGACATATGATATTAATTTTAAGGTAGAAGTCTGTCAGATTTAACCTTGTGCATTAATTTGTGAGAATTCAATTATTAAATGATAATAGAATATTTTAATTAATATTTTCTTCGACTTGGATCAATGTCTTCCCTAATGCTATATGTTTGTTTAAGAGTTTTCTCCCCCGCAAAATAACATTGATTCCAATTTTGAAAGTTTTTCAAGTTTTTTTTAAAAAATTCATTCATGGAATTTGGGCGTCGCTGGCTGGGATTGCTCATCCCTAATTGCGGCTTGCTGGGCCATTTCTGAAGGTATTTAAAAGTCAATCACGTTGTTGTGGGCCTGGATGTTACATGTAGACCAGGTAAAGATGGCAGATTTCCTTCCCCAAAGTAGATCAATGAACCAGATGGGTTTTTACGACAATCGGAAATGGTTTTAATTCCAAAATGTTTTTCTGTTAAGTTCAAATTTCATCATCTGCCAAGGTGGGATTTGAACCCGGGTCACCAGAGCATTAGCTTGCGTCTCTGGATTACTAGTCAGCCACACTATGCACTCCACCACTATGTCTTTAGTATGTTTCACAATTACAGGTATTCTTTCTTTTAGGTCAAACCATTTCTCTTATTGCCACTGTGTGGGTAAAATCAAAACGGGGGCATCCATGAACCACTTTGAGCACAATTATTAATCCCAACCTCGATACTGATGTACGTCAAGGCCCTCACCCCCTTGTGCTAAACTCCAGGGTCACCCATCCTCGAATGCTACAAATGGCCACGATCCCTCCAGTGATCCTAATCCTCATGAAATTCCTCACCTTCGCAGTGCCCATTTCCAACTTGATACTTGTTGCCACTTACACTGTTGTTTGTGGGACTGTTTTTTAAAAAACAGGATAGGAATAAATATATTTGCAGGCTGAGGGAAAGATCAGGGACGTGACTGTTATTGTATAGTTCTTAACGAGTTGTCACAGACTCGAAGGGCGGAATGGCCTCCTCTGCTCTAGATGCTATCTGTACATCTGGTGCAAATTTCCTGTTTTCCAATACATGTCACACTTCAGCTATCACCTTGAACCTTTTGTGTCACACTTCAAAGGCAGGTATGCAAATCAGACAAGATTCAGAGGCGCACAATATCGGTGCTATGATCTCTATAATCTCAGTTTATATCTATGTGAACTCATTTTGGTTTTATTAACAATGGCAGCCACTTGATTAGGTTTTGTAACCTAGAAAGGATACAGGCGTACAATATAAATGAAAAAATATTCCCAATATTATCAAAAACCGCACCCTTTGACTTGGGGTATTTTGCACCATAAGATATTTGTTGGCAGATATTAAAAGTTTTGCACGACTGCTTCAGTGTATCTTTAGTACACAAACATTTGCTAGTGTGCTGTAATGGCTCAGATGGATAAAACGTAGTGCTAATAGGGCCAAGGCCAGAGGTTCAATCCCCGTACCCGCCAGCAATCCCTCTTATGGGTGGCACTGTGATTAGCACTGCTGCCTCAGGGCCGGGGATCCAGGTTCAACTCCGGCCTTGGGTAACTCTCGGTGTGGAGTTTGCACCTCCTCCCTGTACCTGCGTGTGTTTCCTCCCACTGTCCCCAGATGTGCAGGTTAGATGGGGTTACAGGGATGGGGGAGTGGGCCTGGGTAGGGTGCTCTTTCAGAGGGTCGGTGCAGACTCGATGGGCCAAATGCACTGTGGAGATTCTCTGAATCTATGAAAAAAAATTGTCACGTTCACTGTTAATGCTCAAGTGCTGCTTGGGATCTTTTACATCTACCGAAGCAATCTGCTGGGGCCTCAAGATTCAGATTCCAACCGACAAGTGTACCACTGCAGCACTCCTTTGACTTAATGGTCTGACTATGCAAAAGGTGCGAAAGCTTGAGGTGAGACTTGAACCCACAATGTTCTGACTCAAGGGCAAATTAATCAGACTACACTACTGAGCTTGGATTAAATGTAATCTCAAATACAAAAACATTGAGGAACTGAAACTTTCTTGGGAGAAACAACACAAACCAAACCAAATGGAATGACATTGAGCGTGGCAGAGAAGCGAACAATTCAATTTAACCAGTCCCAGCTGGTGTTTATACTCCACTTAAGCATTCTCCGAACCCTCTTAATCTACTCATATCAGCAGAGCCCACTATTCCCTTCTCCCTCATCTGCTTATCTAATTTCTCCTTGGCTGAATCCATACCATACCCTGTGGTAGTAAAACAGAATAATCACTCAGGAAGGTTACCAAAGAGGAACAGTTATTTTTTTTTTTCCCCTGTGATAGGATGATAATTGCATTTAAAGAAAACGCTTTGCTGTGAAAAGTCAAAACATTGGCCATTTAAGTCATTGTGATTATGGGAATGGCTATAGTATTTGCTTAAAAGACAGATATGTCAAGGTAACAGTGAATAGTTTCCATAAACTAATATTTTTTAATATAAATTTAGAGTAGCCAATTATTTTTTTCCAGCTAAGGGGGCAATTTAGCATAGACAATCCATCTCCCCCACACATCTTTGGGTTTGTGGGGGTGAGACCCATGCAGACACCGGGAGAATGTGCAAACTCCACACAGACAGTGACACAGGGCCGTGGATCGAACCAGGGTCCTCGGCGCCATTGGCAGCAGTGCTAACCACCGTGCCGCCTGTAATTAAATTTGTAAAATCAAGCTAGAATGGCGATATACTCCGACTATGAAAAGGAATTTGCGTAAAAGAGTGGAGTCAAACCATAAGGAACAAATTAAAATGCGCATGGGGCAAACTGACAGGAAATTGGGAGATAGCCAGGGCTTGTAGTTCCTAGAATCAGAGGCTGTAAAACGCCCAGGAAAAAGCTAAGATGTTATCCCTGCCGTTTGCAGTGAGCTTGATAGGAATGTTGTAGGAAACCAAGATCAAAAAGTCCAAGGCAGAGATGAACTGGCAAGTCACGAGCAGGCCAGAATTATCCCTGTGGCCAAAGTTGGACAGTTGGAAAATGTATTTAGTAGTGCGTTTACATTATACAGAGCAGAAATGGTGGAAAATAATCCAGTAGATGCGGAGTACAGAGTTATTGAAAGCATTGATATAGAAAGATGAAATGGAGGCTATTGAGACCTTAAATGACAATTTTTTAAATTTAGAGCACCCAATTCATTTTTTTGTCCAATTAAGGAGCAATTTAGCGTGGCCAATCCACCTATCCTGCACACCTTTGGGTTGTGGGAGTGAGACCCACACAGACACGGGGAGAAGGTGCAAACTCCACACGGACAGTGATCCAGGGCCGGGATCAAACCCGAGTCCTTGGCAACCTTAAATTACTATAATTGAGGGTGAACCACGGCACGGAAGGAAAGGCCATTTCTGTCATTTACAGGTGACATTGTCAGATATGTTTTAATAACTGACAGCTAGAGATAGAGAGTTCACACAGTTGGAGTCATCTGTGGGGACATAATAGATTTGAAAATACCACATCCATAGGTAGAGAAAAAGAGGTGGAGAAAGGGGGAAAATCAGAGACACAAAACATCAAGGTGAAAGACATGTGGAAATGGAAAACATACTTAATGAATTCAGTCAACCAAAACAAACGAAGAGCAGATGGATCAATAAGGCCAATTAGTGACTGATTAACGCAATTAAATAAGAGATTGGAACAAGCAACATTTAAGCATGCCTGTGCAATGCATGTCGGATCATGCAAGACGTTCAACACCTTCCAGGACAAAACTACCTGTTTGATTGGCACCGGGTTCACCACCTTAAACATTCCAAAGAACAAAGAAATGTACAGCACAGGAACAGGCCCTTCGGCCCTCCAAGCCCGTGCCGACCATGCTGCCCGACTAAACTACAATCTTCTACACTTCCTGGGTCCGTATCCCTCTATTCCCATCCTATTCATGTATTTGTCAAGATGCCCCTTAAATGTCACTATCGTCCCTGCTTCCACTACCTCCTCCGGTAGCGAGTTCCAGGCACCCACTACCCTCTGCGTAAAAAACTTGCCTCGTACATCTACTCTAAACCTTGCCCCTCTCACCTTAAACCTATGCCCCCTAGTAATTGACCCCTCTACCCTGGGGAAAAGCCTCTGACTATCCACTCTGTCTATGCCCCTCATAATTGTGTATACCTCTATCAGGTCTCCCCTCAACCTCCTTCGTTCCAGTGAGAACAAACCGAGTTTATTCAACCGCTCCTCATAGCTCCTCCCTCCCTGCATTCGGCACAACTCACCAAGGCGTCTTCAATAGCACCTTCCAACACTCTGGCCTCTACCTCCTAGAAGGACACGGGCAGCAGGCACATGAGAACATCACAACCTGCAGGTTCCTCTTCAAGTCACACACCATTCTGTTACTGTTCCTTCACTGGCAGTGTCAAAAACCTGGACGTCTCTTTCTAACAGCACTGTGGATGTAACCACATCACCATGGATTGCAGCAGTTCCAGAAAACAGCTCACCATCATCTTCTCAAGGGCAATTAGGGATGGGTAATGAATGCTGGCCTTGCCAGCAAAGCCCACTGTTCCTTGAGCTTCCGATGAGCCTTAATGGAACAGTGTAGAAGGCTGAGGTCAAAGTGTGAGTCACAGAGGGTTGAAGTTACAGGTGACTTGGGGTCACACTTGTGGACTTGTTCCACAAAGCAATTACCCAATCTATGTTTGGTCTCCCAATGGAAAAGAGGCTGCAACGTGAGCAGCGAATGCAGTAGAACAAATTGAAAGAAGCACAAGTAAAATTCAACTATGTGGAGTTGACCGTGAGAAGGGAGAAGGTGTTGCATTTCTTGTGCTTGCATTGCAATGTACTGTGGGGAAAAAAGGGCGTTTTGGAGGTGATTAAAGAGCTGATCAGGATGTCAGGAAGGGACTGTCCCTTGGACACTGGTGATACACATCACTGCCTTGGACACCAGGCAGGAAAGGGGGGGGTGATGTTTTTAGTGGTGCCACCTCATTACAGAAATGGTGGGGGCTGATGCGTTGAATGTGGAGGTTGATGGGGTGGAAAGTGAGGACAAGGCGAATCCTGGCCCGGTTTTGGAAAAGATGGTGTGTGGGCAGAAATGCAGGAAAGAGGGACTTCCGGTGGCGCCCTCGAGGAAGCAGGTCGCAGGTCGAATCGCTCCCGCCCGCGATGGGCAAACGGACCTTTTGAACAGACTTTTGCGGGACATGGCTACCTGGTTAGATTAAGGGGACGATAGGGAAGAGGTTTCCCCCCCCCCCAGGATATGAGCAGCTGGACCAGAAGTGGTCGAGTGGAGCGGCAGGGCTCGAAGCGGGAGCAGTGGGGACCTCAGGCCGGGCGGCAAAGCATGGCGGACGGCAGGGACCAGGGAACGGACGCTCACTGGCCAAGGGAGCAACAGATGGAATTTTTTTAAGAACTGCTTCGCCGAATTGAAGAGGGTCACGTTAGACCCGATGAGGGCGGTGATGGACCGAATGGTCGAGGCGTAAGGCGCTCAGGGAGGTCGAGGTGAAGCTCTCCAGCCAGGCGGACATGGTGGTGGAGCTGGAGCATGAGGTGGAAGAGCTGAACACCCTCCCGAGGAGGATGCAGGAGCAGCTTGAAGAGCTGGGGAACTGAGCCAGGAGGCAGAATTTGAGGATCGTTGGCCTCCCCGAGGGCTGCGAGGGGTCGGCTGTGGGTGCATACATGAAAGGTATGCTCGAGGCGCTGATGGGACCGGAGGCCTTCCCCCGATCCCTGGAGTTGGAAAGGGGGGAGGGGTGGGTAGAGAGAGAGGGGCCCTGCGCTTGGTACCTTTTGGCGGGAGATCGGGTCCTCGGAGAAGGGGATGGGCTAGTGGCTGGTTAAGGGACTTGAAAGGGCACGGGGAGAAACAATCAGGTTAATGGGTCCTTGGTGTGTGGGGGGAGGGCCCGAGCGCTCGGGTGGAAGACAGACAGGCGCCAAGGGCAGGGGTCAGCGTAGCTAGAGTAGGTCAGGGGGCCCCAAGGAGAGTAGGAGGAGGGGCGGGCTAGGGCCAAGCGCAGGGCTGGCCTGGCAAGTCGGGCCTCGGGGGAGGGGGGGGGGGGGGGTAGGGGAGGTTGGGAGAGGGCAGCCGGGAAGGAAAGCAGAGAAGACTCAAGTGGGCAAGGGAGGGGGGGGGGATCTAGGGATCCCCCGGGGGAGAAGGTCGCTTGCAGACTCTCAGGGAGCAGCGCAGGAAACCGACAGCAGCAGCACCCGAGGTGGGGGGTGGGGGGTGGGGGGGGTTAGAGCCACGTTAGTTTAGTTGAACACGTGGGGCAGGGCAAACAGAGCTGACAGGGGAAGTGCTTTATTCTTTCCCACTTTTTGTTTTCACTATGTTCAGGCTTTTTGCATAGGGCCTATTTTCTCTCTGGAAATGTTACAAATTTGTTTTAAATTAAAAAAATGTTTTTTTAAAGAAATGCAGGAACGAGGATAGAGTCTGTCAGGCATCCTAACAACAACATTGGAAGTGAATCTTTGAGTGAGGTAAAAGGAAGATATATTGAGAGCACTGGTACGAAGGTGCATGGAGCATGGTATTGTCAGACAGATTGGTCTGGAAAAAAGAAAATTACTGCGGATGCTGGAATCTGAAAGCAAAGAGAAAATGCTGGAAAATCTCAGCAGGTCTGGCAGCATCTGTAGGGAGAGCAAAGAGCTAACGTTTCGAGTCCAGATGCTTTGACAAAGGGGCATTTGGACTCGAAACATTAGCTCTTGTCTCCCCCTACAGATGCTGCCAGACCTGCTGAGATTTTCCAGCATTTTCTCTTTGATAGGTATGGAAACACTGAGTGAATAGAGTCCTTACAATGAGCAGGATGTGGAGATGTGTAGTTAAAGTAAGCAGCGGCGTGGGGCGGTGCATTGGGGGAGGAAGGTTTGTGGTGCAAATGGTTTTGTACTGGATTTGAAACTTATCTCCAGAGGCAGGTGATGATAGAGAAGTCTAGGAAGGGAAGAAAAGAATCAAAGATGGACAGTGTGAAGACATGAAAAAGGTTGTTGTGATCTTCCAGAGTGGGGCGAGTGCAGGAAACAGAGTTATCAATGTGCCAGAGAATGAGGTGAGGGAGCAGGGCCTGAGTAAGAGCCAACCACATTGCTGTGGGTCTGGAGTCACATGTAGGCCAGACCAGGTGAGGATGGCAGATTTCCTTCCCTAAAGGACATTAGTGATCCAAAGGTTTTTAGTGGATTATTAGGGTTCTGACTACATATTGTGCTCAAAATGGTAACTTTGTTTTTCCCTCTCCATTGATATTGTCAAACATGCTGATTTTTTTCCAGCACTTTCTGTTTCTGTATTAGTGTTTATTTCAATCGGTGATAGTTTCATGGTTACAATTACTGAGATAGGCTTTCAATTCCAGATTTCTTTCTGAAAATTATTTTTTTAGAACCATGGAAAAGTTACGGTGCAGAAAGAGTCCATTCAGCTGATCGAAAGGAGAAACTAGCCACTCATTTTGATCCGGTTTTCCAGAATCTGTGGCCTTGCAGGTTCCAGCGCTTCCGATCCAGGTACCTTTGAAATGAGTTGAATGTTTTAGCCTCAACCACCAACTTAGGCAGTGAATTCCAGGCATCCACCTCTCTCTGGGTGAAAATACTTTTCCTCGTGTACCCTCAAATCCTTCTACCAATCGCCTTAAATCTATCCCCCCTCCCCTCGCCAGCCCCCCATCCCAACCCCTCAGCTAGGGGAAACAAGTCTTTCCTGTCTACTCTGTCTAGGCCCCTCATAATCTTGTACACCTCATTAGATCGCCCCTTAGCCTCCTTTTTCTAAGGAAGACAACCCTTAGCCTATCCTATCTCTCCTCTTAGCTGCAATTTTCAAGCCCTGGCAACATTCTTCCAAATCTCCTCTGTACTCTCTCCTTTTGCTCACCCCAGGGCAATTCTGTCCTTCCTGTAATGTGGTGACCAGAACTGTACACACAATTCCAGCTGTGGCCTAACCAGCGTTTTAAGCAGTTCCAGCATTACATCCCTGCTTTTGTATTCAATACCTCGCCCAATAAAGGAATGCATTCCATATGCTTTCTTTAATAATAATCTTTATTATCACAAGTAGGCTAACATTAACACTGCAACAAAGTTACTGTCAAAAGCCCCTCGTCGCCACATTCCGGCGCCGGGTACACAGAGGGAGAATTGAGAATGTCCAAATTTCTTGACCACCTTGTCCACCTGTTCTGTCACTGTCAAGGACCTTTGGACATGCACTCCAATATCTCTCAATATCTTCCTATTTATTGAGGATTCCCTTGTTTTTTTAACCCTCACCAAATACATTACTTTTCATTAATTGAATTTAACCCATTAACATGAACCCGTGTCCTAGGGGATTGGCCTAGACCCCTGGATTACTAGGTCAGTCACATTACCATAGTTTTGAAGATAGGCGAAGTGGTTCCCGGTGGGGATTGGAGGCAGCAGGGGACTCCTGGGTAAAGGAGTGGGGTGTGGGGGCGAAGGTGATGGAAGCAGAACACAAAGTCAAGCTGAGATCAAAATTAATTGAGATGGGCTCAAACTGATGACTTTGCTGAGAATTGATTGGGGTTGGAGAGAAAAAGATGACAGGGGCTGTGGAAGGAGAAATGGAGTTAGACCAACCTGAAGGGGAGGACAAATCCAGAATTGTTGAAGCTTGTGATCCTTCACATCTGAAAGTAAGAAAATAAGTTTTATTTTGGTAAAGCGCGAGTTAAGGCGAAGGATGAAGAGATAGATTGAGTCAATGCTACTGAAAGGAGAAATTGAGGACATGACATTGGCCACGGATCTCAAACCTGGTTCATGTAACTCTGAACACCTTTGGGAATTTTAAATGGAATCCACTTAATACTGTCAGTCTGACATGTGAGAAAGCTAGATAACTACCAGCAGAACTCTGATAGAGCAACAAATTATATTAATTATTTTGGAGAGCTAAACACCCTATAAAAGGTTTCAGAGATATCAAAGTTATGATTTTGGAAATTCCATTCAAGTGCAGTAACCCATGGAGTGGGCAAAAAGCCACTTGTACTGTGAGAAAAACCATAACGCGCATTGCAGATTAGGGGCGCGACTTTACGGAAGTAAAACAGAGTCCCGTGTCAAGAGCGTTTAGCCGGGAGTTTCCCAGAGATTACAGCGCCAAGAAAATCTCCGCTATTAAATCAGCTTTGTTCTGGGGCCTTGGCAAGGAACGTCCCGCCAAGGCCGCGCTCAGTCCCATTTCCTGCACTGAGGATCTCTGCTCACCAATGCAGAAGAGATCGGGGTGTCATTTTTAAATGATGCCCCTCTCTCGATCTCCCAACCCAACCTCCAGACGCCGCCAACGTCCCAGTTGGGGGCATCCTCAAGCCCTCCTCACCCCACCTCATAAGGGCAGGGCAGCCTTATGTAAAAATTTCTTAGGCTGGAGAAGATAAGGTTTGCCCATAGAACATGGGGTGTCGGAGGAGGGGTTTACGTGCATTGGAGGCCGTTTCTGTCCATGTTTGAGGAATTGTTCATCAGGGGAAGGGGGAGGGTGGGGGTGTTTGGGCATTAAAGGGGGGGGGGGGGAATTGAACTAACTGTGTATACTTTCTTTATTTTGTGCAATGTAGACGTGTTAGTGAGTGTTTGGAATAAAATATTTTTTTTAAAAAGATCTCACGAGTTGTGGCCAGCTGGTGCCAGTGTCTTTAAGACAGAGATAGATAGGTTCTTGATTAATAAGGGGATCAGGGATTATGGGGAGAAGGCAGGAGAATGGATATGAGAAAATATCAGCCATGATTGAATGGCGGAGCAGACTCGATGGGCCGAGTGGCCTAATTCTGCTCCTATGTCTTATGGTCTTATGGGTAAATCTCGCGAGAGGCTTCTCGTGAGATTTACCGGTTGCGTTGCATCCCGTGTCGGGTGCGGTGAGGCCGTTAGATTTCGCCCAAGGTCTGATATCAAGATAAGGGGGCATGTGAGAAAAAACTTTGTGAGGCAGCGCGTGGTAATAACCTGGAACTCACAGCCGGTGAAGATGGAGGACATGGAGATGATGAGTGACTTAAAAAGGAAATTGGACGGGTGCTTGAGGGAGATAAGCTTGTGGGAATAAGTGTGGGGTAATGGGGCTGCTTGGATTGCTCTACAGAAAACCAACCTGGTTCATTGGGCCTGGTGGTCTCCTGCTGTACCAGAATGACTCTGGTCATGGACTATTGAGAATTAATGGCAGTTCCCACAAATTTAAAATACTGGTGTAAGGGCCAGGCGGCAGTTGACAAAATCAAAGTGTTTGGTGTGGAAAAACAACTCTCTTGAAAATTAAATTTGCTTCTCATGTCAAATGCATATTTTTTAATTTGCAGCTTCCAACACTTTAAACGTCAGGTTCTAAATTCAGCTTGTACATCTGGGGAAGCTTTTCTAACATCCTGAAAGTGTTATGAAAAAATCTTCTTACCACTAACCTTCTATTTTGCATCGGCACCATTATTGACAGTGTTTCTTTTACTTTCTATGCCAGTTCTTAACCTCCAGGTAATCACTCAGAAACATCAAGAACATCTTTTCTCCTCCTTCTATCCTTACTGAGTTAAAATTAAGACTCATCACTCTATCTTTCTCTGACTCATTCTTCCCCAGAACTTCTTAATGCTGCACTGTGTTCCTTAACCCTACCAACTTTTAGAACTCAGGTTGCTGCCATCAAATCACTTACTTTTTTATTTTTATCTTCTCTCCTTCATTTTTGGGCCGAAGCGTTTTTAACAATTCTTTCGTGAGAAGTGGGCATCGCTGGCTGGGCCAGAATGTATCCCCAAGGATATTTAAGAATCAACAATGCTGTGGATTTGGAATCACATGTAGGCTAGACCAGATGGAAGCAACAATCGTCCTTCCCTATAATAATCTTTATTGTCACAAGTAGGCTAACATTAACCCTGCAATGAAGTTACTGTGAAAAGCCCCTCGTCGCCACATTCCGCCGCCTGTTCGGGTACACAGAGGGAGAATTCAGAATGTCCAATTCACCTAACAGCACGTCTTTCGGGTAAAGGACATTAGTGAACTAGATGAGTTTTTACAACAATTGACACGGTTGTCATAAGACTTTTAATTCAAAATTTTTTATTGAATTCAAATTTCACCATCTGCCATGGTGGGTTCTGAACCCGGGTCTCTGGATTACTAGTCCAGCAGCAGTACCACTACGCTACTGCTTCCCCCACCTCCATCCTGTACTGGAGGCCTCAGCTCTTCACTAAAAGCTAGATTGTTTAATTTTACAGGGTAAAGATGGCACATTTGAACAAAAGTTGCACTTTCCCAATGAAGCCTGAATGTTTTGCCAATGAAAGCGAAATCCAAACCAATTTCTGTCTGTACCACTCACCGAAATGATTCTGAAAGGTTTTCCCTTTATTATTGTCATCTGTCCCTCTAATTACATTCAAAATAAGGTATTATGACCCGCATCAGAAAGTCCTCCTCCAAGTCACACATCATGTTAAGTTGGAAGTATATAATTGTTCCTTCATTGTCGCTGGATTAAACTCCTGGCACTCGCAAAGTGCTGTATCTACACCGCACACACACTGCGCTGGTTCAAGAAGGGATCTCACCACACCTTCTCATATACAATTAGGAATGATCGATAAATGCTCACCTTGCCAGGATTGCATGTATCCCATTAATGAAAAAGTGAAACACAATTTAAAAACTGCAATATGAATTGGAAAATTCTACTTTTCCCAACTAATCAGAATACTGTATCTCCAACATCAATTTCTCCCACTCTCTTTGGTGAATGCCTACAGAAGGCAATGAAAGGATGTCGTGAAAAGGTAATATATTAAGTGACCCATCATGTATGAACATGTATGAAACTTTTTATTTTATTCGGGAGCAGCTGACCATGCATCAATTTTGAAAACCATGTGGTCTTGATTTTGCATTCAGCAGAACTAGGGGTCAGTCTCAAGATAAATGATTGGTCATTGAGATGATTGTGAACCTTTGGGGTATTCCACCCAGTCGGGCTGTGACTGCTCAGAGTATGTTCAAGGCGGAGGTTGGTATATTTTGAAGGGGATCAAATGATATGAGGGCCATAAGGAAAAGTGAGAGCGGAGATCATCCAAGACTTTATCCCATGACAGAGCAGGCTTAAAACCTACTCCTCCTCTTCCTATTTCTTATGTTACTTGACACACGACTCACATAGTTACTCTGAAATTACCCTCTCCATCTTGCTTCTAAGTCATTCCATTCCACTTTCTAAATATAAAAATGTTTTTTTTCCCCCCTCATTGACTTCCTTTCTTTCATCGCTCTCTTCCAGTTTCACCATTGCAATGAGACAAGAAATAATGTGGATGTAAAATCACTGGTATTTGAGTAAAATCAGCCTGTTTCCTTCATGAGCACCGTAGAAGATGCCCTATGTTACTGCAAGGATGTGATTGAGTACAGTAAAGCGGGCCACAGTTAGTGGGTTCATTTAGGCAGAGAGTTATTGGATGAATTTGAAATGGATGAGGGTATTTGAAATGAGCAGCAAAGGACTTCAAATCAATATTGAGTAAATGAGATGGGAGACTGAGGTGACGCCATTGAGGAAGTCAGTTTATTAAAACAGTCAAAACTTTCCTATTTTTGATTTGTTTTGGACAGGCTAATAATTTTGATACCAAAACCAAAAAAAAATCAAGAAACACAAGTATGCTGCATTTATAATCTGTTGTGTTTCAACACAGCTCTTAACACTGTCTCAAAGTTCCACACACAATTTAAGTGCAGTGAAATTTGTTACGTAGAGAATTCGGTAGCACCCGCTCTCGCCGACAAAGTATACCACGAGCCCGGTGGTGGCGGCAACGCTAAGGATCTGGGGCCAGTGGAGACGGCACCAGGGTGCAATGGGAGCATCGGTGTGGTCCCCGATCAGGGGTAACCACCGGTTTGTCCCGGGGAAGATGGACGGGGGGTTCCAGAGCTGGCATCGGGCGGGGATTGGAAGAATGGGGGACCTGTTCATCGACGGGGCGTTTGCGAGCCTAGGGGCGCTGGAGGAGAAGTTTGAGTTACCCCCGGGAAATGCCTTTAGATATATGCAGGTGAGGGCTTTTGTGAGGCGACAGGTGAGGGAATTCCCGTTGCTCCCGGCACAAGAAGTTCAAGATAGGGTGATCTCGGGTGTATGGGTCGGGGAGGGCAAGGTGTCGGAAATACACCAGGAGTTGAAAGAAGAGGGGGAAGCGCTGGTAGAAGAGTTGATGGGTAAATGGGAGGAGGAGCTGGGGGAGGAGATCGAGGAAGGTCTGATGCCCTAGGTAGGGTTAATTCCTCCTCCTCATGTGCCAGGCTCAGCCTGATACAATTTAAGGTGGTCCACAGAGCGCACTTGACGGGGGCGAGGTTGAGTAGGTTCTTTGGGGTAGAGGACAGATGTGGAAGGTGCTCAGGGAGCCCGGCGAACCATGTCCATATGTTTTGGTCATGCCCGGCACTGGAGAGGAGTGGCGGGACCAATATCTCAGGTGGTGAAAGTCCGGGTCAAGCCAAGCTGGGGGCTAGCAATATTTGGAGTAGTGGACGAGCTGGGAGTGCAGGAGGCGAAAGAGGCCGGCATTCTGGCCTTTTCATCCCTAGTAGCCCGGCGAAGGATCTTGCTAATGTGGAAGGAGGCGAAGCCCCCCAGCGTGGAGGCCTGGATAAACAACATGGCTTGGTTCATAAAGCTGAAGAGGATTAAGTTTGCCTTGAGGGGTTCTACAGGCGGTGGCAACCGTTCCTAGACTATCTCGCGGAGCGTTAGAGGAAGGTCGGTCAGCAGCAGCACCAACCTGGGGGGGGGGAGGGGGGGGCGCCCTTGGTGGGGGGGGGGAATGGGGGACTGCCTGGGACTTTAATAAATATATTTTTTTTAAAAAGAGAATTCGGTAGCACAGTGGTTAGTTCCACAGCGCCAGATACACAGGTTCGATTCCCGGCTGGGTCACTGTCTGTACAGAGTCTGCGCGTTCTCCCCATGTCTACGTGGGTTTCCTCCGGGTGCTCCGGTTTCCTCCCACAAGTCCCGAAAGACATGCTTGTTAGGTGAACTGGACATTCTGAATTCTCCCTCAGCGTACCCGAACAGGTGCCGGAATGTGGCAACTAGGGGATTTTCACAGTAACTTCATTGCAGTGTTAATGTAAGCCTATTTGTGACACTAATAAAGATTATTATTACATTATCTTCCAATTCTAGGCCTTTTGTAAGCAAGATCAAAACAAAGTATAGGAATGGATGAAAATTAATGATCATCTGTAACTCTGTTAGACAACCAACCATAGTTAGTTAATAATAATAATCTTTATTAGTATCACAAGTAGGCTTACATTAACGACGTTGTAATGACGTTACTGTGAAAATCCCCTAGTCGCCACACTCCGGCGCCTGTTCGGGTACACAGAGGGAGAATTCAGAATGTCCAATTCACCTAACAGCGCGTCTTTCGGGACTTGTGGGAGGAACCCGGAGGAAACACCTTTATGTAACTAGAAACTAAGCATTTGATAAAAAGAACAGTAAATTTTCCAGACAAATCTTTACAACGGAAAGAATGGGCTTGCATTTGTGTAGCACCTTTCACAACCTCAGCATATCCCAAAGTCATTAAAGCCAACTTTTCATTGAATCTGAATGCGCATTGTAGCCACCTAAGTTGGCCAAGTCCCGATTTAAAATGGAGAACAGCAAAGGCTGAAGGGAAATTCAGCCAACACAGGCAGTAAACCAGCAGGTGCAGGTTTACTGTGTATTAAACTCTGCAAAAGCCCAGACAGCATCGATACCAGTGACCATCAGCATAATAATGTAGCAGCCTCCTACATAATAATGCACGATCCCCGGGAACAATCGCAACATTTGGGGCAAACAAAGCTAAGCCAGACTCCCCGGCGCCAGCAGGAGCCAACACAAAAGAGGTTAACGGACACCTCAAGACCGCCCATCGATCAGGGAACCGCTCCAGTATTGGAGAAATCGAACCAAGCGATTGGAACAAAGTCCAATCACCTGGAACCAGGTACAGGGTCTGCCCCGAAAGGCGGGAAGCCCCTGGGGACTATAAAAGTTAAGCCCCAAGTTCAAATCGTTCTGCTTGACCGGGTCACCCAGCAGCGCGAACCAACCTTGACCGTGACTGGTTCAACTGCTGCCGGTATCCAGTAAGTCTTAAGTCAACGCTCGCTACGAGATAGGCGCTCCTAGCTACCAGTCCGTACCAACTTTGAATCCCGCAGACTCAGAACCCGAACGAAAGGCCATTTGTTCCCCTGACCTGGTGGGCCAGTCCAAAGCTAAGTATAGGCCTGTTAGTCGTAGAAGTAGCTTAGACATAGAATTTGTGTATGAGTAGCGATTACTGTGTATAATAAATGTGCTTTGATTTGAATCTTACTAATCGGTGTATTGGGTTATTGATCAATACTTGAACTTGAACCTCGTGGCGGTATCATAAAGATACCTGGCGGCTCGAGAGCAAAGGTTATAAAACAGAGCCAATTGAACCAACCAAAGGTTAGCAACAGCATAAAGAGGCCATTCGGTCCATTGGCCCTGTTCCAGCTCTGAAAGAAGTATCCAAGTAGTTTACCTGCTAACTCTTTTCCCATAAGCTTACAATTTTTTTCTTTTTCCAAGTAGATATTCAATTCCCTTTTGAAAATTACTGTTGAATCTGCTTCTGCTACCATTTCAGGTAGTGCATTCCAGCCCCTAACAACTGACTTGGTGTCAATCATCAGCCTCCTAATCTTCCCTTCTCTCTTCATACTTGGATAAATTGAGCAGAAATAAAGCTCTGTGGTCAGAACCCACTTGCTCACCTCTTCAATCATTTTTCCTGCTGTCGTAGCCCACAAAAGGACACAAAATTCTGTTCTGTAACAAAATGTGCAAAGGAACAGGCAGATTTTCTTTACATTAGATTTTTGTTCTATTGAAAGGATGGTGGAGGCAGATTCAATAACAATTTTCTGAAGGAAATTGTAGGTGTGCTTGAAAAGGCAAATGTTGTGGAGTTAAAAGGAAAGAGTAGGTGAATGGGACCAATTAGATAGTGTTTTTAAATACCAGGCCCAGGCACGTTGGGTTGAATAGCCACCTGTGCTACAAGGTTTGGTGCTTCTATGTCCCCAAAGCAAATCTGAAGATTTGTTGAAAATTGGGATCAGCCATCAGTCTCCCAAAGTACTTTGTTTTTGAACACCCATTGGAAAGTGTTTTTAAACTTCCTTATGGAAAAATACAACAATTGCTGTGTTTTCAATCAAAATACTTGGCTGGAAGTTCTCATAAAACTTCCGAAAAATGGCAGATGGAGTTTAACCCTGATAAGTGCGAGGTGATTCATTTTGGTAGGAAAAATTTAAATGCGGATTACAGGGTCAACGGCAGGGTTCTGAGGAATGTGGAGGAACTGAGAGATCTTGTGGTACATGTCCACAGATCTCTGAAGGTTGCCACTCAAGTGGATAGAGCCGTGAAGAAGACCTATAGTGTGTTAGCGTTTATTAACGGGGAGCTTGAGTTTAAGAGCCGCAGGGTTATGCTGCAACTGTACATGACCCTGGTGAGACCATATTTGGAATGTTGTGTGCAGTTCTGGTCACCTCACTATAGGAAGGATGTGGAAGCATTGAAAAGGGTGCAAAGGAGATTTACCAGGATGCTGCCTGGTTTGGAGGATAGGTCTTATGAGGAAAAGTTGAGGGAGCTAGGGCTTTTCTCTTTGGAGCAGAGGAGGATGAGAGGCGACTTAATAGAGGTTTATAAGATGTTGAGGGGGATAGATAGAGTGGACGTTTAGAGACTATTTCCTCGGGTGGATGTAGCTGTTACAAGGGGGCATAATTATAAGGTTCAGGGTGGGAGATATAGGAGGGATGTCCGTGGTAGGTTCTTTACTCAGTGAGTGGTTAGGGTGTGGAATGGACTGCCTGCTGTGATAGTGGAGTCGGACACTTTAGGAACTTTCAAGCGGTTATTGGATAGGCACACTGAGCACATCACAATGACAGGGAGTGGGATAGCTTGATCTTGGTTTCGGACAAAGCTCAGCACAACATCGAGGGCCGAAGGGCCTGTTCTGTGCTGTACTGTTCTATGTTCATTAAACAAATTCTCCTAATCTTCCTCCTGATGCTTTCGTCAATTATCTTCAATCTGTGTTCTCTGGTTGCTGATGAGTGGAAACATTTACTCTTATAAATCCCTCACAATTAGGAATACCTGTGTTAAATCTTCCCTTAACCAGCTCTACTCGAAGAATAACAATCCTCTTTCTCTAGTCTTTCCACATAACTTATATTTGGTATAGTTCTGCACCCTCTTCTTGAAGGCGGTCACTGGTGTAATGTAGGAAGATTCAGAAGCCAAATTGAACACAGTAAGGTGTCCCCGAGCAGCAGTCAGATAACTCAAGAGCATTATCAAAGAAAAGTTGAGACCAAGCCACATAAGGAAATATTTTGTCAGGTGACCGTAGGCTTGATCAAAGTAGTCAGTTTTAAGGAGCATCTTAATGGAGAAGAAAGTGGTAGAAAGGTTTAGGGAGTTTAGGACCATGGCACCTGAAGGCACAGCTACCAATGATAAGATAATCATAGAATCACTACAGTGTAGAAGGAGGCCATTTGGTCCATCAAGTCTGCACTGACCCTCTGAACGAGTACCCTACCTAGGCCCACGCCCCCACCCTATCCCCATAACCCAGTAACCCCACCTAACCTTTTGGACACTAAGGGACAATTTAGCATGGCCAAGCCACCTAACCTGCACACCTTTGGATTGTGGGAGGAAACCGGAGCACGTGGAGGAAACCCACCCAGACACAGGGACAATGTGCAAACTCCACGCAGACAGTGACCCAAGGCTGAAATTGAACCCGGGTCCCTGGTGCTCTGAGGCAGCAGTGCTAATCACTGTGCCACCGTGCAAAATGGTGGAGCAAATAAAATTAGGGATGCTCAAGAGGCTGGAATTGGAGGAGTACAGGGATCTTGACATAATGTAGGAGGGTAAAAAGACAGGAAGGGACAAGGCCACGGAGGGATTTGAAAACCAGAATGAGAATTTTAAAATCAGATGCTGAAGTTTCATTCTTGATTAGAGGAAGATATGAACAGGAGTACGCCATTCAGCCCCTCGAGCCTGTGCCACCATTCAATGAGATCATGGCTGATCTGTGGTGTGGCCTAACTCCATATACCTGCCTTTGTGTCATATCCCTTAAAACCTTTGCTTAACAAAAATGTATCTATCTCAGATTTAAAATTAGCAACTATTCTAGCATCAACTGTTGTTTGTGGGAGGGAGTTCCAAACCTCTACCACTCTTTATGTGTACCAGTGTTTCTTAACATCTCTCCTGAATGGTCTGGCCCCAATTATATGCTTAAGTCTCTGATTTAAACGTACTAAGAGATTAAAATGCTGCCACTAACGTTCTTAGAGATTTTCAATATATTTCCGATAACATTAATGCCACAGTTAAGTGTTCAATATTTCTTTCATTGGTATATTTTTGAGGGCAATCTTTATGCAGGTTAGGGTTTCAGCTCCTGCGTTTCCTATGTGGCTGAACAGTTGCATCACCAGAAATGGTGAAAAAACGTGACTCAATGATGCAACCCGCCAACTGCTGCAAACTGCCTGCACTCTCCTCTATCACATAGCTGCACTCAGGATCATGTGAGTCAGACTTCTACAGAACTCTGTTAAAGAGGTGCAGGGGGGAAAATGTTTCCGATTCCATTTGTTTTGAACGTCTTCCATCAAAAGTCTTACCTTTTATGACATGAATGTAATATCAACACATTCTTGAAATGACAGAGAGAAAGATACAGATGAAAACATTGCAGAACTTTCAAATCTCTCTTTGCTGCTGGACTGTCCTGCTTTGGTTTCATTAAAAGCAGATGGCAGGAGTGTTTTCTCTTCTGACTGAATGGTAAACTTTCACAAGATGTTAGCCCAAACCTGAAGAGAGTTCACCAATATATTCATCCCCCGGCAGTCCTTTGTGTTGCCTTCCCAACTTGTCAGACATCAATCCTTCACTAACCCTGAACTTTGTGTAAAGCGTTTCACGAGTTATTATGTATGATATGCTTTTCTTTATGAGATAAATACACAACACTAATGAACCTTAACCACACATGCCATCATATTGTGAGCGCCACAGATGCAGGCAGTATAGTGGCAACATTGGCTGTTGTTGAATGATTGCTGCTGTTTCTCACCTCCATTGGTAGTTTGTTTCATGTCGTTAATCATTAAGTGATTGTTCATCTGTGCAGTTCAATTTTCAGCCATTTGCTTTTATTTGAATAATGGATTTCGTAATTCCAAACATTGTGGATTCAAGCAAATTGCCTCAACCTCAAATTCTTACTTATTTCTGTTAGATCATCATTGTAGGTAGTTTTCTTCATCTGCCAATCAACAAACCCGAGATTGAGTTATCTCCCTACAATTCTGGGTGGTGCAAACAAGATGAACATTAAAAAGAATTATGGACAGGAATCTACCATCTGATATATCATAGCTTCCCCACACAATCTTGATGCGCAAAGAACCATATTAGGCACCTTGGAAATCTGAAGATGATAGTACATCAGAGATCAGACAAAGAGATATTTTCTAATGCTGCTAAGTAATGCACAGTTTCTGTTTCCATTCTTTATGTCTAGCGCCACGCCTGTGGGGAAATTCAACTATGCTTTTGCCACATGTGGAAAAATTGATATAATTTGGTCCTGCGGATAAAGAGCAACATTTAAAACCGTTTTTCTTCATTTTGTCTTGATCTTAGACATAAAGGAACAGTCTAAATGCTGGAAACAGCATTGAAAAGGACAATGAGACCACCAATTGCCTACCGTCAGAAAACGGTGTTCGGAGTTCTAAACATGTGCCCTAGCATTACATGGGGGCAAATGAGAGGAGACTTGTTAAAAGGTAGTTGACATTACATTCAATCTGAAGTGTTAACCATGAGCATTATTTTAAGCTAAATCGGGATTCGGAGAACCATCCAATCATAGAATTCCTGCACCGCAGAAGGAGGCCATTCGGCCCATAGAATCTGCACCAACCCTCTGAAAGAGCACCTAGGCCTACTCCCCCACACTATCCCATAACCCCACCTAACCTGCACATTTTTGGACACTAAGGTGAAACTTAACGTGACTAATCCACCTAACCCGCATATTTTTGACTCAGGACAAGGGACAAATATATGGACTAATGAAAGACAATTTGAGATTATTGGCTGGGAACTAGTCTTTGCACAAAGAGCCACTGACATGGGAATGGAGTTCCGGAGAGGTTACTGGAGGCAAAATCTCAATAAGTAAGAGAACTTCAGAGCTAATTTGATGTTGTGATAATGGTGCTCCATTGCTTGTCCATTTTCACCTGTCTCCTGCCCTGTTGCTCTGAAACCCACATCCATTTATTTGTTACTTCCAGACTTGAGTGTTCCCCTAGTCAGCCTCTCACATTCCACCATCTGTAATCTTGAGGTCATCCAAAACTCTATCGCCTGTGTAGTAACTCAAACCACATTCAGTTCACCCATCGACTTTGTCCTTGCTAACCTATATGGGCTACCAGTTAAGTGACGTCTTGATTTTGAAATTCTCATTGTTGTTTTCAGATCCCACCATGGCTTTGCCCTTCCTGTTCTCTCTAATGCCCTTCAGCCCTCCAATGCTTTGAGATATATACACTCCTCCAATTCTGGACTCTTGGACAAACCTCGATTTTAATCATTCCACCATTGCCAGCTATGCCAAGTTTCAGAGATGTGCAATTCCCTCCCTGAACGTCTCGGCTCCTCTACCTCACATTCCTACATTGAGACACTCCTTAAAAGCTGCCTCTTTGACAAAGCTTTGGACACCTGCCCTAATATAGCCTCACATGGCTCAGTGTTAATTCTATTTGCTAACACTCCTGTGAAACACCTCGGGACATGTTATTATATTAAAGGCGCTGCTCCCTTCACACCTTTCGTGGGCAGCACGATAGCACAGTGGTTAGCACTGTTGCTTCATAGCGCTAAGTGTCCCAGGTTCGATTTCCGGCTGGATCACTGTCTGTGTGGAGTCTGCACGTTCTCCCCGTGTCTGCGTGGGTTTCCTCCGGGTGCTCCGGTTTCCTCCCACAAGCCCTGAAAGACGTGCTATTAGGTGATTTGGACATTCTGAATTCTCCCTCCCTACCCAAACAGGCGCCAGAGTGTGGTGACTAGGGGCTTTTCGCAGTAACTTCATTGCAATGTAAGCCTACTTGTGACAATAAAGACTATTGTTATTATTATTAAAAGATTATTATTATATTAGAAAAAACAAGTTGAAGTTGAGGTTGCTGGGGCTAAGTATGTAAAAACCATTCGTTCAAAGCCTCCCCCAGTCTGTACTATTCTTTGTGATTTAGGTAACGCTAACATGGATGTATATCTTACTGTGTGACAGTGCAAATGGACCATCTTTATATAAAAATTATTGACTATACAAAATTATATTTGTGCCTGGTGATTGTTTGAACAGGTTGTAACAAGGAGAGTATGGAGATATCTGACCTGGTGCTGGAACCCCAGGATCCACAGAAATGGATTGTGTTCCTGATGCATTAAACACAACATCCTTATTGCAGCTTGCAGCACACAGCCCCTTAACCAACTTCCAGAACATTGACCCTGTGAGATTGATTTTTGACCATCAGATGATGTCTCCAGCACCTTCTTCCATTTATATTGTGCCATAGCTATTCAGTGAATACTGAAGACCCAATTGTCTTAATGTTAACTTGTTATCAAAGTGCTGTTTTGTAGTTTACCTACGATTGAAATAAATCAAAGATTAGATCAGGAGCGGGACGATAAAAGATTGAAGATAATCATCGTTATTGGTTATACTTTCCAAGCAAGTAAATAACTAAATGGGATGTTAAGTACCGCCTTCACACGGCAAATCTTCTGGTCCCGTGATCGTTAATCAAATATTCAAAACTCTGCTATCAGTGGCCAAACTTCGGACCAAGTCCCATTTGCCCAGGTAACGCCTTACATTGGTCCCTGACGCAATTTTTAAATTCTCGTCCTGTTGTTCAAATCCCTCCATTGCCTTTCAAGATCCTCCTTGACCTCAACTTTCCCTATATTCATCCGAAAGCTCCTCCAGCCCTACAATCCTCCAATTAGTCTGTGTCCCTCCAATTCTGGTCTCCTCAAACTAAAGCTCTGGAATTATTTCTCTAATCCTCTCCATATCTCTATCTTTCTCTTTCATGACGCCCCCTAACATGTACCCATCACCAAGGTTTTTGTCCTGATATTTCCTTCTTAGTCTTCTTTTTGACTATGTTTTTCAAAGATATCGTAGAGTTTTCTACTCCATGAAAGGCGCCACATAAATGCAGTTACTGTTGAAGCTCACCTCTCGGTTATATGATGTGTGCTATCCGCTGTTCAATTGCGTATTAAGTGGTGAAAATCGCTATCATGTCTTTTTTGGAGGCGACTTTTACCAATGAGCTAAATGCCTGTGATTCTCAAGTTGACGAATATACATTTTAACATGAATTAGGTTATATATTATTTATGTTGTAGAGCGGGAACACACGAATTAAATACTTCTCAATAACCCTCACTCATTGACCCTCCATTGGGGTTTTTGTTCTTCGGCACCGCGAAAACTTTGGGAATTCTTTGCATAATGTGTGCAGAATGAAAGGCTGGGATGTTCTGGGGCACAGTGTGCAGAGGCAGACTTGGGTGAAATGGTACCCGTGTCACCGACTGGGCGAATAAGCTGCAGCGGAATTCAACGCAACGCGGTTTACAGAGACCTCATTCTGCTATCTGCCCGGTTAACTGATGGGGTTAATGCTCTGGCTAAACACTGAGTGTAAGTGATCGATCTGGACTCTATCCCATGTGGCTGGCGGGGATTCCAATACTGACAAAGTGTGTTTTAACACAGAGGAAGAGTAGCACGTTTGCACTTTGACTCACTAAATGCCCATTATTAGAGTGTAAATTTCGCCAATGTTCCCCCCCCCCTCAAACCTGTAATAAACTCCAACCAAACAACAGCTCCGGCTAAAATCCAGGTGAATAAATGTGTGTGCCAGAGACTGAGATCCCCCCCCCCCCCCCCCCCCCGCCCCATGACTTCAGATGTGTCTCTAACAGAAATCAGAACTTTTCATTAAGCACACACAAAAACTCTCGTTACAAATTCCTCCTTGACGTGTAGACAAATAGTAAAAACAAAAGTACTGAAAGGAGTTGACTGAAAGCTGGTGCTGGGGGCGGAGCGGGCACACTCCACTCTCTGAGGAACATGCTTTCATAGAATGATAGAATTTACCGCCCATCGAGTCTGCTCTTGGAAAGAGCGCCCCACTCAAGCACACACCTCCTCCACCCCATCCCCCTTAACCCAGTAACCCCAATTAACCTTTTTGGATACTAAGGGCAATTTAGCATAGCCAGTCCATCTAACCCGCACATCTTTGGACTGGCTATGCTAAAGTGCTAGTCCAACCCGACATTTTCCTAAGTAAATGTTGTTTCTTCTAAATTCCAACTGTGTTGAGGTCAAGACTCGTTCCTCTTTCCCAGGACCTCAAACAGTTACCATTTTCATAATCCTTATGGGCAGCACGGTAGCACAGTGGTTAGCACTGTTGCTTCACAGCGCCATTCTCATATGAAGCTAGTCTGGCTCTTATTCGCTGACACGATCAAACTTTATTTTTCCTCATTAGGTTCCAGTGGTAAATAGACTGACGCGTGCAGCCAAACTTCATCCGTTGATGAGGTTTGCGCCCACCTTTGATCTTAAACTGGTTTTATCCCGGGGTGAAATGTTGGTTTCAGTGTCACAGTTACATGTATGTTGGTTTCGTCTGTTTTTAAATGCGATCTTGTCAAGGGTGGTAACATCCGCCACATCGACACAGCTTTAGACCAATCTTTGTCGTGGGGAAAACAGTCTGGGCGAGGCTGAAACGTTCCTGGTCCCAATTCAGAAGCGGGCGTGTAGGATGAGCGAGTCTCGCCACTGAGAGGCCATCGCCCTTAGCTGTCCCTGGGAGCACATGGCTGGCGTTAGTCCCGTGTTCAAGGGCAGCTCAGCGCTTCAACGTCACCTGGGTCCTCAATGCAAGTGGAAAGATTCTTGTGTGAAAGTTAAACAGTAACGGGTGCGCCATGAGTGAGAATGAGCAAAGGGTAAACTCTCCAAGTCTGAGAGCCCTAACCAGCCCCCACGCCCACACACACCCACACACACATATACCCCCCCCCCACACACACACACACACATACTGTCATGTGAGAGCACCTTTAAGAAATGGATGTTTATAAATGGGTATGTATATAAATATCTGTAGTGAGAGTACCTTTAAGAAATGGGTGTTTATTACTGCAGTGATGCCAAAAAGTGGGTGGAACGGGGCTGTCCGTCAGCTTTTTACTTTTGTTTTAGGCTGTTTGCTGCAGGGTGTTTTAGATTCGTTTTCAGAGCTGGATAGCTGTAGTCACAGCCAGAAGGTGTATTAGAGTCTCTCTCTGTACAGTAAAGACCGTAAATCGATCCTGGTGATTTAAAACTAATAACTGGTGACTTTAACCTGACGTGCTTCTGGTAAAAGGTGTTTTAAGTCTTATGGATGTTAAAAGGAAAGCTTAAAGGATTACTTAGTGTTGTATTCTTTGGGGGTTGTATTTGAATTAATGGTTGCTAAGATGTTCACTGTATGTTTTAAAAAGGTTAATTTGAGTTCATAGAATAAACATTGTTTTGCTTTAAAAAATACTTTTCCATTTCTGCTGTACCGCACCTGTAGAGTGGGCCGTGTGCTCCCAATCTAGTAAAAGTTGTGGGTCAGGTGAACTCCATGATACACTTTGGGGTTCTCTAAACCCTGGCCCATAACAATGCACACACACATCCACACACACATATACCCTCCACACACACATCCACATACATACGTACCCACACACCCACATACATCCACCCCCCATACATAGCACCCCACACGCACACATAGCACCCAACACACGCCCACATATGTACACATCCACTCACGCACACATACCCCCCCCACACACACCCACTCGCCCACATATACACCCACACACACTCACATACACACCCAACCAAACACCCACACACACATCCAGACATCCGACTACTTACACACTCACGTTCTCTCTCACACACCTTTACACACACCCTCACTCACACACGCACTCTCATCCCCCCCCCCCCCCCCACACACACACACTCTCACACACCCACCGAATAAGTGTGCGCCATGAGGGAGGAGAGAACAAGTCTCCGAGATAACGTGTTCCAGCTCCCCATTGCCCACCGCCAGGAGTACCCCTGTTAAAACTGAAGCAGGTTTGCAGAGTGGGGAAGGGTTTTCTATTTTAAATAAATCTGTGTCGTGAATCTCTTTCTCAGTGCGGAAGTTTTCGGCAGAATGCGAGAATAGCTCGGGTTCTGAAGTGTTGCCCTGCCAGAGAAGCCGCTTTCCACAATAAACCCAAACTCGGGGGGCGGGCGGGGGGAGTGGGGGGGGGGGGGGAGTGAGGATGGTCCTCAGTGAATCGCCTCAATCTGCAGTATCCGCTCTTTTTCTGACTCAGATTACATTGCCTAAAACACAGGAAGTGCTTTTCTTGTGGTTTTCAGAGAAAAACTGTTGGGAGTTACACAAAGCTGAGCAGTTCCCACTCGGTTGGGGTTTAACCCTGTGCCGGGGTCACTGGGATTGCAGTGGTGATGGTGCAGAGGGCGAGGATCCACATTCCCAGCATCATTCCCAGCAACAATATTAACTCCGCACTCTGCTCTTCACCCAGCCTGAGACTCTGAGCACCTCCCTCCCTCCCTCTCGCCCCGGGACCCGCCGCTGCCGGTAAGAAATGCTTTCGTTTATTTATGTTTAATCACATCCTCGAAACTGTACAACCCGGTGCTCAAATCGGTTTTAGTCTCTCTCTCGTATCAAAACTGGGGTGAAGTTTGAAGTGAATGCCATGGTTAGCCCGGCCTGCAGGCACTCTCATGCACTTTGCAGTCAAGCCTGGGCTAGGGGCTCTGCTGCTCTCCACACAGCAATCTCACACATTTGCTACAATTGCAGCTGGGGGGGGGGGGGGGTCCCATTCGGCCCGTCAACCACAACCTTTCCAAAATCTCTTGATGAAAACTCTCCCTTCGGCTGGGTGTTTTTTTCTTGGGGGAGGGGGGGGGGGGGGGGCAGAGATTTTATTAACCGTGGGGGCTCGGTGCTCACAGTGTGTTGAAGGTGTTGAGAATTTGAATGTGTGTGCCTCCAGCTCCGATCTGCTGTAGCTAATGCGTTGCTCAATTTGAACTTCCTGTGATTTTTTTTTTATACCCTGACAAATATGATCATAAAGTCTCAAAGATTGGACAGGGCGATTCAGTGACAAACAAGACAAGGGCTAATTTCTTAATTTTCTTGCTCGAATTCAGAGAGGAGAATAACCTCACTAGATTTGTGCTGGATAAATTAGAATTCCCCTGTTTTATATAAACTGTATTACCGAGCTGTATCTACCACCAGCTCATTTCCTTTCTAACTGCGACGTATCTGTAATTGGGGGGATGTTTATTTCGGGGGGCTGGATTACAGACGCGTGTCTCATTCCTTCATTGATTAACACGGCCGCAGATACACTGACTCTTTCCTCCTGCTAGGGTTAAGTGCCGCGCCGTGTTTAAAACAAGCCCTTGCACGCTGTGACCTTGGCCGGATGGGGCTGAGTGGAGAGGGGTGGATTTTATTTGATGCATGGACTCGAGGCAAATCACGTTGATCAACTGGAGGCTCGGGAAGCATCATCGCTCGCTGCGAAAATGCAAGCGCAACTTGGCTGCGGGCTCCCCGTGAGAAATTGCACAAAGTCACTGAGGAATCTGAAACTTACTACATGACTACTATTGTTCCTCTGGTCACTTACCTTCCCGCCAGACCGCGTGTCAATGCTAATACATATTCACAATTATAACTGGGCTGCATCCAAATGTTATTTGGACGTTTGGTGAAGCCATTAACTGACCACAGAAATCCGTTAACGGGAAAATGAGGCGAAGGTCCTGGCGTTTGGATTATGCAGGTTAGGGTTGATGCTGTAATCTCCCGTCCCAGCTCTCTGCAGGGGATTAAGAATAACCCCCACCCCCCTCTGACCTGTCCCACAGTCAGATGGGTCCTTTAACCCTCTTCGAAATGGCGAGGGGGCAGGGAACTTAAAGCTTAATTGTGACACCCTCGACCTTGTTTGGCCACATCAAGTGTAACAAGTAGGTCAACATATTTATCAGATATGTTTTGATTTCCCCCCCTCCCCCCCCCCCTCTCTCCCCGGCTGCCACTGAAGGCTGGCTGTTCTGTCCCAAATACAGGTGTGGAGAAATCTCACTTTCCCACCATCTGATTGCGGAACCGCTCATTTAATCCACTTTTCATCCGCATTGGCCGCAACAACAAACTTTTTTTTTTGCAAGGTTGCACAACCTGCCCCGTGGATCAGCAGAAGGGTCTTTCCCACCCCCATCCCTCCTTCGTGTTGCAAAATAACTTACGGAAGCGGAGTGACGAAAACAAACACAAAGAGCGTTTGGCTAAAGCGCACTTTGTGAGAATCTCGCCACAAGTCACAACCAGGGTCCAAATACAAGCAGGGCCTTGTGCCCATCAGCTGAAAGGGCTGCTGGAGCTCGCATTGATGGTACAGGCAAAATGTGGGTTCTTTATACTAACTCCAGTCACATCTGACATGCCCATCTTTCATTAGAATGTAAAGTCTGTAACATTAATAAACAGCGCACCCCAATCCTCACGCAGTGAAGAGCAGGGAAGTTATTCCCGGCAATGTCCTGGTCAATGTGCATCCCTTAATCAACGCCGCAAAAACAGACAATCTCATCATTCTCCCATTGGCGTTTGTGGGATCTTACTGTGCTTCCCTGTTCCTGAATTAACAACACTTCTGGGGCTGGTTCAGCACACTGGGCCAAATGGTGGGCCAGCAGCGCGGGTTCAATTCCCGTACCGGCCTCCCCGAACAGGCGCCGGAATGTGGCGACTAGGGGCTTTTCACAGTAACTTAATTGAAGCCTACTTATGACAGTAAGCGATTATTATCATTACTTCGGAGATACATCATTGATTGTAAAGCACTTCCGACACATTCTGCCGCCGTGACAGGCGCCACACAAATGCAAGTCTTCGGGGGGTTTTATTATCATTGTTACTGGTCCCAAAATTTAGTGGGACTAAGTGGAAACATAAAACTGATTCCGAAAGTTAGACACTTCTTTCAATCGCATCGAATGTAAAGATAAACGAGGCGGGTAAATGAGTAAAGGGACCCCTGCTATCGAGTGTGGGTGAAGCTACCACGGGCCCAGGAGCAGATAAATAAATGTCCAAGTCGCTGAACAACATGTTTCTGGCTTTGGATTATTGACTCTCCCAATTCAGCGCCAGCTCCCGGTCTGCTCACAATAAGTTCCAGGCCTCACGCCACATTCGTGAGTTCGGGCTGCAACCCAGAGAGCCTAAACCAGGAGCACAAGTTAGAATCATTCACAACATGCAGTACAACTTTCTTTTTTTTAAACTCCAGCTTCAGTCGGAATAATAAATAAAACATTGCTTGAACCGCAGTGAAATTCGAACCCGGATTAGCCCAAACCCTGTGCTACATCAATAGTTAACATCAGAGTCATTTATATTCGGACCTGCCGGTCACCAGGATGCGGTAACCGCCTCAAATTATCATTCGCTGTCCAATTATTTAGCGACATTGAACATCATTGCTACAGAAGAGAGGTACCCTCAAGTCCTCCAATGATTTATTTTGCCTTTTTTTTGGGGTACGGCTTTGCTGAGGGGGTGGAATTGCAATGTTTGCAGTGGCGGGGGGGGGGGTATTTGCAGATTTCACCTCTGGGTCAATTTCAGGTGCAGGGAGTTTCAGTCCTGTTGATGGTGTGTTGTGTAATAAATAGTGTCACTTATCCCTGGGTGCTGTTAGTTTGATTTCCCAGGGGGTCGGGAGGGGTGTGGGGAGCGGTGTGGGGAGGGGAGGGGATTTCAGGTGAATTTGAGCCTGTGCGATAGGGCATCGCCCTGTCCAATCAGCTGGCGGGGATGTGTGTGGCCAGCTCTGTTGTTGCCACCTGGCGGAGCGACACCTGGGGAATGGGCAGGCCGCCCGCGCATGCGCCCAGCCCTCTCAATCCCAGCCTATATCTAACCAATGATGTGCAATCACACACAGCTCAAATCGGAGGCAAAAAAAACCCAGATTGAATCGCTGCTGGAACTGATTTCCATCTCCCCCCCCTCCTTCTGCAAGCCGCGTCCGAGGACCTGTCCCGCTGAGGCTGTGAGATGCCCCGCTCATTCCTGGTGAAGAGTAAGAAAGCACACAGTTACCACCAGCCCAGGCACATTGAGGATGACCGCAGCAGCAAACTGGAGAATATTCTGGCAGATATCTGCTCAGGTAATTGAAGGCATTTACACAGAGTCAAACTTCATTCCCCACCTCCCCAAACAGAAGTTGCCCAGAGCAAGGGCTCCTTTGTCTATGGCGATAGATTTGACCCTTTTCAAATTTGGCTCGGGAATCTGTGAATGAAAGGTTATGGACAACGTGAGATTTTGAAAGCTCTCAACCTGGATAAAATATGAAGTCCCGAGAGACGTTAGGTAATTTGGACAGTCTGAATTTTCTGAATTCAGTTTCTGAATTCGTCCTCTGTGTACCCGAACAGGCGCCGGAATGTGGCGACTAGAGGCTTTTTCACAGTAACTTCATTGCAGTGCCTATTGTGACAATAAGGATAAAACAAAAAGAAATGTTCGAAGTCTCACAGTTCCCATCCTGTAAATAAAGGAGGAGGGAGGAAGGGGGGGGGGGGGGGGTCACCAGATAGTTGGGATTATTGGTCAATATGTGTGATTGTGAGCTGGATGTAGCTTTAAATATATTTCAAAGAAGCAGCTCTTCCCTTGAGCTGTGCATACTTGTTAAAAAATAAGCCGTTCAGTTTATTAATGTATTCACACCCTGGCATGTTTTATTTTGTGAGTGAAAACATCTTGTTGAAGAGAGAGGTGTGAATAGAGGTTAGAGAGGTTATGTTTATTTGAACACATTTTTAAGTGGGAAGTTTGAAACTTTTCCGAAGCTCTGTAGAAGCGTTTTAATATTTCATATTTAATTGAATCGTTATTTATAAACGTGAAAAACTCTTGGAAGTATGAAAGAGTAATCAATCTAATGTATTATCGAGGCCAAGATGCCGGTTCATGTACCTTTAAGCCTGATATATCTGGCGTAACAGAGAGGGTATTTAGCGCTGATTTATTAACATCTGGGGATAGAATAAAATATTTTTCAACGAAAAAAAATCTGGGATAGCATTTTTTTTTCTCTCTCTCTCCAATTGTATCACCGGTTTAATAAGTTCAATTGGCCTCTCCCACCTTCCCTCGGATGTGCTTACAGAGAGCGGGATATCAGAAGATGCTGCCTATTGCCCAGATGTCCCCAGTGCGGATTCCAAATGCAGATCTTCGCCGAAACCTCAGCTGGTGCCTGCGGCTGAGGTGCTGGAATCTCCGGCGAGCTGCGAGGGCAGTGTGTGTAGCAGAGCCCCGGAGTACGAGAACTTCTGGAGACCCCCTTCTCCATCTGCATCACCAGGTAACATATATACACAGCCCACCAGCAGCCCCAACCCCCGCCTGGACACATACATCGGCGTGTTAGTTAACACAGCAGACCAAATCAAATAGGGGTGAAGGTGATAACAAATTAGATTTCCGACAGTGAGGTACATTTATCATTAGACAAACCTTATCGAATTGCAACGAGTGAAATAGAGAGAAAACAAAAAACAATCCACCACGTCCTAAATGTGGATGTTTTGTGTAACTCTTTCTAACACTGACTCTTAGACAGGCACATGGACAGCAGTAAATTGAAGGGGTGTAGGCGAGATTGATCTTCGATTAGGATAAATGGTCGGCACAGCATAGTGGGCCGAAGGGCCAGTACTGTGCTGTACTGTCTATGTTCTATAATGGTAAACATTTTAATCAGATTGCAAATTTTCGTTAAAAGGAGCGTCTTGAGAACATGTTAACATGTTGATCTCGCAGTTCTCAGGGCGAATATTTCCTAATGCTGAACTGTTAGTTAATAACCTGCTGAAAATTCCCTTACTCCGAACGGGACTTGTCGAATTTAATCGCAGTAATAACACAACGCTCGATTTTAGGGTGTTCATAGACTTCTGCACAGTTTAGTATCAGTGAATTGCATTAACTATATTGCACGCTTCCAATCTTATACATCACGTTTTATTCTTCCTATCAGCAATTAGACATGTAATTATTATGCTGTAATATCACAGGGAATCATTTCTTTTTTTTTCTCGTTTAGTCTCTGAGAAATCTCTCTCTCCGACCATGGAGGAGAGCCATCCATTCGCCTTGCCCTTCAAGCAGTACGGATGGAGCACTTACACCGGCTCCCAGCTGAAGTACCTGGTGGAAAATTACCGCTCCCCGGTTTTGGACAGGAGCTCCGCCGTGGGGCTCTACAGCGAACGGACCTCCGCCCCTGGCCTCTACAAGGACCTGGTCCCCGCCTCTGGTCTCTACAGTGAGCACAATCCGGGCCGTGGCCTCTACAGCGACCTCGGCGCAGCCCCCAGTCTGTACACCGAGCGGGGCTCCGGCTTCCACGAGAAAAGGAGCGAGGTCAAACGCGAGTCGGAGCTGATTTGCACCCGCTTGCTCCTGAACAACGGCTCTTACAAATGCATCAAGTGCAGCAAGGTAGGACAGCACTCCCTGTGACACTGCCTTCCCCACAGGCTCCCCTTGCAAAGAAACCTCCTGCTAATCTGAACTCGGAGCCCCAGTATCCTGCACTGCCCAATCACTGGGTACAGTCCATGGATTTTGTTTTGGGGGAAGGGTTACAAAGTGCTCGTTCCCACTGGCCACCCGATCTAAAGTTACACCTTCCCTGCACTTCTGGGAGCCAGGGGCGTCCTATCCCCCTGCTGGGGATAGGAACGGGAACATTCAATCCAGCCCAGCCTCTGCCGCTATTCAATAGCTGGACTCAATTGAGTCGCCTTTGGTCCCTGACACACTTAAAAGGAACAATCCTCTCTCCACACAGGTAAGGATGTGACCTTGCCTCCCCAGAGCGGTCAGAGTGGGCTTTCAATGCAGCAGTTTGAGGGATCGCGTTGTCATGTCCTGTCCACATTCGGCCTCACAGTGTTTGATGCACGTTTCTGAGCAAGTCATGTTGCACTTTACCCCTCCTTAACTCTTTACACCAACAAGTTATTTTGAGGCAGATTGTGACGATTATGCCGGTGAGATAGGGAAGCTTCTCATTGTCACATAATAACATCAGCTCCAGATGTTTGACTGGCACATCAGGAGAGCATTGGCTTATTTGAGAGAGAAGTTATGGGCTGGAGACACTCGATCGAGGAGGAGACGGCGAATAACGGAGAAATAATGCAGTGGACAGCCAGTGAGCACCTCGTGTTGGCCAGAGGCAGAATGTCCCTTACAAAGAGTCTGAAATATATTGGAATTAAAATTATTATTTGAATCTAAGCAAAGACCCTCCAACTGATCGAAACCTTGGCGATACTACAAATCCCCGACAAGCGTCACTCATAAAACACGTCATATAAATTCGTAGTCAGATTTTTTTATTGGATCTTAATTTAGGGAAGAAATGGAGCTCACGTGATAAACACACCATCAGTTTCATTCTGATGATGTGTCCTCTATGTCTATTGTAGAGTGATTTTGTACTGTCCACTTTAATGTACATTCAGATATTATCGTAATATATATAATGACTGATTTTCTGCAACCAATTGGACATTATTCCCTCAATGCCCCTGTAGTGAGCACATGGCTTTGGGTGGGGTGGAGAATGTACACTTGTAAAGTTGCCACAGTTGTGCGGGACTGGTCTGTCTATCTGTGATTGTTGGTACACTCACTTCTTGTGGACATTATCACACATCTGATTACATGGAGTATTATACCCAGATGTAACTAGTACAATACTGGCAGTTTGCAAAAGACAGGGAGATACAATTAAAGTAAAAGTGAGTATGAACTATGACTCAGAGTCGCAAACAATACTTTCATCTTGGGGATCAGACGGTCTCGGGACCACTTCAGCTTTATTCTCGTGGTTTATCACCTCACTCCCGGTTTCATTACAAAGATTTCTCTGCGGGGGGGGGGGGGGGGGCGTTTTCAACGGCAAAGGCATCATTGTTTTAGTGGAGAGTACAATATGATTTATGACAAGGTCAATTTCCTTGTCCAGTAGCAATCGACAGGGCAATTTATTTGCCTCCACCTTTTCCAATTCTGATCTTTTACACCATGTTAGTGGGGTGCCAGTATGTTTAACATGGGGGATACAGCCACAGCTACAGAATGCTGGAAAGTCCAGAAGGGAAATAAAAGCTGTTGAAAGCACTCAGCGGGTGAGGCGGTAACTACCGAGAGAGTAGGCTCAAAGGTTCAGATCAATGACTTTCCTCAGAACAAGTACTGATGGAAGGTCTCCCATCAACCTGGGGTTGCAGCCATTGTAGGCGAGTGTGCTGGACAAGTTCTCAGTCCCGTCATTAGTGTTTCTATATTGTTCATCCAAACAGCTGGACAACCCCCTCCCCCTCCCACACACACACACACCGGTATGACTCTGCATAAAATAATGTTAAAATAATAATAGTGTTGCAGTTACAATTGCTCATTATAGGGGCTGTTTAGCACAGGGCTAAATCGCCAGCTTTGAAAGCAGACCAAGGCAGGCCAGCAGCACGGTTCGATTCCCGTAACAGCCTCCCCGAACAGGTGCCGGAATGTGGCGACTAGGGGCTTTTCACAGTAACTTCATTTGAAGCCTACTTGTGACAATAAGCGATTTTCATTTCATTTCTCGTATGATTTGATGCCTTTTCCCAAAAAAACCCTACTCGCTCATACAAATAAGATCCTGCCCAAAAGCCAGACAGAGCTGGACAAACTCAGTGGGTCCGGCAGCATCTATACATAGAGAAACAGAGTGAACGTTTTGAGTCGCTTTTCAGGACACATGACACAAGCATGGACCATTTTAATACTCTACCTTCCTCTTACACTCACATCACTGTCCTCGGCCTGCTTCAGTGTTCCAGTGAAGTTCAGTGCCACCTACAGGAACTACACCCTCATTTTCTGATGAGGCTCTTTTCAGCCTTCTGGACTCAACATGGAGTTCAACAGTTTCAGGCCATGAACTCTGACCTCCCCCCTCCTCCCCTTTTGATTGCCAGTCTGTATCTCATTTGTGATCAATCAGAGCTGGTCATTATTCTCTCACTATCACTCGCTCTGGACAAATGTTTTCTTTCTTTCCTCCAACTATTACCACCCCCTTTGCCTTTTGTGCCATAACATTCCTGCCGCCCTCTAACCTAGTCCAGATTTTCCTTCTTCTTTGTCCTCTTCACCCCCCCCCCCACCCCCACCTTTCAACAGCAAAACACCCATCATACTTCTACCTACCTTCAGTTCCAAAGAAGAGTCACTTTGGACTCGAAAATTCTCTCTCCTCAGTCGCTGCCAGACCTGCTGTGTTCTTCCAGCACTTTCTGTTTGATTTCAGATTTGCAACATCGGCAGTATTTTGCTTGTATAAAATTCTGAACAACTTTTTAAACTTTCCCAAAATAAGTGGCTACCTGTAAGTAACCGTGGATGCTTAAATATAATATTTGATAAAAATGATTGAAATCATCATCAAAATTCATATTTTCACATTAGAACCCTAAATAATAACTCATCAACTCACAAATACACACGGGGTGAACCCCTTCAATGTTTTGAATGCATCTTAACAGTTTTTAAATGCAGGCTATTGTATCCTTCCCCCAGTAAGTGATTAGAAATGTTTTCTGATGTGTTTTTGGGTGAAGTGTTGGTCAATCAGCAGTAGTTCCTGGTTTTTGTCTGTGCATGAGATTGGATTAATGCACTGGATGAGCTGCTCAACCCCCAGTATAACTCTGGTCCGCCCTTCACATTCCACAGCTTTGTCTGAGTCTGGTGCCTCTGCGTCCCGGTTAGTTTATTGGTTGAAGGATGCCGCTAACTCCTTTTCCTGCCTTTGCATCAGGTGTTCTCCACTCCTCACGGCCTCGAAGTCCACGTCCGCCGATCTCATAGCGGCACCCGCCCCTACGCCTGTGACATTTGCGGCAAAACGTTTGGCCACGCGGTCAGCCTGGAGCAGCACAAAGCAGTGCACTCACAGGTAAGAGAACGCCTAGCAGCTGGAGCACACCACTTTGAGCATCACCTAACGAGAAACCTAGCACACTCAGGAAGAAGCACCGCTCCAACAGAGTAACGTTCTGTGCATTCGAAACAATGAAATCATTTTTCCATTTACTTTAGAAAGGACGCCTGTATGAGTATTATTGCAGCAGTATTTATTTGCACTGCTCAGCATTGTTCCATGCACAAATGGTAGAAGCAGGCTCAATAATAACTTTCAATGGGGGTTTGAAAAGGAAGAATGTGCAGGGCTGTGGGATAGAGCAGGAGGGCTGGATTGTCCTTTCAAAGAGCTGGCACAGACACGATGGGTCCAGTGGCTTCTTGTGTACTGATTCAATACGTAGACCTTACAATAAGTGCCATTTAAAATAATAGTAATTCCGAGCATTTTTGCCTATTTATTTTTCAATGTCACTTAAAAAATTTAGAAATGGTTATTTTTGAATGTAACCTCAAAGCTGTTAATAATGGTGAAGAAGCACCTGGGAAATCACAATATGATTGGGCAAAATTAACATGACTTTATGGAAGAAAAACCATGTTTGGCAAATCTATAAAGAGTTTTATGGTCATGTACCTAACAGAGTAGATGAAGGAGATTCTAATATAGTTAGATTTTCAGAAGGCATTCAATAAGGTGCCACGCAAAAGGTTACACAAGATTAGGGCTCATGAGATTTGGGGTAATATATCAAAATTAAATGAGGGCTATTCAACAAACAGAAAACAGTGCAGGGATAAATGTGTAATTTTCAGGAGGCAGGATGGCCTGATGGAGATCCATAATGATCAATGCTTGGACCTCAGCTACTTACAACCCATAACAGTAACTTAGGTGAAGAGATGACTGTGATATTTTCAAATTTTCTGATTATACAAAACTGGGTTAGAAAGTAAACTGCGGAAGACATGAAGAGATTGCAATGGGATATAGACTACCTAAGTGAATGCTCAAGAAGGTGGAAAATGGAATACAATGTGGGGAGGTGAAAAGTTATCCACTTTGGGTGGAAGAATAGTGAAGCAGGATATTTGTTTCAAAGGCAAGAGGTTACTAAAGGTTGGCATTGGAAAGGATACAAATCACAGAACGTTAATATGCAAATACAGTAAGAAATCAGGAAGGCATCAGCTTTGTTGCAATAGGACGTCTTGCTGCAATTATGTAGGGCTTTGGTGTGTGTGTAACAAAGGTTCAATAGAATAATTCCTGAGATGTGTTTTGTCCTATGAAGAGTGATTGAGTAGAATGGACCTATACTGTTTAGAAGAGCGTAAGATTTAGAAGAATAAAGGGTGACCATATTGAAGCCTATATAATTATTAACAGTGTGCAAGAGTAGATGCTGTGAAGCTGTTTCTCTATGTTTGACAGTCTCAAATTGGAGACTTAAGACTCAGGACTATGTCAGCCAGAACTGAGATGAGGATAAGTTTCTTCACTCACTCAGAGGGTTGTGAATCTGGCATTTCCTCCCCCAGATGGCTGTGGAAGCTCAGTCCATGGGTCTGTTCAAGACAGGGTTGGATAGATGTTTGAACACTGAAGGGAGGAAAAGAATATTGGGATAGAGCAGAAAAATAGACTTTCAGCAATGATTTTATTGAAAGGTGGAGCAGGCACGATGGGTCGAGTCACCTGCTCCCACCTTTATTTCTCATGTTCTTAATTACCTTTTTAGAACTTAGAAATATCCTCACTGAATTAGACCTTTGTTATTTCTTTACTCTATAAATATGTCTGCATGTCAATTAAACGTGCGTTGCTCAAATAAAATTATGATTCGGGGTGACAGATTGTAGAATCGAGTTTTCATTTAATGTTGCAATTTCATTCCGTTTCATCAGGAAAGGAGCTTTGACTGCAAGATTTGCGGTAAAACTTTCAAAAGATCTTCTACGTTGTCCACACACTTGTTGATTCACTCAGACACCAGACCTTACCCCTGTCAGTACTGTGGGAAGAGATTTCACCAGAAGTCAGACATGAAAAAGCACACCTTTATTCACACAGGTGAGGAGCCGGTAAATGCTTTTTAAAAATTTGTTTGTGGGATGTGGGTGTCGCTGGCTGGCCAGCATTTATTGCCCATCCCTGAGCCCATTGAAGAGCCAATCACATTGCGGTGGATCTAGAATCAAATGTAGGCCAAATCAGGTAAGGACATTAATGAACCAAATGGGTTTTAATGACAATTGTTTCATGGTTATAATTAGACTTTTAATCCAAGATTTTTTTTTAATTGAATGCAAATTTCACAACCTGCCATGGTGGGATTCGAATCCAGAGGATTACCCTGGGTCACTGGATTACCTGTCCAACGACAATACCACTACGCCAGTGCCTCCCCTAATGTGGAGGAGAACGGCCTTTGACTTCCAGTGCAACTTCAAAAAAAAAAAATCAGTGATCTGAAACTGACTAGGAAGGAAAGCAGTAACATTCTCATCATAGTCCTAAGACATAGAGTTTTACAGCACCGAATGAGGCGCTTGGCCCATCGTTTCTGCACTGGCCATCAAGCACCTACCTATTCTAATCCCATTTTCCAGCACTTGGTCCATAACCGTATGTGCTCTGCCCCTTGAGGCGCTCGTCTAAATTCTTCTTAAATGTTGTGAGGGTTCCCGCCTCTTCCATCCATTCAGGCCGCGAGTTCCAGATCTCCATCACCCTCTGGGTAAAAAAGAATTTCCTCAAATCCCTCAAGATCTCTGGCTCCTTCCCTTAAAACAATGGGCCCTGGTTATTAATCCTTCAACTGAGGAGAGGGTGGGTCATGCACTGAATATTCGAGTTCTTCGGAATAATTCTCACTTGACACTCTGATGAATATATATAGGAACCCTAATAATATCTAAAATTAAATGTCCCACGTCAGGAAAGCAACCTTTTGATTTACGAAACCATCCAATTGCAGCAAAGACGGTGGAAAATCGTTTTTGCTTTGAATAGTGGAGGCTTATTTATGTGCGATGAACTCACCCCCGTATCATTAGATCATGAATAATCTCTTTAGGTTTGGCTTGTTGACCTTAAATAACCTGCGCTTAGAAATGATGGGGCTACGGTTTGACATTTTCAATTGACCTCTAGCCTCAACGGCTCTTTTAGCGAGAGAAGGTTCCAGGAAAATACAAAGGCAAAAAAATACTGCAGATGCTGGAAATCTGAAGTAAAAACAGAAACTGCCCGGAAAATCCAGCGGGTCTGACAGCATCTGTGGAGAGAGAACCCGAGTTAGGGGGTGGGGGGTGATGGGATTCCCCCCCCCCCCCTTGTTTCTGGGCTGATCTACTGGGCCCCCTGCTGTCAATGGGATTTCCATTAAATCCACTCCGGGCGGGGCCGGAAGATCCAGCTGTTAAAAAGGGCGGGAAAATCCTAGTTTCAGTTCTGCTGAAGGATCACAATCTGAAACATTCATTCTATTGCTCTCTCCACAGAAGCTGTCAGTTACAGTATTTGCAGCATGTTCTGTTTGTTTTTTTAATTCCAGATCTGCACTGCTTTCCGTGCCCTGCCCCCCCCCCAATACATACACGACCAGCATTCACAAAAGCCCAATTTCCCGTTTGGGTTTTGTGTGTGTTTCATCCTCCATGGTTTGCATTGCAACTCAATGCCGGTGCAATATTGCAATCTCTTTGTGAACAATCCCTGACGAAAGAGACGGCGTTTGGCAATGATTTCATCAATGGCATCTGCTTAATAATTGAATCGTGGCAATCCAATCACTGGAGCTTAATATGATCCCGTCCGCTGTTTATTCAGAGTGTCTGGCTGTAAGATGATTACCTGGTATTATTAGCCTGGCCTTGATTTAGCGGCCGGGGAAAACGACAGGTGAGTCACCGCCTGACAGTGGCCGGGGTTGAGCTGGACTATAGACCTGAAGTGACAATAGCAAACTTTACACATGCAGGGCCGCCGAGGGGATGATCTGATTTCAGGTGAAAAGAATTGCTGGGAATACAGTGGGATCTGTCAGAACCCTTTACTCAGTGAGTGGGCTGGTGGTTACAGTCTGTGTACACTCACCTTTCACAGTCTATCCAATTATACACATGTACCCTTATCCACACAAACCGTTCCGAAAATTGATAAACAAACGTGAAACCAAGACCACAGAGCAGCACACAGCAAATCTGTCAGCATCTTTAATACCGTTCAGCCAAGGCGCCCAGCCACCCGCGCTCTCTTCCAAATGTTTCTGGGACCACTGTGAATTTCCAGTAACCTACTGATCTTATTGAAGATTTTGTTAAATTGTAAACCCCCAGCAGTGGTGCAATTTGATGAATCTCTGGGGGAGGCAGTCGACCCAGTCACCCAGAGACCCAGAGTCACGCCCTGGGAACCACGGGTTCGAATCCCAACAGGGCAGATGGTAGAATTTGAATTCAATAAAAAATCTGGAATAATGATGACCATGAAACCACTGTCGGTCGTTGCAAAAACAAACAAACATCTGGTTCACTAATGTCCTTTAGGGAAGGAAATCTGCCGTCCTTACCTGGTCTGGCCTACATGTGACTCCAGACCCCACAGCAATGTGGTTGGCTCTTAAATGTCCTCAGGCTTGGGCAATAAATGCTGGCCCAGGCAACAGCGCCCACATCCCATGAACAAATAAAAATATCTTGGATAGTCTATTTCCATTCTGAAGATTTACTGAGGATGAAAGTGTGAGACGGTTTCAAAATAAAATAATTTTGTCACCAACCCTATAACGAAAGAAATAAGGCACGCACACAAGGTTAACAAAAATAGTAAGGGATTTATTTTCGCTGGATTTAAAATTACGGTTCAGCAGTCTGCCACGGTTGGGGGTCTGGTACGGGGGGGGGGGGGGGGGGGGGTCATCGCTGGTGTCTCAATCGCATTGCAGCGTTAACCAGGCCGTTGATGGAATAAACCCCAGGCTGACTGAGAATTCATCCCGCCCCAAAATAGACATCCAGCACAGCATTGAAAAGCAGCCGCGGGATCCGCAGAGTTTCCAGCGAACCCAGTGTCTGCATCTCCTTATTTAGCCTCAGCTTTCTCTGAGAAACAAAGCCAGCGAGCTGGGCCAGTCAGTCTGCTACAGCGGGGAAAGTGATCACAGCCGCTGACATTGACATTGTTCTGGTGCTGTTTCAACCAGGAGACGGTCATTTTAAATTAGGTTTTTTAAAATATGTTTGTGCAGTTTGTTTTAACCGCACTAGTCAGAGCAGAACATTGTGCTAATTACAAAGGGAATTAAACCCATTTTCCCGTTGTATTTAATTCTAAGTAATAACAGATTTGCAATAACTTGAGAGATAACATTAGAAAGATTCCTTTTGTGGGGCGCGGGGGGGGGGGGGGGGGGAACTGATGAATATCTTCAGCGGGTTTCAACTTCTAATGTTCCCCATCCTCTCTCTTTTCGTTTAAGTCTTGCAACTATCTCCTGGTGTTTTCCATCTTTTCTCTACAGTCCATGGGACACATTTTCACTTCCCCACCTTTCAGTTTTAATAGCCAGCATTGGAACAGGGAAACATTGAAATTATTGGGAAAGGGTTGGTCAAATGCAGAACGTGTAACGGGGCACATTATCATAGACTTTACAGTGCAGAAGGAGGCCATTCGGCCCATCGAGTCTGCACCGGCTCTTGGAAAGAGCACCCTACCCAAGCCACGCCACACCTCCACCCTATCCCCATAACCCAGTAACCCCACCCAACACTAAGGGCAATTTTAGACACTAAGGGCAATTTATCAAGGCCAATCCACCTAACCTGCACATCTTTGGAACCGGAGCACCCAGAGGTCAATTACTAGGGGTCATAGGTTTACGATGCAAGGGGCAAGGTTTAGAGTAGATGTACGAGGCAAGTTTTTTACGCAGAGGGTAGTGGGTGCCTGGAACTCGCTGCCGGAGGAGGTGGTGGAAGCAGGGACGATAATGACATTTAAGGGGCATCTTGACAAATACATGAATAGGATGGGAATAGAGGGATACGGACCCAGGAAATGTAGAAGATTGTAGTTTAGTCGGGCAGCATGGTCGGCACGGGCTTGGAGGGCCGAAGGGCCTGTTCCTGTGCTGTACATTTCTTTGTTTGTTCTTGTTTTGAAACCCACGCACACACGGGGAGAACGTGCAGACTCCGCACAGTGACCCGGGAATCGAACCTGGGACCCTGGAGCTATGAAGCAACAATGCTAACCACTACGCTACCGTGCTGCCCTACCATTCTGCAGGAAACTATTTCTGATTTCACTACAGCTGGTCTGTTTTCCGTGAGAAGAGATATTTCGTTTCTTTTTGATTCATTCACTATATCTCGGCGGAAAATGATGTTCCCTGTGAAATGTGCCGCCGTGGTTTATTCAATAAGGGGGAGATGTGAATTATTGAAGGGGATTAGTGAAGTTGCGGTCAGTGTGTGTGTTGGGAAAAGCAGTGCTATCCCTCAGTAGTGACCCTCTTCCCTTTACCTTGCAGGAGAAAAACCCCACAAGTGCCAGGTGTGTGGCAAAGCGTTCAGCCAGAGCTCCAACCTGATCACACACAGCCGCAAGCACACTGGCTTCAAGCCGTTCGGCTGTGATCTGTGCGGGAAAGGCTTCCAGAGGAAGGTGGACCTCCGAAGGCACCGGGAGACCCAGCACGATATAAAATAGGCAGCGGCGGTGGCGAGAAACTAGCCTCGACAGCTGGGTGTCAGGAACCAGCTTTCTAACCAACTCCTGCCAGGATGTGCACTGCTGTGACTGGGGCCACTCCTAGCGCCCGTGTGGCCCCCTCCTTGTACCATGAAGATTCAGACTGAGTCCCCGGGGCAGTTTTACACGTGTACAAAATGTGCCTTCCCTATGTTGAAGGCGAGATTCCGCCTCGGTAAATTAGACTTGTAACTTTAATTTAAAAAAAAACCCAACCCTGTTCGACATTCTTGCAGTGTTAAAAAAAGGTGACGCGTATTCACTTATTAAGTGGAAACTTTAATTGTTCAATCTCCCGTTGCCTTTGAAAACGTTTAGTCGATTGCACGCATGGACCCAAACTCCCGGCTGGGCTTGTTTACATTGAGCTGACCAATAGGCGGGTTTTCCGACAAGTGTTTGCTGAGGATGGATGAAAAACCCTCCTTCTTCCCGCCCAGCGAGCCAGGAGACCTCACCCCAGTTTGACCCTCAAGTCATGTGTGCAGCAGCAGATCAAGGTGTTACCCTACTCAGCATCCAGGTCTGGGGGGGGGGGGGGGGGCTGGAACGGTTCCACCCAACTGAACACAAATATATTTTTGTAAATAGTTTAATCCAATAGTTACTCATGAGGAGGCCATTCGGCCCCTAGAGGCTGCCCCTCCACTCATTATCATGCAGGCTAATCATCAAGTACAATACCATTTTCCCACCTTACCCTCTCCCCCATATCCCTTGATCCCTTTAGCCCCACGAGCTAGATCTAATTCCTCCATGAAATCACACAATTGATGTTCTAGAGGGAACATAGAATTAATTAATTATTGGAATAAAGCCATAACTCATTCTCGTTCCTCAAGAATGTATTTCTGGGTCCTATAGCAGGCGGGGGTTGGAAGGTAGTGGAGCTGTGGGTTGGAACTGGGGGTTCAGGGAGGCAATGGGATTTTGGGCTGGATTTTGGCCATGTACTCAGAGTTAAAATCGGGCCCTCCACCTGGGGGGTAAAAAACAGCAATGCGGATCTGAACCACAAAGCTACAACAAAAATCAAATATCACTTTAGGCAAAAGTCATTAAATAATAGAAAGGGCGCTGCTGTCAATTCGGGAGCCGCTTAGTTGCAGAAACCTCTGTCCATGCACAATAGTAACAGTCAGCAGTTGCTTAGACAGCATTTGGGTGCAGTTCAGCAAGGATTGGCACCAGTTTGGTCATTTTCCCATTGAGCCAACAGCTCGGGGCTGCAATGAACTGGACAGACTATTAAACCGTCTTTCAATATTTGTATTTTTCTGGTCCAACTTTAATGAGTGTAACATTATAATCTATTCCACTTTATTTATTCGCGAGATATGAAATAAACGGAGAAATTTAGTAGAACTTGTAGTCTTCGATTTGTATCCCGTCGTCTTTTAGACCTGATTCAAAGCCTAACCTTACGAATTAAACTGGGAGTGGGGGGGGGGGGGGTGGATGTTCAGAACCTTGTACGATTTTGTTAAATTAGAGACAATTTCTCTCATCAATGAAGCGAAGCGGAGAAAAAGGAACCATTGCAAGAAATTGAATGCAGTGCAGTTTCTAAAGGTGGATACATTTCCATTGTTTCGGAGGAGGCACAAAATAAAGCAACACACGGGGATGGGTGGGAGGGGGATGGACAGGACACATCACTGATGGGGGGGGGGGGGGTGGAGGGTGGACAGTACACTGATGGGGGAGGGGGGTGGAGGGTGGACAGGACACTTCACTGGTGGAGGGTGGACAGGACACTTCACTGGTGGAGGGTGGACAGGACACTTCACTGGTGGAGGGTGGACAGGACACTTCACTGATGGGGAGGGGGTGGAGGGTGGACAGTACATATCATTGATGTTGATCATCTTGCGAAATTTGACGATTATAAATAAATTTCTCAACGCGGTGACTGGAACCCGATTAAAAATGCATCATGCATATTGCATATCACATTATTCATGAGGTGGAGGTCGTACCTTTTGTGTGCCGGGGTGTGTGTAAGCGGAGAATCTAGGCACACCTTTGTTGCAGATTTTAAATTTTTAATAGCACCTCCAGCGAGCCATTTGGTGAGTCACAACTCAATGCACAAAAGTGGAAACTCGGGACTCTGAACATGGAAAGAGAAACCTTTCAAGCGCTTCGGAGATACTTTTAGTTTGGCTTCGTACACTTCAATGCTGATCAAATGACATATCAAGTGTGCAAGAGGTATCAAGACTCAGACGCTTAAAGTGGATTTCGTTTGATCGATTTCTTAATTTGACAGGGCCGTAAGAAAAGCTTATGGCTGCAAATATTAAAATTCGAAGAGAGGCGTTTTCACTCCTCCAACCTGGTCACCAGTTAAAAGTTAAATCTTTGTGCAGCTTTGAGGTCCAAAGTAACAACTCTCTTAATTACACAGTCCCCGCAGAACACAGCCTCCAAATCAAGTCAAGCTGTATATACACACAACACGTGCTGTGTTTGTCAAACAGTGGAACAGTGAGACTGCATTGGTCAGACAGCGGCAGTCGAATGTGGATAAGTGCTCTGCTATCTCCTCCTTCACCAGCGATTTCCAAACCTACACACACCACATCTGGCGCAAACCGAATATTTGAAATTGGTCATCCTGCAAAAACAAATATTTACCCAAGGTACTGCAGAGGGACATTAAACCTGAGCAGGGCTCGTTCACTTACATTTGGATATTGAAGGATATTTCAGTGCAAATAAATACCTGCGTTGAACTAGTTTGTGGGATGGGCAGCACGGTGGTGGGTTAGCACTGCTGCCTCAGGTTCGATCCCGGCTCTGGGTCACTGTGGAGTTTGTACATTTTCCATGTGTTCACGTGGGTTTCGCCCTCACAACCCAAAGATGTGCAGGGTAGGTGGATTGGCAACGCTGAATTGCCCCTTAATTGGGAAAAAAATAATTGGGAACTCTAAATTTATTTAAAAAAAGTAATAGTTTCTGGGCTGCCTCAGAAACATGTCGATGGGCTACACAGACAGAGAATTACTTTGAAGTGTGGTGTGATGGAGTATAACGTCCACTTTGGAAGGAATTTTAGAAAAGCAGAATTATCATTCGAGTGGAGAGATTCTGCAGAGCTCTGCATTACAGAGGGATCTGAGTGTTCTGGTGCACCAATCACAGAAAGTTGGTACGCAGATGCAGCAAGTGATTAGGGAGGTAAATGAAATGTTGGGGTTTATTGTGAGGCAAATTGGCTGTAAAAGTAGAGGTGTTGCTGCATCTGTACAGGGCGTTACAGAGGTGGATTTGCAATGAAACACACAGCGATGCTGTGCAGGGCCTGGCCACTGGGGGAGCCCCATACCAAGAGGTGACTTCATGTGCCCCCAAAGGTATGAGACCATCTCTGCTGCGACGCCAGGCCAATGGCTGTTGATGGGAGCACTAGGGTGACTCTCAACCTCCAGGCCAGAGCTGAGGAGGGCGTGCAGGCAACTAATCAAAATGAATAGAGACCACCAGGTCAGATAACCCGCAGCAGCCAGGAGCACATGCGGGCATCAAGGGTGGCAGCTCGAGAGTTGAGAGGTGAGCAGATGAGCAGTTGGAAGGTACAAAGAAGGCCAGACAAACACCGGTGTGGTGTGTCAGGGAATTGGGGAGCAGTGGCTAGTGGGAGCGGGGCGATTCAACCAGAGCCAGAGGCCAGCGAGGCAGCAGGCCTGGGAGTGAGAGGGCTGGGCTGGGATGTAACCAGACTGGTTAGTGAGGACAAGATTTTGGATTCTGTCCCCTGCATTGTGTGAGCTGAGGGTGGGTGGGGTAAGGAGGGCATTGATGTCATTCAGGGTAGGGCGCAACATCATTAATAATAATATTTATTGTCACAAGTAGGCTTACATTAACATTGCCATGAAGTTACCATGAAAGGGCCCTAGTCGCCACTCCGGCACCTGTTCGGGCACATAGAGGGAGAATTCAGAATATCCAAATTACCTAACAGCCTATAAATTTGCGGATGATTCGACTGTGGTGGGCCGCATCTCAAACAACGACGAATCAGATTACAGGAGGGAGATAAATCTCTTGGTTGCATGGTGCACCGAAAACAACCTCTCTCTAAATGCTGGAAAGACCAAGGAACTGATCATCGACTTCAGGAAGCGCAGCACGACACACACTCCCGTCTGCATCAATGGCTCCGAAGTGGAGATGTTCAATACCTCTAGGTTCCTGGGGGTCACCATCACCAACAGTCTGTCCTGGTCCACTCACGTTGATGCAACAGTCAGGAAAGCCCACGGGCACTGTGTGCTAAAAGAAGATGGCGCCGGAGCGAGGCGACTCTCTGCGAGCTCTCTCCAACAGATCCACTTTTTACTAAACTTATACTCGTTCTAATATTTTAAAATTTAATTCTAAGACTAACATTATTACTAACCACTCTCTTTTATCTTTTCTTGCAGACTTGAACATCCTCCGAGGGACTTCCGGGTGCGGCGATGACCAGCTGAGTCGCACGTTTCGGCAGCTCCCTGTGAAACGGACTTTTGGGCTCTTGATAGGAGCCCCAACGGCAATTTTAACGGCTGAAAACACCGTGCGGTAAACCAGAAGGGTGTTCCCCCTGGACACGGATGGAAAAAGGAGAGGAAAGTGGCCGGATTGCAGCGGATCCTTTGGAACAACGGCAAGGAAGGCAAGCAGAAACCAAGATGGCGTCGGAAGGTGGCAGTTTCATATGGGGCCCTGAACAACAAGAGTTTTTGAAACGCTGCGTGGAGGAGATAAAAAAGGAAATGAAGAAAGAGTTGTTGGCCCCGATATTACAGGCGATTGAAGGGCTGAAAGAGGAACAAAAGACCCAGGAGCAGGAGCTTCGGGTCGTGAAGGCGAAAGCAGCAGAGAATGAAAACGATATACAGGGCCTGGTGGTGAAGTCGGAGATACAGGAGGCACACCAGAAACGATCTGTGGAGAGGTTGGAGGCACTGGAAAATAACGCAAGGAGGAACAACTTGAGGATTCTTGGCCTTCCTGAAGGTGTGGAGGGGGCGGACGTCGGGGCATATGTGAGCACGATGCTGCACTCGTTAATGGGAGTGGAGGACCCGACGGGTCCGTTGGAGGTGGAGGGAGCATACCGAGTTATGGTGCGAGGATCGAGAGCAGGAGAAGCTCCCAGAGCAATAGTGGTGAGATTTCTCCGTTTTAAGGATAGAGAAATGGTCCTTAGATGGGCGAAGAAAACTCGGTGTAGTAAATGGGAGAACGCGGTGATCCGCGTCTATCAAGATTGGAGTGCGGAGGTGGCGAGAAGGAGGGCGAGCTTTAATCGGGCCAAAGCGGTACTTCACAAAAAAAAGATAAAGTTTGGAATGCTGCAACCGGCAAGACTGTGGGTCACATATCAAGGGAGGCACCACTACTTTGAGACGGCGGATGAAGCGTGGACTTTTATTGTAGAAGAAAAATTGGAATGATTGGACTACGAAAATGAACGTTTGGACAAAGTGGTGGGACGAGTGGGGGGGGGGGGCGAAGAGGGATTGTATGATTAATCCTGCGGTATGGTAACTTTTCTTTCTCCCACAGGTGGTGATGGGGGGAGGTGGGGAGGGAGAGGAGATGGGGCGTTGGCCATGGGAGGCGGGGCCGAGGGAGAGGCGCGGGCTTGGTTCCCGCGCTATGATAATTATGGCGGGAATAGAGAAGCAGGAAGGAGGGGGCGCCGCACGGGGCGAGCCGTGATCACGGGGGGAAGCCGAGGTCAGCCAGAGTTTGCTGACTTCTGGGAGCAACATGGGGGGAGTAATTACGCTAGCGGGGGGTCTAGCGGGGGGGGGGGGGGGAGGGGGGAATTACTGGGTTGCTGCTGCTGGGGAAAGGGGGGAGTGGGTACGGGAAAGGATGGGCGGGGGGGCACCGTCTGGGAGAAATACAGCTGCGTGGGAACTGGGCGAGAAGCTGGAAAAAGATGATGGCTAACCGGCAAGGGGGGGGGGTGGGAAGCCCCCCAACTCGGCTGATCACGTGGAACGTGAGGGGGCTTAACGGGCCGATAAAGAGGGCACGAGTACTCGCACTCCTTAAGAAACTTAAAGCAGATGTGGTCATGTTACAGGAAACGCACCTGAAACTGATAGATCAGGTTAGGTTGCGCAAAGGATGGGTAGGGCAGGTGTTCCATTCGGGGCTGGATGCGAAAAACAGGGGGGTGGCTATATTAGTGGGGAAGCGGGTAATGTTCGAGGCAAAGACTATAGTGGCGGATAACGGGGGCAGATACGTGATGGTGAGTGGCAAATTACAGGGAGAGATGGTGGTGTTGGTAAACGTGTATGCCCCGAATTGGGACGATGCCAATTTTATGAGGCGAATGCTAGGACGCATCCCAGACCTAGAGACCGGAAAGCTGATAATGGGGGGAGACTTTAACACGATGTTGGAACCAAGGCTGGATAGGTCGAAGTCCAGGACTGGTAGGAGGCCGGCAGCAGCCAAGGTGCTTAAGGATTTTATGGAGCAGATGGGAGGGGTGGACCCGTGGAGATTCAGTAGACCTAGGAGTAAGGAGTTCTCGTTTTTCTCCTATGTCCATAAAGTCTATTCACGCATAGACTTTTTTGTGTTGGGTAGGGCATTGATCCCGAGGGTGAGGGGAACGGAATATACGGCTATAGCCATTTTGGATCATGCCCCACACTGGGTAGACTTGGAGATAGGGGAGGAAACAAGAGGGCGTCCACCCTGGAGAATGGACATGGGACTAATGGCGGATGAGGGGGTGTGCTTAAGGGTGAGGGGATGCATTGAAAAGTACTTGGAACTCAATGACAATGGGGAGGTTCAGGTGGGAGTGGTCTGGGAGGCGTTGAAGGCGGTGGTTAGGGGGGAGCTGATATCAATAAGGACACATAAAGGGAAGCAGGAGAGTAAGGAACGGGAGCGGTTGTTGCAAGAACTTTTGAGGGTGGACAGACAGTATGCGGAAGCACCGGAGGAGGGACTGTATAGGGAAAGGCAAAGGCTGCATGTGGAATTTGACTTGCTGACCACAGGCACTGCAGAGGCACAATGGAGGAAGGCGCAGGGTGTACAGTATGAATATGGAGAGAAGGCGAGCAGATTGCTGGCACACCAATTGAGGAAAAGGGGAGCAGCGAGGGAAATAGGGGGGGTGAGAGACGAAGATGGAGAGATGGAGCGGGGAGCGGAGAGAGTGAATGAAGTGTTTAAGACATTTTATAAAAAATTGTATGAAGCTCAACCCCCGGATGGGAGGGAGAGAATGATGGAGTTTTTGGATCGGCTGGAAATTCCCAAGGTGGAAGAGCAGGAAAGGATGGGATTGGGAGCACAGATCACGGTAGAAGAAGTGGTGAAAGGAATTAGGAACATGCAGACGGGAAAGGCCCCGGGACCGGACGGATTCCCAGTTGAATTTTACAGAAAATATTTGGACTTGCTCGCCCCGCTACTGACGAGGACCTTTAACGAGGCAAAGGAAAGGGGACAACTGCCCCCGACTATGTCAGAAGCAACGATATCGCTTCTTTTAAAGAAGGAAAAGGATCCGCTACAATGCGGGTCCTACAGACCAATCTCCCTCCTCAATGTAGATGCCAAGGTCTTGGCCAAGGTAATGGCAATGAGAATAGAGGAATGTGTCCCGGGGGTGGTTCATGAGGACCAAACTGGGTTTGTGAAGGGGAGACAGCTGAACACGAACATACGGAGGTTGTTAGGGGTAATGATGATGGCCCCACCAGAGGGTGAAACGGAGATAGTAGTGGCGATGGATGCCGAGAAAGCATTTGATAGAGTGGAGTGGGATTATCTGTGGGAGGTGTTGAGGAGATTTGGGTTCGGAGAGGGGTATGTTAGATGGGTGCAGCTGTTGTATACGGCCCCAGTGGCGAGTGTGGTCACGAATGGACGGGGATCGGCATATTTTCGGCTCCATAGAGGGACAAGGCAGGGATGTCCTCTGTCCCTATTACTGTTTGCACTGGCGATTGAGCCCCTGGCGATAGCGCTGAGAGGTTCCAAGGGATGGAGGGGAATACTTAGGGGAGGAGAAGAACACCGGGTATCTTTATATGCGGATGATCTGCTACTATATGTGGCGGATCCAGCGGAGGGGATGCCAGAAATAATGCGGATACTTGGGGAGTTTGGGGATTTTTCAGGGTATAAATTGAACATGGGGAAGAGTGAGCTGTTTGTGGTGCATCCAGGGGAGCAGAGTAGAGAAATAGAAGACCTACCGTTGAGGAAGGTAACAAGAGACTTTCGTTACCTGGGGATCCAGATAGCTAAGAATTGGGGCACATTGCACAGGCTAAATTTGACGCGGTTGGTGGAACAGATGGAGGAAGATTTCAAGAGATGGGATATGGTAGCATTGTCAATGGTAGGGAGGGTGCAGGCGGTTAAGATGGTGGTCCTCCCGAGATTCCTCTTTGTGTTTCAGTGTCTCCCGGTGGTGATCACGAAGGCTTTTTTCAAAAGGATAGAAAAGAGTATCATGGGTTTTGTTTGGGCCGGGAAGACTCCGAGAGTGAGGAAGGGATTCTTACAGCGTAGTAGGGATAGGGGGGGGGCTGGCACTACCGAGCCTAAGTGAGTATTATTGGGCCGCTAATATTTCAATGGTGAGTAAGTGGATGGGAGAGGAGGAAGGAGCAGCGTGGAAGAGATTAGAGAGGGCGTCCTGTAGGGGGACCAGCCTGCAGGCTATGGTGACAGCCCCATTGCCGTTCTCACCAAGTAACTATACCACGAGTCCGGTGGTGGTAGCTACACTGAAGATTTGGGGACAGTGGAGACGACATAGGGGAAAGACCGGAGCACTGGGGGGGTCCCCGATAAGAAACAACCATAGGTTTGCCCCGGGGGGAATGGATGGGGGATATGGAATGTGGCAAAGAGCAGGTATAACGCAATTGAAAGATCTATTTGTGGATGGGAAGTTTGCGAGTCTGGGAGCGCTGACCGAGAAATATGGGTTGCCCCAAGGGAGTGCATTCAGGTACATGCAATTGAGGGCTTTTGCGAGGCAACAGGTGAGGGAATTCCCGCAGCTCCCGACACAAGAGGTGCAGGACAGAGTCATCTCAAAGAAATGGGTGGGGGACGGTAAGGTGTCGGATATATATAGGGAAATGAGAGACGAAGGGGAGACTATGATGGACGAACTAAAAGGGAAATGGGAAGAAGAGCTAGGGGAGGAGATTGAGGAGGGGATGTGGGCAGATGCCCTAAACAGGGTAAACTCGTCGTCCTCGTGCGCCAGGCTAAGCCTGATTCAGTTTAAGGTATTACACAGGGCACATATGACTGGAACACGGCTCAGTAAATTTTTTGGGGTGGAGGATAGGTGTGCGAGGTGCTCGAGAAGCCCAGCGAATCATACCCATATGTTTTGGTCATGCCCGGCACTACAGGGGTTTTGGATGGGGGTGACAAAGGTGCTTTCGAAAGTAGTAGGAGTCCGGGTCGAACCAAGCTGGGGGTTGGCTATATTTGGGGTTGCACAAGAGCCGGGAGTGCAGGAGGCGAAAGAGGCCGATGTTTTGGCCTTTGCGTCCCTAGTAGCCCGGCGCAGAATATTGCTAATGTGGAAAGAAGCCAAGCCCCCGGGGGTGGAGACCTGGATAAATGATATGGCGGGGTTCATAAAGTTAGAGCGGATTAAGTTCGCCCTAAGGGGGTCGGCTCAAGGGTTTACTAGGCGGTGGCAACCGTTCGTCGAATATCTTGCGGAAAGATAGATAGGGGAGAACAAAGAAGGCAGCAGCAGCGGCCCAGGACTTGGGGGGGGGGGGGGGGGGGGGGGAGGGATGGGGGGGGGGGGGGGGGGTGGCCTGAGACAAGGCAGTTGCCAATTAGGGCTAGTTTTTATTTTTTGTTATTTAATATTTATTTATTTGTTGTTGTTTTTGTTTAAATTTAAAAAGGTCATTATTATCTGTATTGTTACAATGTTGTGTAAAGGATGCACAATGTACTGTGTTGGTTGACCAAAAATTTTCAATAAAATATTATTTAAAAAAAAGAACATCCTCCGAGGCCCGTGGAGACCTTTTGACCCGACCCGACCTGACCTCCGCGACCTGGAAGTGGATCGGGCCCAAACCGGAAGTGAAGACCCGACCTCGATTTGGAGCCGGCCCGGACCACCCAGCCCGGCCTAACAACCGATGCCAGTCCCCGGATCGCCCTGCCCAGTCCCCGGAGCTCCCGACCCGACCCCCGACGACGAGACCCAGCCCAACTCGACCCCGAGAGACCCGCCCAGCGACCCGACCCGGAGAGGCCCGCCAAGCAACCCGACCTACCTGGAGATGGAAGAAAGAAAAATAACAGACTCAAAAACAGCTTCTTCTCCGCTGTTACCAGACTCCTAAATGACCCTCTTATGGACTGACGTCATTAACACTACACCCTGTATGCTTCATCCGATGCCGGTGCTTATGTAGCTACATTGTATACCTTGTGTTAAACAAAGAACAAAGAACAAAGAACAAAGAAATGTACAGCACAGGAACAGGCCCTTCGGCCCTCCAAGCCCGTGCCGACCATGCTGCCAGACTAAACTACAATCTTCTACACTTCCTGGGTCCATATCCCTCTATTCCCATCCTATTCATGTATTTGTCAAGATGCCCCTTAAATGTCACTATCGTCCCTGCTTCCACCACCTCCTCCGGTAGCAAGTTCCAGGCACCCACTACCCTCGGCGTAAAAAACTTGCCTCGTACATCTACTCTAAACCTTGCCCCTCTCACCTTAAACCTATGCCCCCTAGTAATTGACCCCTCTACCCTGGGGAAAAGCCTCTGACTATCCACTCTGTCTATGCCCCTCATAGTTTTGTAGACCTCTATCAGGTCGCCCCTCAACCTCCTTCGTTCCAGTGAGAACAAACCGAGTTTATTCAACCGCTCCTCATAGCTAATGCCCTCCATACCAGGCAACATTCTGGTAAATCTCTTCTGCACCCTCTCTAAAGCCTCCACATCCTTGAACACTATACTCCAAGTGTGGCCTAACTAAGGTTCTATACAGCTGCAACATGACTTGCCAATTCTTATACTCAATGCCCCGGCCAATGAAGGCAAACATGCCATATGCCTTCTTGACTACCTTCTCCACCTGTGTTGCCCCTTTCAATGACCTGTGGACCTGTACTCCTAGATCTCTTTGACTTTCAATACTCTTGAGGGTTCTACCATTCACTGTATATTCCCTACCTGCATTAGACCTTCCAAAATGCATCACCTCACATTTGTCCGGATTAAACTCCATCTGCCATCTCTCCGCCCAAGTCTCCAGACAATCTAAATCCTGCTGTATCCTCTGACAGTCCTCATCGCTATCCGCAATTCCACCAACTTTTGTGTCGTCTGCAAACTTACTAGTCAGACCAGTTACATTTTCCTCCAAATCATTTATATATACTACAAACAGCAAAGGTCCCAGCACTGATCCCTGTGGAACACCACTGGTCACAGCCCTCCAATTAGAAAAGCATCCTTCCATTGCTACTCTCTGCCTTCTATGACCTAGCCAGCTCTGTATCCACCTTGCCAGCTCACCCCTGATCCCGTGTGACTTCACCTTTTGTACTAGTCTACCATGAGGGACCTTGTCAAAGGCCTTACTAAAGTCCATATAGACAACATCCACTGCCCTACCTGCATCAATCATCTTAGTGACCTCCTCGAAAAACTCTATCAAGTTAGTGAGACACGACCTCCCCTTCACAAAACCATGCTGCCTCTCACTAATACGTCCATTTGCTTCCAAATGGGAGTAGATCCTGTCTCTAAGAATTCTCTCCAGTAATTTCCCTACCACTGAAGTAAGTCTCACCGGCCTGTAGTTCCCTGGATTATCCTTGCTACCCTTCTTAAACAGAGGAACAACATTGGCTATTCTCCAGTCCTCCGGAACATCACCTGAAGACAGTGAGGATCCAAAGATTTCTGTCAAGGCCTCAGCAACTTCCTCTCCAGCCTCCTTCAGTATTCTAGGGTAGTTCCCATCAGGCCCTGGGGACTTATCTACCTTAATATTTTTTAAGACACCCAACACCTCGTCTTTTTTGATCTCAATGTGACCCAGGCTATCTAAACACCCTTCTCCAGACTCAACATCTACGAATTTCTTCTCTTTGGTGAATACTGATGCAAAGTATTCATTTAGTACCTCGCCCATTTCCTCTGGCTCCACACATAGATTCCCTTGCCTATCCTTCAGTGGGCCAACCCTTTCCCTGGCTACCCTCTTGCTTTTTATGTACGTGTAAAAAGCCTTGGGATTTTCCTTAACCCTATTTGCCAATGACTTTTCGTGACCCCTTCTAGCCCTCCTGACTCCTTGCTTAAGTTCCTTCCTACTTTCCTTATATTCCACACAGGCTTCGTCTGTTCCCAGCCTTTTAGCCCTGACAAATGCCTCCTTTTTCTTTTTGACGAGGCCTACAATATCTCTCATTATCCAAGGTTCCCGAAAATTGCCGTATTTATCCTTCTTCCTCACAGGAACATGCCAGTCCTGAATTCCTTTCAACTGACACTTGAAAGCCTCCCACATGTCAGATGTTGATTTGCCCTCAAACATCCGCCCCCAATCTATGTTCTTCAGTTCCCGCCTAATATTGTTAGAAATTAGCCTTCCCCCAATTTAGCACATTCATCCTAGGACCACTCTTATCCTTGTCCACCAGCACTTTAAAACTTACTGAATTGTGGTCACTGTTCCCGAAATGCTCCCCTACTGAAACATCTACCACCTGGCCGGGCTCATTCCCCAATACCAGGTCCAGTACCGCCCCTTCCCTAGTTGGACTGTCTACATATTGTTTCAAGAAGCTCTCCTGGATGCTCCTTACAAACTCCGCCCCGTCTAAGCCCCTGGCACTAAGTGAGTCCCAGTCAATATTGGGGAAGTTGAAGTCTCCCATCACCACAACCCTGTTGTTTTTACTCTTTTCCAAAATCTGTCTATCTATCTGCTCCTCTATCTCCCGCTGGCTGTTGGGAGGCCTGTAGTAAACCTCCAACATTGTGAGTGCACCCTTCTTATTCCTGATCTCTACCCATATAGCCTCACTGCCCTCTGAGGTTTTCTCCCGCAGTACAGCTGTGATATTCTCCCTAACCAGTAGCGCAACTCCGCCACCCCTTTTACATCCCCCTCTATCCCGCCTGAAACATCTAAATCCTGGAACGTTTAGCTGCCAATCCTGCCCTTCCCTCAACCAGGTCTCTGTAATGGCAACAACATCATAGTTCCAAGTACTAATCCAAGCTCTAAGTTCATCTGCCTTACCCGTAATACTTCTTGCATTAAAACATATGCACTTCAGGCCACCAGACCCGCTGTGTTCAGCAACTTCTCCTTGTCTGCTCTGCCTGAGAGCCCCACTGTCCCTATTCCCTAGTTCTCCCTCAATGCTCTCACATTCTGACCTATTGCTCCCGTGCCCACCCCCCTGCCATACTAGTTTAAACCCTCCCGTGTGACACTAGCAAACCTCGCGGCCAGGATATTTATGCCTCTCCAGTTTAGATGCAACCCGTCCTTCTTATATAGGTCACACCTGCCCCGGAAGAGCTCCCAGTGGTCCAGATAACGGAAACCCTCCTTCCTACACCAGCTGTTTAGCCACGTGTTTAGCTGCTCTATCTTCCTATTTCTAGCCTCACTGGCACGTGGCACAGGAAGTAATCCCGAGGCTACAACCCTAGAGGTCCTGTCTTTTAACTTTCTGCCTAGCTCCCTGAACTCCTGCTGCAGGACCTCATGCCCCTTCCTGCCTATGTCGTTAGTACCAATATGTACAACGACCTCTGCCTGTTTGCCCTTCCCCTTCAGGATGCCCTCTACCCGTTCAGAGACATCCTGGACCTTTGAGAAGGTCTTTGAGAAGGTGACTGAACAGGTAGACGAGGGTAGAGCAGTTGATGTGGTGTATATGGATTTCAGCAAAGCGTTTGATAAGGTTCCCCACGGTCGGCTATTGCAAAAAATACGGAGGCTGGGGATTGAGGGTGATTTAGAGATGTGGATCAGAAATTGGCTAGCTGAAAGAAGACAGAGGGTGGTGGTTGATGGGAAATGTTCAGAATGGAGTACAGTCACAAGTGGAGTACCACAAGGATCTGTTCTGGGGCCGTTGCTGTTTGTCATTTTTATCAATGACCTAGAGGAAGGCGCAGAAGGGTGGGTGAGTAAATTTGCAGACGATACTAAAGTCGGTGGTGTTGTCGATAGTGTGGAAGGATGTAGCAGGTTACAGAGGGATATAGATAAGCTGCAGAGCTGGGCTGAGAGGTGGCAAATGGAGTTTAATGTAGAGAAATGTGAGGTGATTCACTTTGGAAGGAATAACAGGAATGCGGAATATTTGGCTAATGGTAAAGTTCTTGAAAGTGTGGATGAGCAGAGGGATCTAGGTGTCCATGTACATAGATCCCTGAAAGTTGCCACCCAGGTTGATAGGGTTGTGAAGAAGGCCTATGGAGTGTTGGCCTTTATTGGTAGAGGGATTGAGTTCCGGAGTCGGGAGGCCATGTTGCAGCTGTACAGAACTCTGGTACGGCCGCATTTGGAGTATTGCGTACAGTTCTGGTCACCGCATTATAGGAAGGACGTGGAGGCTTTGGAGCGGGTGCAGAGGAGATTTACCAGGATGTTGCCTGGTATGGAGGGAAAATCTTATGAGGAAAGGCTGATGGACTTGAGGTTGTTTTCGTTGGAGAGAAGAAGGTTAAGAGGCGACTTAATAGAGGCATACAAAATGATCAGGGGGTTGGATAGGGTGGACAGTGAGAGCCTTCTCCCGCGGATGGATATGGCTGGCACGAGGGGACATAACTTTAAACTGAGGGGTAATAGATATAGGACAGAGGTCAGAGGTAGGTTCTTTACGCAAAGAGTAGTGAGGCCGTGGAATGCCCTACCTGCTACAGTAGTGAACTCGCCAACATTGAGGGCATTTAAAAGTTTATTGGATAAACATATGGATGATAATGGCATAGTGTAGGTTAGATGGCTTTTGTTTCGGTGCAACATCGTGGGCCGAAGGACCTGTACTGCGCTGTATTGTTCTATGTTCTATGTTCTATGGACCCTGGCACCAGGGAGGCAACATACCATCCTGGAGTCTCTTTCACGTCCACAGAAGCGCCTATCTGTGCCCCTGACTATAGAGTCCCCTATTACTATTGCTCTTCTGCACTTTGACCCTCCCTTCTGAACATCAGAGCCAGCCGTGGTGCCACTGCTCTGGCTGCTGCTGTTTTCCCCTGATAGGCTCTCCCCCCCGACAGTATCCAAAGGGGTATACCTGTTCGAGAGGGGGACAACCACAGGGGATTCCTGCACTGACTGCCTGCCCTTTCTGGTGGTCACCCATTTCTCTGCCTGCACCTTGGGTGTGACCACATTTATACAACTGCGATCTATGACGCTTTCCGCCACCTGCATGCTCCTAAGTGCATCCAATTGCTGCTCCAACCGAACCAAGCGGTCTGTGAGGAGCTCCAGTTGGGTGCATTTTCTGCAGATGAAGCCATCCGGGAGGCTGGAAGCCTCCCGGACCTGCCACATCTCACAGTAAAAGCACTGCACCCCTCTAACTGACATTGCATCAATTAATTAAAATTAAAAGTTTAAAAAAAAATTATATATTTTTTTAATTAAAAATTTAAAAAATAAAAAATGTTACTGTTAACTATCTGTTTCCTCGTACTAGATTTCTAATATAAATGCGAAAGCTAAATATAGTACTCTCCGATCTCTGGCTTAGATACCCCTCTAAATTATAATTAAGTAATTATGTTTAATTAGTTACCAATGCTTAATTTTTTTAATTTAGTGTAGAATCCCAACCAGCCACTCAGGTCACAGCTTTTCTGTGATGTCACTTCAGTTTCCCCCCGACACACACAATTCGAAAAAGGTATAAAAGTAAAAATGAGTAAAAATCACTTACTTACCTTCTTACCTTCTGAGTGTCTTAGATGTTCTCAGGTTCTCTCCCTGACAGAGACTGCTCCTCCTCCTCCGAACGGCTCCCGAAACTAGGCCGCAATCTTTTTAAATCTCCGCTCTGACTCGCAGGTCCTGCGCTTTTTAAATCTCCCGCGCTTTTGAAATCTCCCGGCTCTCTCTCCTCCCGCGCTTTTTAAATCTCCCGCTCTCTCTCCACTCGCGCTGTTTTCAATGTCCCCGTGGGGGGGGGGGGAGGGGTGTTGCCCTATTATGTATTTTCTTTTATTCCCTTTTCTTCCCATGTACTTAATGATCTGTTGCGCTGCACGCAGAAAAATACTTTTCAGTACACGTGACAATAAACAAATCCAAATCCAATCCAACAACATCTCTATCTCCTGCAGAAGTAAAAGAAATTTGGCATGTCTGCATCGACTCTCACAAATTTCTACAGATGTGCCATAGAGAGCATCCTATCCGGCTGCATCACAGCTTTGTATGGCAATTGCTCAGTCCAAGACCGCAAGAAACTGCAGACTGTGGTGAACTCAGCCCAACATATCACACAAACTTGCCACACTCACATTGATTCTGTATACACCTCTCGCTGCCTCAGGAAGGCAGACAGCATTATCAGAGACCACTTCCACCCAGACATTGCCTTCTCCCAGACCCTTCCATCAGACAGAAGGTACAGAAGTCTGAAGACTCGTACATCCAGTCATAGGAACAGCTTCTTCCCCACAGCTACAAAACTCCTCAACGACTCCCCCTCGGACTGATCTGTTCAATGTAAGAACACTGGGTGGGATTCTCCCATCGGGCGGCTAAGTGCCGACGCCGGAGTAAAAACAGGAGTGTTTTACTCTGGCGTCGGCGTCCATTCTGGGACCCCATTCTGAGGCCCACAGGGGGCTAGGATGACGCTGGAGCGGTCTGAACCCGGCGCCGTGGGGTCCGCGCATGCGCAGTTGGGCTGGTGCCAACTAGCACATGTGCAGTGGCCTTCTTCACTGTGCCAGCCCCAACGCCAAATGGCGCAGGGCTACAGGAGCCTGCGCGGAGGAAAGGAGGCCAGGGGCAGAGAGTCCGGCCCGCCGATCAGGCCAGGCCACTACGGAGGCCCCCCCCTGGGTCAGACACACCCTCCCCCCCACAGGCCGCCCCCGGACCCTTCAATGCCGAGGTCCTGCTGGCTCAGAGGATGTTAGCAAGGCGCCGGCGGGACTCGACCTTTTGGTGACGGCCAATCTGGGTCGGCGAATCGGCGCGCCGGCCCGGGACAGAGAGTTGGTGCACACCCCAACCGGTGCCGCACCGACCATGGCGGCGCCAATGCTGCCAATTCTCTGCACTGCGGAGAATTGAGTCCCGGCGTCGGGGCGGCGCCGATTCTACGACCCGGCGGGGGGTCAGAGAATTCCGCCCCTCATTCACGACGCCCTATGCTGCTCTTGCTCACGTATTTGCTTTGTTTGGCCCCTTGTTCCGCACTGTAACCAATCACTGTTTTGTCGATGTACCATTTGTCAATGTTCCCTGTTGATTATTCTTGTGTCTACTATGTACGTACTATCCTCGGCCGCAGAAAAATACTTTTCACTGTACTTCTGTACATGTGACAATAAATCAAATCAGTACGCCATTCGGAACTTGTGGGAGGAAACTGGAGCACCCAGAGGGAACCCACGCAGGTACAGAGGGAACGTGCAGACTCCGCACAGACAGTGACCCAAACCGGGAACCGAACCTGGGAGTCTGGCGCTGTGAAGCAACAGTGCTAACCACTGTGCTACCATGCTGCCATGGGCAGGGCTTGATATCACTGGGACAAGGATCAATATAATTGGGGGCAGGACTCGATGTAATTGGGGGCAGGCTGACACATCACCAGGAGGCGGGGCGAGACATGGGAACCCCAAAGAAGGAGAGCATGGAGCCCCAAACACGCATGTCCACCTCTGGAGCCATAGACAGCATTTGGGGCACTGTGTTCAGCTTCCATTCCTTAAGTAAGGATATAATTGCATTAGGTGCAGTTCAGAGACTGGACAAACCCCTGTTTGGAAAACAAAGGTAGTTTTAAGGGATTTATGTCTGTAGTGGTAAACATTAGAAGCAAGGATCTCAACAGATCTGACAGCATCTGTGGGGAGAGAAGGGTGCTAACCTTTCGAGCCTGGATGACTCTTTGTCAAAGTTGGAGAGAACTGGAAATAGGGTCAGGTTTATGCTGTTGTGTGTGTGTGTGTGGGGGGGGGGGGGGGGGGGGGGGGCGCAGTGGGGCGGGATAGAGCCAGCGATAGACAGAGTGACAAAGGGAGTGTAAATAGTGGGCCATTATCTATTAGTGGGCCATTAAGAGATCAGAATGTGTTAATGACCAGGAGAACTGACAGTCGCCGGGGGGAGAGGTCGGCATCGGGCAAGGAAGTGAGACCCCGCTGAGTTGTGGTTCTCCATGGCACATGTGTCACCCCCCCCCCCCCTCACCACACCCACACCCACTCCCACACCCACACCACCCCCACCCCCACACCAACCCCAACACCACCCCCACTCCCACACCACCCCCACCCCAACTCCCACATCACCCCCCACCCCCACCTCCACCCCACCCCCACCCCACCCTCACACCACACTCACCCCCACACCAACCCCAACACCACCCCCACCCCAACTCCCACATCACCCCCACACCCACCTCCACCCCCCCACCACACCCACCCCCACACCCACTCCCACACCACCCCCATCCCCACCCCCACCCCCACCCCCACCCCACCCTCACACCACCCCACCCCGACACCACACCCATCCCCACACCCACTCCCACACCACCCCCATCCCCACCCTCACCCCCATCCCCACCCATACACCATCCCCACCCCATCCCCACCCCACCCCTACACCCACCCCACCCCCACCCTCACACCACCCCCACACTCACCCCCACCAGCCCCACAACCATACCCTTCCCCACATCCACTCCCACCCCCACACCACCCTCACACCACCCCCATCCCCAACCCCCCACCCCCACACCCACCTGCTCACCCACCACCACACTACCCCACCCCCACACCACCTGTACACCCACACAACACCCATCCCCACCCCCACCCCCAACCCACCCCACCCACCCCCACACCATCCCCACCCCCACCCTCACACCATCCCCACCCCCACACCATCCCCACCTCCACCCCCACACCATCCCCACACCCACCCCCTCACCACCCCCACCCCCACCCCCACACCATCCCCACCCCCACGCCACACCCACACCTTCACCACCCCCACCCCACCCTCACCCCCAGCCCCACACCATCCCCACCCCCACACCATCCCCAACCCCACCTCCACACCATCCCCACCCCCACACCACCCCCACACCCTCACCACCCCCACCCCCACCCCACCCCCACCCCCACCCCCACACCATCCTCCCACCCACTCCTACACCACTCCGACCCCCACCCCTACCCCCCCACCTCCACCCCCACACCATCCCCACACCCACTCCCACACCACTCCCACCCCCACCCCTACCCCCCCACCTCCACCCCCATCCCCACCCCCACACCCCATCCCCACACCCTCACCAATCCCACCCCCACCCCCACCCCCACACCATCCCCACACCCACTCCCACACCACTCCCACCCCCACCCCTACCCCCCCACCTCCACCCCCATCCCCACCCCCACACCCCATCCCCACACCCTCACCAATCCCACCCCCACCCCCATCCCCATCCCCACCACCACTCCACCTGCCACACAATGCAATCATGCGCCTTGTCTTCTGTCTTGCAGGAGCTGCTGTTGATGGGGCGGCCCTTCTGGTGTCTCCTGCCCTGTGCCCAGCCACAGCCAGTCCAGCAACACAGATGAGACTGACATGTATGGGAGCCCTGCTCTGCACCCCGAGACACCCTGGAGTTCGAGTCTGGCGCAGACACTGACTTCCCGTCACAGCTGTCGCAAACACCCTCCACCATCCCAGAAACATGAGCCTTGGTTTGGCAATTCAGTGAAGAAGCTCTGGTCGGAGTCTGGGCCGACAGGACGAGCTGCCGTCCAGACTGGTTTTGGACCTCTGGAATGGACGGTCCCATCAATTGTGGAGATGTAGCCGCAGAGCCAGGGACTACATGAGGGGTTGTCGATCAGCATCCAGCACTTGAAGGTGCAGTTGGAGGAGTACAGGAGCAGGAGGTGGTGCTGACCATGCATGCCACCCATGCCAACATCGCATGGGTGGCGTCCAAGGTGGAGACCTCAAGGGCGAACTCTTCGGCCATGGGTCAGGATGTCCAAGGCCTGGATCAATCTGCGTAGGCGGTGGCCAAGGCCCAGCACAGGACTGCCCTCTCACAGGCAGCCATGTGCCAGCACCAGCTGGACGTCGCAGCAGCGCCCCGGAGCGTGGCCATGGCTGAGAGAATCGGCGGCAATGTCCCGGCACTGGCTGACATGGCACAGACCCAGAGAGAGGTGGCCCAGTCCCAGAGGGAGATGCCTCAGTCACTGGCTAATGTGGCACAAACCCAGAAGGTGATGGCACAGTCACAGCGTGATGTGGTCAGCTCGCATGCAGGGATAACCCAGCTGGACGGTGGATGGCGTTACCGCGGGCAGGGGACAGACATTGCCGAACAATGTGGAGCACCAGAGCTCATCCAGGAGTGGGTTGTCATATCCTCCATCACATGGGCCAGACCTGCTGTCACTGCCAACCCAGGGCCTGCACCCCCGTAGTACAGCAGGTATGTATTATGGAGGGGTCTGCAAGCGGTGGGTGGTGGGGGTGACAGGGGCTGTGGAGGTGGGATGTGGTGCCCGTGCCCTGGCCAGTACCCCCCTAGTTGGTGAACCTGGAGGTGATCGGAGCGTCCGTGCACATTGGCCCAGGCACCTCTTGTGCCTGCCAGGGCCCATGTCCTTCCCATCCTCACCCTCACCCGCATCCTCCTCACTGGGCGAGGACTAGCGTTCATCCTCCTCCTTCGGCACGAACCCTGCGCCTGCCACGATTTTGGCGTCAAAACCGATTCTCCGCCCAATTGCCATTCCCGATTTCGGAGTCGGCCAATGGAGAATCCTGCCCGTATTCTTTTGAGCTGGGGTTCCATTCTGGGATCTTCCCACTCAATTATGACATCAACTGGAATCATAACAAAAGCTAGTGAGGTGTATGTATAGTCATTGGAAAAGTTAGTTATGATGTAGTAAAGAAACCTATCCTTAGTACATATGAATTGGTTATTGAGGCGTACAGGCAAAAATTTCAAAATGCAAGAAAGCAATCTGGACAAACTCATATTATATTTAAGAGGGTGAAGTAAAGTAATTTTGACCATTGTGTTGCTCTTTTTAACCTTCGTCTATTTGCTCTGTTTACGTCACCTTTGCTCACGAGTCGCCAGGTATCTTTATGATACCGCCACGTGGTTCAAGTTCAGGTTATGATTAATAACACAACACACCGCTTAGTAAGGATTAAAACAACGGTCATTTATTATATACAACAAGCAGTATTAATACACTAATACTACTATCTATATAATAAACCTATCACTACTGGCCAATACTTAACTTAGGAAGAGCCCACCAGGTCAGGGAAACAAATGGCTTGTCCAATCAAATCTGGCCCGCGGGATTCAAAAGGCTGCTACAGGTCGGTGGCTAGGTGTCTCTACCGGATAGCGATCGTTGGATTCAAACTTACTATTGCCGGTGGCTGGTCTTGCGAAGGTCTCGAGCAGGCAAAGAGGAGAGAGAGAGAGATCTGAACTTGGACTCTCACTTTTATAGGGCCCAGGGGCTTCCCGCCTCCTGGGGTGGCCCTTGACCCTGAGTCCCAAGTGATTGGATCTGTCCCCAATCTCTGGGGTCGATGTGTCCAATGGTGAGGCGATTCCTCGATCGGGGGGTGGTCGCTCACCTGTCTTTGTTTCGGCCACTGCAGGCGCCGACAGGTCTGGCCCGGTATTCAATTGCTAATATGTTGCAATTGTTCCCAGGGATAGCCGATTTAACTGTGGATGTCTGAGTAGATTAGGTGTAAACAGTCCTGAATGCAACTGCAAATACCTGGGTTGATGGGCTGTTGATAGCCCTGAGTATCGATCTGGGCTAACTTCCCAAAGCCGAATATGCAATACTGTCTGCAGCTGCCTGCTTGTGTCTTCTTAGCTGCTTTTCCCAGCAGTCTTTCGGGTTAGCCATTTTAAACTGGGTTTTGGCCAGATTAATCGGAACGCAGCCATTTTACGTGGCTACAATTATCATGTGAGAGTACCTTTAAGAAATGGGTGTTTAAGAAATGTACCTTTAAGAAATGGGTGTTTATCAGTGATGTCAGAGTGTGGGTGGAGCTGGGCTGTCTGTCAGCTTTTTACTTTCGTTGTCGGCTGTTTGCTGCAGGGTGTGTTTTAGTTTTGTGTTTTCAGAGCTGGATAGCTCCAGTCACATCCAGAAGGTGTATGAATCTCTCTCTGTAATCTAAAGACTGTAAATCCATCCTGGTGATTTAAAATTAATAACAGCAGTGACTTTAACCTGATGTGCTTCTGGTAAAAGGTGTTTTAAGTCTTATGGATGTTAAAAGGAAAGCTTAAAGGATTGCTTAGTGTTGTATTCTTTGGGGGTTGTATTTGAATTAATGGTTGCTAAGATGTTCACTGTATGTTTTGAAAAGGTTAACTTGAGTTCATAGAATAAACATTGTTTTGCTTTAAAAAATACTTTTCCATTTCTGCTCTACCACACCTGTAGAGTGGGCCGTGTGCTCCCCATACCACAATCTAGTAAAAGTTGTGGGTCAGGTGAACTCCATGATACACTTTGGGGTTCTCTAAACCCTGGCCCAGAACACCATTGCACTGGGTGTTAAAGGTGAAGAAAACATATGAAGCCCTTAGAGAGGCAATTCTCCAGAAGAATTTAAAGATTCACTTCCTTTGGTTATTAGGACACATGTTGAGGAACAAAAAGATAAAACTGGTAGACAGGCTGCAGAGTTAGCTGATGATTACGAACTGGTCCATAGAACCAAACCTTTTATCCGTCATTCTTTTAAACATGAAAAGGCTTGAAGGTGGGAAGCAGAAATGAAAACAAATAGTCAAGAAAGAAATGGAACAGTTAGAAATGGTCAGGAAATTTCACCTCAGGCGAAAAGGGAAAGTGCTGAGGGTGGAAATGATATTGAGCAAAGAACTGGTCCAAGTAATATTACTGATGTATCAAAGTCAGCAATGGACAATAAGAAAACAACTGAAGTACTTGCTAAATTGGAAAGTGTGAATTGTCAACCAGAGCTGCTGACATTCCAAAGAGCTCTTTCTGATTCAATGACTAGAGACACTGATTTAAAAAGAGCAGTGAAGGTGGGGTCATTTGGGGTAAGGATGATTTAGACAAGATAGTTGACCATTAAGGGAGTCAAGGGTTATGGGGACAGATAGCAAAGTGGAGTTGCGGCCACAGTCAGATCCGCCATTATGTTATCAATTGGCAGAGCAGGCTCGAGGGGCTGAATGGCCTAATTCTTGGGCTCTTGGAGTGCCATTTGTTATGTAGATAAAATAATTCACATCAAAGAACAAGATACATGTTATATTCCTGTACGTCACGGCATTTCAAAATGGGATGGGGATTTTGTTGTGGCAATCTAACAGTTAAACAGTTTCATTTAGTGCAACCTGTCGGATAATGCAATACATTCCTCCTGGTTTTGAAAGAATTGTAAAATTACAGCATCTGTTTGGACATTTCATTTGAGTTCCTATTTTCTTTAAATTGAGCGACAAAATTAAATGATATCAGCTGAAAACTGTAACAGTGGTTGGAAGGGCTGTGAGATGTCAGTTTTGTGCCATTGTTTTCTCTCTGACTATAACTGGGGTTATTTCTAATTTTGTTGCCGTTTATAAAAAATATGGTTTCTGATAATCCCGAGTCTGTGACTACAGTGCTATGAAAGAAAGCCATCCTGATGGTCTATCTACGGCGAAAGCTAATACACTGAAAACAAAATTTTATATAACAGAGAAGGACTGATGAAATTACAAGCAAAATTTCTAATCCATAACATACAATCTTGGTGAGATTATGGTTACATTTAGGGAGAAAACAGAAAAAAAAGTAAGCCTTATTAAATTATTACATGAAAGATTACACATTGAAATGCCCCGCCTGGCTCAAAGCAAAGGTGCCATTCTACTGAATTTCTTGTGGAGACGATACATTTGTGATGCTTTGTGATCTTCTCAGATCTCTGGACTTCAAACACAATCATTGCTGTACAGCTGCTATTACGTGTGTGCTTGCTATGGCTCAGAATGTAATAAGAACAGAGAATGCTGGATAAACTCAGCAGGTCTGGCAGCATTTGTGGAGGGAGAAACAGATGTTAACATTTCAAGGCCAATATACCTCTCCTACAGAGTTTGTAGCAGTTTTGCCTTTGAGTATGAAAGTTGAGCGTTCAAGTAACATCCCAGGACATGAGTACCAACCAGTGCTGCACTGTCGGAGATGCTGCCTTCTGGATGCAACATTAAACCAAGGCCTTGACTATCTTCACAGGTAGACATGAAAGACCCCATGGCACTGCTTTGAAGAAGAGCAGGACAGTTCTCACTGGTGGCCTGGCCAATATATGTCCTTCTATCACCATCACAAAAACAACTTATCTGGTCATTATTACATTGCTGTTCATGGTACACATCCAAACATTCCTCCATTCCTCGAGCGTAGTATCAATGTCGCCGAGCTAGTGATCTGCAGGCAGACTTAATGCTCTTTGAATCTCACCATGCCTGTTAATAAATCGGGAATTAAAAACTAGTCCTCCTTTGTAGTGACAATGAAACCATTGTTGATTTTCGTAAAAACAAACTCATCTAGTTCATTAATGTACCTTTAGGGAAGGAATCTGCTGTTCTTACCTGGTCTGGCCTCCACGTGACTCCAGACCCACAGCAATGTGGTTGATTCTTAAATGCCCTCTGAAATTACTCACCAAACCACTCAGTTGTATCAAAACCATTACAAAACCGATAAAAAGGAGTGAGGCAGGACGATCACCCGGCATTGAGCTACCTACCGCCCTCCTCAGCTGATGAATCAATACCCCACTACACTGAACACAATGTGGAGGAGGCACTGAGGGTGGAAAGGGCACAGAATGTACTCTGGGTGGGAGACTACACTATCCATTGCCAAGAGTGGCTCAGTAACATCACTACTGACTGTGCTAGCTGAGTCCTAAAGGACATTACTGTTAGACTGGGTCTGCGGCAGGCGGTGAGGGAAACAGCAAGAAGGAAAAACATACTTGACCTCATCCTCAACGGTACCTGTTGCCGATGCATCTGTCCATGACAATGTCGGTAGGAGTGACCACCACACAGCCCTCGTGGAGACAACGCCCTGTCTTCATATTGAGGATACCCTCCATCGTGTTGTGTAAAACTACCACCGAGCTAAATGGAATAGATTTTGAACAGACCTAGAAACTCAAAACTGGGTGTCTGGGAGGTGCTGTGGGCCATCACCAGCAGCAGAATTTTACTCAGCCACAATCTATAACCTCATGGCCTGGCAAAGCCTCCACCGTACCATTGCCACCAAGCCAGGGGATCAACCCTGGTTCTATGAAAAGTGTAAAAGAGCATGCCAGAAGCAACATCGCGCATTGCGGAAAATGAGGTGTCAACCTGGTGAAGTTACAACACAGGACTGTTCATGTGCCAAACAGCATACGCAGCAAGTAATAGACAGAGCTAAGCGATTCCAAAACCAATGGTACAGATCTTTAGTCCTGTCACATCCAGTCATGGATAGTGGTGGGCAATTAAACAACTCACTGGAGGAGGATCCTCAATGATGGTGGAACCCAGCACATCTGTGCAAAAGATAAGGCTGAATCATTTGGCTACCTTTAGCTTGAAGTGCCGAGTGGATGATCCATCTGGGTCTCCTCCAGAGGTCTCCAGCAGCACAAATGCCAGTCTTCAGCCAATTCGATTCACTCCACATGATATAAAAAAACAGCTGAAGACACTGGATACTGCAAAGGCTATGGGCCCTGGCAATATTCCGGCAATAGTACTGAAGACTTTTGCTCCAGAATTTGCCGCACCCCTATCCAAGTTGTTCCAGCACAGCTACAATTCAGGCATCTACCCAGCAATGTGGAAAATTGCCCAGGTATGTCCTGGATGCAAAAAGCAGGACAAATCCAACCCAGCCAATTACCGCCCCATGAGTCTACTCTCAATCATCAGTATATTAATGCAGTGTTCTTCAAACGTTTTTTCCGGGGACCCATTTTTGCCAATCGGCAAACCTTCAGGACCCAACCCGGCCGACCTTCGCGACCCACGCCGGCTGATCTTCGCGACCCACGCCGGCCGACCTGCACGACCCACCATTTTCTCATACCTTGTTTGCTGCTGACAAAAATGGAGGAAATGGTTTTGGGTCCCTTTGGCCCTCATACACGCTCCTCCAATGGAAGCCTTCTGGTGTCGGAAAGTATGGAGTCTCCATCTGTCCAACATTATGAATTTTTTTCCTGTAAAATTTTATCAAATAACCCCCCCCCCCCCCCCCCCCCCGCCGTACCTGTAAAAAAAAAATTAAAATGAGTAAAATAAATGAAAAACATGAATAAAACCCCCCAGAACTCGTAAAAAATTAAACAACTCACTGGAGGAGGATCCTCAATGATGGTGGAGCCCAGCACATGAATAATGAATAAATAAGTGAATAAAATAAATGGAAAAAATGAATAAAACTCACCCGAACTTGTAAAAAAAAATGAATAAAATAAATGAAAAAAAAAATTAAATGAATAAAATAAATGAATAAAAACCACAACAGAACTTGTAAAACAAAAATCTGCAACCATTTAAAAAGATAGCGGCCGCACTGCGCATGCGTGCCCGATCATTGTGCGCGCATGCGCAATGCGGCCAAATTTTTTTTTAACATGTTTGCGACCGCTTGCAGCCGGCGTTATGAAAAGCCGCGCGGGGATTTGCGCGATCGGGAGCACCACGGACAACGGCTCCGCGACCCTCCCAACACCCGCCCACGACCCACCCGCGGGTCGCGCCCCCGACTTTGAAGAATACTGTATTAATGGAAGGGGCCATCAACAGTACTATCAAATGGCACTTACTCAGCAATAACGTGCGTACTGACATTGAGTTTGGGTTTCACCAGGGTCACTCAGCTCCTGACCTCATCACAGCCTTGGTTCAAGACCCAACCATCTTCAGCTACTTCACCAAGAACCTCCCTTCCATCATACGGTCTGAAGTGGGTGTGTATGCAGATGACTGCACAATGTTCAGCACCATTCGCGACTCCTCAGATAATGAAGCAGTCTATGACTATATCCAGATTTGGGCTGACAAGTGGAAAGTAACATTCCCACCACACAAGTGGCAAACAATGACCATCTCCAACAAGAGAGGATTTAACCATTATCCCTTGATGCTCAATGGCGTTACCATCGCTGAATCCACCACTATCAACATTCTGGGGATTACCATTGACCAGAAACTGAACTGGACTAGCGATATTAATACTGTGGCTACAAGAGCAGGTTAGAGGCTGGGAATTCTGCAGAGAATAACTCACCTCCTGACTCCCGAAAGCCTGTCCACCACCTACAAGGCACAAGGTAAGAGTGTGCTGGAATACTCTTCATTTGCCTGGATGAGTGCAGCCCCAACAACACTCAAGAAGTTCAACACCACCCAGGACAAAGCAGCCCCCTCGAGAGGCACTCCCCCCACCACCTTCAACATCCAATCCCTCCGCCACTGGACCACTTTGACAGCAGTGTGTGTCGTATACAAGATGCACTGCAGCGGGGGTGGCATGCGGCGCAGTGGTTAGCGCTGTGACTGCGGCGCTGCGGACACGGGTTCGAATCCCAGCCCTAGCCCACCGTCCGTTTGGAGTTTGCACATTCTCCCCATGTCTGTGTGGGCTTCACCCCCACAACCCAAAGATGTGCAGGTTAGGTGGATTGGCCATGCTAAATTGCCCCTTAATTGGAAAAAGAAAAATAATTGGCTCCTCTAAATTTATAAAAAAGAAGATGCACTGCAGCAACTCACCAAGGCTGCTTCGACAGCACCTTCCAACCGTGACCTCTACCGCCTCGGAGGACAAGAGCAGCAGATACATGAGAACACCACCACCTGAAAGTTTTCTTCCAAGCCACACGCCATCCTAACTTGGAACTATATCGCCGTTGCTTCACTGTCGCTGGGTCAAAATCCAGGAACACCCTCCCTAACAGCATTGTGGGTGTACCTACACCACATAGACTGCAGTGGCTAAAGAAGACAACTCACCACCACCTTCTCAAAGAACAATGAGGATGGGCAACAAATGCCACAGTAGCCAACAATGCCATATCCCGTGAAATAATTTTAAAAAGTTTATAACAAAAACTGTGCTTCAAAAGTACTTCATTGTTTGTAAAGCACGTTGAGATGTTTGGTGGCCGTGAAAGGGATCATTTTAATACACATCCATGTTTCCATAAAATCACTTTTGTATTTCACCAGAATGTTAATGTTTTAATTTTTAAGGTACGTATTACGGTACTTATCAAGAAAATCGTTGTTGGTTTCACCCCCACAACCCAAAAGATGTGCAGGCTAGGTGGTTTGGCCACGCTAAATTGCCCCTTAATTGGAAAAAATGAATTGGGTACTCTAAATTTAAAATAAAAAAAAGAAAATCGTTGTTAATTATTGAGAGAATTTGATGGGTTGTAACAGGTCTAAGCCATATGTTTCAGAACATATGTGTCAGTCACACAGCTATGGGTTCAGTTCTTTCACCATTCATGCTAATATCTCTTCAATACAGCTTCCAATAGGTCTGGTGCAGTCACTGGTATACTAAGCTGTCGCCTAGAGCGGAAAAACTTGGATGGCAGCAATGAACTATTCATGAAACTACATAAGTAAACCACCAGACTTCAGCAGTGGGAATGTAAGGTCTAAATTTACTGATATACATCCGCTGCACTGACATACATATAGATTCCCATGCATTTACATTGCAATCTTTCCGCAAATTTCATATATTATACCCCTATGTATTATATTATTATATATTCATATACTATATTCCTCTTTCTGTTGATGTGACAGGTTTACAAATTTGCACATCTACATGACTATTCCAAAACTTCGAACCAGTAAATAATATCAAAGAACATCATTTAAGCTATCGTAATGATGATTGATTGTATAAATTGCACATGGAATCATCAAGTAACAGTTGCAGGATCACATAGCATTACATCATGACAGCCATATCACACATTATAATGTGCATTTATTCTCCTACTTTTCCTGCGAAAAGTGTAGGACAGTGAAAAGGTACAATCGCTATCATATTATATTTGTTTTTCATGTAAAATAATTCTGCAATTATAAATGCAGCATTGCTATTCATACTAATGCACAATATTTATTTTTGAAAGTTAGTTGTGAGGGGGGTAGGTGGGTGGTGTATCAGAAAGCTGAACGTTTGCCTTGAGGACCTTGGAGGTCTTAAAACAGGTGGCGAATGAGAAATGGATGTCTTGGTGTTCATTTTCCAAAATTCGTTAGGTTCTGGAAAGGTTCCATCAGACTGGAAAGTCTCAAATGTAACTCTTCCATTCAAGAAGGGAAGGAGGCAGAAAACAGGAAATTCTAGGTTAATTAACTTGATGTCTGCTATGGGGAAGCTGTTCGAATCGATCATTGAAAAGGTTATTGCTGGACACTCAGACAAGCCGAAGGTAATTGACAAGAGTCAGCATGGTTTTATGAAGGGAAATCATGGTTAACCAATTTATTAGAGTTCTTTGAAGGAGTAACAAGTGTTGTGGATAGAGGGAAGCCCGGAGAATCCCACCCAGAGATATGCACAAATAGGACTTTGTCTGATTGGCAGAATGTGATGAGTGGAGTCCCACAAGGGTCTGTGCTGGGACCTCAACTTCTTACAATTTATATCAATGACTCAGATGAGGGGAGTAAAGACATGGTAGCTATATTTGTAGATGACACAAAGATAGGTAGGAAAGTATGTTGTGAAGAAGACATGCAGATGGATATAGACAGGTTGAGTGTGAGGGCAAAAAATCTGGCAGGTGGAGTATAATGTGGGAAGTTATGAAATTGTTCACTTTGTCAGGAAGAATGAAAAAGCAGAGTATTATTTAAATTGAGAATGACTGTAGAATGCTGCGGTGCAGAGGTGTTCTCGTGAATGAATCACAAATAGTTAGTATGGAGATGCAAGGTAATGGAAAGCTATTATTCAGTACAAGAAGAATTGAATCACAGAATACTACAGTGCAGAAGTGAGCTTAAGGTAAGGATGTTATGCTTCAGTTATACAGGCATTGGTGAGGCGGCATCTCGAGTACTGTGTGCAGTTTTGGTTTCTTTATTTAAGGAAGGGTAGAAATGCATTGGAGATGGTTTGAAGGCGGTTTTATTTGATTGATATCTGGACTGAGTGAGTTGTCTTATGGGAATAGGTTGGAAAGGCTGGGATTGTTTCCACTAGAGTTTAGAAGAGTGAGGGGTGACTTGATTGAAGCATATAAAACCCTGAGCAGTTTTGACAAAGTTGTTGTTGAAAGGATGTTTGCTCTTGTGGGCGAGTCCTGAAATTAGGGGACGCCCTCATAAGACAGAGATGAGGAGAATAATTTTCTCTCAGAGGGTTGCGTGACTTTGGGACTCTGCCTCAGAAGGTGGTCGATGAAGGGTCACTGGATATTTCTAAGTTAGAGGCAGATAGATTCTTGTTAGGCAAGGGAATTAAATATCATCGGGGTTAGATGGGGAATGTGGAACTCAGTACAAACAGATCAGCTGTGATCTTATTGAATGGCGGAGCAGGCTTCAGGGGCTAAATGGCTTACTTCTGCTCTTAGTTTATATGTTTGCATGTTCATAATACTTTTACACCAGCTCTGGTTTCCAAATAACCCAAATCAGGGACACTGTCCTACTTAAAGTCATCAGTGACTGTAACTCTGGTCCACTACTTTCCCACCACCGTTCATACCATTGACCTTTGAACATCCATAGTTCACTCCTTTATTTAAAATAAATTTAGAATATCCAATTATTTTTTGTTTTCCAATTAAGCGGCGATTAGTGTGGCCAACCTAACCTGCACATCTTGGGTTGTGGGGATGAAACCCACGCAGACATGAGGAGAATGTGCAAACTCCACACGGACAGCATAGTTCACTCCTTTGGTAATACTCAATTGTAATTCCATTCCTACCTGTCCAAGCCGATTCATCGCATCTTCCCAAACAGTTTCTCCTTCCATATCTACCCATTGCATGTCCTTTAGCTTTGTCCACGGACCCCTACCTTTCATCATCTTCAGTGACAGTATCTACAAGCATGGAATCAACTTCACATGTATCTTACTGGCCTGGATGAAAAGTCACAGACTTGAAATGTCAACCCTGTTTCTCTCTCCACAGATGCTGTCAGATCTGCAGTATTTCTATTGCCTTCCTTACCACAAACCTTGAGTGGTTTGAATCCTCTCACACACAAAGAACCACACACCCATCATTCCTGAACCAATGCCCTGTGTCAGAACAAATTGATTTCAAAAAGATTGTGTTTTCAAATTCCCTTCACAGTTTTGACTGTCCCCAGAGAAGCCTCCAATGGTGCTTTAGCTTCTTGTCTCTGAAATTATTATTTTTGATATTGTCTCCCTGTCCCACTGCTCCTCACTGGACGCTCAACTTACAGGTTGATTGTGAGATGGGTTTGGCTGTCTCAGTGTGTTCCTTATTGGCAAAATCCTTAATTCAAGCATTAATTGGTAATGTCACTCAAATAAGTCATTGGGTGGCTGGTGTGGGAAATGGAAAACAACATCCCACTCATCTGATTGCGTTTACTAGCTCTCCTGTGAAGCACCTTGGGACATGTATACTATGTTAAAGGTACTATCTAAATGCAAATTCCTGTTGTTGGTGTAGTAAGAGTGGCCCTTCTGGGACTGAGACTGTTGCACATTGTTGGTCGAGAACAGAGGGAGCTTCACTCTGCCTCTGGCTATGCTGTACCTAGCCTCAAAGTGCATGATGTTGACATTGGATGTCCCAAACAGGAAGAATTCTATTCCTTTGCACTGATAGCCTTCACCCTGATTAACACAAAACTGAAAAAGAATGCGCACTAAACCCCAAGTTTGCTCCCAGTGCGTGTTGAGTGAATCAACCATACCCAGTGAAAGGCACCTACAGTGACTCTGGATTAGGGATGGGGACGGGGAAATTGCCCAGTGTTCCCATTCATCGACGTTATCCATGAATTCCTGCTGGAAATGTATGTGGGTATTGAGTTAGAGAGGGCAGGATTAGTCATAACTGTGAACATGATGTTGTCTAACATAGAACATACAGTGCAGAAGGACACCATTCGGCCTATCGAGTCTGCACTGACCCACTTTAAGCCCTCACTTCCACCCTATCCCCGTAACCCCATAACCCCTCCTAATCTTTTTGTGACACTAAGGGCAATTTAGCACGCCCAATCCACATAACCAGCACATCTTTGTACTGTGGGAGGAAACCGGAGCACCACGCAGACATGGAGAGAATGTGGAGACTCCGCACAGACAGTGACCCAGCGGGGAATCGAACCTGGGACCCTGGCGCTGTGAAGCCACTGTGCTAACCACTGTGCTACCGTGCTGCCCTAACTGTCTACAGTTGAACAGCTGTCTTACACTCATTGTCTTAGTGTCTAAACACTGGAATGTGAGAGAACCAATGTGGGGAGAGGGTGAACTGTCATAGAATCCCTACAGTGAGGGCAGCACGGTGGCGCAGTGGTTAACACTGCTGCCTCACGGCGCAGAGGTCCCAGGCTCGATCCCGGCTCTTTGTCACTGTCCGTGTGGAGTTTACACGTTCGCCCCATGTCTACATGGGTTTCGCCCCCACAACCCAAAGATGTGCAGGGTAGGTGGATTGGCCTTGCTAAATTGCCCCTTAATTGGAAAAAATGAATTGGGTACTCTAAATTGATTAAAAAGAGAAAAAAAAAATAGAATGCCCACAGTGCAGAAGGAGGCCATTCGGCCTTATCGGTTCAGTGCCAAACCCCCCCCCCCCCCCCAAAGATCAATCTACCTAGGCTCGACATATCCCTGTAACCCTGCGCATTGATCATGACCAACCCACCTAACCTGCACATCTTTGGACACTAAGGGACAATTTAGCATGGCCAATCCACCTAACTTGCGCACCTTTGGACTATGGGCGGAAACCGGAGCACCCAAAGGAAACCTCAGCAGACACGGGGAGAACATGCAAACTCCAGACAGACTGTTACCCAAGACCAGAATCACACCTGGGCACTAGCGCTGTGAGGCAACTGTGATAACCACCCAAGAGGAAGGGGAGACAAAATGAAGATGAAAGAAATGCAACGGTCACATTATCTCCGCGATGAGGCGTTCTAACAAAAGGGAAGTTTCATTCAGTTCCTCAAATTCCAGAATTAAAATATAACTGAGGTTCAGCTTAGGCCAGTGCAGGAATGATACAATTGCTGGATCACATTCGAAGCACGGGTTTTGAAACATTGTTACTACATTCTAATTGGGAAACATTTACAGTATCCTCTGTTACACCGCAAAGTTCCTTATCACTCAAACTGCTAACTGTAAAAGAGCAATGAACATGAAAAATAACTGCTTTGTGCTAAACAATACTCAGAAATCTGTTCTCCCCCCACCATTTGGCGTCGACAATCTGGACTATGATTCAGAGCATCAAGGACAGGTTATCATAAACTCAGAACTAATGTACTTCTTCTATAAAGGACCTTTTTTGCCCATGGCTATAGTAATGGAAATCTGGGCCAAAACAGGCTACAGAATAAGCAGTCTGCCAGAAGCACTGTACTCAAGGGCCTCTAGTAGCCCTGTGCAGGATTAGAGTAAGATTCCATGTTATTTCTATTATTGATTGCTCAATCATATGGATTTTGCTGGAAGCCGTGTTGACAGGCATCTCTACTTATTTTCCTTTCTATGTCAACAGATAGAAAGTCGGCACAAACTAATTGAGAACGTGGTTTCCTTGTTCAAAGTTCAAAATTTTGTAGTTGTGGCATCAGAATTGTTCAGCATTTTTGAATTGTAAATTCAGGGCCACTGAATGCACTGGCCTGAAAACTGGGACAACAGCAATTCCCAACGGTCCCCCCACTGCTTCACACATGTTCAAATTCCCAGTTTGATTTGGGGCCTTCCTACGAACTGCCTTGCGATCATTAACAATTGGGGGGACAGGGCGATGAATTTGCATTGGGCATCACTTTTAAGTTTTTTAAGAGTTGCTGATTGCCAGGATCAGTTGTAAATCATTTTGGGAGGAAAGGGTAACATCTTGAAAGATGCACCCTTAGAAAGACCACGTGTTCTTACTCTTCTTTCTTTTGTTATGTTCTTCTTTCCCTAATAAAGACAACAAAAACAAGTCCATTGGGAATCCCATGTCTGCTCCTCTGGATCTCTCATTGACAAACAATCAGTGGGGTCTCATCCTCCCCACAGACAGCCAGAGGCAAGTCCAGGGCTCTCTCAGTGAAGCACTTCCAAACCTCTTGCCCAGCTTCAGAAACCAATATTTCAGCACAACTTAGACTCAAAATCCCCTCAATATTGCCAGTCTCTGCCACAATGGCCTAGTACTGTTCTTGGCGAGGGGATCTATTCGAAGAGTGCGCTTCACCAAGGACATAGCATGGCAGCTGCACGTCAATAGCCTTCTACCTTGGCAGCTATGCTTGTGGATGTGATGGTCACATCTGCACTCAGCTTTTATGCCACAGGGTTGTTTTAAGGAGGTTTTGGGGTGGACTTCCGGTTGCGGCTATGCGGAGCTAAGTCGCACATTCGGCAGCTCCCGCAAAAAATTGACTTTTGGGCTCTTTTCAGGGCACCCAACGGCATTTTTTCGACGTTTCCCGCTGTGGGAAGGAGAGTACAATAGTTCCCTGACAGAATATGGCTTTTACCAGGAGCGGGGCGACTAAAAAAGTGGTGGTGGACCCGAAGAAGGTGCGAGGGAAGAAGGACAAAATGGCGGCGGGCGGGGACCAGGCAGCGTGGATGCAGTGGGCGCAGGAGCAACAGGAGGTTATCCTGCGCTGCTTCAGGAGAGCCAATGAAGGCTTCTATCGATAAGCTGCTGGAGACACAGACGGCCCGGGGGTGGCGATCCGCGAGGCCCAACAAAAGATCTCCGACAACGAGGACGAGATCTTAGGCCTGGCGTAAAGATGGAGGCGCACGAGGCGCTCCACAAGAAATGGCAGGAGCGGTTCGAGGAGATGGAGAATCGGTCGAGGCGGAAGAATCTGCGGATTCTGGGCCTTCCGGAGGGGCCGGACATGGGGGCCTATGTGGTCACCATGTTGAACTCGCCGATGGGAGCGGGGTCCTTCCAGGGGCCCCTGGTGCTGGAAGGGGCCCATAGAGTGCTGGCGATGAGGCCCAAGACTAACGAGCCTCCGCGGGCGGTGCTGGTGCGGTTTCATCGGTTCGCTGATCGGGGGTGTGTGCTCAGGTGGGCCAAGAAGGAGAGGAGCAGCAGGTGGGAGAACACGGAGGTTCGAATATACCAGGACTGGAGTGCGGAGGTGGCGAAGATGAGGGCCGGGTACAATCGAGCGAAGGCAGTGCTGCACAGGAAGGGGGTGAGGTTTGGCATGTTGCAGTCGGCGCGACTGTGGGTCACCTACAAGGACCGGCACCATTATTTTGAGTCTCCGGACGAGGCGTGGGCCTTTGTTCAGGCCAAGAAGTTGGACACAGGTTGAGGGTCGGGCTGAGAGTTTGGGGATTGCGATTGATATGTTACTTTTTGAGGGGGGGTCCTTTGCTCTTGTTTTTATTCTTTCTGGTTTGGTGAGGGTGGTTGGGGCAGGTTGGGCACTTTTTTGGTTGGGTTGGTCGGGGGGCTCTTGGAGGGGGGTAAGCAAATGGAACAGGGGTGGATGGCCGGCAGTGAGATGGGGCCCCGCGGAGGAGGGGGAGGCCCGAGTCGGGGGTGAGGGGACTGGGCCTGTAAAAGGAGCTGCGCCAGAGGTGGCGGGGCTGGGTGGGTGGTAAGCGCGGACTTTTTCCCGCGCTGATGAATGGAGGGGGTGGGGCCGGGGGGAGGGGGGGGGGGCGAGGGTTGTTTCCCGCGCTTGGGATGGAAGGGGGAGGTGGAGAGCCTGCGGATGGGGAATGGAAGAGGAGGGTGTGTCACACAATGGGAGGAATCGAAGGAGAGGCGGGAGTGGCCGGGGTCAGCAGGAGTCAGCTGACTTGCGGAAGTGCAATGGGGGGAATAAAGCAGCTAGGAGGGGTCCTAGCCGGGGGGGGGAATCGAGTTGCTGCTGCTATGGTCAAGGGGGAGCTGGAGCAAGTGGGGGGGTCAAGACGGGGGTCTGACGCCATGGGGAACGGGCCAGGCGTGGGGTGCGGGCACGTGGCTGGCCGAGGAGGGGTTAAGGCTAGTCGGCGGGGGAGGGGGGGCGGGTAGCCCCCTGATCCGGCTGATAACCTGGAATGTAAGGGGACTGAACGGGCCGGTCAAGCGGGCCCGCGTGTTCGCGCACCTGAAGGGGCTCAAGGCGGATGTGGTTATGCTCCACGAGACACACCTGAAGGTGGCAGACCAGGTAAGATTGAGGAAAGGGTGGGTAGGTCAGGTGTTTCATTCGGGGCTGGATGCCAAAAATCGAGGGGGTGGCGATTTTGGTGGGAAAGAAGATGTCGTTCGAGGCGTCGAGCATTGTGGCAGTAAATGGCGGTAGGTACGTAATGGTTAGTGGTAAGCTGCAGGGAGAGAGGGTGGTACTGGTCAATGTGTATGCCCCGAACTGGGACGATGCGGGTTTTATGCGGCGCATGTTGGGTCGGATCCCAGATATGGAAGTGGGGGGCCTGATAATGGGGGGAGACTTTAACACGGTGTTGGATCCGGCACTGGATCGCTCCAGGTCTAGGACGGGTAGGAAGCCGGCGGCAGCTAAGGTGCTGAGGGGATTTATGGACCAGATGGGAGGGGTGGACTCTTGGAGATTTGCAAGGCCGGGGGCTCGGGAATTTTCATTCTTCTCACATGTCCATAAGGCTTATTCCCGGATCGACTTTTTTATTTTGAGCAGGGCGCTGATAGCGAGAGTAGAGGATACTGAGTACACGGCGATAGCCATTTCGGATCACGCCCTGCATTGGGTGGACTTAGAGCTGGGGGAGGAGAGGGACCAACGCCTGTTGTGGCATATGGAGGTGGGGCTGTTGGCGGACGAGGAGGTGAGTGAGCGGGTCCGAGGAAGCATAGACAGGTACCTGGAGGCCAACGATAGCGGGGAGGTCCGAGTGGGGATGGTATGGGAGGCGCTGAAGGCGGTGGTTAGGGGAGAGCTGATCTCCATTAGGGCCCACAAGGAGAGGAGGGAGCAGAGGGAGAGGGAGAGGCTGGTGGGGGAGATGGTGAGGGTAGACAGGAGGTATGCGGAGGTGCCTGAGGAAGGACTGTTGAGGAAGAGGCGCAGCCTCCAGGCCGAATTCGACCTGGTGACCACCAGGAAGGCGGAGGTGCAGTGGAGGAAGGCCCAGGGGGCGATTTACCAGTATGGGGAAAAGGCAAGCCGGATGCTGGCGCATCAGCTTCGGAAGCGGGACGCAGCTAGGGAGATCGGGGGAGTTAAGGACAGGGGAGGGAGCGTGGTGCGGAGTGGGGTTGGCATCAATGGGGTCTTCAGGGACTTTTATGAGGAATTGTATCGGTCCGAGCCCCCACTGGAGGAGGGGGATTGGCGAGCTCCCACTAAAAGGGGCGGAGAGGAGCTTCAGGTATTTGGGGGTCCAGGTGGCCAGGAGCTGGGGGGCCCTGCATAGGCTTAATTTCACGGCTGGTGGAGCAAATGGAGGACAGGTTTAAGAGGTGGGACGCATTGTCGCTGTCATTGGCGGGTAGGGTGCAGTCAGTCAAAATGATGGTGCTCCCAAGGCTTTTGTTCCTGTTCCAGTGCCTCCCCGTGTTTATTCCGAAGGCCTTTTTTAGGCGGGTCAACAGGAGCATAATGGGGTTTGTGTGGGCGCGAGGGACTCCGAGGGTGAGAAGCGTGTTCCTGGAGCGGAGTAGAGATATGGGGGGGGGGGGGGCTGGCGCTGCCCAACCTCTGTGGGTACTACTGGGCAGCCAATGCGACGATGGTGCGCTAGTCGGTTATGGAGGGGGAGGGGGCTGCATGGAAGAGGCTGGAGACGGCGTCCTGTGTGGGTATGAGTCTGGGGGCGCTGGCAATGGCGCCGCTGCTGCTCCCTCCAAGGAGGTATACCACGAGCCTGGTAGTGGCGGCTGCCCTCAAAATCTGGGGGCAGTGGAGGCGGCACAGGGGGGGATGTTGGGACCTCGGTGTGGACCCCAATACGGGGGAACCACCGGTTCGTCCCAGGGAGGACAGATGGAGGGTTTTCGGGGTGGCACAAGGCAGGGGTACGAAGGTTGGGAGACCTGTTTGTGGACGGGAAATTTGCGAGCCTGGGTGAGATGGAGGAGAAGTATGGGCTCCCCCCGGGGAGCACCTTCAGGTACCTACAGGTAAGGGTGTTTGCCAGGCAGCAGGTGGTGGAATTCCCGCGGCTACTGCCACACACAATACAGGACAGGGTGCTCTCGGGGGGGGTGGGCGGGAGTGGGGAAGATCTCGGAAACTTACCAGGTGATGCAGGAGGACGAGGAGGCTTCGGTGGTGGAGGTGAAAGGTAAGTGGGAGGAGGAGTTGGGAGAGGAGATCGAAGAGGGGACGTGGGCAGATGCCCTAGGGAGGGTGAACTCTTCCTCTTCGTGCGCGAGGCTCAGCCTCATACAGTTTAAGGTGCTGCACAGGGCACACATGACCGGGACAAGGATGAGCCGGTTTTTTGGGGGTGAGGACAGGTGTGTTAGCTGCTCAGGGAGCCCAGCAAATCACACCCATATGTTCTGGGCATGCGCAGCGCTGGAAGAATTTTGGAAGGGCGTAGCGAGGACGGTGTCGAGGGTGGTAGGGTCCAGGGTCAGACCGGGCTGGGGGCTCGCAATATTTGGGGTGGCAGAGGAGCCGGGAGTGCAGGAGGCGAAAGAGGCCGGTATTCTGGCCTTTGCGTCCCTGGTAGCCCGGCGGAGGATTAATTCTTCAGTGGAAGGATGCGAGGTCCCCAAGCGTGGAATCCTGGATCAGCGATACGGGCTGGTTTAGCACAGGTCTAAATCACTGGCTTTGAAAGCAGACCAAGGCAGGCCAGCAGCACGGTTCAATTCCCGTACCAGCCTCCCCGAACAGGTGCTGGAATGTGGCGACTAGGGGCTTTTCACAGTAACTTCATTTGAAGCCTACTTGTGACAATAAGCAATTTTCATTTTTTTTCATATGGCGGGGTTTATTAAGTTGGAGAGGGTGGAATTCGCCTTGAGAGGGTCGGTACAAGGATTCTTCAGGCAGTGGCAACCGTTCTTAGACTTCCTGGCAGAACGGTAGACATTGGTCAATGGCAGCAGCAACTCGGCGGGGGGGGGGGTTTACTGTATTTTTGTTTATTTACACTGGGGGATCTGAGGGGGTGTATATATTTGCTATGTTGGCTTTGTGTTCAGTCGGGGTGTTAATTTATTATTTATGTACAGGGGGGAGGGGGGTATGGAGGGTTGTTTTTTGACTGTGTTTTGTACTTAACCCTGTTGGGTTCCTTTTTCATTTTGCTATTGATATTCTGTGAAAACCTTAATAAAAATTATTTTTTTAAAAAGGAGGTTTTGGGGTTCTGCGCAATGTCAACTGTTGAACCTTCATCAGGAGCCTGGCTTTGGGGCCCTCGGTTTCACCCATGTTACTCAGCGTACCAGCCCCCCCCCAGAGTTACACTGAACCAGGAAACTGGGAGACCCCCACCTCTGGCTCCACCCTTTAAAGACATTTGCCTGTAAGAAGTGGTCACGGTGTGGTGGAAGCAGCCAGAAATGGTGGCGATCAGCACAACCAGGATTTTTCAGTTGTCTGTCAAAGTTACAGCAGCAGACAGGTGGAACTTGTCTGGGGAGATGGTGGTAAAGTAGTAAAATCACCAGGATCGATTTACAGTCTTCAGATTACAGAGATAGATTCTAATACACCTTCTGGCTGTGACTGCAGCTATCCAGCTCTGAAAACAAAACGCAAACACACCCTGCAGCAAACAGCCTAAAATGAAAGTAAAATGCTGACAGACAGCCTAGCTCCACCCACTCTCTGACATCACTGCAGTAGTAAACACCCATTTCTTAAAGGTACTCTCACTACAGATATTTATATACACACCCATTTATAAACACCCATTTCTTAAAGGTACTCTCACATGACACCTCCCCCAAAGAAAAAAAAATAGATCATCAACTTCAAGATGGTTTCATTTTTCACCTTTTCATAGAATTTACAGTGCAGAAGGAGGCCATTCGGCCTATCGAGTCTGCACCGGCTCTTGGAAAGAGCACCCTTCCCAAGCCCACACCACCCTATCCCCATAACCCAGTAACCCCATTCAACCAACACTAAGGGCAATTTTGGACACTAAGGGCAATTTAGCATGGCCAATCCACCTAACCTGCACATCTTTGGACTGTGGGAGGAAACCGGAGCACCCGGAGGAAACCCACGCAGACACGGGGGGAACGTGCAGACTCCACACAGACAGTGACCCAGCCGGGAATCGAACCTGGGACCCTGGAGCTGTAAAGCAATTGTGCTAACCGCTATGCTACCATACTGCCCCACTATCTCTTTTCACTATCCTTTAAGAAATGCACACAGTAAATATACCATTTTGTTTAAAAAAACAACAACACACGCAAACAGGTACAATAATATAGTCCATTTTTGTTCTTCTTCCTCCAACCAAAATCCTTCCCGATTGACAGTCTCTTTGAAAAAGACGGTCTCTGCACGATCCGCCCGTTTCTCTACACCTCGGCATTTCTCTTTAAAGTCAGATACTTTAGTTCAATCTGATCGCAGAGTCCCTTGTAATTCTCCAACACAGGAGCATTGGTTATCACAGCCTTCAGGCCATCAAATGCCTGTTGACACTCCGCTGTCCACTGGAATTTGTTACGCTTCTTCAGCAAGTCCACCAGTGGAGCAATCACGTTACAAACGTTTGCACAAATGTTCGATCAAATCCACTCATGCCAAGAACTCGCATTGTTTCCCTTTATCTTGAGGGTATTGAAAACTCCTCAATAACTGTTTGTTTCACATCCCGTGTGACCATTCGACCCTGTCCGATTGTATGGCCAAGGAAAGTAACTTGGGCTTTTCCAAATTCACTTTTGGCTCAGTTTATCACCAAACCCGCCTCCTGAAGTCGATCGAATAACTCCATCAGATGTTTTAAATGTTCATTCCATGTCTGGCTGAAAATTACCAGATCGTCGATGTATACCGCACAATTGGGTAATCCTGAAACAACTTTGTTAGTTAACCGTTGAAATGTGGCTGGGGTGTTTTTCATGCCAAATGGCATAACTTTGAATTGATATATACCATCTGGAATCACAAAAGCTGAAATATCCTTTGCCCTTTCGGATAAAGGTACCTGCCAGTAACCTTTAAGTAAATCCAGTTTGGAAATAAAAGCTGATTGTCCCACTTTCTCAATGCAATCCTCCAAACGTGGGATAGGATAAGAGTCTATTCTTGTGACTGCATTAACCTTTCTATAGTCCACACACAACCGTTGGGTACCATCTGGTTTAGGTACCATCACTATGGGTGAGCTCCATTGGCTGCAACCCACTTCAATTATGCCATTTTTAAGCATACTCTCACTCTTTTGTTAACCTGTGCCAATTTTAAAGGGTTAAGTCTGTATGGATGTTGTTTGATTGGAATAGCATTTCCCACATCTACATCATGTATAGCCATTTTAGTACTTCCCAATTTATCTCCACAAATTTGCCCATGTGATATCAATAACTCTTTCAGATCAGTCCATTTTTCTTCTGGAAGGTTACTCAACAATTTATCCCAATTTTTAAGAACATCCTCATTTTCCAATTTAATTTGAGGTATGTCAAATTCACAGTCATCTGGATTTGGTTCATCACTTTGAGTTAGAATCATTAAAACCTCCTCCTTTTTCTCTCCTTCCCTTTCAAAGTGCCTTTTAGGCATATTCACATGACACACTCGGTGCGTTTTCCTTCTATCTGGTGTTTTTACCACATAGTTCACCTCATTTAATTTCCTTTCAATCTGATAAGGTCCACAAAACCTAGCTTTTAAAGGTTCACCTACCACCGGTAACAACACTAAAACTTTATCTCCACTGGCAAAACTACAAACTTTGGATTTCTTGTCCGCTACCCGTTTCATCACATTTTGTGCAACTTTTAAATGTTGTCTAGTCAATTCACCTGCTCTATTTAATCGTTCCCTAAAATTTGACACATAATCCAATAATGTCGTTTCCGATTTCTCACTCACCAATTTTTCCTTAATCAATTTAAGTGGTCCTCTTACCTCAGGACCAAAAATTAGTTCAAAAGGAATAAATTTGGTTGACTCATTAGGTGCATCCCTAATTGCAAACAGTACAAATGGAATTCCTTTATCCCAATCCTCTAGATAATCTTGACAATAAGCCCTCAACATTGTCTTTAATGCCTGATGCCACCTTTCTAATGCTCCCTGCGATTCTGGATGGTACGCAGTTGATTTAAATTGTTTTATTCCTAAGCTATCCATAATTTCTTTGAATAACCTTGAGGTAAAATTCGATCCTTGATCCGATTGTATTTCTGTGGGTAGTCCATAACTAGGAAATAATTTAAGTAACTCCTCCACAATCTTTTTAGCTGTAATATTACGTACAGGAATGGCCTCTGGAAACCTTTTTTTTTTTATAAATGTTTTATTGAAAATTTTTTCCCAAACAACAATTTTTCCCCTCTTACAAAGCAAACGCAACAATAACAATACAGAAATTTTAAACAATACACAAGTAACAAAACCCCTTTATCTTTGACCTAAACTAAACCCCCCCCCTCCCCCCCCCCCCCCCTCCCCCTGGGTTGCTGCTGCTGGTCATCTGTCTTCCCTCTAACGTTCCCCTAGGTAGTCGAGAAATGGCTGCCACCGCCTGGTGAACCCTTGAGCCGATCCTCTCAGGGCGAACTTTATCTGCTCCAGTTTAATGAACCCCGCCATATCATTTACCCAGGCCTCCAGTCCGGGGGGTTTCGCCTCCTTCCACATGAGTAGGATCCTGCGCCGGGCTACTAGGGACGCAAAGGCCACAACGTCGGCCTCTTTCGCCTCCTGCACTCCCGGCTCTTCCGCAACTCCAAATAGAGCTAACCCCCAGCCTGGTTTGACCCGGGCCTTCACCACCCGCGAAATCACTCCCGTCACTCCCTTCCAATACCCTTCCAGTGCCGGGCATGCCCAAAACATATGTGCGTGGTTTGCCGGGCTCCCGCCACACCTCCCACATTTGTCCTCCACTCCAAAGAACCTGCTCAATCTTGCTCCCGTTATGTGTGCTCTATGTAGCACCTTAAATTGAATCAGGCTAAGCCTGGCGCATGAGGAAGAGGAATTTACCCTGCTTAGGGCATCAGCCCACATACTCTCCTCTATCTCCTCCCCTAGTTCTTCTTCCCACTTTCCTTTTAGTTCGCCCACCGACTTCTCCCCCTCTTCCCTCATCTCTCGGTAAATCTCTGACACCTTGCCCTCTCCGACCCACACCCCTGAAAGCACCCTGTCCTGTATCCCCTGTGTCGTGAGCAACGGAAATTCCCTCACCTGTTGTCTAGTAAATGCCCTCACCTGCATATATCTCAAGAAATTTCCCCGGGGCAACTTATACTTTTCCTCCAATGCTCCCAAGCTCGCAAAAGTCCCATCTATAAATAAATCTCCCACCCTCCTAATTCCCAACTGGAACCAGCTCTGAAATCCTCCATCCATTCTTCCTGGGGCGAACCTATGGTTGTTCCTGATTGGGGACCCCACCAGGGCTCCCCGCACCCCTCTCTGTCGCCTCCACTGTCCCCAGATATTCAATGTTGCCGCCACCACCGGGTTTGTGGTAAACTTTTTAGGTGAGATCGGTAGCGGCGCCGTCACCAGCGCCTCTAAACCCGTCCCTTTACAGGACTTTCTCTCCAGTCTTTCCCACGCCGCTCCCTCACCCTCCATCATCCATTTACATATCATTGCCACATTGGCGGCCCAATAGTAATCGCCCAAGTTCGGTAGTGCCAATCCTCCTCTGTCCCTACTACGCTGAAGGAACCCCCTCCTTACTCTCGGAACTTTCCCTGCCCACACGAAGCTCGTGATGCTCCTGTCTATTTTATTAAAAAAGGTCTTAGTGATTAGTATAGGGAGACATTGAAATACAAATAAGAACCTCGGGAGGACCATCATCTTAATTGCTTGCACCCTGCCCGCCAGCGATAGAGGCTGCATGTCCCACCTCTTGAAGTCCTCCTCCATTTGTTCTACCAACCGTGTCAGATTAAGTCTGTGCAAGGTTCCCCAGCTCCTAGCGATCTGAATCCCCAGGTATCGGAAGTTTCTTTCCACTTTCCTCAGAGGCAAGCCTTCTATCTCTCTACTCTGGTCCCCTGGATGTATCACAAATAATTCACTCTTCCCCATGTTTAGCCTATACCCCGAGAAATCCCCGAACCCCCTCAAAATTCGCATAACCTCTATCATTCCCCCCGCTGGGTCCGACACGTATAACAATAGGTCATCCGCATATAACGAGACTCGGTGTTCTTCTCCCCCTCTAGTCACCCCTCTCCATTTCCTGGAGTCTCTCAACGCCATGGCCAGAGGTTCAATTGCCAACGCGAACAACAATGGAGACAGCGGGCATCCCTGTCTTGTTCCCCTATATAGTCGGAAATACTCCGATCTATGTCGACCTGTAACTACGCTTGCCGTTGGAGCCCCATAAAGAAGTCTAACCCAGCTAATAAACCCGTTCCCAAACCCAAACCTCCTTAACACTTCCCATAAATACTCCCACTCCACCCTATCAAATGCCTTCTCTGCGTCCATTGCCGCCACTATCTCTGCCTCCCCCTCCACTGGGGGCATCATTATCACCCCTAATAGTCGTCGCACGTTAACATTCAGTTGTCTCCCTTTTACGAACCCTGTCTGGTCTTCGTGCACCACCCCCGGGACACAGTCCTCTATCCTCGATGCCAGTACCTTTGCCAACAATTTGGCGTCCACGTTCAACAATGAAATGGGTCTATCGGACCCGCACTGCAACGGATCTTTATCCCTCTTCAAAATTAACGATATCGTCGCCTCCGACATCGTCGGGGGTAGAGTCCCCCCTTTCCTGGCCTCATTGAACGTCCTCACCATCAACGGGGCCAACAAGTCCACATATTTTCTGTAATACTCCACCGGGAACCCGTCTGGTCCTGGGGCCTTCCCTGCTTGCATGCTTCCCAGTCCCTTAATAACCTCGTCCACCCCAATCGGTGCCCCCAGGCCTACCACCCCCCGCTCCTCCACTTTCGGGAACCTCAATTGGTCCAGGAACTGCCGCATCCCCTCCTCTCCCTCTGGGGGTTGAGACCTATACAGTTCCTCATAGAAGGTCTTGAACACCTCATTTATCTTTCCTGCCCTTCGCACCGTGTCTCCCCTTTCGTCTCTAATTCCTCCTATCTCCCTCGCTGCTGCCCTCTTTCGCAATTGATGAGCCAACAGGCGACTCGCCTTTTCCCCATATTCATACCTCCTCCCCTGTGCCTTCCTCCACAGTACCTCCGCCTTTCTGGTGGTCAGAAGGTCAAATTCCGTCTGGAGTCGTCTCCTCTCTCTGTACAATTCCTCCTCCGGGGTCTCTGCAAATTCCCTATCCACCCTTAAAATCTCCCCCAGTAATCTTTCCCTTTCCTTGGTCTCTGTTTTCCTTTTGTGGGCCCCAATGGAGATCAGCTCTCCTCTGACCACCGCTTTTAGTGCTTCCCATACCACTCCCACAGGGACCTCGCCGTCGTCATTGACCTCCAGATATCTCTCAATACACCCCCGCACTCTTGCACACACTCCCTCATCCGCCATCAGTCCCACATCTAATCGCCAGAGTGTTCTCTGCTCCCTTTCCTCTCCTAATTCCAGGTCCACCCAATGTGGGGCATGATCCGAAACCGCTATGGCTGAGTACTCAGCTTCTTCCACCCTAGAGATCAACGACCTTCCCAAAACAAAAAAATCTATCCGGGAGTACACTTTATGGACATGGGAGAAGAAGGAAAACTCCCTAGCCCTAGGTCTAAGAAATCGCCATGGATCCACTCCCCCCATTTGGTCCATAAACCCCTTAAGTACCTTGGCCGCTGCCGGCCTTCTTCCGGTCCTTGAGCTGGATCTATCTAGCCCCGGGTCCAGCACCGTATTAAAGTCCCCTCCTAAAATCAAGTTTCCTACCTCCATTTCCGGTATACGCCCCAGCATCCGTCTCATAAATCCCGCATCGTCCCAGTTTGGGGCATACACGTTAACCAACACGACCTCCATTCCCTCCAGCCTGCCACTCACCATTACATATCTACCTCCGCTATCTGCTACGATGTTCTTTGCTTCAAATGCGACCTGTTTCCCCACCAAAATGGCCACCCCTCTATTCTTTGCGTCCAGTCCTGAGTGGAACACCTGTCCCACCCATCCTTTCCTTAGCCTAACTTGGTCCGCCACCTTTAGGTGCGTCTCTTGGAGCATAACCACGTCTGCCCTTAGTCCTTTCAAATGCGCGAGCACTCGGGCCCTTTTTATCGGTCTGTTCAGGCCTCTCACGTTCCACGTGATCAGCCTCACTAGGGGGCTACCTGCCCCCCTCCCATGTCGACTAGCCATTACCTTCTCTAGGCCAGTCCCATATCCCGCCTCCGCGCTCCCGCTCGCTCCCCCAGCGTCGCACACCATCCCCGCCCACCCACTCTTTAGCCATTTCCTTTTGGATTTCCGCAGCAGCAACCCAGTTGTCCCCCGTCCCCCCCCTCCCCCTCCCTCCCCCCCTCCCCGCTAGATCTCTTTCTAGCATGATTGCTCCCCCCATATTACTTCCGTAAGTCAGCTGACTTCAACTGACCACAGCTACTCCTGCTCACTCCTCGACCCCCCCCATGTGGGGAACTCCCATCCGCCTTGCGCCTGTCTTCCCGCCTTATTCTTTCTGGTGCGGGAACATCCCTTTACCTGACCCGCCTCTTATGGCGCAGCTCCCTTTCCCCTCCCCCTCCCCTTCCCCATTCTCCAACTATGTCCCGTCTTTCCCCCCTCACCGGCGCCCACATTTCCCCAATGTCTCCCCCCATCCCTGTTTACTTCTCAATTAACTTCCACCGTAACATTAACAATAACATTTCCTGCAGCATCAGTCCCTCAGTTCCGATCCAATTTCTCTTCTTTGATGAAGGTCCATGCTTCCTCCGCCGTCTCGAAATAATGGTGTCTCTCCTGATACGTGACCCATAGTCTTGCCGGCTGCAGCATCCCGAACTTCACCTTCCTTTTATGCAACACCTCTTTGGCTCGGTTGAAGCCCGCCCTCCTTCTCGCACCTCCTTCTTCTCACCTCCGCACTCCAATCCTGGTATACCCGTACCACTGCATTCTCCCATCTGCTACTCCGCACCTTTTTAGCCCACCTCAGGACCTCTTCTCTATCCTTAAGGCGGTAAAATCGCACGATTATCGCCCTGGGTGGTTCTCCCGCTTTTGGTCTTCTCGCCGGAATCCGATTTGCCCACTCCACCTCCAAGGGGCCCGTAGGGGCCTCAGCACCCATCAGTGAGCTCAGCATTGTACTTGCGTACGCTCCACAGTCCACTCCTTCCACACCCTCAGGGAGACCCAGTATCCGAAGGTTCTTCCTTCGCGCTCCATTTTCTAGGGCTTCGATCCTTTCAGTACACTTTTTATGAAGTGCCTCGTGCGTCTGTGTCTTAACCGCCAGGCCCAGGATCTCGTCCTCAATATCTATCACCTTCTGCTCCACCACACGGAGCTCTGTCTCCTGGGTCTTTAATGTCTCCTTGAGCCCCTCAATTGCCTGTAGCAACGGGGTCAGTACCTCCCTCTTCAGCAGCTCCACGCACCGTCTCACAATTTCATGCTCAGGCCCCCATGTCGCCTGCGCTTTCTCCGCCGCCATCTTGTACTTCTCTCTTTCTGACCCTTTGGTCGACGATTCCTCGCGCTGCAGCCGCCGCCGCCGGTTTTTTCCTCCTTCGTTTGGGGGGGACTCCCTTCTCACACGCCCCACACCGGGTTGCGTCGTCGAAAAATTCCCGGTTGGGGCTCTTAAAAGAGCCCGAAGGTCCGTCGGAGCTGGAGCCGCCGAAGCGTGCGGCTAGCTAGGCATCACCGCAACCGGAAGTCCCTTCAGTGGCCTTGATGAGGTCTTTTCACAGTTGTTCCCTCTGCTGCTAGAATTCACTTTTGATACAGGCCCTCAGGTCAGCTTGCAGCTTTAAGCTTGCCCTTCCCCCGCCTGCATGCTGGCAGAGGCCCTGTTTATCCTGCAGTTGCAGCCAAATCTTTTACTGTTTCTGCGTGTGTCTGGCAACCAAGAGACATACCCTTCCTGGGGGACACTGGCGGGGGAATATTGCAGCCTTCTTCCCACACCGGGAAATGTCAAACAAATGCCGTGGGGGCCCTGTAAAAGAGCCCAAAAGTCCGTTCCAAGCAGGAGCTGCCGAATATGCGACCTAGCTCTGCATAGCCGCACCCGGAAGTCCGCCTCTGGAAACCTAGTAGACACATCCATTATAGTCAAAAGATATTGATTCCCACTTTTTGTTTTAGGAAGCGGTCCTACGCAATCAATTGTAAAAGGTTCCTCAAATGCTGGAATGGGTATTAAGGGCGCTGGTTTTATCACTGCTTGAGGTTTCCCTATCACTTGACATGTGTGACAAAATTTAACTACATCTTTATGTAGTCCAGGCCAATAAAAATGCTTTTGTATTTTAGCTTGAGTTTTCCTTATTCCCAAATGACCTCCCACTGGTACCTCGTGTGCAACTCGTAACACCTCCGTTCTATACCCTACCGGCAATACTACTTGATGAACTTCTGCCCACTTTTCATCTGCCTGCATATGTAAAGGTCTCCATTTTCTCATCAAAACATCACTTTTACGGTAATAACACTCTTGTAAATGTTCAGATTCCTCTTCCGTTAATGCTTCCTGATACAGCTGTTTTATTTCTATATCTTTTTGTTGAACTCCGCCAATTTTCCTCAACTAAAAATATCCGCCTCATCCTCCACCTTTTCTTGTTCTTTTTCAACCATCTGATCAAAAATCGTTTCTGATAATTGTACTTCAACGTCATCTTCACTCTTTGATTTATCCTCTTGTCTTAACTTGTGACTTTGCAACCTTGTTACTACACAATCCGGAAAAATCCCAGGATATTCGTCCTTCAACACTTCAGTTGTCTGATTTTCCACTGGCTTATCAACCACAGTAGGCATCACTCCCACCTGCGATCCAGCTATATCATTACCCAAGATAAACTGTATTCCTGGACAAGATAGCTTCTCTATTACTCCTACTACGACTTCACCACTCTTCACTGGACTTTCCAACCGTACCTTATATAATGGAGCACTACTCCTCTCACCCTGAATTCCACATATTACCACCTTTTCTGGCAACATTCTTCCCAAACTACATAACTCCTCATCTCTTACCATTAAAGATTGACTAGCTCCCGTATCTCTTAAAATTGTGACTTCTTTACCTGCTCCTCCTGATACACATGAGTAAACTTTACCCACACAAGTAAATTTTTTAAAGAGATCTGGCACCTTCTTATCAATCACCTCTTGATCAGGCTGTACAATCTTTTGTACCTCCTTCGCTTCACTTGGGCTTTCCTTCACCACTTTAACAAACCCCACTGCCTTATCCTGTTTTACCACATCAGCCTTCCCAGAGCTTTTCTTCCACTACCAACACTGTGACTTTACATGGCCTAGTTTATTACAGTGGAAACATTTGATATTTTTCATTTCTTTTCCACCCTCCTGGATTTCTTTATTAATCTGAGGTACACTCTCCTTATTATCTCCCATGAGATCACCTTTACCTTTACCACTTGAGTATTTCCTCATGTCCCCAGTTTCTATCCCTCACAGGCTGAAACTGATGTCAGAAACCAAGCTTTGATTTATGAACTAATTCATAATCATCTGCCATCTCTGCTGCTAATCTCGCAGTTTTAACCCTCTGCTCTTCCTCATGAGTTCTCACTACATCAGGAATTGAATTTTTAAACTCCTCCAAAAGTATAATTTCTCTGAGAGCTTCATACGTTTGGTCTATTTTCAAAGCCCTTATCCACCTATCAAAATTACTCTGTTTGAGCCTTTCAAACCCCATGTATGTTTGACCAAATTCTTTCCTGAATTTTCTAAACCTTTGTCTGTAGGCTTCAGGCACTAGTTCATATGCACCTAAAATGGATTTTTTCACTTCCTCATACGTCCCAGATACCTCCTCCGGTAGTGATGAGAACACTTCACTAGCCCTACCTATCAGCTTTGTTTGAATCAGTAATACCCACATGTCCTGTGACCATTTCATTTGTTTAGCTACTTTCTCAAATGAAATGAAAAAGGCTTCTACCTCCTTCTCGTCAAACCTTGGCAATGCTTGGACATATTTAAATAGATCCCCACCAAGTCTTCGACTATGACGCTCTTTCTCACTATCCTCATCACTATCCACCAACTGTACATTTCCCTTTACGTCTGCCAATTCTAACTGACTGTCATGTTTCATGGCCATTTTCTGAAGTTTAAACTCTCTCTCTTTATCTTTTTCCCTGATCTGTATCTCCCTTTCTCTTTCTTTTTGTTCTGATAGGGCTATTCTTTCTTTTCTCCTTTCTTCTCTCTCCTTTTCTTTTTCCTCTCTCTCTCTTTCTCATCCACTCTCTCTCTCTCTCTTTCTTTTTCCTGCCTTTCGTATTCAAGCTGCTTTAATTCTTTTTCATGTTCAAGTTGCTTAATCTGCAACTGTATCTTTGCCATTTCCAATGATTCAGACTGTAATCTCAGGCAATTTTAACTGCTTAGCCACCGCCATAATTACCTCATCTTTTCGCATTTTGTCAGGTAATGTTAACTGCAATGTTTTTGCCAAATCTAACAGTCTACTTTTAGTCTCTGTCCATAAGGTACTGCATGAGACCGTCTCCACCCCCAGAAACTTCAGAGCCTCTGAAAGAGCCATTGTTCACAACACACTCTCCACTTAAATTAAAATACCACACCTGAAAAGCAACCACAATATGCTCACCCCTCAATGTCTTTAAATTCACTAAACCAATCCAATAGATAGACTTTTATCCTCCTTGAGCTCCCAATTTGCTATGGACCAGGGTTTAGAGAACCCCAAAGTGTATCATGGCGATCACCTGACCCACAACTTTTAATAGTTTGTGGTATGGGGAGCACACGGCCCACTCTACAGGTGTGGTACAGCAGAAATGGAAAAGTATTTTTTTAAAGCAAAACAATGTTTATTCTATGAACTCAAGTTCACCTTTTTAAAACATACAGTGAACATCTTAGCAACCATCAATTCAAATACAACCCCCAAAGAATACAACACTAAGTAATCCTTTAAGCTTACCTTTTAACATCCATACGACTTAAAACACCTTTTACCAGAAGCACATCAGGTTAAAGTCACTACTGTTTTTTGTTTTAAATCACCAGGATCAAATTATAATCTTTAGAATACAGAGAGAGATTCTAATACACCTCCTGGCTGTGACTGCGGCTATCTAGCTCTGAAAACGAAACTAAAACACACCCTGCAGCAAACAGCCTAAAATGAAAGTAAAAAGCTGATAGATAGCCCAGCTTCACCCATCACTGACATCACTGCAGTAATAAACACCCAATTTCTTAAAGGTACTCTCACTACAGATATTTATATACACACCCATTTATAAACATCCATTTCTTAAAAGTACTCTCACATGACAACACCCTCTCTGGATTTGGGAGGGGCCGTCTCCACCCCTGTGAGAAGCGCCCAGACTGTCATTTGGATGATCACGAGGAAGCGAGTCCACAATGCAGCTGAACTGCATTGGGGCTGCACCACAAGTGGCTTCTATCCACATTCCCATGCGACTTAATGGCCACTTGGTTCAGATGGAATTAGACACATAGAACATAGAACATTACAGCGCAGTACAGGCCCTCGATGTTGCGCCGACCTGTGAAACCAGTCTAAAGCCCATCTACACTATTCCCTTATCATCCATATGTTTATCCAATGACCATTTAAATGCCCTTACTGTTGGCGAGTCCACTACTGTTGCAGGCTGGGCATTCCACACCCTTACTACTCTCTGAGTAAAGAACCTTCCTCTGACATCTGTGTTATATTTATCTCCCCTCAATTTAAAGCGATGTCCCCTCGTGCTAGACATCACCATCCGAAGAAAAAGGCTCTCACTGTCCACCCTATTCAATCCTCTGATCATCTTGTATGCCTCAATTAAGTCACCTCTTAACCTTCTTCTCTCTAACGAAAACAGCCTCAAGTCCCTCAGCCTTTCCTCATAAGATCTTCCCTCCATACCAGGCAACATTCTGGTAAATCTCCTCTGCACCCTTTCCAATGCCCCCACATCCTTCCTATAATGCGGCGACCAGAATTGCACGCAATACTCCAAATGCGGCCGCACCAGAGTTTTGTACAGCTGCAACATGACCTCATTGGTCCGAAACTCAATCCCTCTACCAATAAAAGCTAACACACCGTACGCCTTCTTAACAACCCTCTCAACCTGGGTGGCAACTTTCAGGGATCTATGTACATGGACACCGAGATCTCTCTGCTCATCCACACTGCCAAGAATCTTACCATTAGCCCAGTACTCTGTCTTCCTGTTATTCCTTCCAAAATGAATCACCTCACACTTTTCTGCATTAAACTCCATTTGCCACCTCTCAGCCCAGTGCTGCAGCTTATCTATATCCCTCTGTAACTTGTAACATCCTTCCGCACTGTCCACAACTCCACCGACTTTCGTGTCATCTGCAAATTTACTCACCCATCCTTCTACGCCCTCCTCCAGGTCATTTATAAAAATGACAAACAGCAGTGGCCCCAAAACAGATCCTTGTGGTACACCACTAGTAACTGGACTCCAGTCTGAACACTTCCCATCAACCACCACCCTTTGTCTTCTTCCCGCTAGCCAATTTCTGATCCAAACTGCTAAGTCTCCCTGAATCCCATGCTTCCGTATTTTCTGCAGTAGCCTACCGTGGGGAACCTTATCAAACGCTTTACTGAAATCCATATACATCACATCAACTGCTTTACCCTCATCTACCTGTTTGGTCACCTTCTGAAAGAACTCAATAAGGTTTGTGATGCACGGCCTACCCTTCACGAAACCGTGTTGACTATGTCTAATCAAATTATTGCTTTCCAGATGATTATACACCCTATCTCTTATAAACCTTTCCAAGATTTTGCCCTCAACAGAAGTAAGGCTCACTGGTCTATAGTTACCGGGATTGTCTCTACTCCCCTTCTTGAACAAGGGGACAACATTTGCTATCCTCCAGTCTTCTGGCACTATTCCTGTTGACAAAGATGACTTATAGATCAAAGCCATAGGCTCAGCAATCTCCTCCCTAGCTTCCCAGAGAATCCTAGGATAAATCCCATCCGGCCCAGGGGACTTATCTATTTTCACCCTTTGCAGAATTGTTAACACCTCCTCCTTATGAACCTCAAGCCCTTCTAGTCACGTAGCCTGAATCTCAGTATTCTCCTCGACAACATTGTCTTTTTCCTGTGTGAATACTGATGAAAATTATTCATTTAGCACCTCTCCTACCTCCTCGGACTCCAAGCACAACGTCCCACTACTGTCCTTGACTGGCCCTACTCTTACCCTCGTCATTCTTTTATTCCTGACATATCTATAGAAAGCTTTAGGGTTATCCTTGATCCTACCTGCCAAAGACTTCTCATGTCCCCTCCTGGCTCTTCGTAGCTCTCTCTTTAGGTCCTTCCTAGCTAGCTTGTAACTCTCGAGCGCCCTTACTGAACCTTCATGTCTCATCTTTACATAAGCCTCCTTCTTCCTCTTGACAAGTGTTTTGACTGCCTTAGTAAACCACGGTTCCCTTGCTCGACCACTTTCTCCCTGCCTGACAGGTACATACTTATCAAGGACACGCAGTAGCTGTTCCTTGAACAAGCTCCACATTTCCATTGTGCCCATCCCCTGCAGTTTTCCTCTCCATCTGATGCATCCTAAGTCTTGCCTCATCGCATCATAATTGCCTTTCCCCCAGATATAACTCTTGCCCTGCGATATATACCTATCCCTTTCCATCACTAAAGTAAACGTAATCGAATTGTGGTCACTATCACCAAAATGCTCACCTACCTCCAAATCTAACACCTGTCCTGGTTCATTACCCAGTACCAAATCCAATATGGCCTCGCCTCTCGTTGGCCTATCTACATACTGTGTCAGGAAACCCTCCTGCACACATTGGACAAAAACGGACCCATCTAAAGTACTCGAGCTATAGCGTTTCCAGTCAATATTTGGAAAGTTAAAGTCCCCCATAACAACTACCCTGTTGCTTTCGCTCCTATCCAGAATCATCTTTGCAATCCTTTCCTCTACATCTCTGGAACTTTTCGGAGGCTTATAGAAAACCCCTACAACACATGCTGTCTGCATGGTACCTCACCGCGTGATCGACCGGATCCGACACAGAGTAAGTAAGTTGCCATTAGCTGACTCAGACTCCCGCTTCGCCACATATATCGCGTTTGTCGATTGTGGGCGCCACGCTCACCCTCATCGTTAACTGGCGTCAGTCTTTGAATCTTCCCCTTATCGTGGTGCAGGGCGATGGTCCCAACTTGCTGGGTCAGGATTGGCTGTTTGCTGTGTTGGGATTGATGGACTTCCCTACCATCTGGAACATGCGTTCTGAATCCAACTTGTCTCATCCTGTTAGAATTTTGTAAAAATGTACTACGTTCCGCTAAAAAATAGCAGAAAATGAATGGCCAAAACCAAAGGTTTTCTGAAGTGTGTGACCAGCCAAAATGCTACCCCCATTATCATACTGATTCCCAAATTTGCCACTACTCACTGAATCCCAGAATGCCACCATGCTTTGGCTCATTTGTAAAACACAAGCATTGTTTATAAAAAGCTGTTTTCCACAAAAGACTAAAAACAGAGGGACAGAAAAGAAGGTGATCAGCTGGAAAAAGAAAAAGAGAGAATCAATGTGTTGGGTCGTATGTACTGTGTAAATCTGGAGATAGAGAGACAGAAAGAATGAGGGAGTTGCAAGATAGAAAGAAACGGAGGATTATGTGCTGGAGAACAGAGACAACATAGGTCCCACCCTGGATTCACCTCATCTCTAACCTCTCTCAAGTATTTAATGCGTTGTTATTTCCCAGTTCCATGTCCACCTCTGCTCAAAATTGATGTTCAAGTCCTTCTGTCCCATTTTCTTGTTTAATAAATGTTTTATTAAAGCTTTTCCAACCAATGTTTTTACACAACGAAGATCGAAGTACAAATAATAATAAAAATAAACAAGAATTATCAAACAGAACAAGGTGCGTGTTGTCTTTGTATAAAACTTACATTATATCAACAGTCCCCCCCCACCCCCACCTGAACCCCCCGCCCCCCCCAGCCAGGATGATGCTGCTGATGACACTTACTGCTCCCCTAGAAAGTCAAGGAAAGGTTGCCACCGCCGGGAGAACCCCATCAAGGATCCTGTCAAGGCGAACTTTATTCGCTCCAGGCTGAGGAACCCTGCCATGTCGTTAACCCAGGTCTCCACACTCGGGGGTTTCGTGTCCCTCCACATTAACAAGATCCGTCTCCGAGCTACCAGGGAGGCAAAGGCCAGTACCTCGGCCTCTTTCGCTTCCTGCACTCCCGGATCCTCCGACACCCCAAATATCGCTATTGTTGGACTCGCCTTCACCCGAGTGTCCAAAATCCTAGACATCACCCTCGCAAACCCCTGCCAGAATTCTTTAAGCGCTGGGCATGCCCAAAACATATGGGCATGATTCGCCGGATCCCCCGCACACCTCGGGCACCTGTCCTCCACCCCAAAAAACTTACTCATCCTTGCCGCCGTGATGTGTGCCCGATGCACCACCTTAAACTGAATTAAGCTGAGCCTGGCACATGATGAGGAGGAGTTCACCCTGCCCAGGGCGTCGGCCCACAGGCCCTCATCCAGCTCCTCACCCAGCTCCTCCTCCCACTTGCCCTTCAACCCCTCCACTGAGGCTTACTCCACCTCCTGTAGCTTGCCCGACACCTTCCCCTCCCCTACTCAGATGCCAGACACCACCCTGTCCTGGATCCTAGGCGGGGGCAGCAGCGGAAATGTCCCCACCTGTTTTCTAAGAAAGTCCCGAACCAGGAGGTACCTGAAAGCATTCCCCGGGGGCAGGCCGAACTTCTCCTCCAGCACCTGCATGCTGGGGAAAGTCCCATCTATAAACAGGTCCCCCATCCTCCTAATACCTGCCCTCTACCAGCCTTGGAACCCCCCCATCCATCCTACCTGGAGCAAATCTATGATTATTCCGTATCGGGGTCCACACAGAGGCCCCCTCCTCCTGCCTGTGTCCCCTCCACCACCCCCAAATCCTCAGTGCCGCCGTCACCACCGGACGTGTGGTGTATCGCGCCGGTGAGAACGGCAGTGGAGCCGTGACTAGTGCCCTACTTTGAGGTGTAATGAGGATGTGAAGGATGCTGTACAAATGCAAACTCTTATTTTCTTTCTGTCTGAATGTGGACGGACGGAGAGCGAAGAGCAAATACCAGTAAAGAACAGCATTGCAGGAAATTTGAAACAAGTTAGTATCCATATTGAAAGCAATGTGATAATTGTGGAATTATTGGAAATTAGAATTGTGAACAGTGAGTTTCTAATTATTTGCTGTTCTTTCAGTATTTATAAACTTGATTCAGACTTGTGTTTTTCCCCGTTTTTAAATCAGTTTTATTTTACGATGAAGGTAGAAATGTGTACATCAGGTTGAGAAAGACAGGAGAAGAACAATACTTTCAGCAGAACAAATGCAGCTACCAGCCTCCGCTGCTACTCGCAATTCCTCTCTGCCTTCTGTTAATCTCGGGGAAAGAGATAAAGAATTATTCTGGAGTGGTGCTCACCACTTCCTATAAGTGAGTTGCCTGCTGTTGCTGATAACGCCGTGAATGAACAGCGCAGACTGCAGCCCCAACTTTTTGTGTCTCACAATCCTGCACTAACCTTGTGATTCAGCCCTTCAAAGCTGCCCAAGAAAGGCTTTGTGAGGTAAATGCCAGTGCAGGCAGGTGGGTGCCAGCCCCACGGGGGCTGATTCTCCAAGAGCCACACAGCTGACCTTCCAGAGGGGCCAGTCAGCTATCACTTCTAGGGATCCAGGTTGCTCGGGCCCCCAACAACCTTGCCAGTTCCACTTTCTGACGTATGTCCTCTAATACTACACAACAGCTCATTCAGTAAACACTGAGTTCAGGAGACGAATCCTGCTGCCTGAACAGGTAGGCCTGAAGAGCACTCTGAGGCTCAGACTTCATTTAAATTAGACCAATGAGTTGCCGACACCTCCGGGGCCTCCTGTGGTGAACCACTGTAATAGGAGATGTAAGGTAGGACCTGCACTACGGGTTCGGCGGTAGCTCCTGCCGGCTGGCTCCGCCCACGGAGAACTGTATAAATATGCATGACCTCCAGTGCCCTGCCATTTCGCCAGCTGCAGCAGGAGGCCACGCATCTGACGGTAATAAAGCCACAGTTGTACCCAACTTTAGTCTTTGTGCAATTGATCGTGCATCAATTTATTACAGTCAGATTTTCCACAGAATGGATTTCAGAATTAAGCCCGATCGCCTGCAGCTGGATCTGCACTCGCCCGACGCCAGAAAAGACTTTACTCACTGGCTAGCATGTTTTGAGGCCTACATCAAGGTTGCGGACTCCGAGCCAACGGAGGCCCAAAAGATAAACGTCCTGTACTCCAGACTGAGCTCCAGCGTGTTCACGTTGATCCAAGACGCCACGAATTACACAAAAGCAATGGAACTCCTTAAGGAACACTACTTGCAGAAGACAAACACGCTCTTCGCCAGGCATGTATTCGCCACCCGCAACTACCTGGTGAGTCCATCGAAGACTTCTGGCGGGCCCTAATTCCACTCGTCCGGGACTGTGACTGTACGGCTGCCGAACATGCGAATCACCTCATGCGCGATGCCTTCATGACGGGGATTGCGTCGGACCGCATCCGAGAACGATTACTGGAAGCGGCCACGCTCGAACTGGTGGAGATGAAAACCGTGGCGCTCTCCATGACGGTCACATCTCGTAATGTTCAATCGTACCCCTCCCGCCGCACTGCCCACCCTTCTACTCTTTCCTACCCCTCCTGGACCCCGCCGACGACCTCCTCAGCCGGGGCCCTGCCTTCCCAATACGCCTGCACCGCACGCTGATCCGTGCACCCCGGGGGTACCCTCTGCTACTTCTGTGGTCAGCAGAAGCACCCCCGCCAACACTGCCCGGCCCGCACTGCAGTTTGTAAAGCCTGCAGTAAAAAGGGCCACTTCGCGGCTGTGTGCCACGCCCACGCAGTCGCTGCGATCGCGCCCGCTATCGCCCCCTCCCCCACGCCAGTCGCACAATGGAAGCCGCCATCTTCTCCTCCCGGGTCCATGTGCGACCTATGGGCGCCGCCATCTTGTCCCCCTTCGGCCACGTGCTCCCCATGGGCGCCGCCATCTTGTCCCGACCCCGCAATGTGCGCACCATGCGCGCCGCCATCTTGTCCCCCACAGGGTCTCCGGACATCCCGACATCGGAACCGCACAGGCTCGCCACCCGAAGCATCCGATGGCTACCCGCAGCTCGCTTCGATGACGCTGGACCAATCTCGCCCGCACAACTTGGCCACCGCGTCGACGATGGTTAAAATCAACGGCCACGCGACCTCGTGCCTGCTGGACTCCGGGAGCACCAAAAGCTTAGTTCACCCAGATATGGTAAGGTGCTGCTCCCTCGCGGTCCACCCTGCCAATCAAAGGATCTCCCTAGCATCCGGATCCCACTCCATCCCGATCCGAGACTTTGTACAGTCACCCTCATGGTCCAGGGCGTAGAATTTAGTAACTTCCGCCTCTATGTCCTTCTTAATCTCTGCGCTGCACTCCTGTTGGGCCTGGACTTCCAGTGCAACCTCCAGGGCCTCACCCTCAAATTCGGCGGGCCCCTACCCCCCCTTACCGTTTACAGCCTCGCGACCCTCAAGGTCGATCCCCCCTCCCTTTTTTCCATTCTAACTGCGGATTGCAAGCCCGTTGCCACTAGGAGCAGACGGTACAGCACCCAGGACAAGACCTTCATCAGGTCTGAAGTCCAGCGGCTGCTTAAGGAGGGTATTATCGAGGCCAGCAACAGCCCCTGCAGAGCCCAAGTGGTAGTGGTTAAAACTGGGGAGAAACACAGGATGGTCGTGGACTACAGCCAGACCATCAATCGGTACACGCAGCTCGACGCGAACCCCCTCCCACGCATATCTGATATGGTCAATCAGAGTGTGCAGTACCGGGTCTTCTCAACAATTGACCTGAAATCCACCTACCGCCAGCTCCCCATCCGGAAGTCGGACCGGCCATACACTGCCTTCGAGGTGGACGGTCACCTCTACCACTTCCTTAGGATCCCTTTCGGTGTCACAAATGGGGTCTCGGTCTTCCAAAGAGAGATGGACCGAATGGTCGACCAGTACGGTTTGAGGGCCACCTTCCAATACTTAGAAAATGTCACCATCTGCGGCCATGACCAGCAGGACCATGATGCCAACCTCGAGAAATTCCTCCACATCGCCACTCTACTCAGCCTGACCTACAACAAAGAGAAGTGTGTGTTCAGCACGACCCGGTTAGCCAAGGCCGGGATGCGCGCAGTGGACGAGTCACTGCCTTTCCAAGTAGAAAGTGACGCTTTAGACGTCGCCCTTGCCGCCACTCTAAACCAGGCAGGCAGGCCCGTGGCATTCTTTTCCCGCACCCTTCATGCCTCTGAAATTCGACACTCATCCGTCGAAAAGGAGGCCCAAGCTATCGTTGAAGCTGTGCGGCATTGGAGGCATTACCTGGCCGGTAAGAAATTCACTCTCCTTACGGACCAACGGTCAGTAGCCTTCATGTTCAATAACACACAGCGGGGCAAGATCAAAAATAATAAAATCTTGCGGTGGAGAATCGAGCTCTCCACCTATAATTACGAGATCTTGTATCGCCCTGGTAAACTCAACGAGCCCTCAGACGCCCTCTCCCGAGGTACATGAGCCAGCGCACAAGTGGATCAACTCCGGGCCCTACACGACAGCCTTTGTCACCAGGGGGTCACTCGATTGTACTATCTGGTTAAAGCTCGCAATCTGCCCTACTCCGTCGAGGAAGAAAGGACAGTCACCAGGGACTGCCAGGTCTGTGCGGAGTGCAAGCCGCACTTCTACCGGCCGGACCGTGCGCGCCTGGTGAAGGCTTCCCGCCCCTTTGAACGCCTCAGCATGGATTTCAAAGGGCCCCTCCCCTCCACCGACCGTAACATGTGCATTCTCAGTTTGGTCGATGAGTACTCCAGATTCCCCTTCGCCATCCCATGCCCTGATATGACATCTGCCACCATCATCAAGGCCCTCAGCACTATCTTCGCTCTGTTCGGTTTCCCCGCCTACATCCCCTCGGTTGGCGAGGACCTGCACTGCAGGTTCGCCGGTAGCTCCTGCCGGCTGGCTCCGCCCACGGAGAACTGTATAAATATGCATGACCTCCAGTGCTCTGCCATTTCGCCAGCTGCAGCAGGAGGCCACGCATCTGACTGTAATAAAGCCACAGTTGTACCCAACTTTAGTCTTTGTGCAATTGATCGTGCATCACCTCCCCAGGCAGCTCACTAGTCAATAAACCTGTTTCCTTAGGCCTCAGGCAAGTGTCAGCAAGGGCAGGTGATTGGAACGGGCGGCGGCTGGGAGGTTGGATGACTTGGAGATGTGCAATTGAAGGGTGGGTAGTCACCCAGTGTCAGCAAGGACCTGGCAGTGCTGCAGGGGAGCCTGGAGAAGCAGTGTCACACCTCCCTGGATAATAATAGTAATAACAATATTAATAACCTTCATTGTCACAAGTCGGCTTACATTAACACTGCACTGAAGTTACTGTGAAAAGCCCCTTGTCGCTACATTCCGCGCCTGTTCGGGTACATGGAGGGAGAATTCAGAATGTCCAAATTAACTAACAGCACGCCTTTTGGGACTTGTGGGGGGAAACCGGAGCACCCGGAGGAAACCCACGCAGACACGGGGAGAACGTGCAGACTCCTCATGGGCAGTGACCCAAGCCGGGAATCGAACCTCGGACCCTGGCGCTGTAAAGCAACCGTGCTAGCCACTATGGTACCGTGTCATTAGTTATTTGTAAAATATAAAAGTTGTAAAGTTGTAAAATATGTCATTCTGCCGTGTGAAGAAGATTAAAAAGTTTTCCTGATTAGCCCACAGAATCACAGAATAGTGACAGCACAGAAGGAAGCCATTCGGCCCATCGTGCCTGTGCTGGCTCAGCACCACTCCCCTGCTTTTTCCCCGTAACCCTGATCATTCTTCCTTTTTAGATAATAATCCAATTCCCTAGTGAATGCCTTTGTTGAAGCTGCCTCTCAGGCAGCGCATTCCAGATCGAAACCACTCGCTGTGTTTATTTGCCTTTGGCCAATTACCTTCAATCTATGCCCCCTCGTCCTCTATCCTTCCACCAATGGGACAGCTTTTCCATACTTACTCTGTCCAAACCCCTCAAGGTTTTGCATACCTCTATCAATACTGCCCTCAACCTCCTCTTGGCCAAAGGATACAGTCCCGCCTTCTCCAAACTACCTATGTAACTGAAGTTCGTCATCACTGGATCTATCCTCATGAATCTTTTCTGATCTCTATCTATGCCTTTGCATCGTTCCAAAGTGTGGCACCCAGTATTCGACACAATACTGCAGTTGAGGCTGAAGCAGTTTTCTGTAGAAGTTGAACCCACCTCTTTGCTTTTGTATTCTATGAGCTGATTAAAAAAGCCCGGAATGCTGTATTCTTTGCTAAACACAGTCTCCATCTGTCCTGCTACAATCAATCATAGAATCATAGAATTTACAGTGCAAAAAGAGGCCATTCGGCCCATTGGGTCTGCACCGGCCCTTGGAAAGAGCACCCTACTGACGCCCACGCCTCTACCTTATCACCGTACCCCAGTAACCCCACTTAATTTTCCGGACACCAAGGGCAATTTATCATGGCCAATCCACCTAACCTGCACACCTTTGGGACTGTGGGAGGAAAGCGGAGCACCCGGGGGAAACCCACGCAGACACGGGGAGAACGTGCGGACTCCGCACAGAGTGTGACCCAAGCCGGGAATCGAACCTGGGACCTTGGAGCTGTGAAGCAACTGTGCTAACCACTGTGCTACCATGCTGCCCCACAATGACTATTAATGATCAATGACTAAAGCACATTTACACTCTCTGCTCCTGTATCCCCCTTAGAATTGTTCACTTTATTTTATATTGTCTCTCTGCATCCTTCCTACCAATTCTTTTTCCACTCAGTACAAACGAGGTTTTATTTAACATTGTCATCTTGCACCAAAATGTGACGTACACTATATGAAAACAGCACTATATTAAGCAGCACGGTAGCATTGCGAATAGCACCATTGCTTCACAGCTCCAGGGTCCCAGGTTCGATTCCGGCTTGGGTCACTGTCTGTGCGGAGTCTGCACATCCTCCCCGTGTCTGCGTGGGTTTCCTCCGGGTGCTCCGGTTTCCTCCCACAATCCAAAGATGTGCAGGTTAGGTGGATTGGCCATGATAAATTGCCCTTAGTGTCCAAAATTGCCCTTAGTGTTGGGTGGGGTTACTGGGTTATGGGGATAGGGTGGAGGTGTTGACCTTGGGTAGGGTGCTCTTTCCAAGAGCCAGTGCCGACTCGATGGGCCAAATGGCCTCCTTCTGCACTGTAAATTCTATGAATATCGATACATTTAAGTGGTAGCTGTCAATACAGGACACATTTTACCCCCCAACAGTTTTGATACATATAAACCAGATAGGCAGCTGTCTTTGTTTCCTTCCAATGTTAATTATTCATCTTCCGTTAATCAGGTTGGCCACTGACATATCACGATGAGATGCAGAGACACTTGCCGATTATTGAGGCCTGTCAGTGATTGATGTCAGCGTCGTCGAACTGTTCATCTTCTCCTGGAGCAGCATCCATCTCCATTCCATCTTCAGTGTCAACTGCTGAAGGTTATGCCCACCCCAGCCATATGAAAGGCCTGTTGACTGACTGACTGAGCTAACATGCCTTCAAGTCTCTGCAGGGTTGCCTGTCCCTCAGGGTTCAAATGGGAGAAGCCTTCCTTGTACGTGTAGAATGTGGGAACATCTCCTTGTCCTCGTTCATGTGCTTCCACATCATATTCCTCTTCCTCTTTATCTTCCTCCTCACAATCATTCTCCGAATTAGTGTCACCCGGGTCAGGGTGTAGAGCCTGGAAATCGCACGTTGCTGTAAACAATGGCTCCAAGGCTGTTTTATCCACAGGCACAAGTCAAACCTCTGTGATTAGATCACTGTCGTCCTCCTCCTCCTCCTCCTCCTTCGCCTTCTCCTCCTTCTCCTCTCCATCAGGGGTCTTTTCATCTGTATTTGTTTCTTTACATTCCTTGGCTCCCAGCTTGTCATTCATCATCACATTCAAGTGCCCCTGTGCATAAACAGGGGCATCTATCAACCCAAGATAGTCAGCACTCGGCGATGTACAAGGTACCAGTGGCAAGGCCTTTGCCATCCAAAACCACATTGATCTTGGCCTGTTGGAGCCGGACTCCCTCGACCGGGAGTGGGAAACATCTGAGGAAAACCACGGGGACCGTGGAAAACCCTCCCCCCGGGTACACACCGTGGAACTATGGGGTCCAGTGCTCAGTCTCTCCCCCGCAGCTCACAGCTCCATGTGACTCCCACACGCCCAGGTCAAGTCCATCCTCCCGGATACAGTCACCTAGCCCCTCCTACCAAAATTAATCACATCACACCCATTCTGACATTCCTCCTTCAACCATCATCAACGAAAACAAATTATGTAGTTGTTAAGTTATTTGCTGTGTGTTGGATCTTGTTGTTTGTAAATTAGCTTCAACATTTGTTAATGTAATACAGTAATCCATCAGTGATTTAAAAAAAAAAAAAAATTTTATGTGCCCAATTATTTTTTTCCAATTAAGGGGCAATTTAGCGTGGCCAATCACCTACCCTGCACATCTTTGGGTTGTGGGGGTGAGACCCACGCAGACACGGGGAGTATGTGCAAACTCCACACGAACAGTGACCCAGATCGAATCCGGGTCCTCAGTGCCGTGAGGCAGCAGTGCTACCCACTGCGCCACCGTACTGCCCATCCATCAGTGATAAGGTACTTTGGGAAATCCGGGTAAATTGATAAACTGCGATAATAAATCAGAGTTTATTCTTTGCTTCTACCCATAATTCTTTGTATCCCTACCAAGTATTTTCTTACCTGATAATGTAATTTTCTGAGGAATATAATTACTTTATATATGCTGTTTGACAATAAGTTCCTGGTTTTACATCCAATGAAACAAGCTATGTGGAAATCTCGTACAGTCGCCGGCTGACCCTCAATTCGAGGGCGATGCCTACGCAGGGTTGCGAATTTCTGCCATGGATCTTCATGTGACTGGACAAGCTCATTCTCGACCTGCAGATCTTTGGACACATGGGAAGTAGTGGGATCCAGAGTGCAGGATATCATTCCTTTTCTTTCCTTCTCTGCCCTATCATTAAGATGTTCGTATGCCCTATCATATGGCTGCTCGAAGATCTCCGGCTCAGAGTTGATGAGCTGGAGTCTGAGCTTCAAACACTGAGGCACATCCGGGAGGGGGAGACTTACCTGGACACTGTGTTTCAGGAGGCAGTCACACCTGTCAGAGTAAGTAGTTTAAATCCTGCCAGTGGCCAGGGACAGCAGGGTGTGACTGCAAGTCAGGCAGGTAAAGGGAACCAGCAGTCAGGAACTCAGGAGCCTCAGCCCTTGACTCTGTCCAACAGGTATGAGGCACTTGCTTCCTGTGTGGATGGCGAACAGGGCTGCAGGAAGGATGAGTCAGCTGACCAAGGCACCATGGTTCAGCAGGCCATTCAAGGGGAGGGAGTAAATAGGCAAGTTGTAGTCGTAGGGGATTCTATTATCAGGGGGATAGGTAGTATCCTTTGTGAGCAGGATAAAGAGTCCCGCATGGTATGTTGCCTGCCCGGTGCCAGGGTGCGGGACATCTCTGACCGGCTTGAAAGGATATTGGAGAGGGAGGGGGAGGATCCAGTTGTTGTGGTCCATGTCGGTACCAACAACATAGGCAAGTCTAGGAAAGAGGACCTGTTTAGAGATTATAAAGAGCTAGGATTCAAATTAAAAAACAGGTCCTCAAGGGTCATAATCTCCGGATTACTGCCCGAGCCACGTGCAAATTGGCATAGGGAGGCAAGAATCAGGGAAGTTAACACGTGGCTGAAAGAGTGGTGTGGGAAAGAGGGGTTCCTTTTCATGGGACACTGGCATCAGTTTTGGGACAGGGGGGACCTATACCGTTGGGATGGTCTCCACCTGAACCGAGCTGGGACCAGTGTTCTGGCGAAAAGAATAAATAGGGTGGTCAATAGGACTTTAAACTAAAGATTGGGGGGGAAGGGAAAGTCAGGGAACCAAGAGGTGAAGTAATCAGTGGGAAGAATAGCTGCTTAGGAATACAAAAAAACACGAAAAGACAAAACTCAGGAGAGGTTATGATAGTCCCCATCCCACAAAATATGACACAGTGTATGGAAAGGCTCAGTAAACCAAGGTCCACCACACTAAGAAAACAAAAAGGGACGGTCAATAGAGAATTAAAGGTGCTATATTTAAATGCGCGCAGTGTACGGAACAAGGTAGATGAGCTTGTGGCCCAGATTGTGACTGGCAGGTATGATGTGGTAGGCATCACAGAGACATGGTTGCAGGGGGTTCAGGACTGGCATTTAAACATCCAGGGATTCACAACCTATCGAAAAGACAGGGAGGTGGGCAGAGGGGGCGGGGTTGCCTTGTTAATTAGGAATGAAATTAAATCAATAGCACTAAATGACATAGGGTCAGATGATGTGGAGTCTGTGTGGGTAGAGTTGAGGAACCACAAAGGCAAAAAAACCATAATGGGAGTTATGTACAGGCCTCCTAACAGTGGTCAGGACCGGGGGCACAAAATGCACCACGAAATAGAAAGTGCATGTCAGAAAGGCAAGGTCACAGTGATCATGGGGGACTTCAATATGCAGGTGGACTGGGTAAATAATGCTGCCAGTGGACCCAAGGAAAGGGAATTCATTGAATGTTTACAGGAGGGCTTTTTGGAACAGCTTGTGATGGAGCCCACGAGGGAACAGGCCATTCTGGACTTAGTGTTATGTAATGAGCCAGACTTGATCAAAGATCTTAAAGTAAGGGAGCACTTAGGAGGCAGTGATCATAATATGGTAGAATTCAATCTCCAATTTGAAAGAAAGAAGGTATAATCAGATGTAAAGGTGTGACAGTTAAATAAAGGTAACTACAGGGGCATGAGGGAGGAACTGACGAAAATCGACTGGGAGCAGAGCCTAGTGGGAAAGACAGTAGAACAGCAATGGCAGGAGTTTCTGGGAGTAATTGAGGACACAGTACAGAGGTTCATCCCAAAGAAAAGAAAGGTTATCAGAGGGGGGATTAGGCAGCCATGGCTGACAAAGGAAGTTAGGGAATGCATTAAAGCAAAAGAGAAAGCCTATAATGTGGCAAAGAGTAGTGGGAAGTCAGAAGATTGGGAAGGCTACAAAAACAAACAGAGGATAACAAAGAGAGAAATGAGGAAAGAGAGGATCAAATATGAAGGTAGGCTAGCCAGTAACATTAGGAATGATAGTAAAAGTTTATTTAAATACATTAAAAACAAACGGGAGGCAAAAGTTGACATTGGGCCGCTCCAAAATGACGCTGGTAATTTTGTGATGGGAGACAAGGAAATAGCTGAGGAACTAAATAAGTACTTTGCGTCAGTCTTCACAGTAGAAGACATGAGTAATATCCCAACAATTCCGGAGAGTCAGGGGGCAGAGTTGAATATGGTATCCATCACAAAGGAGAAAGTGCTAGAGAAACTAAGAGGTCTAAAAATTGATAAATCTCCGGGCCCAGATGGACTACATCCTAGAGTTCTAAAGGAGATAGCTGAAGAAATAGTGGAGGCGTTAGTTATGATCTTTCAAAAGTCACTGGAGTCAGGGAAAGTCCCAGAGGATTGGAAAATCGCTGTTGTAACCCCCTGTTCAAGAAGGGAACAAGGGAAAAGATGGAAAATTATAGTCCAATTAGCCTAACCTCGGTTGTTGGCAAGATTCTAGAATCCATTGTTAAGGATGAGATTTCTAAATTCTTGGAAGTGCAGGGTCAGATTAGGACAAGTCAGCATGGATTTAGTAAGGGGACGTCGTGCCTGACAAACCTGTTAGAGTTCTTTGAAGAGATAACAAATAGGTTAGACCAAGGAGAGCCAATGGATGTTATCTATCTTGACTTCCAAAAGGCCTTTGATAAGGTGCCTCACGGGAGACTGCTGAGTAAAATAAGGGCCCATGGTATTCGAGGCAAGGTACTAACATGGATTGACGATTGGCTGTCAGGCAGAAGGCAGAGAGTTGGGATAAAAGGTTCTTTTTCGGAATGGCAACCGGTGACGAGTGGTGTCCCGCAGGGTTCAAAGTGTTGGTGCCACAGCTGTTCTCTTTATATATTAACGATCTAGATGACGGGACTGGGGCATTCTGGCTAAGTTTGCCGATGATACAAAGATAGGTGGAGGGTCAGGTAGTATGGAGGAGGTGGGGAGGCTGCAGAAAGATTTAGACAGTTTAGGAGAGTGGTCCAAGAAATGGCTGATGAAATTCAACGTGGGCAAGTGCGAGGTCTTGCACTTTGGAAAAAGGAATAGAGGCGTGGACTATTTTCTAAACGGTGACAAAATTCATAATGCTGAAGTGCAAAGGGACTTGGGAGTCCTAGTCCAGGATTCTCTAAAGGTAAACTTGCAGGTTGAGTCCGTAATTAAGAAAGCAAATGCAATGTTGTCATTCATCTCAAGAGGATTGGAATATAAAAGCAGGGTGTACTTCTGAAGCTTTATAAAGCATTAGTTAGGCCCCATTTAGAATACTGTGAGCAATTTTGGGCCCCACACCTCAAGAAGGACATACTGGCACTGGAGCGGGTCCAGCGGAGATTCACACGGATGATCCCAGGAATGATAGGCCTAACATACGATGAACGTCTGAGGATCCTGGGATTATATTCATTGGAGTTTAGGAGGTTGAGGGGAGATCTAATAGAAACTTACAAGATAATGAATGGCTTAGACAGGGTGGATGTAGGGAAGTTGTTTCCATTAGCAGGGGAGACTAGGACCCCGGGGCACAGCCTTAGAATAAAAGGGAGTCACTTTAGAACAGAGATGAGGAGAAATTTCTTCAGCCAGAGAGTGGTGGGTCTGTGGAATTCATTGCCACAGAGGGCGGTGGAGGCCGGGACGTTGAGTGTCATTAAGACAGAAGTTGATAAATTCTTGATTTCTCGAGGAATTAAGGGCTATGGAGAGAGCGCGGGTAAATGGAGTTGAAATCAGCCATGATTGAATGGTGGAGTGGACGCGATGGGCTGAATGGCCTTACTTCCGCTCCTATGTCTTATGGTCTTATGGTCTTATGTTGTGACTCAAAATATGATGCAGTTTGATGGACAAGTTGTCGTCATTTTGAACGATTGGTAGCAACCTCCTCCCAGTTATTAAAGTCAATGCTGCCGGCTTCCAAGAGAGTTTCAGTGTTTTTTAAATGTTTTCTTTGTCCTCACTGGAACATTGCCCATTTGAGTCCCGAAAACGGGTCTTGGCGGGGAGATGGTTTTCAGCCACCGGACGTGGTGTCCAGTCCATCAAAGTTGAGTTTGAAGACGTTCCACCAGAATGCTTGTGGAGCTGGCTTCAAGAAGGACATTAGTTTCTGGCAACAGATACCTGAAGGTCTCTGGACACCTGTGTTGGAACAGTGTTGGGCAGCACGGTGGCACAGTGGTTAGCACTGCTGCCTCACAGCTCCAGGGACCCGGGTTCAATTTCCTCCTTGGGTGACTGTCTGTGTGGAGTTTGCACGTTCTTCCCGTGTCTGTGTGGGTTTTCTCTGGTGCTCCGGTTTCCTCCCGCAGTCTAAAGATTTGCAAGTTACATAGATTGGCCATGATAAATTGCCCCTTAGTGTGCAAAGGATAGGTGGAGATAGGGCCGGGGCTTAGTTCTAGATAGGGTTCTCTTTCAGAAGGTCGGTGCAGGCTCGATGGGCTGAATGGTCTTCTTCTGCACTGTAAGGATTCTATGATTCTATATTCTGTTCAAATCTTTCCATTAGATCTGGAGGATGCGGCAGAAACATTGCTAATGGAATTTCATTGATGGACAGTCCAGGTGTAATTGCATTACAGGAGAATGGTGGCAACGACTGTCCTGTACACCATAGATTTTTATTGATATGTGGAGGTCAACATAATCCAGAGCAGTGATGGACAATCCAGGCCAGTAATAATAATAATATTACTGTCACAAGTAGGCTAACATTAACACTGCAATGAAGTTACTGTGAAAATCCCCTAGTTGCCACACTTGTGGGAGGAAACCGGAGCACCCGGAGGAAACCCACGAGGACACGACGAGAATGTGCGGACTCCGCACAGAGTGTGACCCAAGCCGGAATCGATCCTGGGACCCTGGCGCTGTGAAGCAACAGTGCTAACCACTGTGCTACCGTGCTGCCCAAGTGGGCCTCATGAGTGTCCCTCTTTCACCTCAGTGAGCTGCCAGATGGACATCGGGCTTGCTCACTAACCTTGAATAAGATTGAAACCATCCCCCAGGTGGACGATCTTTTCTTTCGGGATGGCAGTCATCCAGGTCAGAATAGAACTTTTTCTTAATATCTTCAACGGAGTCCAGGGTCGGGACATAAGTGCCGATGATGGTGACATATCATTTATAGCTGAGCTGTGGGTGGAGTTTCATGATTCTTTGATTTATAGTTGGGGAGTTCTGGCAGAGCATCCAAGATCCTATTCAGGATGGCCAAACCATCTCGGCGAACACGAGGGCTGCTGTCAGCCTTTCCTTTCCAGTAGAACGTGTGTGCCCTGCTTGTTCCTTCAGCTACCCCTCTGCTGGCAGGCGGGCCTCACTCAGGGTGGTGATGTCAATTTGGAGTCTTGATAGTTTACCTGATACGATGGAAGTTTGTCTTTCTGGACGGTCACTCTTGAGATGATCCATGAATGTTCTAACATTCCTAGTTGTAAAATTTAGAGTTTTCTTCCTTTGACCAAATGATCCCATAGGGTGTGGTTCCATAGTCTGGAGAAAGTGGAACAGCCTATTTTTTTAGGGCACCTTTTCTAGATCCCCCTCCCCATTTGCGATGAGAGTACCCTGTGTTGAGAACTGCTCAAACACAGGAGCTGCAGTCCAAAGACATCTCTGTCCCAACAGAAGTATCCAGAGACCTTCATGCATCTGTTGCCAGTGTTCAGATTCTTGACCAGGGACTCCCAGGTTCACGGACCTGTCCCTGTTGCCAATCCTGCATCACCACAGGATCTGGCAGATGATCTCTGGGAGAAGTCTGCGCATGATAGCACAGGGCAGCACAGCAGCACAGTGCTTAGCACAGTTGCTTCACAGCTCCAGGGTTCCATGTTCGATTCCTGGCTTGGGTCACTGTCTGTACGGAGTCTGCACGTTCTCCCCATGTTTGCCTGGGTTTCCTCCGGGTGTTCCGGTTTCCACCCACAGTCCAAAGATGAGCGGGTTAGGTGGATTGGCCATGCTAAATTGCCCTTAGTGTCCAAAAAGGTTAGGTTGGGTTGCGGGGATGGAGTGGAGGTGTGGACTTGGGTAGGGCCGGTGCAGACTCGATCGGCCGAGTGGCCTCCTTTGGCACTGTAAAAAAATAATTATTTGATTACATTTAACGTGGGGCGCCATCGTTGTCCGCATGATCTTGACGGTCAGATATTTGTGACCTGTCAAACCAAGATGATTAAGACCACATACCACTGCAGCCGTCTTCTGCCTTTGCAGGCGGTGAGATGCACAGTCAGCCTTCATCTGTTCTGCCGTTGAGGACCTTTTTGGACTGCCTTCGTCTGGCACCTCTCCCTGACCTTGCTGCTCTTAGCAGCCCTACTTGGCGCAAGAATCTTCAAACAGCAGAGTTGAAGAGAGAATGCACAAGGCTCTTCGCTACGCCAAGGTGGCAATTCACAAAGAAGGAGGCAGTCAGCACAATAGCACCTTGGCCTTTCCAAAGACATCAAGATACATGGAACTCCCTGAAAGCTACTGCACCATCCAAACGGAATCAGGTTTTCAGAAATAAATGTGCTGGGCCATCTGTAACCAACACTGTAGGAAGGTTTACAATTTACAGACTGAAAGATTAGAACAGCTTCACTGAAGGTTTAATAATGGATTGTTAAATGTGAGTCCAAGGCACAATTGATGTCACAAAACACACAGACTGAGCTTTTAATAGATTGCTGGAATCAGAGAAGATGTTGCTATCTTTTACAGAATTTGTGTTTCTATTATTGGGGGTGCACAGTGAGTTTGAGATGATTTACCCATAATTTATTTCAGTGCGGAAAGGTTAATGAGTGCAAGTTACAAGCCTTTGTGGTGTGAGCAGCTGCACGATAGGACACTCAACACATGACTGAGAAGGGAATAGCTTTAATCTCAATGTACTTTCAACTGCTGTAATTTGCCAAGAAATATCAGGTTTGAATCAAGATTTCTACAAATCCTTTAAAATGCAGTCGTTTGTAACTTTGTCCGAACATTAATGAAAAGATAATTCACAGAAAAAGCCCTTTGTGTGAAGATACAGAATGACCAGTCTCCTCCAAAACACATTGAGAAGTGCACGTGAGAGTGTTAAATATCCAGTTCAGATCATGAAGGAATCCTATCATTACCCACCTGGGTTACACTAGACATTGGGCAGTACAGGAATAATCCAGATGATAAATCAATCCGACTGTTCATGCAAGGAGTCAAACCACTGTGCCCAAGATCATTTCCAAGGCAGCTCCCAAACTTGCAATATTGACATTCAATTAGCAGGCTCTTCGGTGAGGCTACAATGACTGTGGAGGTGAAAATTACACTTGCAGTATTTTTCAGTGCACGAATTAACTTGTTCCAAGATAACAACTTCATCATAATAGTACACGCATGAATTTAATTTGAATGCATTTAACAGAGCAAATTTTCCTCTTGGCATTGACAGAGTAAAATAATATTTTATTTGCTTTTTTTGTCATGTTATGCATGGCCTATTTATTCTGGTGACTTTGTTGATAATGTTTTTGAAATAATGGGGTGAAATCTCCGGTAATGGGGTTCCCGATCCAGCAGAGGATTGAGCGTTGTGTTAAAAACAGGATTGGCGCCAGGCACCAATCCTGTTCCGATGCTTCGGTCCGCTGACGGGGTGGCAGCGAGCTACACACCCGGTGCCAGTGGCCTCATGCAAATGGCGGCCATGATGTCCCAGGCCTCTCAGCCGGAATCCACTCAGGCTTTGGTGCAAGTACCTTCAAGTGTGGCCCTGACATGCTGAAACCCATGATGGGTCAAGTGGGTTAGTGTGTAACATAGATGACCCCAAAGTCCATTGGAAGGCCCCCCTTCCTGCCACAATGCAAATCCTGTTCTCCCCACCCTGAACCCCATCAGACCCCTCCCCCATTAGACACTCCATCAGACCCCATATCAGACCCTCCATCAGAGATTCCTGCCTGCAAACTGAAGAGCAGTCCAGGCAGTATAGTGAAAGATCAGTACATTTTCACATACCCTTTCCTAACATCTGCTGCCTCAGACAGAGGTGTATAAAGCAACAGCTATTATAATAATAATCTTTATTGTCACAAGTAGGCTTACATTAACACTGCAATGGGCACACTTCAAAGGACTTGAAATCCCTTGACAGCCTTTGAAATACAGATCTTCCATTCAATTTCACACAGCAATACATTGCATTAGCCAGTGATTGACAGTTTTATTCCTCCAGAGACAGCTGCTTGATGGGTTGTTCATTGATCTTTCTCTTCACGCTTGAATGCATCTTCATTACCTTGCTTTGATGCTAACCACAATGTTTATAAAAGCTCTTGCAATGATTGACAGCCCTTCACCACATCAAAGGCAGCTAAGTTCTTCCTGCTGTGGAAAAGAGGAAGTTAAAGCACTGGAGGGGGTGTGTGATTTGTACCAGCATTGAGATGGGTGGGGTCGAAACACATCAGCAATCTCGGCTTCACAGAGATCGGGCACGCTTTTTAAAGGACAAGAGGGGATCTGATCGAGGTATATAAGATACTAAAAAGGATGGATAAAGTAAACGTAGACCAAAAATTCCCCCTTGTAGGGCAATCTAGAATGAAAGGTCATGGATATAGGTTGAGAGGGGGTAGATTTAGAACTGAGATGAGGAGGAACTACTTCTCGCAGAGGGTGGTGAATTTGTGGAACTTGCTGTCCCAGAGTGCGGTGGAATCCGAGTCATTAAATGGTTTCCAGAGGGAGATAGATATACCTCTGATAAAAAGAGTGTTAAAGGGATATGGGGAACAGGTAAGGGGGTGGATTTGAGACCATGAAGCGATCAGCCATGATCTAATTGAATGGCGGAGCAGACTTGAAGGGCTGAATTGCCTACTCCTGCTCCTAATTCTTATGTTCACTAATGCCCTTTTGGGAAGGAAATCTGCCATCCTTAGCTGGTCAGGCCTACATCTGACTCCAGTGTGGTTGGCTCTTAAATGCCCTGCGAAACGGCCTAGCTCGTGATTCAGTTCAAGGGAAATTAGGGATGGGCAATAAACAGCTGGCCAGGCCAACCATGCCCACATCCCATGTAGGAATTTTTAAGAAGTGGGAGAGTATTAGGAGGATTAGCAGGATGATTATCAAGCCTGATTGAACTGCGTTGTGAACCCATGGCCAACAAGTCATGGAGTGGGACTCCCAGTTCCTGACTCAGAGGCAGGTGTGCTACTCACTGAACCATAAAATCTCTTGAAGAAGGAGTAAGAAACATCCTGGGTGGCGGGATTCTCCGACAGCGGGATTCTCTGTTCCGCCGGCAGCGCACCCACAGCTGCGGGTTTCCCGTGGCGTGGCGTGGCCACGATGGGGAATCCCATCGTCACGTGATGGGAAAGGAAAATCCACTGCTGCCGCGGGCGCATTGCCGAGAAACACAGGGCTGGCAGACCAGAGAGTCCCGTGCCCTACCTTTGCTGGCATTGTAAATTCCTCACGCACTGGAAGACAGGTTTGATGTTTTTTTTAAAGTGATGTTTTATTTATTTTTGCTATTTCATTTTTCTCCTCCGATCTCCCTGTGTCATTGTCTCGTGCCCGGCTAAAAAGACCAGCTGGATAACTGCTGCCAGTTTTAAGCCACTAGACAATTTCTAGGGATTCATGTCCATAGCTCCTCCTCGTTGGTTACAAAGCATATGCAAGGCATAAGATAATTATGGTTAAAGAAGACCAATTTAAATCCCATTCTTCGATTAAATGCGGTTTACTGGCAGTGTAGCACTCTCAATTGAGAGAGACTCGGGAAAGGCCAAAATCAGGAACCGCAACGGGTGAAATCTAACGGGGGGGGGGGAATTGGCAATAGTGGTAATGTGAGCATTTCACAGCTGCCAAGTGGATTCCCATGGGTACACGTGCCGTGTCGCAGGTGAGAGGTATTGCCTAGCATCCCAATCAGACTGTGAGGTCTGGACACTCTGCCTGAACACTGGAGGCTTCAACACCACAGAGGCAGTAGTCACCATCCAAACAGACAAGAGCTGGGCCTCAGCACTGGGGACACCCCTGCAGCTAGAAGGTGGATGTGTGCACCAGGGAGGGAACCAGCGCCCGATGCAGGTTACGTTACCAGGGGGTGCCTGGGGTACAGGATCTAGGCTCCGGTGCCCAGGGGTGCGTATGCAGGGCTTTTGGATGGCACCCTGAGTGTTGGCAAGGGTTGTGAAGGGTGGGGGGGGGGGGGTGTGGGGGACCGGAGGGTCCCAGCTGGAAGCCATCACTGGTTCTCTGTCTCTCATCCTCTCCAATTCCTTACAGATATTACACAGGATAGATGATATCTTGGACCCGGCAGAGGCCGCCATCGTGGTGTTGGTGGCTGGCCAGGCGGCCAGATGCCGGAGAGGGCAGCTCCGTCCCACAGCCTGAGGATTCGGCTGCCTATCAAGCCAGGGAGGGACCTAGAGGGGGATGGGGAAGGGGAACGGCACCATCGGGGGCTCGGGGCTGTTGGGGTCACTATTGTACAACAATAAAACATGTTGCAGCCGAGACACGTGAAGCCTCTGGCACGTTATTCAGCAAAGCAGGCCGACCTCCAACCCCCTGCCCCAGCCACCCGGAGACGGTGGTTCTGGATCTGACAGACTAAGCCATGTCCTACGTGAAGCGGGCAGGGATGTGGGTCACCCCGGCCCTCTGATCATGCTAGACCCTCGCCGCTGCCGCCTATCCTGCATCCTCTGACTGGTCCTGCGGGCCCTCCCCGAGCTCGCCCTCTAGCTCGGGGAGGACTCCAGCAGAGGGCGGTAGAGCGGAGCTGCTGATTGGCTGTTGTGGGGAAATTTGCATACGTCTGTGTGCTCACCCTAACTTGAAGGTGTACCTGAGCAAGAGACCCTAGCTGTTCAAGTGAAGACAAGCATCCAGCAGAGGGCAGTAGAGTGGAGATGCTGATTGGCTGTTGCAGGGGAAATTTGCATACATCCGTGTGCTCACCCTAACTTGAAGGTGGTTTGTGGAGGAGCTGTTGTCAAGTGACACTTAATCCCGAAACACTTCTTCAGTGTTTCCCTCACTACCTCCTCCTCTAACCAAAAAAAACCCAACCGCTGTAAAGATCAAGAGGAAGGCTCGAGGGCATGTAGAAGTCGAAAGAAGTTGAACCGTGATGTCACATCCTGCAGTAAGGGACTGGCAAGTGGTTTTTCTTTTATTTTCCCTCAGGTGTTATCGTGCGGGACGCAGAGATTGCTGAATGAGTGCTGGCTGAGAAGGAGAGTGAATAACAGGTAAGCTCTTTCTTTCTTTTTCTTTTTTTATCTAGAGGGGATGGCAGGGAAGGTAGTGCAATGTTCCTCCTGCAGAATGTTTGAGGTGAGGGACGCCGTCAGTGTCCCTGCTGATTTCATCTGTGGGAAGTGCACCCATCTCCAGCTCCTCAGAAATCGCGTTAGGGAACTGGAGCTGGAGCTGGATGAACTTCGGATCACTCGGGAGGCAGAGGTGGTCATAGATAGAAGCTTCAGGGATGTAGTTACTCCGAAGAATAAAGATAGATGGGTGACGGTGAGAGGGGCTGGGAGGAAGCAGTCAGTACCAGGATCCCCTGTGGTCGTTCCCCTTAGTAACAAGTATACCGCTTTGGATACTGTTGGGGGGGGGGACTTACCAGGGGTGAGCCATGGGGTGCAGGTCTCTGGCACAGAGTCTGTCGCTGTTGCTCAGAAGGGAAGGGGGGAGAGGAGTTGAGCATTAGTCATTGGAGACTCCATAGTTAGGGGGATTGATAGGAGATTCTGTAGGAACGAGAGAGACTCACGATTGGTGTGTTGCCTCCCAGGTGCCAGGGTGCGTGATGTCTCGGATCGTGTTTTCGGGATCCTTAAGGGGGAGGGGGAGCAGCCCCAAGTCGTGGTCCACATAGGTACCAACGACATAGGTAGGAAAAGGGATAGGGATGTAAGGCAGGAATTCAGGGAGCTATGGTGGAAACTTAAATCTAGGACAAAGAGAGATATTATCTCTGGGTTGTTACCCGTGCCACATGTTAGCGAGACGAGGAATAGGGAGAGAGAGGAGTTGAACACGTGGCTACAGGAATGGTGCAGGAGGGAGGGTTTCAGCTTTCTGGATAATTGGGGATCATTCTGGGGTCGGTGGGACCTCTAAAAATGGGATGGTCTACACCTGGACCAGAGGGGTACCAATATCCTGGGGGGAAATATGCTAATGCTCTTCGGGAAGGTTTAAACTAGTTCAGCAGGAGTTTGGGAACCTGAATTGTAGCTCCAGTATACAAGAGGTTGAGAGTAATGAGGTCATGAGTAAGGTTTCAAAGTTGCAGGAGTGTACCGGCAGGCAGGAAGGTGGTTTAAAGTGTGTCTTCTTCAATGCCAGGAGCATCCGGAATAAGGTGGGTGAAATTGCGGCATGGGTTGGTACCTGGGACTTCAATGTTGTGGCCATTTCGGAGACATGGATAGAGCAGAGACAGGATAGAGCAGGGACAGGAATGGTTGTTGCAGGTGCCGGGATTTAGATATTTTAGTAAGCTCAGGGAAGGTGGTAAAAGCGGGGGGGCGGGGGGTGGCAGAAAGGACGTTTGATGAGGACTCGTTTATTGAGGTAATATGGGCTGAGGTTAGAAACAGTAAAGGAGAGGTCACCCTGTTAGAGGTTTTCCATAGGCCTCCGAAAAGTTACAGCGATGTAGAGAAAAGGATTGGAAAGATGATTCTGGATAGGAGCAAAAGCAACAGGGTAGTTGTTATGGGGGACTTTAACTTTCCAAATATTGACTGGAAACGCTATAGTTCGAGTACTTTAGATGGGTCTGTTTTTGTCCAATGTGTACAGGAGGGTTTCCTGACACAGTATGTAGATAGACCAACGAGAGGCGAGGCCATATTGGATTTGGTACTGGGTAATGAACCAGGACAGGTGTTAGATTTGGAGGTAGGTGAGCACTTTGGTGATAGTGACCACAATTCGATTACATTTACTTTAGTGATGGAAAGGGATAGGTATATACCGCAGGGCAAGAGTTATATCTGGGGGAAAGGCAATTATGATGCGATGAGGCAAGACTTAAGATGCATCGGATGGAGAGGAAAACTGCAGGGGATGGGCACAATGGAAATGTGGAGCTTGTTCAAGGAACAGCTACTGCATGTCCTTGATAAGTATGTACCTGTCAGGCAGGGAGGAAGTGGTCGAGCAAGGGAACCGTGGTTTACTAAAGCAGTCGAAACACTTGTCAAGAGGAAGAAGGAGGCTTATGTAAAGATGAGACATGAAGGTTCAGTTAGGGCGCTCGAGAGTTACAAGTTAGCTCGGAAGGACCTAAAGAGAGAGCTAAGAAGAGCCAGAAGGGGACATGAGAAGTCTTTGGCAGTTAGGATCAAGGATAACCCTTAAATTTTCTATAGGTATGTCAGGAATAAACGAATGACTAGGGTAAGAGTAGGGCCAGTCAAGGACAGTAGTGCGAAGTTGTGCTTTGAGTCCGAGGAGATAGGAGAGGTGCTAAATGAATATTTTTCATCAGTATTCACACAGGAAAAAGACTATGTTGTCGAGGAGAATACTGAGATTCAGGCTAATAGACTAGAAGGGCTTGAGATTCATAAGGAGGAGGGGTTAGCAATTCTGGAAAGTGTGAAAATAGAAAAGTCCCCTGGGCTTGATGGGATTTATCCTAGGATTCTTTGGGAAGCTAGGGAGGAGATTGCTGAGCCTTTGGCTTTGATCTTTAAGTCATCTTTGTCTACAGGAGTAGTGCCAGAAGACTGGAGGATAGCAAATGTTGTCCCCTTGTTCAAGAAGGGGAGTAGAGACAACCCCGGTAACTATAGACCAGTGAGCCTTACTTCTGTTGTGGGCAAAATCTTGGAAAGGTTTATAAGAGATAGGATGTATAATCATCTGGAAAGCAATAATTTGATTAGAGATAGTCAACACGGTTTTGTGAAGGGTAGGTCGTGCCTCACAAACCTTATTGAGTTCTTTGAGAAGGTGACCAAACAGGTGGATGAGGGTAAAGCAGTTGATGTGGTGTATATGGATTTCAGTAAAGCGTTTGATAAGGTTCCCCACGGTAGGTTACTGCAGAAAATACGGAGGCATGGGATTCAGGGTGATTTAGCAGTTTGGATCAGAAATTGGCTAGCGGGAAGAAGACAAAGGGTGGTGGTTGATGGGAAATGTACAGACTGGAGTCCAGTTACTAGTGGTGTACCACAGGATCTGTTTTGGGGCCACTGCTGTTTGTCATTTTTATAAATGACCTGGAGGAGGGCGTAGAAGGATGGGTGAGTAAATTTGAAGATGACACGAAAGTCGGTGGAGTTGTGGACAGTGCGGAAGGATGTTACAAGTTACAGAGGGACATAGATAAGCTGCAGCGCTGGGCTGAGAGGTGGCAAATGGAGTTTAATGCAGAAAAGTGTGAGGTGATTCATTTTGGAAGGAATAACAGGAAGTCAGAGTACTGGGCTAATGGTAAGATTCTTGGCAGTGTGGATGAGCAGAGAGATCTCGGTGTCCATGTACATAGATCCCTGAAAGTTGCCACCCAGGTTGAGAGGGTTGTTAAGAAGGTGTACGGTGTGTTAGCTTTTATTGGTAGAGGAATTGTGTTTCGGAGCCATGAGGTCATGTTGCAGCTGTACAAAACTCTGGTGCGGCCGCATTTGGAGTATTGCGTGCAATTCTGGTCGCCGCATTATAGGAAGGATGTGGAAGCATTGGAAAGGGTGCAGAGGAGATTTACCAGAATGTTGCCTGGTATGGAGGGAAGATCTTATGAGGAAAGGCTGCGGGACTTGAGGCTGTTTTCGTTAGAGAGAAGAAGGTTAAGAGGTGACTTAATTGAGGCATACAAGATGATCAGAGGATTGGATAGGGTGGACAGTGAGAGCCTTTTTCCTCGGATGGTGATGTTTAGCATGAGGGGATATAGCTTTAAATTGAGGGGAGATAGATATCAGACAGATGTCAGAGGTAGGCTCTTTACTCAGAGAGTAGTAAGGGTGTGGAATGCCCTGCCTGCAACAGTAGTGGACTCGCCAACACTAAGGGTATTCAAATGGTCATTGGATAGACATATGGACGATAAGGGAATAATGTAGATGGGCTTTAGAGTGGTTTCACAGGTCGGCGCAACATCGAGGGCCGAAGGGCCTGTACTGCACTGTAATGTTCTATGTTCTATGGTGTACAGGCGTCACTGGTCGTTTGAACAGATGACAGACAATGTGTGCCGCAACAAGGAGACGGACTTGGCACCCTGTGGAGGAAGAGGATACCCTCTCCCGGCGGCTGTCAAGGTCACCGCAGTCCTGAACGTTTACGCCTCAGGATCATTCCAGTGCTTGAGTGAGGATTTGTGTGGAATTTCCTAACCAACAGCCCACAGGTGTATTTGTGAAGACGCAGATGCTGTGTTTGCCCGGGAAGCTAACTATATAAACTGTGACCTGGGCCAGGCCCAACAGGATGCCCGGCAGCAGGATTCTCTGCCATCACCAGATGCCCCTGGTCCAGGGGGTGTTAGATGGTATGCATGTCGCCTTGTGCACAGCAGGTATCAGGGACTGCTCTACATTAAAGGAAGGAGTTCCACTCCCTGAACGTCCAACTTGTGCGCAGTCACCACCTCAACGTCATGCACGTGTGTGTGTGCATGCTTCCCCGGGAGTGTGCACGACAGTTACATCCTGGGGCAGTCGGAGATCCCCAGCATCTTCGGGGGACACCCCAGGGTGACAAGGCTGGGTTGCTCTTGGGGAATAAGAGGTATCCGCTGAGGACCTGGCTGCTGATGCCAGTATGGAGGCCGGAGACGGATGCAGAAACTCAATATAACAAGGCCCATGCGCCACTCGAGAAGTCATTGAGTGGTGCATTGGACTGCCCAAAATGCGGTTCCGCTGCTTCGAACGATCCGGTGGTGCCCTGGAGTACACCCCCCAGAGGGTCGTCCGCTTTGTGATGGTCAGCTGTGCCTGCCACAACCTGGCACAGCAGCAGGGCAATGTGCTGGAGGTGGAGGAGGAAGAACATGTGGCCACCTCCAAGGAGGAATGCGAAGAGGTGCCGGACCAGAGGAGGGGCGATTTAGGGGAGGGCCCGTAGGACCAGTCAGAGGATAGAGGACAGGCAAGGATCTGGCATGCCCGGAAGGCCAGGGAGGCCCACATCCCTGCCCGCTTCACACAGGACGTAGCTTAGTCCGTCAGATCCAGGACCACCGTGTCCGGGTGGCAGGGGCAGGGGGTTGGAGGTCGGCCTGCTTTGCTGAATAACATGCCAGAGGCTTCACATGTCTCGGCAGTGTGGTAGTCTGTGTAGAGGTATTACGGTACCTAGTAATGCTGGAACACCATTGGTAGATATTGTATGTTTCCCATTGGTCAAGCTGTATGTTAGCTCCGCCCTGCAAGGCGGGGTATAAGAGTCCGTGCCGCCCCAGCAGCCTTCTTTCTGTACCTGAGCTGCTGGGGGAAACATCTAGCTTATTAAAACCTTCAGTTGGACTACAACCTCGCTTTAGTAGTCATTGATCGTGCATCAGGCAGCAACGTGTTCTATCGTTGTACAATAGTGACCCCAACTGCCCCTAGCCTCTGATGGTGCGGCCCCCCCTTCCCCCTCCTACACCACCTCCCTTCCCCACCCCCCTTCTTTAAAAATTTTTTTTAAAAATTCTCCTCCATTTTCACATTTTCTCCCACATTTACATCCATCAACAATAAACAATAATCAGCAAGATATGTCAGTCCCCATAATAACAACAACGATCCCATCCGCCCACCAACCCCCAAACCTCAACCCGCATGTTTACATAAACAAATGACAAAAATAAATCAGGGATTACCCGTAGTCACCCTTAACCTTACACAGCTCTCATCCCCCCCCACCCTCCACCCCCCCACCCCAGGCCTCCAGCTCCTCCCATCCACTGCCTCTTGTAAAACCCCTCCCCCTACCCTTGGTTCCTTCTCCCCCAACTTTCCACCCCGGCTAGACCACTCGGGCCCTGTTCTGCCAGGCTCCGATGGCCGCAGCCCCTCCCCCACCTCACTCCCGTTCACTGGCTGGCACACACCGGCCAGCGTGGAGGCCCCCGCCCGGGACCCTTTCCCACTTGCCCGGCCCCAGGAAAGCCCAAAGATCCCCTTTTAGCACACAAACCCCGCATATCCACCTACACCCCAAAGAACTCTCATTTTGAGTGAAAGTCCCGTCCCTTCCCTCGTCCAAATATATACCACCTTGGCTCCTTTAATCTCTACACCCGTGCGCAGTGATACAGAAAAGAAGAAAATACAGTCATGAGGTTACATTGGCACATGGCCATTCCTCAGTTTGTCAGTACTGCCACAGTCCTTCTGCTTTCGCAAACTCCTCTGCTGCTTCCGCCGTTCCAAAATAAAAGTCCCTGAGCTTGTAAGTTACCCTCAGCTTCGCTGGATATACAATGCCGCACCGCACCTTGCTAACGTACAGTGCCCTCTTCACCCGGTTGAAGGCAGCCCGCCTCCTCGCCAGCTCCACCGTAAAGTCCTGGTATACGCGTATACCAGCTCCAGCCCACTGCACCACCTGCTTCTGCTTAGCCCAGCTCAGGACCTTCTCCTTCACCCTGTACCTACGGAAGCACAGAGTCACTGCCCTTGGCGGCTCACTCGCCTTTGGTACAGGCCTCCACGACCGATGAGCCCGATCCAGTTCATATCGGGAGGGGTCCTCCCCCTCCCCCAGTAGTTTTGCCAGCATTGCAGCAAAATACTCAGTCGGCTTCGGTCCTTCAACTCCTTCGGGCAGCCCCACAATCCTCAAGTTCTGTCACCTGGATCTATTTTCCAGGTCTTCCATTTTTCCTCGCAGATCCTTGTTAGTATCCATCACCTTCCACATCTCTTTCCCCATCGAGGCAAGTTGATCACCGTGCTGCAATAACGTCTCCTCCACTTCCTTCAGCGCCTCCCCTTGCTCTCGCACCTCCGCCACCGCGCTCGCCACCTCCGTCCTCACCGGGGAAACCGCCTCCTCCACCAGCACACTCAAAGCCTCCCTCATCTCCTTCCTCGCCGTCTCCATGCATTTCGCAATCTGCGCCAACTGCTTTTCAAATTCCGCAGCCATCACCTTGGTTATTTCTTCAGCCGTAAGCAGTGCGGCCTTCCCTGGTGCTCCAGCCTCCATTTTTCCTGGTGACCCCGCGGTGACCTTTTCACTCCCCGATGGACCTCCAGCTGGTTTTTTTCTGCCGTTTTTCTGCTCACCCTCGACATTTTTCTTTGTTCTTTTTTTCCTCCTGTGTCTTCACTGTGCCTCCTCCGTGCCTTCTCCCTTCTTCTGCCACCTCCGCGGACCCTGGGACCCGGCTTAAAGCCCCGAAATTGCCGTTCCCGAGCGGGGGTTCTCCATTGTGCGGCCGCCTCCCGCCCGCCGTCATCGGAAGTCCCCATCCCCCTTCTTCATCGCCTTTCCCCACCCCCCCCTTTCCCACCCCCCCCTTCTCCACCGCCTTTCCCCACCCCCATGACCTCTCAGTGATCCTCAATGTGCTTGGCCTTCGGTGCTCTGCCACTACATCTAGCTGTTTCCCAGGATGCAAATCAGAGGTGGAGGCATCCAGCTACTTACCATGTCCAGTGGCCTTTGGTGCCCCTGGCGGGCATCATCTGTGGGCCCTGGGGCCAGAGGGCCCTTGCCCACTCATTAGGGGAAGATACCCTGCCGTGCCACCATGTTCCAGATGCTGACTATGAGACGAGTGGTTGTGCTAGTGGCTGCCTTTGCCATCCTGCAGGGCAGCTCCAGGTTGATCCCAACGCCCTCTCCTCCCAGTCGGTGCCTTTCGGGCCCTGGGGGTCATTTCGGAATGGAGGGGCAGCTGGACTGAGCACCAGATGCCTCTGCATCATCGGGATCTGCCAGCCCCGGCGGCTCCCCAATAGGTGCACCATGGTGTCAATGCCCTTGGCAATGCCCCTCTGTGAGTGGACCATGCTCTGCAGTACCTTGCCAATGTCCACCTGCTCCTGCAGTGCCTCAGCGATGCCCACCTGAGACTGGGACATGCTTCGCAACGTCCCGGCAAGTTCCACCCTAGACTGGGACACGTTCTCCTGCGTCAGGGACATACTCCACAGTGACTTGGAAAGGTCCACCTGCGTTAGGGACACGTCCGCCAGCAACTGGGACATGCTGCCGAGGCCCTCAGCCATGGCTGTCACTGACAGAACCACGCCTTGGACACCACCACTCATGATGCTGACGTCGTGTTCCAGGTTCTGCGCTGCGGTTGCCACCCTAGCAGTGTTGGCCTTGGTGCCAAGCATGTCGGCACTATCTCCTGCGCCCTCAGCGTTTGGGACTCCTCCAATCGGCTGTGGGGCTGCTGGAGTGTCACTGGCACCAGCCTCTGAATCCCTCAGCCACATTCCATCATCTGCATCAGCTCCAGGTAAACCTGGTCCAGAGGTTCAGCATCTGACTGGGACCCAGCTGGGTCCTGGGATCCAGCAAACCTCCGACTGCTTCTCCCCTGGATGTCCCTGCCTCTACCCGATGCAGATCTGCAACTGTGTGGTGCTCACCAGAATGTGCCCCAGACGCCTGAGCACTGCTTTCACCCACTGAGGTGTGTGTCTCTGCGCTGGTGGAGTGACAGGCATGACCCGAGCCCTCCTCCGAGGGGTTCGCTTGGAAGGCTTCGGGTGGACCACCCTGGATGGACCAGCGTGATCCTGTGGGAGAATGACCATGTGGTCAGCGGGGAGAAGGATCAACATGCTGGCATGAACAACTCACATGTGACCGGGTGGGGGTCGGTGGTTACCCACCTCAGTGACGCAGGCCAATCTCGACATCGGTGACCGATCTGTCCACGGCCACCCCGGCAACTTTCAGGACCCATTTCTCATAGGGGGGTGAAGACTCTGATGTCCAGTACCCCACCGTCCACCTGGACCCGCTCCCATCTGTTATGGGCCAGCTCCTCCTGCGGGACACAGAGATGGCATCATGAGCTGCATGCTTCATGTACCGGGGGGGTGGCATGGGGAGAAGGGGTAGGCACCACTGCTGGGCACGGGTGGGACGCGGCATGGTGCTTAGTGGGGATGGTGTCAGGCGCATGGTTACCGGGGGGGGAACAGGGTGTCCTGGCACGACTGCACCGCGTACAACAGTCTGGCCAGGTCTGCATCTCCAAATCTTGGAGCTGGTCGGCTTGGTGTAATGGCTGCGTGCTGTGTGGGGTTTGCTCCGGGGCATTGGGTTAAGTGCTGCTCCCCCTCGTTAGCAGGTGACTGGCGCTCTCGTTGAATCAGCCGGCGGGTCAGTCATTTGTGGCGTGAAGCCCATGGGACCTGCTTAAGTAAAGCAATTAACGTTAGATACCGGTGACAGCCTCGCTGGGTTGGGAAACTCCCGGCGATTACCGCTCGCCCCCACACTTAGAACAAATTTGGTTATTACGCCCTCCCTCTAATTTCAGAAAACCCCCTTCACGTACAGCAAATCTGTCTCACTTTTCTTCCTCACTGGCTAATTTGTTATTCATCAACAACAGTAACTTGCATCATTTTATAACAGCAAAAAGTCCCAAGCACTTTACAGGAACAATGATCAAAAGCCAAGCCACACAATGCAATATTAGGACAGGTGACAAAACATGGTCAAAGAGGTAGATTTTAAGAAGCTTATTCAAGAAGGAAAAGAGTGGCCTCTGGATATAGGATGGAAATTAAAGAGGCAAGGTCCAGGTAGCTGAAGGCACGGTCACCAATGTTGGAGTGAGTTAAATTGGGAATGTGAAAGAGGCTCAAATTAGCAGGTTGCAGAGCTGCAGAAGGTTACAGAGAAAAGGAAGAGTGAGGCTAGTTAAGGACAAAGGTGTTGAAATTAAGAGATTGTTGGATTGGAAGCCAGTGTAGGTCGATGAACAGGACTGTATGCATTTCATTTGGATTAGTTGAAATGTATGGAAGGTGAAGAGGTTGGCCAAGGGGTGCATTGGAATAGTCAGGTTTACAGATAAACAAAGCATGGATGTGGCTTTCAACAGGAGATGAGCTAAGTAGGTACAGGGACAGGTGATGCTACAGAGATGATAGTAAGCAGTCTTGTGGTGGGCGGCACGGTGGCGCAGTGGTTAGCAGTGTTGCCTCATGGCACCGAGGGTTTGAGCCCGACCCTGGTCACTGTCCCTGTGGAGCTTGCACATTCTCCCCGTTTCTGCGTGGGTCTCACCCTCACAACCCCTACAGATGTGCAGGGTAGGTGGATTGGCCACGCTAAATTGCTACTTAATTGGAAAAAAAAGAATTGGGTACTCTAAATTTATTTTTAATAAGTAAGCAGTCTTGTTGATGGAGTAGATGTATAGTCAAAAGCTCATCTCTGGGTAAAAGTTGTTAACGGTTTGCTTAATCCTCAGAGAGTGACCAGGGAAACTGATGGAGTTGGTGGCTAGGGCACAATGTTTATGATGGGGACCAAAGACAATGGCTTTGGTCTCCTCAATATTAGTTGGAGGAACGTTGTACTCATCCAGGACTGAATGTTGGGCAGACAACATGAACAATTAAACAGTGGAGTGGTCAAGATAGGTGGTGTTGAGGTGGACTTGGATGTTGTCAAGGACCATTTCAGGGATCCAGACATTCTGTGGGATTCTCCTTCGGTGGAATATTCCACTTCGCTGGAAGCGCACACACATCCGCAGGTTTCCCGATGGCGTGGGATGGCCACATTGGGAAACCCTATTGGGCAGCTGCCGGAACGGAGAATCCCACTGCCGGAAAACGGGGTTGGCGAGACGAAGAATCCTGCCCATTGTATTTTCTGACACCCATAGAATCATAGAATTCCTACAGTGCGGAAGGAGGCCATTCGGCCCATTGAGTCTGCTCCGACCCTCCGAATGTGCACCCTCCTAGGCCCACTCCCCCAACCCATCCCCGTAACCCCACCTAACCTGCACTTCGTTTGGACACTAAGGGGCACTTTTAACATGGCTAGTCCACCTAATTTGCACATCTTTGGATTATGGGAGGAAGCCAGATCACCAGGAGGAAACCCAAGGGGACATGGGGAGAAAGCGCAAACTCCACACAGTCACCCGAGGCGGGAATTGAACCCGGGTCCCTGGTGCTGTGAGGCATCAGTGCTAACCACTGTGCTACTGTGCCGCCAATAAAGCCACCAAGGGCAGATGGAGTAATAGGAGGGGCCAAGGATAGATTGTTGAGGGACTCCAGTGGTAATGGTATGGGTATGGAAGAGTACTCATTGATGTAGATTCATCTGGTTACAATTAGACAGATAAGAATGGAATTAGTAGAGTTAACTCCCAGCCCACAGGATGACAGAGGAGAGGCAGTGGGCAGTGATCAACCCCGTAAAAAGCTGCTGGCCGTTTGAGAGGGATGAGGAGGGGTTAGTTCACCATTGTCACAGGGGCCTGGGTTCCCCGCTCCCCCAGCCGCATGTTTCCCGGTGACACACCGTTTTTGGGCGGCAGGGTTCTGTACGTCCCACCGTTTGTCAATGGAATTTCCCATTGAAGCCGCTCCGCGCTGCCGGGAAACCTAGAGGCGGGGGTACGCTGCCAGCGGCCAAAGAGAATTCCGACAACCGGAGAACTCCAGCCAGGATCTCATTTGTCATTTGGCAAGGACCATTTCAGTGCTGTGTCGGGGGAGTAACCTGATTGGTGGGATGCAAATACCGAGCTACAGGAAAGGTGAGCACAGGTTTGGAAGATGGCAACACTTTGAAGGACTTGGAGTGGAAAGAGAGGTCAGAAAAACACATTATATAAATAGTTTTATTAATCATTTTCCATTTTTTCTCTACATCACATTCCATCACCACAAAATCTACCCTTTCATACGCTATCAAAATAATTTGACTAATCAAATTTCGGTAAAAATAAATTCCCTGAGGTTCAGACAAAAATATGATTACATATCACAAATCAGAAAAAAATAATTTACAAATAGTCATCTCTCCAGTGATCACTCGCTAACGAGTATGATCGTCCACCTAAGAAACTCTGTATCACTGGTCATGGGTTCTGTGTGTCCTTGCATGGCCAATGACGCATGTTGTAGAGCCGCCTCTTCGCCTGCGCATAAATACCAATGAAATAAAGTCAGCAACTTTCTAATCCTTTCAAATAATGCGGTTCAATATTTACTTTTTTTTTGAATTTTTTTATTTAAAGCAAATTTGTAACATTTCCAGAGAGAAAATAGGCCCTATGCAAAAAGCCTGAACATAGTGAAAACAAACAGTGGGAAAGAATAAAGCACTTCCCCTGTCAGCTCTGTTTGCCCTGCCCCACGTGTTCAACTAAACTAACGTGGCTCTAAACGCCCCCCCCGCCTTGGGTGCTGCTGCTGTCGGTTTCCTGCGCTGCTCCCTGAGAGTCTGCAAGCGACCTTCTCCCCCAGGGGATCCATAGACCCCCCCCCTCCCTTGCCCACTTGAGTCTTCTCTGCTCTCCTTCCCGGCTGCCCTCTCCCAACCTCCCCTATCCCCCGAGGCCCGACCTGCCAGATCTGCCCAGCGCTTGGCCCTAGCCCGCCCCTCCTCCTATTCTCCCTGGGGCCCCCTGACCTACGCTAGCTATGCTGACCCCTGCCCTTGGCGCCTGTCTGTCTCCCACCCGAGCGCGCGGGCCCTCCCCCCACACACCAAGGACCCATGAACCTGATTGTATCTCCCCGTGCCCTTTCAAGTCCCTTAACCAGCCCCTAGTCCATCCCCTTCTCCGAGGCCCTGATCTCCTGCCAAAAGGTACCAAGCGCAGGGCCCCCTTTGCAGGGCCCCTCTCTCTACCCCACCCCCCCTCGATATCCCCCAAGAACATAGAACATAGAACATAGAACATTACAGCGCAGTGCAGGCCCTTCGGCCTTCGATGTTGCGCTGACCTGTGAAACCACTCTAAAGCCCATTTACACTATTCCCTTATCGTCCATATGTCTATCCAATGACCATTTGAATACCCTTAGTGTTGGCGAGTCCACTACTCTTGCAGGCAGGGCATTCCACACCCTTACTACTCTCTGAGTAAGAAACCTACCTCTGACGTCTGTCTTATATCTATCTCCCCTCAATTTAAAGCTATGTCCCCTCGTGCTAGACATCACCATCTGAGGAAAAAGGCTCTCACTGTCCACCCTATCCAATCCTCTGACCATCTTGTATGCCTCAATTAAGTCACCTCTTAACCTTCTTCTCTCTAACGAAAACAGCCTCAAGTCCCTCAGCCTTTCCTCATAAGATCTTCCCTCCATACCAGGCAACATTCTGGTAAATCTCCTCTACACCCTTTCCAATGCTTCCACATCCTTCCTATAATGCGGTGACCAGAATTGCACGCAATACTCTAAATGCGGCCGCACCAGAGTTTTGTACAGCTGCAACATGACCTCATGGCTCCGAAACTCAATCCCTCTACCAATAAAAGCTAACACACCGTACGCCTTCTTAACAACCCTCTCAACCTGAGTGGCAACTTTCAGGGATCTATGTACATGGACACCGAGGTCTCTCTGCTCATCCACACTGCCAAGAATCTTACCATTAGCCCAGTACTCAGTCATCCTGTTATTCCTTCCAAAATGAATCACCTCACACTTTTCTGCATTAAACTCCATTTGCCACCTCTCAGCCCAGCGCTGCAGCTTATCCATGTCCCTCTGTAACTTGTAACATCCTTCCGCACTGTCCACAACTCCACCGACTTTCGTGTCATCTGCAAATTTACTCACCCATCCTTCTACGCCCTCCTCCAGGTCATTTATAAAAATGACAAACAGCAGTGGCCCCAAAACAGATCCTTCTGGTACACCACTAGTAACTGGACTATGTTCTATAGTCCAGTTAATGTTCTATGTTCTACGTTCTATGTTCTAAACCTGTTGGACTTTAACCTGGTGTTGTAAGACTTCTTACTGTAAAAGGAATGACAGAAGAGGTTGAACAAATCTTAGTTCTGAAGGCAGGCCCCCAGAGTTAAGGTTACCTATTTAGGAGAAACAATTTGGAGAGGACTAGATTGAAGTTTTGAAAATGATGGTTTGATGGATAGGAATAACAAAGGATTAAGTGATAGCCCAGGAAGTATTTATTATGGGCGCCGTCATTGACGTCTGGAAGAGATCACTGAGACATGAAGTGAGTCAGGACTCAGAAAGGAATTCCTCCCAAAATGGACACCGGCCTGATCCTCTTTTCACATTCCTTTCCCAGGAGATTCTGTGCTTGTGGGACAGATAACGCAAGGCACAAAACTGTACTTATTGTATGGGTGGAGCAGGCTCCATGCGTCTGATGGTCTTTTCTTGTTCTTTTGATCTGTTTAACTGGGCAGTGGGGAGGAGGTGGAGAATGAAGAAGGACCATTGGTGAAGGTAATGAAAACGAAAAATTCTGTGCAAGGTCCTGTTGAAAGGTAGGGGGGTGGAGAGAGATGAGAAGGAGGAGAATGAGAGGGAGAGTCAAATTTCCTGCTGCTGCTTTAAGAAGTTTGCTTTATAAATCAGTCTATCTTCCAATTTATCATCAACAATATAATTGCCAAATCACTATTATTTAGTCTTTTTCAATTAACGTCAGCAGGCAACAATGGAAACTACTCTAAATGTGGCCATGGCCAGAACACTTCCTTGACGACCTCTAGAGCCACGCTGCCATTTTATGTTATAATTGGCATTGACTTGCAGTAGGTGGGGCCACCATCCCTCGGGAGGGAGTCCCCTGCCTTGGAGAGCTGCCGGAAAATCAGATCGGCTGGCACCTCTCCAGTCCCTCCAGGAACAGCATTGCAGTGGTCAGAAGCAGCACCCTAAGGCGCTTCCTGATCCTAAGTTCAGGGAACTGGAGAAAAAAGTGTTGGGGGTCCAGGCGAGGAGGGTAGGTAAGGCCTAGAGAGTCATGAAGGGGGTGATCGTAGTCTCAGGTGATAGGCCGGTGGTGGATAGAGGTCCGAAGATCACCAGGCCTTAAGGGGTGAGTGCCGCAGTGAGGAAGGAGCTTCTGATGAAGCTTCCTTCACACCCAGGATCCAACTCCCTTTATTTCTGGTCTTCCCCGCATTGAGCTGTCATCCACCTGCCAGCCCAAAAATTGAGGCTGGGTGGGAAAAGGCCCTTAAATGGTCATTAAATGAGGGCGGCACGTGGCGCAGTGGTTAGCACTGGGACTATGACGCTGAGGACTCGGGTTCGAATCCAAGCTCTGGGTCACTGTCCGTGTGGAGTTTGCACATTTGCCTCGTGTCTGCGTGGGTTTCACGCCCAAAACCCAAAGATGTGCAAGTTAGGTGGATTGGCCATGCTAAATTGCCCCTTAATTGGAAGAAAAAAATTTATTTTTTTAAATGGTCATTAAGTGGTCACTTCAAGGCCCAAAGGTGTGCAAGGTAAGGCTTCCTCGCTGAGGCCTTCTCTCTCCCAGTGTAAAATCACTACCAGGTCAGGGCAAGGCGGGGGACCCAGGGGAGGAATCACCTCCATACAATTTCACATTCACCTCTACCTCAAAACCCACTGGTGAGGACTGTAAAATTCTGGCCCCTGTGTATTTACCCTCAGTATGTCTCATGGGAGACATTTGCAGGACTTATTGAGGCATCTTTGGTGACGCTGAGGTGGAACGGCAGGAAGGATGTCCAAGATTGTCTTGACTTTGCACGGAACTGCTTGTGCTGTCTTATAAAGGGTAGAGCATTTTGTTGCCCCTTACTGATTATTGGTTATTGATGAAGGAATGGGCATGACTGAGGTTGGGCATTCCGCGCTGCGAGTACTCAGGTCCTCAGCCCAGCAGATCAGCTGTCTGTTCCATTGAGTGGGACCAGCCACACCAGCCTATTTAACAGAAAATAGGCTCACCTCCATTGGGGGCTGTGGCCCAGACTTGAAAAGTGGACGATTCTTGAAGAAAAGAATGATCATAGATCATAGAATTTACAGTGCAGAAGGAGGCCATTCGGCCCATCGAGTCTGCACCGGCTCTTGGAAAGAGCACCCTACCCAAGTTCAGCACCTCCACCCTATCCCCATAACCCAGTAACCCCACCCAACACTAAGGGCAATTTTGGAGACTAAGGGCAATTTATCATGGCCAATCCACCTAACCCGCACATCTTTGGACTGTGGGAGGAAACCGGAGCACCCGGAGGAAACCCACGCACACACGGGGCGGATGTGCAGACTCCGCACAGACAGTGCCCCAAGCCGGAATCTAACCTGGGACCCTGGAGCTGTGAAACAATTGTGCTATCCACAATGCTACCGTGCTGCCCGATCTCTGTACGATTGGCCAAAGGATCCCTTTATTTCAGGCTGTTTGATCCCTCTCTCAAAGTCCTAGCGCAGTCTCCTGGGAGCGTGTCCTGAGGCGAATGACACTGAGGATATGTTTGTTGGGGTACAGGTGCCTTCAATGGGGGTGGAGCTCACTGGTGGAATATGTGCTGCATACCAGCCAGGATCAGGGTCCTGCAAGTTTCCAGCCTCCATCTCCTTCACCCAGCAGCATGGCAGTCAGAGGTATGTATAATGTAGGGAGTGTAAAAGGTTAACAAGATGATGTTCATGTACCTCAACACTAGATGGCACCACAGAGTAGCCATATAAATATACTGTGACTCCTGGGATTCTGGGAGAAGGTGTTAGTGGCAGGTTAAGATAGGTTGTTCATTGAATTAGAGAGAGATTAGACAGCATAGTTAGTTCCTTTGGATTTCTGTAGCATAGATTTAATATTGTTTGTTTCTTAGCTATTACTTAGTAAGGTGTGCAAAATATTTAAAGTAGTGTAAATAAACTAGCTTTGTTTGAAATACATAGCTTGATGTTCTTTGTCAGCACTATGACTTTTAGCCACCTTGAGGGACCCAACAGCGAACATCACAAGAGGTGCTAAGTAGCTGACAAGGGAAGATACTTTCCGATAAGTAAAATAATATATTTGGATATGTTATCATTGAACATAAGAACATAAGAACTTAAGAACTAGGAGCAGGAGTAGGCCATCTGGCCCCTCAAGCCTGCTCCGCCATTCAATGAGATCATGGCTGATCTTTTGTGGACTCAGCTCCACTTTCCGGCCCGAACACCATAACCCTTAATCCCTTTATTCTTCAAAAAACTATCTATCTTTATCTTAAAAACATTTAATGAAGGAGCCTCTACTGCTTCACTGGGCAAGAAATTCCATAGATTCACAACCCTTTGGGTGAAGAAGTTCCTCCTAAACTCAGTCCTAAATCTACTTCCCCTTATTTTGAGGCTATGCCCCCTAGTTCTGCTTTCACCCGCCAGTGGAAACAACCTGCCCGCATCTATCCTATCTATTCCCTTCATATTGGAAAGTATCAAAGCTTGGATTGAGGTTGCTGTGTGAGTGATTTTATTTACCATTTTATAAAAAACAATTTATATTTTTAAATAACTTTTTGCAGAGCAACTATCTCTCTGAGACCAGCGACTGCCGAATCATTTACAAACCGGCTTTCCCTTATTTCCATTGCCCGTCTGAAACTTCCCTTGGCTGGCCAGGAAAGAGCTGTGGAAATCATTCCACACTTTCTCATCCAGTGGTTAGAATTTAAATGTTTCAAGAATGCTCCTTTCATTTTGTTTCCTACATTTCCGCAAAGAGTGAGAAGAGAGCCAGGGGTTTACAGAGAGTGCAGCTGGCTGGGAGCAGAGTCGGAGGGCAGAGATCCAGTTGGTCCACAGGGCAGCTATATTCTGTAAGGTAAGAGGGGATGGAGGCTAGGCCAGTTGCATGCTCCTCCTGTAGGATGTGGGTGGTGAGGGATGCCACCGGTGTCCCTGCTGACTATACCTGCGGGAAGTGCACCCAACTCCAGCTCCTCAAAGACCATGTTAGGGAACTGGAGCTGAAGCTGGGTGAACTTCGGATCATCCGGGAGGCAGAGGGGGTGATAGAGAAGAGTTACAGGGAGGTAACCACACCCAAGGTACAGGACAAGAATAGCTGGGTTACAGTCAGGGGAAAGCAAACAAACAGGCAGACAGTGCAGGGATCCCTCGTGGCCGTTCCCCTTCAAAACAAGTATACCGTTTTGGATGCTGTTGGGGGGGATGATCTACCGGGGGAAGGCCCTAGCGGCCAGGTCTCTGGCACTGAGTCTGGCTCTGGGGCTCAGAAGGGAAGGGGGGGAGAATAGAAAAGCAATAGTTGTAGGAGATTCAATGGTTAGGGGAATAGATAGGAGATTCTGTTGTCGCGAGCGAGACTCCCAGAAGGTATGTTGCCTCCCGGGTGCCAGGGCCAGGGATGTCTCGGATCGTGTCTTCGGGATCCTTAAGGGGGAGGGGGAGCAGCCAGAAGTCATGGTGCACATTGGTACCAACGACGTAGGTAGGAAAAGGGGTGTGGAGGTAATAAACGAGTTTAGGGAGTTAGGCTGGAAGTTAAAAGCCAGGACAGACAGAGTTGTCATCTCTGGTTTGTTGCCGGTGCCACGTGGTAGCGAGGCGAGGAATAGGGAGAGAGTGCAGTTGAACACGTGGCTGCAGGAATGGTGTAGGAGGGAGGGCTTCAGGTATTTGGATAATTGGAGCGCATTCTGGGGAAGGTGGGACCTGTACAAGCAGGACGGGTTGCATCTGAACCAGAGGGGCACCAATATCCTGGGAGGGAGGTTTTCTAGTACTCTTCGGGAGGGTTTAAACTAATTTGGCAGGGGAATGGGAACCGGATTTGTAGTCCAGCAACTAAGGTAGCTGATATTCAGGACGCCAAAGCGTGTAGTGAGGCAGTGGGGAAGGGAACACTGACAAAGGAGAGTACTTGCAGGCACGGAGATGGGTTGAAGTGTGTATACTTCAACGCAAGAAGCATCAGGAATAAGGTGGGTGAACTTAAGGCATGGATCGGTACTTGGGACTACGATGTGGTGGCCATCACGGAAACTTGGATAGAAGAGGGGCAGAAATGGTTGTTGGAGGTCCCTGGTTATAGATGTTTCAATAAGATTAGGGAGGGTTGTTAAAGAGGTGGGGGGGTGGGTGGCATTGTTAATTAGAGATAGTATAACAGCTGCAGAAAGACAGTTCGAGGAGTATCAGCCTACTGAGGTAGTATGGGTTGAAGTCAGAAATAGGAAAGGAGCAGTCACCTTGTTAGGAGTTTTCTATAGGCCCCCCAATAGTAGCAGAGACGTGGAGGAACAGATTGGGAAACAGATTTTGGAAAGGTGTAGAAGTCACAGGGTAGTAATCATGGGTGACTTTAACTTCCCAAACATTGAGTGGAAACTCTTTAGATCAAATAGTTTGGATGGGGTGGTGTTTGTGCAGTGTGTCCAGGAAGCTTTTCTAACACAGTATGTAGATTGTCTGACCAGAGGAAGGGAAATATTGGATTTAGTACTTGGTAATGAACCAGGGCAAGTGATAGATTTGTTAGTGGGGGAGCATTTTGGAGATAGTGACCACAATTCTGTGACTTTCACTTTAGTAATGGAGAGGGATAGGTGCGTGCAACAGGGCAAGGTTTACAATTGGGGGAAGGGTAAATACAATGTTGTCAGACAAGAATTGAAGTGCATAAGTTGGGAACATAGGCTGGCAGGGAAGGACACAAGTGAAATGTGGAACTTGTTCAAGGAACAGGTACTACGTGTCCTTGATATGTATGTCCCTGTCAGGCAGGGAAGAGATGGTCGAGTGAGGGAACCATGGTTGACAAGAGAGGTTGAATGTCTTGTTAAGAGGAAGAAGGAGACTTATGTAAGGCTGAGGAAACAAGGTTCAGACAGGGCATTGGAGGGATACAAGATAGCCAGGAGGGAACTGAAGAAAGGGATTAGGCGAGCTAAGAGAGAACAATCTTTGGCGGGTAGGATCAAGGAAAACCCCAAGGCCTTTTACACATATGTGAGAAATATGAGAATGACTAGAGCGAGGGTAGGTCCGATCAAGGACAGTAGCGGGAGATTGTGTATTGAGTCTGAAGAGATAGGAGAGGTCTTGAACGAGTACTTTTCTTCTGTATTTACAAATGAGAGGGGCCATATTGTTGGAGAGGACAGTGTGAAACAGACTGGTAAGCTCAAGGAAATACTTGTTAGGAAGGAAGATGTGTTGGGCATTTTGAAAAACTTGATAGACAAGTCCCCCGGGCCTGACGGGATATATCCAAGGATTCTATGGGAAGCAAGAGATGAAATTGCAGAGCAGTTGGCAATGATCTTTTCGTCCTCACTGTCAACAGGGGTGGTACCAGGGGATTGGAGAGTGGCGAATGTCGTGCCCCTGTTCAAAAAAGGGTCTAGGGATAACCCGGGGAATTACAGGCCAGTTAGTCTTACTTCGGTGGTAGGCAAAGTCATGGAAAGGGTACTGAAGGATAGGATTTCTGAGCATCTGGAAAAGCACTGCTTGATTAGGGATAGTCAGCACGGATTTGTGAGGGGTAGGTCTTGCCTTACAAGTCTTATTGAATTCTTTGAGGAGGTGACCAAGCATGTGGATGAAGGTAGAGCAGTGGATGTAGTGTACATGGAATTTAGTAAGGCATTTGATAAGGTTCCCCATGGTAGGCTTATGCAGAAAGTAAGGAGGCATGGGATAGTGGGAAATTTAGCCAGTTGGATAACGAACTGGCTAACCGATAGAAGTCAGAGAGTGGTGGTGGATGGCAAATATTCAACCTGGATCCCTGTTGCCAGTGGCGTACCGCAGGGATCAGTTCTGGGTCCTCTGCTGTTTGTGATTTTCATTAATGACTTGGATGAGGGAGTTGAAGGGTGGGTCAGTAAATTTGCAGACGATACGAAGATTGGTGGAGTTGTGGATAGTGAGGAGGGCTGTTGTCGGCTGCAAAGAGACATAGATAGGATGCAGAGCTGGGCTGAGAAGTGGCAGATGGAGTTTAACCCTGAAAAGTGTGAGGTTGTCCATTTTGGAAGGACAAATATGAATGCGGAATACAGGGTTAACGGTAGAGTTCTTGGCAATGTGGAGGAGCAGAGAGATCTTGGGGTCTATGTTCATACATCTTTGAAAGTTGCCACTCAAGTGGATAGAGCTGTGAAGAAGGCCTATGGTGTGCTAGCGTTCATTAACAGAGGGATTGAATTTAAGAACCGTGAGGTGATGATGCAGCTGTACAAAACTTTGGTAAGGCCACATTTGGAGTACTGTGTACAGTTCTGGTCGCCTCATTTTAGGAAGGATGTGGAAGCTTTGGAAAAGGTCAAAGGAGATTTACCAGGATGTTGCCTGGAATGGAGAGTACGTCTTACGAGGAAAGGTTGAGGGTGCTAGGCCTTTTCTCATTAGAACGGAGAAGGATGTGGGGCGACTTGATAGAGGTTTATAAGATGATCAGGGGAATAGATAGAGTAGACAGTCAGAGACTTTTTCCCCGGGTGGAACAAACCATTACAAGGGGACATAAATTTAAGGTGAATGGTGGAAGATATAGGGGGGATGTCAGAGGTAGGTTCTTTACCCAGAGAGTAGTGGGGGCATGGAATGCACTGCCTGTGGAAGTAGTTGAGTCGGAAACATTAGGGACCTTCAAGCAGCTATTAGATAGGTACATGGATTACGGTGAAATTATATAGTGTAGATTTATTTGTTCTTAAGGGCAGCACGGTAGCATTGTGGATAGCACAATTGCTTCACAGCTCCAGGGTCCCAGGTTTGATTCCGGCTTGGGTCACTGTCTGTGCGGAGTCTGCACATCCTCCCCGTGTCTGCGTGGGTTTTCTCCGGGTGATCCGGTTTCCTCCCACAGTCCAAAGATGTGCAGGTTAGGTGGAATGGCCATGATAAATTGCCCTTAGTGTCCAAAATTGCACTTAGTGTTGGGTGGAGGTGTTGACTTTGGGTGGGGTGCTCTTTCCAGGGGCCGGTGCGGACTCGATGGGCCGAGTGGCCTCCTTCTGCACTGTAAATTCAATGATAATCTATGATTAATCTAGGACAAAGGTTCGGCACAACATCGTGGGCCGAAGGGCCTGTTCTGTGCTGTATTTTTCTATGTTCTATGTTCTAATACAGGTGAGAGAGTCCACCTCTTTCTAAACACTTAAATTAATTCCCGGTAGGTTTTGAAATACATTCAGGGTGACTAGTAGACTCCTTTAAGATATGTTTCTTTTTTTCTTTGCTGTAAGAGAAAAGGCACATAGCAGAGAACGGCTTCGATCTACCGAGGTCTGAGCCCAGCACAATTCTGCTTCGCCACTCTGCTACTGACTCCTTGAGGATATTTTTAAAACTGGATTTGACACTGCAGCATTGTTCCATGGGTGGTGCTGCCTCCTCCACGGGTCTGTGACACTGCTAACTCTCCAGATTCCCGTCAGACCCTGGTACAGCAACATTATTGTGGCTGCTAAGGTTGCAGTACAAATGCATACAGAGCTGCACTTGCAAAGGAATAACGTTCTATTACGGTAATCATCAATGTTGTTTGAACAATTCACTCTGCAGCAAGAAGAGCTGGTATATAACAGCTTCCTTCTTCCAAACTACGTGGCTTTAGTCTCAACTATGAGTTACTGGGTCTGTTGCAGCCTTAGGCCATCCCACTTTAATCTAAAGTTCAATTACTTAAATCCTTGACATATAGGAGTGTCTAAAATCAGGCTATTCTGAAACACTGCTGTGTTTATATGGAGAGCATACATCAGTTAAACACCACATGACAGCCCAAACAAGCTCCCTTTGCCAGTTGTTGACTGGGCTGTGACTCGCATTTCACTCGCTAGCCATCTGTTGTATATTTCCCCGTCTCCTCCCTAATGTTAAGGTACATACTTGGATAATTAGTCCTAATCATGTCACTGAATTTCCTCTGAATTTCAGGTTATAGCCACCCCTGCCCACAAATAAAACAAGAACAGGTAAACTTGATTTTTCTTTCGGCATTTTCACATTGTAATGTGTGTTATGTCAACTCATGGGAAAGAAGACGTTTTAAAAAGCTTTATCCTCTCCTTTTGTCGAACCACGCAGGGATTATTCTGGTGAGGGCAACGACAAAATGTCACCGACCAAACACAGTGGTCATTAAGTTTTATTGTTAAATCACCACACCTCAGCTTTATCGTTCCTGTCATTTTAACTCAACACGTAGGGTCCATTATTTTCTTATCAAGATGGCGTATACAAGGGCACAAGTGGTGTGTGGATTTATGTCACTGCTCATTTATAATTAATTTTAATTTCATAAAGTGAGTAATAATGTGTGTCCCGTTTTAACAATCCTGCTCCATGTAACATTATATCAGCTTTGGAAGAGCTTATCCAAAAGGTGACAACAGCAAGCTTTCAATCAATCAAAGTGTTATGGATTCGATTCCCAGGAATACAATCACTAAGTTATAAGAACATCCTAACCTCGCTGGCTGACTGCCCATCTCTCCTTATGGGTGATTAGGATACGTCAAGCGTGCAGCTTCAAGGGTACGTCAAGTCCCACCAGAAGGGGTGGGCTACTTCTTTTCCTGTGTCTGTGAAACGTCAGACTATTTGCCAGTTATCTTCTTCAGTCAGAGGGTGGATCTCAGCTGTCTTTGCCAAGTCTTGCATTGAAGAATGGCTGCTTAATTTGAGTTGTCAGGCTCAGGCTCTGTCACAAGGATATTGCTGACAACAATGCCCTGGGATTTGGCTGCCAATAGGTAGATATCATGACAGCTGTTATAAATGTCATAGGTCAGCGGGTTAGGGATATGTTCTCATAGGGGACTTTTGCAGAGTTGGATGAGCTGTGGGAGAGGTTATAGCTGCCGAAGGGCAGTGAGTTTAGGTATATGTAGGTTTGCGCGAAAGGAGTGGATGACGTTCCCCAAGCTATCGGAGTACACACTGTTGGAGCAACTGCTGCCCCGGGACGACTAGGGGGAGGGCAGGATTGGGGATATATACGGGTGATTGGGGGAGCAGGGTGGGGTGCAGGTGGTGAGGATCAAGAGTAAATGGGAGGAGGAGCTGGGGAGGGAAATAGGTTTTGCTGCGGGTGAACTCAACCTCCTCCTGCGCGATAATGAGTTTGATTCAATTCAAGGTGGTGCATAGGGTGCACATGACTCGGGCGAGGATGAGTGGGTTCTTCCAGGGGGTGGCTGACGGGTGCGAGAAATGTGGGCGGGGTGGTGGGGGGGGCAAATCATACGTACATGTTCTGGGGCTGAGAGAAGCCGGAGCACCATTGGGAGGCGGTGTTTGGAACGCTATCCAAGATGGTAGGGGTGCAGGTCAGGCCGGACCCTAGAGTGGTGATATTTAGGGTCTCGGACATCCTGGAGCTTCTGGACGGGAGGGGGGAGCTGATGTTGTGGCTTTCGCCTCTTTGATTTCCCCGCGATGGATCCTGTTAAGTTGGAGGTCAGATACACCGCTTGGGGTGGCAGCTTGGCCGGGGAATTTGTATGACTTTCTCCGGCTGGAGAAGATTAAATTGGAGTTGAGGGGGTCAGAGGAGGGCTACGAGGTGCAGTGGAGGCTGTTCATGGTGCTTTTTGAGAAGCTGTTCACCGCGGGTGTTGGGGGGGGGCAGGAGTGGGAGGGGAGAGGAGAAAAGGGGAATAACTGTAACTGTGGATTGTGATTTGATGGACTGTGTATTTTGTTGATGTTACTTGCGTTTGGAATAAAACACTTTTTTTGAAAAAGTCACAGGTCGGTAGTAGATATTCCCTTCATTCAGTGCTACAAGTGACTCTCTTAAGTGGACCTTACATCCACTATTACCAGGGATGTACTGTTCCTGCTCAGTATCTAGTTAAATGATTAGCCGGAATTCTGTTGGGATTCTCTTTTCCCGCTGGCACCCTCCCCTGCGGGTTTACCAGAGGCGTGGAGTGGCTTTAATAGGAAATCCCATTAACATGCAGCGGGAAGATAGAATCCGCCCCCCCCCCCCCCCCCCCCCCCCCCCCCCCCCCGCCAGCGAACGGCGCGTGCCAAGAAACACGCGGCTGGGAGAATCCCGCCCAACATGATTTGGGAATACTGCTCCTTGTTACTGTGATACCATACATCTTGCAACTTCCATACTCGTATTCCTTTTGTGATCTTCCAAATGCAGCACGCTAAGCTTTGTGCTGTTTAGATTCTTTATTAGATACAAATGATTGCGGGTTGGATGTACCAGCAAACCAAATTGAAACAAATATTTGTGACAATTCACTTTTGATCGAATTTTTTGTTTTCGCTTTGAGAGGCCCTTATTCAAGATGGTTTCTACATCAGAAAATGTTTTCTGAAGCTGTTGCTTAAGTTAGACTAGTTTTCTGGGTTAATGGGAGACCCCAGGGTACTTCTGAAATTGGTCTGAGCGGACTGCAGGAGTGTCTGAAGGAGAAGACTGCAAGGTGTATCTGGACATGGATAAAAGGGTGGCTGTGGGGGACTTGATGAGTGCAGGGGACATCTGCAACAAAGGTGAAAGGAAACAAGACTAAGAAAAAAGGAGAGGAAGTTGCAAATATTTGAAGAAAGTCATCAAAACTTACCAATAGTAAGAAATTAAGATTCAAATATGGAAACATCAGATACACGGTTCCAAGATCCGAGTACTCTCTGGCACTGCTATGTATTATAGTGTAATTTCAAATTCTCATGGTAACAATTAGGAATATCTAAAGCTGCTGACTTTAACTGAAGGATGCAGAAATTGCATACGGGAGTAATGTGACAATGATAGTTTATTTATAAAGGACTGGGTCAGTGACATGGAAACAATGATGTTGGCTGTTACGTACATCAAATAATGGTCATCCAGTTCAGAGCTCAATTCCCGATTTACAGACTGATTCTGTCCCTCTGACTGATCGACACAAATTGCGTTTTCTATTCATCCAACAACTGTATGTCACTGCTCAGGTTTGTTTAGTTTGACTGGTTAAACTAAATTGACTCTTTAAGATGCATTTAGATTAAACGTTTTTTGAAGCTGTTGTTTAAATTATGCTAGTTTTCTGGGTTAATGGGAGACCTTATTTAATGCTATTTCCTCAAAATTCAAACTTATTTTTCTTTTTAAAAAACTATATAATAAAGCAAAAGGACTTTCGCTACTTGCGTTCCTATCTTGCCTTTCACGACTACCAGACGTCCCAAAGCACCTTACAACCAATAAAGTGTAGTCACTGTTGTAATGTAGGAGACGCAGCAGGCGATAGGCACACAGCAAGCTCTCACTATCGGCAACGCAACAATGATCTGATACTGTGTTTTTGTGATGGTGATTAAAGGATAAATATTGGTCGGGACACTGTGGATAACATCCCTGGTGTACTTTGAAAGAGTGCCATGGGATCTCTTATATCAACCTAAGGGGTCAGCGTGTATCCTGCACACTTTTGTCAAACTGCCTTGAGAACAAATTGTTAATATTCCACTCAAAATGAACTTTAAAATATACATTGAGGCATCACAACACTTTTTGTTTCTTCTTTCTTTTTAAATTTAGATTACCCAATTCATTTTTTCCAATTAAGAGGCAATTTAGCGTGGCCAATCCACCTAGCCTGCACATCTTTGGGTTGTGGGGGCGAAACCCACGCAAACACAGGAAGAATGTGCAAACTCCACACAGACAGTGACCCAGAGCCGGGATCGAACCCGGGACCTCGACGCCTGAGGCAGCAGTGCTAACCACTGTGCCACCATGCTGCCCTAGGCATCACAACACTTAATTACAATTCTATAATTTACAATATGCTGTTAGTTATAACTCTCAAATGCTTCTTCGAAAATTGCAACTTCTATTTATATCGACACCCAGCTCAACACAACAATGGTAACACCTCACAGTACCGTCCGACAACTCAGCTCCCCGGCTTCCAGACCTGAGCAACATCCCGGTCGCTCATGTAAGGGAGGAGATTGCAACAAGAATGTTCCTGGAGAACGTTTGCATCAACTCAAGCCTGTTGCTGCACAAGCACCTTGTCAAAGATGCGCAGGTTAGATGGATTGGCCATGCTAACAAGGAAATTGCCCCTTACTGTGCAAAGATGTGCAGGTTAGGTTAGGTTAAGGGGATTGGGTAGACAGTGGGCCTAGGTAGAGCGCTCTTTCACGGGGTCGGTGCAGACTCGATGGGCCGAATGGCCTCCTTCTGCACTGTAGTGATTCTATGAACCTTATCAATCCACCTGCTCCTCACCTCCCATCATGCCAGCCTGTATGACTATGGCCACCGTGCCAAGGGATAGCAGCAGAGGCCCTATGGCAGCAGGAATGGAACCAACAGGCCATCATTAAAAACCATGTCCTCATCACAGATCCTACAGTCCACCTCACCCGGCTTTTACCTGCCACACCATCATTGGGCACCTCAATCGTTTCTACACTGACCAAGGCCTTTGCGCAGCAAATCGGAGTAGGTGGGGCCTTGCAGGGAGCCCAGGTTGCAGCTGTGGTGCCCCTGACAAAATCCAGCCGAGGGCTCAGGGGGTTTCATTTAGCCACTGCGGAAGCTATTGTCTGGCTTGGTGATTACTGCACACACTATAATAATAATAATAATAATAGATGGGATGCACTCCCTCTATCACTTGCGGGGAGAGTGCAGACGGTAAAGATGACAATTCGCCCAAGATTCCTGTTTATTTTTCAGTGCCTCCCGATTTTCATCACGCAGTCCTTCTTCAAAAGGGTCAACAAGATTATTATGGGCTTTGTCTGGGCGGGGAAGTCCCCGCGGGTGAAGAAAGTGATGCTTGAGAGGAACCGTAACGAGGGGGGGGCTAGCACTGCCGTACCTCAGCAACTACTACTGGGCGGCCAACATAGCCATGGTAAGGAGTTGGATGGTGGGTACGGGGTTGGGGGCGATTGGAGGCAGCTTTGTGCAGGGGCACAACAGCCCTGGTCACGGCCCCCCTACCATTCCCGCCGGCCAGGTACTCCACCAGCCCGGTAGTGGTGGCAGCCCTGCGGATCTGGGGCCAGTGGTGGAAGCAGGTAGGGGAGGTGGGAGCATCAGTCTGGTCTCCAATATGCGACAACCACCGATTCACCCCTGGGAGTATGGACGGTGGATTCTAAGTGTGGCGGCAGGCGGGGGTGGGAAGGATGGGCGATATGTTCTTGGGGGGAGCTTCTCGAGCATGAGGGCCTTGGAGGAGAAATTCGGACTAGTCAGAGGGAATGACTTTCGGTACTTGCAAGCGCGTGACTTCATACGTAGACAGGTTCCATCCTTCCCACGCCTCCCGCCAAATGGGATCCAGGACAGAGTAGTGTCTAGGGGAGTGGTAGGAGAGGGGTGTTGTTCTTATTAGCCTTAGTTTTATTAGCTCTAATTTTGTCACCTTTGCTCACGAGTCGCCAGGTATCTTTCTGATACCGCCTCGTGGTTCAAGCTCAAGTAATGATTAATAATGCAGCACACTGCTTAGTAAAAGTTAAATCAACGATCATTTATTATATACAGCAATAAATACTTGTACAATAATCCTACTTCTAGACTACTACCTACCACTAAAGGCCAATACTTAACTTTGGTGATGGCCCACCAGGTCAGGGAAACGAATGGTCTATCGAATTGGGTTTGGCCTGCGGGATTCAAAAAGGCTGGTACGAGTCGATAGTCTGGAACACCTATCTGGTAGCGATCGCTGGAGTTACACTTACTTGTTTCTTCGTCGAAGGGTCTCGAAGGTTGCGAGCAGGAGAAGAAGGGTCGATCTGAACTTGGCCCCTATTTTTATAGTTCCCAGGGACTTCTGGGGCTGTTTAGCACAGGGCTAAATCGCTGGCTTTGAAAGCAGACCAAGGCAGGCCAGCAGCACGGTTCGATTCCCGTAACAGCCTCCCTGAACAGGCGCCGAAATGTGGCGACTAGGGGCTTTTCACAGTAACTTCATTTGAAGCCTACTTGTGACAATAAGCGAATTTCATTCATTCATTCATTCCCGCCTCTCGGGGTGGACCTTGACCCTGGTTCCAAGTGATTGGACTTGGTCCCAATCACTTGGTTCGATATGCTCCAATAATGGGGCGATTCCTTGATCGAGGGGTGGTCGTCCACCTTTCTTTGTCTCAGCTACTGCTGGCGCCGAAAAGTCTGGATCGGCTTTATGTTGCTAATGTGTAGCAATTGTTCCCGGGGATGGCTGCTTAGTATGCAGATGGCTGGGTTGTTGTGCTGTTAATGGTTGCAGGTATCGGTCTGGGCCAATTTCCCCAGAGGCGAATACACTGTTTTGCCTGCAGCCGTCCGTTTGAGTCCTGTTGGCTGATTTTCCCATCAGCCTTTTTCGTTCGCCATTTTAGATCAGGGTTTGACCATTCTAATCGGGAATCATCCATTTTAGTGGCTACAGGGGAAAGTCTCGGATATTTACCGTGAACTTATGAAAGGGGAGGAGTCCCAGACAGAGGAACTGAAGCTCAAGTGGGAGGAGGAACTCGGCGAGGAGATGGAGGAGGGGGTATGGGCGGAAGCCCTGAGTAGGGTAAGTAGGGTAAATTCAACTGCAACATGTGCTCGGCTCAGCCTGATTCAGTTCAAGGTCGTCCACCGGGCCCACATGACGGTGGCCCGGATGAGTAAATGTTTTGGGGTGGAGGATAAATGCGCTAGCTGTGCGGGAGGGCCAGCGAATCACATCCACATGTTCTGGGCATGCCCAAAACTTAGGAGTTTTGTCCCAGGGACATCATGTCCCAGGTACTGAAAACTAGGGTGGTGATGTGTCCAGTGGTGGCAATTTTTGGGGTCTCAGGCCTTTGCTTCCCTGGTAGCCCGGCGACGTATACTGCTGGCATGGAGGGACTCAAAAGCACCCAAAGACTGAAGCATGGCTCTCGGACATGTCGAGCTTTTTAGGGCTGAAAAAATTAAGTTCGCCTGAAGAGGATCTGTATTAGGGTTCGCCCGAAGGTGAAAATGAAATGAAATGAAAATGAATGAAAATCGCTTATTGTCACAAGTAGGCTTCAAATGAAGTTACTGTGAAAAGCCCCTAGTCGCCACATTCCGGCTCCTGTTCGGGGAGGCTGGTACGGGAACCATTCAGCAACCATTCATCGACTTCTTCGCGGGGAATTAAATGCCAGTGGGGGGGGGGGGGGGGGGGGGGGGGGTAGATTAGAGTAGAATAGGAGGGATAAATAGGCGGGTACTGTTTATGAGCGAGGAGTGGTCTTTTGCACTATGTTTCTGCTTTGTGTTGATATTTGCAAATTACTGTACACACTGTAACTGTTTACAATGCCAAAAACACCTCAATAAAATTGTTTATTTAAAAAAAAAATAATATCATTCAGGATATCCCATAATACTTCACATACAATGAATTAGAGTATCCAACTGACAAATGCATCAGCTGCTTTGCACACAGCAAGGGCCCGCTAACAGTAATGTTGGTTAGTATATAATAGAAGAACTTACTTGTTTAGACCCATGAGATCAATTTCCAAGTTTGTTTGTTCAATAGAAAGCAGATGTCCAATAGGGAAGAAGATATGGTAAAAAGAAAAAAAAAAATTGATATACCAACTTTATTGACCTCAGCTTGTCCCAAAGCGTTTTAGAGAACCAATGAAGTCCTTTTGAACTGTTGTAATACAGGAAGTGCAGCAGTCACATTCCATACAGCAAGCGTTCAGAAACAGCACTATGGTAATGACCAGATCGTCTGTTTTTGTGATGTTGATTGAAGGATACATTTTGGCCATGACCCTGGGGAGAACTCCCTTGCTCCTCTTTACAACCGTGCCTTGGGGTCTTGTCCATCCATCCAAAATGCAGGCTCGTTGTCTCAGTCAAAAGACAGCTCCGCTGACAGTGCAGCCCTTCCTCAGCACTGCAAAGGAGTGTCAGCTGAGATTGCTGCACTCGACTTCCGGATGCGGCGATGACCAGCTAAGTCGCACGTTTCGGCAGCTCCCGGTGGAACGGACTTTTGGGCTCTTAATAAGAGCCCCAACGGCAATTTTAACGGCTAAAAGTACTGTGCGGTAAACCAGAAGGGAATCCCCCCTGGATACGGATGGAAAAAGGAGAGGAAAGTGTCCGGATTGCGGTGGATCGTCTAGAGCAGCGGCAAGGAAGGCAAGCAAAAACCAAGATGGCGTCGAAAGGTGGCAGTTTAATATGGGGCCCTGAACAACACGAGTTTTTGAAACGCTGCGTGGAAGAGCTTAAAAAGGAGATGAAGAAGGAGCTGTTGGCCCCGATATTACAGGCGATTGAAGGGCTAAAAGATGAGCAAAAGACCCAGGAGCGGGAGCTTCGGGGCGTGAAGGCAAAGGCTGCCGAGAACGAGGACGATATACAGGGCCTGGTGGTGAAGACGGAGATGCACGAGGCACACCATAAACGATGTATGGAAAGGCTGGAGGTGCTGGAGAATAATACGAGGAGGAAGAATTTACGGATTCTTGGTCTTCCTGAAGGTGCAGAAGGGGCGGACGTCGGGGCATATGTGAGCACGATGCTGCACTCGTTAATGGGAACGGAGGCCCCGACGGGTCCGTTGGAGGTGGAGGGAGCATACCGAGTGATGGTGCGAGGACCGAGAGCAGGAGAAATTCCTAGAGCCATAGTGGTGAGATTCCTCCGTTTTAAGGACAGAGAGATGGTCCTCAGATGGGCAAAGAAAACTCGGAGCAGTAGGTGGGAGAACGCGGTGATCTGCGTATATCAAGACTGGAGTGCGGAGGTGGCGAGAAGGAGGGCGAGCTTTAATCGGGCCAAGGCGGTGCTTCATAAAAAGAAGATTAAATTTGGAATGCTGCAGCCGGCAAGACTGTGGGTCACATATCAAGGGAAGCACCACTACTTTGAAACGGCGGATGAGGCGTGGACATTTATTGTTGAAGAGAAATTGGAATAAGCGGGTTATTAAAAAAGAACGTTTGAGACAAAGTGGTGGGGCGAATATGGGGGGCGAAGAGGGGGGGAAAAAGGGGGGAGAGATGATTTTTATGTTGTTAATCCTGCGACCCGGTAACTTTTCTCTCTTCCACAGGTTGTGGGGGAGGGAGGAAGGGAGGTGGAGGAGCTGGGGGCGTATGCCATTGGGGGCGGGGCCAAAAGGGAAGTTTGTTCCCGCGCTATGATAATTATGGCGGGAATAGGGAAGCAGGAAGGAGGGGGCGTCGCACGGTGCGAGCCGAGGTCACGGGGGGAAGCCGAGGTCGGCCAGAGTTTGCTGACTTCTGGGAGCAACATGGGGGGTGTAACTACGCTAGTGGGGGATCTAGCGGGGGGGTGGGAGGGGGGATTTACTGGGTTGCTGCTGCTGGGGAGAAGGGGGAGCTGGTATGGGGTGGGGTGGGCGGGGCGGGGGGGCACCGCCTGGGGGGGACACAGCTGCGTGGGAACCGGGTGAGGAGCTGGATAAAAGGGGATGGCTAATCGACAAGGGGGGGCGGGTAAAGAGCCCCCCAACCCGGCTGATCACGTGGAATGTGAGAGGGCTGAACGGGCCGATAAAGAGGGCACGGGTACTCGCACACCTTAAGAAACTTAAGGCAGATGTGGTTATGTCACAGGAGACGCATTTGAAACTGATAGACCAGGTTAGACTACGCAAAGGATGGGTGGGGCAGGTGTTTCATTCGGGGCTAGATGCGAAAAACAGGGGGGTGGCTATAATAGTGGGGAAGCGGGTAATGTTTGAGGCAAAGACCATAGTGGCGGATAGTGGGGGCAGATACGTGATGGTGAGTGGCAAATTACAGGGGGAGGCGGTGGTCTTGGTGAACGTATATGCCCCGAACTGGGATGATGCCAACTTTATGAGGCGTATGTTAGGACGTATCCCGGACCTAGAGGTGGGGAAGTTGGTAATGGGTGGAGATTTTAACACGGTGCTGGAACCAGGGCTGGACAGATCGAGGTCCAGGACTGGAAGGAGGCCGGCAGCAGCCAAGGTGCTTAAAGACTTTATGGAGCAGATGGGAGGAGTAGACCCATGGAGATTTAGCAGACCTAGGAGCAAGGAGTTTTCGTTTTTCTCCTATGTCCACAAAGTTTATTCGCGAATAGACTTTTTTGTTTTGGGAAGGGCGTTGATCCCGAAGGTGAGGGGGACGGAGTATACGGCGATAGCTATTTCGGATCACGCTCCACACTGGGTGAACTTGGAGATAGGGGAGGAAAAAGAACGGCGTCCACCCTGGAGAATGGACATGGGACTAATGGCGGATGAGGGTGTGTGTCTAAGGATGAGGGGGTGTATTGAAAAGTACTTGGAACTCAATGATAATGGGGATCCAGGTGGGAGTGGTCTGGGAGGCGCTGAAGGCAGTGGTTAGAGGGGAGCTGATATCAATCAGGGCACATAAAGGAAAGCAGGAGAGTAGGGAACGGGAGCGGTTGCTGCAAGAACTTCTGAGGGTGGACAGGCAATATGCGGAGGCACCGGAGGAGGGACTGTACAGGGAAAGGCAAAGGCTACACGTAGAATTTGATTTGCTGACAACGGGTACAGCAGAGGCACAGTGGAGGAAGGCACAGGGTGTACAGTACGAATATGGGGAGAAGGCGAGCAGGTTGCTGGCCCACCAATTGAGGAAAAGGGGAGCAGCGAGGGAAATAGGAGGAGTGAGGGATGAGGAGGCAGAGATGGAGCGGGGAGCGGAGAGAGTGAATGGAGTGTTCAAGGCATTCTATGAAAGATTATATGAAGCTCAGCCCCCGGATGGGAAGGAGAGAATGATGTGTTTTCTGGACCAGCTGGAATTTCCTAAGGTGGAGGAGCAGGAGAGGGTGGGACTGGGAGCACAGATCGAAATGGAGGAAGTAGTGAAAGGAATTAGGAGCCTGCAGGCGGGGAAGGCCCCGGGACCGGATGGATTCCCAGTTGAATTTTACAGGAAATATGTGGACTTGCTCGCCCCGCTACTGATGAGAACCTTTAATGAGGCGAGGGAAAGGGGCAGCTGCCCCCGACTATGTCAGAGGCAACGATATCGCTTCTCCTAAAGAAGGAAAAAGACCCGCTGCAATGCGGGTCCTATAGGTCAATTTCCCTCCTGAACGTAGACGCTAAGATTCTGGCCAAGGTAATAGCAATGAGGATAGAGGATTGTGTCCCGGGGGTGGTCCATGAGGACCAAACTGGGTTTGTGAAGGGGAGACAGCTGAATACGAATATACGGAGGCTGCTAGGGGTAATGATGATGCCCCCACCAGAAGGGGAAGCGGAGATAGTGGTGGCGATGGATGCCGAGAAAGCATTTGATAGAGTGGAGTGGGATTATTTGTGGGAGGTGTTGAGGAGATTTGGCTTTGGAGATGAGTATATTAGATGGATACAGCTGCTGTACAGGGCCCCGATGGCGAGCGTGGTCACGAATGGACGGGGGTCTGCGTATTTTCGGCTCCATAGAGGGACGAGGCAGGGATGTCCTCTGTCCCCATTATTGTTTGCACTGGCGATAGAGCCCCTGGCAATAGCATTGAGGGGTTCCAGGAAGTGGAGGGGAGTACTCAGGGGAGGAGAAGAACACCGGGTATCTCTGTATGCGGACGATTTGTTGTTGTATGTGGCGGACCCGGCGGAGGGGATGCCAGAGATAATGCGGATACTTGGGGAGTTTGGAGAATTTTCAGGATATAAACTGAACATGGGGAAAAGTGAGTTGTTTGTGGTGCATCCAGGGGAGCAGAGCAGAGAAATAGAGTACTTACCGCTGAGGAAGGTAACAAGGGACTTTCGCTACTTGGGGATCCAGATAGCCAAGAATTGGGGTACATTGCATAGGTTAAATTTAACGCGGTTGGTGGAACAGATGGAGGAGGACTTCAAGAGATGGGACATGGTATCCCTGTCACTGGCAGGGAGGGTGCAGGCGGTTAAAATGGTGGTCCTCCCGAGATTCCTCCTTGTGTTTCAGTGCCTCCCGGTGGTGATCACGAAGGCTTTTTTCAAAAGGATTGAGAAGAGTATCATGAGTTTTGTGTGGGCTGGGAAGACCCAGAGAGTGAGGAAGGGATTTTTGCAGCGTAGTAGGGATAGAGGGGGGCTGGCACTACCGAGCCTAAGTGAGTACTACTGGGCCGCCAATATCTCAATGGTATGTAAGTGGATGGGAGAAGAGGAGGGAGCGGCGTGGAAGAGATTGGAGAGGGCGTCCTGCAGGGGGACTAGCCTACAAGCTATGGTGACGGCGCAGTTGCCGTTCTCACCGAAGAAATACACCACAAGCCCGGTGGTGGTGGCTACTCTGAAAATTTGGGGGCAGTGGAGACGGCATAGGGGAAAGACGGGAGCCTCGGTGTGGTCCCCGATAAGAAATAACCATAGGTTTGCTCCTGGGAAAATGGATGGGGGATTTGGAACATGGCAAAGAGCAGGAGTAACACAATTGAGAGATCTGTTTGTAGATGGGACGTTTGCAAGTCTGGGAGCGCTGACCGAAAAATATGGGTTGCCCCAGGGGAATGCATTCCGGTATATGCAACTGAGGGCTTTTGCGAGGCAACAGGTGAGGGAATTCCCGCAGCTCCCGACGCAGGAGGTGCAAGACAGAGTGATCTCAAAGACATGGGTGGGGGACGGTAAGGTATCAGACATATATAGGGAAATGAGGGACGAGGGGGAGATTATGGTAGATGAGCTGAAAGGGCAATGGGAAGAAGAGCTGGGGGAGGAGATTGAGGAGGGGCTGTGGGCTGATGCCCTAAGTAGGGTAAACTCATCGTCCTCGTGTGCCAGGCTAAGCCTGATACAATTTAAGGTGTTACACAGGGCGCATATGACTGGAGCACGGCTCAGTAAATTTTTTGGAGTAGAGGATAGGTGTGCGAGATGCTCGAGAAGCCCAGCGAATCACACCCACATGTTCTGGTCATGTCCGGCACTACAGGGGTTTTGGGTGGGGGTGACAAAGGTGCTTTCGAAGGTGGTGGGGGTCCAGGTCGAACCAAGCTGGGGGTTGGCTATATTCGGGGTTGCAGAAGAGCCGGGAGTGCAGGAGGCGAAAGAGGCTGATGTTTTGGCCTTTGCGTCCCTAGTAGCCCGGCGCAGGATACTGTTGATGTGGTAGGAAGCCAAGCCCCCAGGTGTGGAGACCTGGATAAATGACATGGCGGGGTTTATAAAGCTGGAACGGATTAAGTTCGTCCTAAGGGGATCGGCTCAAGGGTTCACCAGGCGGTGGCAACCATTCGTCGAATACCTCACAGAAAGATAGAGGGAATGGAAAAGAAGAAGACAGCAGCAGCAACCCGGGGGGGGGGGGGGGGGGGGGAAACCAGAAGGACTCTCAGGGATGTTAGTGTAAAAGTATAATATGTATAGGTTGTTGTTATAGGTAATTGTATACTGGACGGCTGAATTGTATTTTTTGGAGGGTATTTATTTGGGACAAGGCAGTTGCCATTTAGTTTTGTTTTTTTAAATTTTGATGTTGTTTATATATTATTTATTTCTTGTTTAAAAAACTATCCATTGTTATTTATATTGTTATATTACTGTGTAAAAGATACACAATGTACTGTTATGGTTGGCCAAAAATTTTGAATAAAATATATTTTTTAAAAAGAGATTGCTGCACTCGTCTCTGAAGTGAAGCTTAAAAGAATCTTGCTTTCTTCCCTCTGTTACTTGATGAAGGATTTCTGTACCTGTACCACGTGCAGTTCTCTGAATTGCTGCACAGTTTTGTGTTTCAAACAAACCTAGACATCCTTCTCAAAGTATTCTCGCCTTTACCTTGAGTATTAATAACAAATTCTAAATCTGTTAATGTTAACAAGGAAAATAACAATGTAGGACTGGCCAAAACGCAGAAGGAAGCAGAACATGAATTAGATACATTACATTCTACAGAGGGATAGTTAAAGGTTCTGTTGAAGATCTTCTATTTATCTTCAATCTCCCTTTATCAACATACTGGCCAATACCTTCTGTTTTATTTCCTATTTCCAGCATTGTGTTTGTAAAAAACAATCTTACTTTTATCCTCTATTATGACAGAATCACAGAATTGTTACGGTGCAGAAGGAGGCCATTCAACCCATCCTGCCTTCACCGGCCCTCCAAATGTGCATCATGGTTTTGTATCATTCTTCCGCTTTTTGCCTGTACCCCTGTACACTATTTATATTCAAGTAATCATCTAATGGTGTGGTGGTTGCCCCTTTAAGGGCAACACAGCAGAGTAAGAGTCACCTGGCCTGGGTGGCCAATCAGGACTCAGGGTGGGGAATCACCCCAGGGGGAAGGGTTCTCCTAGGCGGAGGTATTTTAGAACTAGCTATAAACATGCTGTTGCTCTTAAAGATCACTGTCAATAAATTCCTTGTTGTTCACTAATGAAGTCTCTGAAAGTGGATCATTACAAACTCCCTCCAGAATGCCTTGATTGAATCTGCCACCACCACACTTCCAGGCAGTGCTTTCCAGACCTGAACCATTCATTGTGTTAAATCTTTGCTTCCCACATCATGTTTGCTTCTTTGGCACATCACTTTCTTGATCCTTTTACAAGAGGAACAGTTTCTCCCGATCCACTCTGTCCAGCCCCCTAAACAAATCTCCTCTCAGCCTTCTTCTCTCCAAGGAGAACAGTCCCAACCTCTCCCATTCTATCCTCATAACTGAAGTTATTAAGAAAAAACATTGCTCCCTACCTGTATCACATCCAGAATGATTGTGGATGAGGTTAACGTGTTTTCTGCAGTGGTTTGCCATAATTTTAATAACTTGCAGCAGCAAGCTTTTGTGAATTTAAAAATACTGAAGATTATTTATTATCACATACCTGCCCCAGAGGTTTAAGCACGGCATTTCACACTTTATGATACCATAAAGATTGGGCATAAGTGAAGAAAACCCCCCCAATAAATTACAAGTAGCAATTATATATTTTGTAGCAGTCTGTAGTTCCTTAGGTGAATTTGTTATTTGACTGGAGTGGAAGCTTGTAAAGAAGAGGGTTCTCAGTAAGATGTGAGTCCTCTTGTTGAATTGCCAGGAGGTTAGCTCTCAGGTCAACCTGAAGATGTAACATGTTGGGGAAGAATCTGTCTCCCACTTTCAAGATACAGCTTATTTACCTGGGCTGTGTGGATGTCTTGTAGCTGGTTCAGTAGCTTTTCAGATGGTGTTTCCGAGGATGTCTGACACAGAAATTCTGATGTTTCTGACCGGAACAGCTTATGCTGTTATTTTGTTAACAGGTAACAGACGTGGCTGCCTTAATCATGGCGCCAATGACGAGTTCAAAGTCTTTCTTCCTAAAAAGGGATGGGTTGCTTTTTTTCACATCCTGAGTTCTAACTTTTCACACTTTGAGAGCTTTTGAGACAGCAATGACCCTATTCAATTTAATGCAAGCCCACTTTGAATACCTTTCAGAAAATAAATTGAGTTTTGATGTTTTTATGGCTCATGGTGAAGTAGAAAGGGAGGTCAGCTCATATCTGATTGTCTTGATCCCTTGGCGGTTCATCCTTAACAAAAGGCTTATGAATTTCACAACATTCATATTTTAATTAGGTCTTTGATTGAGTTTCGGTTCTGTCTGGAGCGGTATTGCTAAAGTCACATGGTATGTTGGCAGCCATGTTAAAACCTGTGGTCTCTCAAAGATGTGCAGGGTAGGTGAATTGACCATGCTAAACTGCTCCTCAATTGGAAAAAAACAAATTGGGTACTGTAAATTTTTTTTTTAAAAAAAAGTACTATTCTATTGGACAAAAGTAGTGTGATGCAGGTTACTTAGGCTGAGGCATAACATTTCTGGAGGTAGTCGTGTGGCGCAGTTGGTAGCATCCTTGCATCCAAGCCAGAAGATGTAGGTTTGAGTCCCACCTCAGGACTTAATGCCCAAGGAAGCTGCATTCATAACGCGGTCAAACAAATTGAGTGTGTCCACCTGGAAATCCTTTCAAACACACTAATGGCTGGCGGTAAGAGTGGGAGAGACCCCTGGTCAGCCACACTTCATGACCCCCATGAAGCCAAAAGCCCCCAGCGACAGACCAGCGGCCTGCTTTGGGAATCACCAGCATATGGAAACAGATGAATTAGGTGCAGAGAATTAGGATAACATTTCCACTTAAAAGAGGTATGAGACAATAAGTCAGACAAGTTGGGCGGGATTCTCCACTCCCGCGCCGAAGTGCCCATGCCGTCGTGAACGCCGTCGAGGTTCACGACGGTGCGAAACGGCCCCGATCCCGACCGATTCAGGCCCCGACAATGGGCTGGGATCGGGGCCATGTCATCTACACGCGCCAGGCCTTGTCGGCGCGTAAAGGCGGCGCCGCATAGATGACGCAGCCGGCGCCGCAGAAACTGACGTCACCCGCGCATGCGTGGTTGCCGTCCTTTCCGAGTCCGCCCCGCAAGAAGATGGCGGACGGATCTTGCGGGGCCGCAGAAGGAAGGAGGTCCTCCTTCAGAGAGGACGGCCCGACGATTGGCGGGCACCGATCGCGGGCCATGCCACATTTGAGGTACCCCCCGGTGCAGGATCCCCCCCTCCCCCCCCCCCCCCCCGCAGGCCGCCCCCCCAGCGTTCCCGCACTGTTCCCGACGGCAGCGACCAACCGGCGCGGGGGTGGAGAATCTCGCCCGTTAACTTTGGAATAAGAGAAGAGGATGCTGAAAATATACAGCAGATCTGTCTGTAGCTGAAATGAGAAGGAACTGGGCACTATTTGTGGCAGAGAATCATAGAATCCCTACAGTGCAGAAGAAACCATTTGGCCCATCGAGTCTGCACCAACCCTCCGAAGGGGCCCCCCACCCAGGGCCACACCCTCATCCTATCCCAGTAACCTCATCTAACCTTTTGGACACTCAGGGGTAGTTTATCATGGCCAATCCATCTAACCTGCATATCTTTGGACTGTGGGAGGAAACCACAGCACCTGGGGGAAACCCACGCAGAAACGGTGAGAACGTGCAGACTCCACATAGACAGTCACCAGAGGCTGGAATTGAACCCTGGTCCCTGGTGCTGTGAGGCAGCAGTGCTAACCGCTGTGCCACCATACCACCCCTTTTGTTAGAATGGGAAAATGGATATAGGAGCTCCCAGTGATAATATTCGATAAAATGAAGACTGAGAGTAAAATTAAAAGCATTTTGTCAAATATTAACACAACATGAATTAGGTAAATGGATTATTTTGAAAGGCAGAAAGAGGTGAAAAGTGCTGGCTGGCATCCAAAGGTCACCTCCGCCAGTCTATGAAATGGTGTCTGAAAAACAAAGTAACACGGCAAAAACATAAAAGAAGCAGCAAAGTACAAATCAGCAAATGAAAGCTGTGTTGCTACATCTTACTTTGCTTATGTTGGAAGGCTGCACGTCGTTTCAGAGGGGTCTGTTTGTCTGATGTGGTTAACCCAAAGGTAAAAGGGCAGCATTCTAAAGCACACTGCCACTGAATCTCTACTTCGTATAAAAAAAAATTGTTTTGAAATCACTTCTGAACACTACATAATATCCTGCATTGAGGTATCTTGCAATCCTGTCTCAACACTACTAAGGAAATACTGGTCAAAGTGCACAAGTTCACTTCTTAGATTTGGTTTGTGACACACACCCCTCCTGCTATATTGGTGAAGCTCGTAAAACGGAATTGTTAACCGAACAACATGGGTTTCGACAAATGAATCACACACTCTCTGCAGGATATACAGTACCCCACCCAAAAGAGAAAATATTCTCAAACAAAGTTTGTTTTTCACAGTTCAAAATCAAAAGATAATTCATTGCTCGTTAGTTTAGGACACAACTGCTTGGCGATGATGAACATCAATAGTTTTAAGCCCCTATTATTTGGGCACTGTGGCATATTTGCTATGACTTCTTCTTCCAGTTAAGCAGTCCAAGGAGAGGCTTTTCACCTGGTTTTTGAAAAGTTCGCTTTTGTCGTCACATTGAGGCTATCCTCCATCATGTTGTGTGGCACTACCACTGTGTTAAATGGGATAGACTTCGAACAGATCTAGCAACTCAAGTGTGGGATCCATGAGGCACTGAGCGCCATCAGCAGCAGCAGAATTGTGCTCAATTGCAATCTGTAACCTCATGGCCTGGCATATACCCCACTCTACCATTATCACCAAGGTAGGGGATCAACCCTGGTTCAATGAAGAGTGCAAGACAGCATGCCAGGAGCAAAACATGCATACCTAAAACTGAGGTGTCAACCTGGTGAAGCTATAATACTTGCATGCCAAAGAGCATAAGCAGCAAGTAATAGACAGAGTTAAACAATTCAACAGATCAGATCTAAGCTCTGCAGTCCTGTCACATCCAGTCATGAATCATAGTGGACAATGAAACACCTCACTGGTGGCAGAGGAGGCTACACAAATATCCCCTTATTGTCGTTCCTTCACTGCTGTTGGGGCATGCCCACACTGACTCTTATCAACTTTTACAGATGCACCATAGAAAGTATCCTATCTGGCTGCATCACAGCTTAATATGGCAACTGCTCGGCCCAAGATCGTAAGAAACTTCAGACTTTGTGAGCACTGCCCAGTCCATCAAGCGAACCCGCCTCCCATCCATTGACTCCGTCTACACCTCTTGCTGCCTGGGGAAAGCGGGCAGTATAATCAAAGATCCCTCCTACTCGGCGTACTCACTCTTCCAACTTCTTCCATCGGGCAGGAGAGACGAAAGTCTGAGAACGCATATTACGGGCAGCACGGTAGCATGGTGGTTAGCACAATTGCTTCACAGCTCCAGGGTCCCAGGTTCAATTCCGGCTTGGGTCACTGTCTGTGTGGAGTCTGCACATCCTCCCTGTGTGTGCGTGGGTTTCCTCCGGGTGCTCCGGTTTCCTCCCACAGCCCAAAGATGTGCAGGTTAGGTGGATTGGCCATGATAAATTGCCCTTAGTGTCCAAAATTGCCCTTAGTGTTGGGTGGGGTTACTGGATTATGGGGGTAGGGTGGAGGCGTTGATCTTGGGTAGGGTGCTCTTTCCAAGAGCCGGTGCAGACTCGATGGGCCGAATGGCCTCCTTGTGCACTGTAAATTCTATGAAACGCACAAACAGACTCAAAAACAGCTTCTTCCCTGCTTTTGCCAGACTCCTAAACGACCCTCTTATGGACTGACCTGATTAACACTACACTCCTGTATGCTTCATCCGATGCCGGTGTATTTACATTGTGTACCTTGTGTTCCCCTATTATGTATTTCATGTACTAAATGATCTGTTTGAGCTGCTCGCAGAAAAATACTTTTCACTGTACCTCGGTACACATGACAATAAACAAACCCACAAATCAACAAAACCCTGGAACAGTACTGTGGGTGTATCTACATCTGCGAGATTGCAACGGTTCAAGAAGGCAGCTCACCACCACCTTCTCAAGCGCAGCTACAGATGGGCAATAAATGTTGGCCTATCCAGAAACACCCACACCCCGTGAATGAATAAAAAAAAGAAAATTTGGTGGCATCATAGGAAAATGCAACTGCAAATAATCGACAAGACAAAACTGTTCAGTAAGTTTGTCTCTTTGGGAGCAACCAAAATGAAATCGTAAAATTATTCTGGGTACCAGTGGGCATTCTGTTAGCAACTCAGGTTCAGCAATAATGGCATGTTTGACATGAAGGCAGGAACATGAAGTACAATCTGTGCATACCTTTTGGACTGATGTGCAGTTTCAGGCAAAACGTGTGTGTCTGCAGTTAACATATTTTGTAGAACACCATAGATTGACCAGACTTCCGATGTTGAGGTGGAGGTCATTCTCATTAAGTTTCCCAGTCAATATTTTTATTGTTCTGAATCCACAAGAGTTTTGCCACATAATCTGTAAATAAATTGATAAAGACTTTGCAGAACACTTACCTTGCGAACAATGACAAATGGACAAACATTTAGACCATAAGACATAGGAGCAGAATTAGGCCACTCGGCCCATCGAGTGTGATCCGCCATTCAATCATGGCTGATATTTTTCTCATCCCCATTCTCCTGCCTTCCCCCCATAACCCCTGATCCTCTTATCAATCAAGAACCTATCTATCTCTGCTCTGTCTTTTTTATTTAAATATATTTTATTCAAATTTTTTCGGCCAAACAAAACAGTACAAAGGTTTTTCCCCTTTTACAACAATAAAACAATATAAATAACAGTGACCCTTCCATCCCCCACCCATGTCCCTGAGATCACTCTATCCTGAATCTCCTGCGTCGGGAACTGCGGGAATTCCCTCACCTGTTGCCTCGCAAAAGCCCTCAATTGCATGTACCGAAATGCATTCCCTTGGGGCAACCCATATTTTTCCGTCAGCGCTCCCAGACTCGCAAACATCCCGTCTAAGAACAGATTCCTCAGTTGCACAATCCCAGCTCTCTGCCATGCTCTAAATCCCCCATCTATTCTCCCCGGGACAAACCTATGATTATTTCTCATCGGGACCGCACCGAGGCTCCCATCATTCCCCCCTGTCGTCTCCACTGCCCCCAAATTTTCAACGTTGCCACCACCACTGGACTTGTGGTGTATTTCTTCGGGGAGAACGGCAACGTCGCCGTCGCCAGTGCTTGTAGGCTGGTTCCTTTGCAGGACGCCATCTCCAATCTCTTCCACGCCGCTCCCTCCCCTTCTCCCATCCACTTACACACCATTGAGATATTGGCAGCCCAGTAGTACTCACTTAAGCTCGGTAGTGCCAGTCCCCCCCTATCCCTGCTTCGCTGCAGGAACCACCTCCTCACTCTCGGGGTCTTCCCAGCCCACACAAAACTCATGACACTTTTCTCGATTTTCTTGAAAAAAGCCTTCGTGACCATCACCGGGAGGCACTGAAACACAAAGAGGAATCTCGGGAGGACTACCATTTTGACTGCCTGCACCCTACCCACCAGTGACAGGGGCAACATGTCCCATCTCTTAAAATCCTCCTCCATCTGTTCCACCAATCGTGTTAGATTAAGCCTATGTAAGGTTCCCCAACTCCTGGCTATCTGAATCCCTAAGTACCGGAAATCTCTTGTTACCTTCCTCAGCGGAAAGTCATCTATTCCCCTGCTCTGCTCCCCCGGATGCACCACAAACAACTCACTCTTCCCCATATTCAATTTGTACCTCGAGAATTCCCCAAACTCCCTGAGTGTCTGTATTATCTCAGGCATCCCCTCCATTGGGTCCGCAACATACAGCAATAAATCATCTGCATACAATGATACCCGGTGTTCTTCTCCTCCCCTGAGCACTCCCCTCCACTTCCTGGAGCCCCTCAGTGCTATGGCCAGGGGCACAATTGCCAATGCAAACAGTAATGGAGACAGGGGACACCCCTGCCTCGTCCCTCTATAAAGACGGAAGTAGTCAGACCTCTGCCTGTTCGTGATCACACTTGCCACCGGGGCCCTATATAGCAGCTGTACCCATCCAATAAACCCTTCTCCAAAACCAAATCTCCTCAACGCTTTCCACAGGGAGTCCCACTCCACTCTGTCGAATGCTTTCTCGGCGTCCATCGCCACCACTATCTCCGCCTCCCCCTCTGGTGGGGGCATCATCATCACCCCTAGCAGCCTCCATATGTTCGTGTTCAGCTGTCTCCCCTTAACGAACCCAGTTTGATCCTCGTGGACCACCCCCGGGACACAATCCTCTATCCTCGTCGCCATCACCTTGGCCAGGAGCTTAGCATCTACGTTCAAAAGGGAAATGGGCCTGTAGGACCCACACTGCAGCAGGTCTTTTTCCTTCTTCAAAAGTAACGATATCGTCGCCTCCGACATAGTCGGGGGCAACTTCCCCCTTTCCTTGGCCTCATTAAAGGTTCTCGTCAAAAGCGGGGCCAGTAGTTCCATATATTTCCTATAAAATTCCACCGGGAACCTATCCGGTCCCGGGGCCTTCCCCGCTTGCATGCTCCCAATCCCCTTTACCACCTCCTCCACCTCAATCTGTGCTCCCAGTCCCGCCCTCTCCTGCTCCTCCACCTTCGAGAATTCCAGCTGATCCAGGAAATGCATCATTCCCTCCTTCCCTTCCGGGGGCTGAGCCTTATAATACCTCTCACAGAATGCCTTGAACACCCCGTTCACTCTCTCCGCCCCCCATTCCATCTCTCCCTCCTCATCTCTCACCCCACCTATCTCCCTCGCCGCTCCCCTCTTCCTCAATTGTTGGGCCAGTAGCCGACTCGCCTTCTCTCCATACTCATACTGTACACCCTGTGCCCTCCTCCACTGTGCCTCTGCCTTACCCGTGGTCAGCAGGTCAAATTCCACATGTAACCTTTGACTTTCCCTGTACAGTCCCTCCTCCGGTGCCTCGGCATATTGCCTGTCCACCCTCAGAAGTTCTCTCAACAATCGATCCCTTTCTTTACTCTCTTGCTTCCCTTTATGTGCCCTTATGGATATCAGTTCCCCTCTGGCCACTGCCTTCAACGCCTCCCAGACCACTCCCACCTGAACCTCTCCGTTGTCATTAAGCTCCAAGTACCTTTCGATATACCCCCTCACCCTTAGACATACCCTCTCATCCGCCAATAAGCCCATATCCATTCTCCAGAGTGGGTGCTGTTCTTTTTCCTCTCCTACCTCCAGATCTACCCAATGTGGAGCGTGGTCCGAGATGGCTATGGCCGTATACTCCGTCCCTGTCCCCTCAAACAGTACCCGTTTCCCCACTAAAATAGCCACCCCCCTATGCTTCGCATCTAAACCCGAATGAAACACCTGCCCCACCCGTCCTTTGCGTAGTCTGACCTGGTCTGTCAGTTTCATGTGCGTCTCCTGCAACATAACCACATCTGCCTTTAATTTCTTTAGGTGTGCGAGTACCCGTGCCCTTTTAATCGGCCCATTCAACCCTCTCACGTTCCACGTGATCAGCTGGGTTGGGGGGCTCTTTACCCCCCCTTGTCGACTAGCCATCCCCTTTTTTAACCCAGCTCCTCACCCGGTTTCCACGTACCCGTATATCCCACCGACGGTGCCCTCCCGTCTCAACCACCCGGCCCCATAACAGCTCCCCCTTCCCCTTAGCAGCAGCAACCCAGTTAACTCCCCCCCCCCCTCCGCTAGATCCCCCTCTAGCGTAGTTACACCCCCCATGTTGCTCCCAGAAGTCAGCGAACTCTGGCTGACCTCGGCTTCCCCGTTTGCCCTCGGCCCCCTCCTTCCTGCGCCCCTGTTCCCGCCATAATTACCATAGCGCGGGAGCAAAGCCCGCGTTTCCCACTCGGCCCCGCCCCTAATGGCGCAGTTCCCTTCTCCTTCCCCTTTCCTTCCCACCGGCGCCCACAGTTCCTCATCCTCCTACCCCGCCCCAACGAGGGGAAGAGAGAAAAGTTACAGTATTGAAAAATTGACAAATTGAAAAAACATCCCCCCCTTCCCCTTCCTCGCCCCACATAATCACCCCACCACTTTATCCCAGAAGCTCTTTCTCTCGCCAGACTATTCCAGCTTCTCGTCCACAATGAATGCCCACGCCTCTTCTGCCGTCTCAAAGTAGTGGTGCTTCCAGTGGTAGGGAAATTACTGGAGAGAATTCTTAGAGACAGGATCTACTCCCATTTGGAAGCAAATGGACGTATTAGTGAGAGGCAGCACGGTTTTGTGAAGGGGAGGTCGTGTCTCACTAACTTGATAGAGTTTTTCGAGGAGGTCACTAAGATGATTGATGCAGGTAGGGCAGTAGATGTTGGCTATATGGACTTCAGTAAGGCCTTTGACAAGGTCCCTCATGGTAGACTAGTACAAAAGGTGAAGTCACACGGGATCAGGGGTGAACTGGCAAGGTGGATACAGAACTGGCTAGGCCATAGAAGGCAGAGGGTAGCAATGGAGGGATGCTTTTCTAATTGGAGGGCTGTGACCAGTGGTGTTCCACAGGGATCAGTGCTGGGACCTTTGCTCTTTGTAGTATATATAAATGATTTGGAGGAAAATGTAACTGGTCTGATTAGTAAGTTTGCAGACGACACAAAGGTTGGTGGAATTGCGGATAGTGATGAGGACTGTCTGAGGATACAGCAGGATTTAGATTGTCTAGAGACTTGGGCGGAGAGATGGCAGATGGAGTTTAATCCGGACAAATGTGAGGTAATGCATTTTGGAAGGTCTAATGCAGGTAGGGAATATACAGTGAATGGTAGAACCCTCAAGAGTATTGAAAGTCAAAGAGATCTAGGAGTACAGGTCCACAGGTCATTGAAAGGGGCAACACAGGTGGAGAAGGTAGTCAAGAAGGCATACGGCATGCTTGCCTTCATTGGCCGGGGCATTGAGTATAAAAATTGGCAAGTCATGTTGCAGCTGTATAGAACCTTAGTTAGGCCACACTTGGAGTATAGTGTTCAATTCTGGTCGCCACACTACCAGAAGGATGTGGAGGCTTTAGAGAGGGTGCAGAAGAGATTTACCAGAATGTTGCCTGGTATGGAGGGCATAAGCTATGAGGAGCGATTGAATAAACTCGGTTTGTTCTCACTGGAACGAAGGAGGTTGAGGGGCGACCTGATAGAGGTATACAAAATTATGAGGGGCATAGACAGAGTGGATAGTCAGAGGCTTTTCCCCAGGGTAGAGGGGTCAATTACTAGGGGGCATAGGTTTAAGGTGAGAGGGGCAAGGTTTAGAGTAGATGTACGAGGCAAGTTTTTTACGCAGAGGGTAGTGGGTACCTGGAACTCGCTACCGGAGGAGGTAGTGGAAGCAGGGACGATAGGGACATTTAAGGGGCATCTTGACAAATATATGAATAGGATGGGGATAGAAGGATACGGACCCAGGAAGTGTAGAAGATTGTAGTTTAGTCGGGCAGTATGGTCGGCACGGGCTTGGAGGGCCGAAGGGCCTGTTCCTGTGCTGTACATTTCTTTGTTCTTTGTTCTTGTTCTTCCCTTGGTGTGTGAACCACAGTCTCGCCAGTTGCAACATTCCAAATTTAACCTTCTTTTTGTGAAGCACCGCCTTAGCCCGATTGAAACTTGCCCTCCTTCTCGCCACCTCCGCACTCCAATCCTGATATACGGGGATCACCGCGTTCTCCCACCTACAGTTCCAAGTTTTCTTCGCCCATCTTAGGACCATCTCCCTGTCGTTGTAGCGGTGAAACCTCACCACGATGGCTCGAGGTATTTCTCCAGCCTTTGGTCTTGGCGCCAGAACTCGATAAGCTCCCTCCACCTCTAACGGGCCCGTCGGGGCCTCCGATCCCATTAGCGAGTGAAGCATCGTGCTCACATATGCCCTGACGTCCGCCCCCTCTGCGCCTTCGGGAAGACCCAGGACTCTTAAATTCTTCCTCCTCGAATTATTCTCCAGGGCTTCCAACCTCTCCACACACCTTTTGTGCTGTGCCTCGTGCGTCTCTGTCTTCACCACCAGGCCCTGTATTTCATCTTCATTTTCAGGGGCCTTTGCCTTCACGAAGCTCCAGCTCCTGGGTCCTCTGCGCCTCCTTTAGCCCTTCAATCGCCTGTAGCATCGGGGCCAACACCTTCTTCAGCTCTTCCACGCAGCGTTGCAGGAACTCTTGTTGCTCCGGGCCCCATACCAAACGGCCACCTTCCGACGCCATCTTGCTTCGAGCTTCCCTTCCTTGCTGCTGCTCCAAAGGATCCACTGCAATCCGGCCGCTATCCCCTCCTTTTTCCATATATATCCGGGGGGATTCCCTTCTATTTCACCGCACAGTGATTTTGGCCGTTAAAAATTGCCGTTGGGGCTCCTATCAAGAGCCCAAAAGTCCGTTCCAACGGGAGCTGCCGAAACGTGCGACTTAGCTGGTCATCGCCGCACCCGGAAGTCCCTCTCTGCTCTGTCTTAAAGACACTCAATGATTTGGTCTCCACAGCCTTCTGCGGCAAAGAGTTCCATAGATTCATCACCCTCTGGCTGAAGAAATTCCTCCTCATCTCTGTTTTGAAGGATTGTACCTTTAGTCTGAGATTGTGTCCTCTGGTTCTAGTTTTTCCTACAAGTGGAAACATCCTCTCCACATCCACTGTATCCGAGCTTCGCAGTTTCCTGTAAGTTTCAAGATCTCCCCTCATCCTTCCAAACCCCCAATGAATACAGGCCCAGAGTCCTCAGCTGTTCCTCGTACGGCAAGCTCTTCATTCCAAGGATAATTCTTGTGAACCTCCTCTGGACCTTTTCCAAGGCCAGCACATCCTTCCTTAGATACGAGGCCCAAAACTTCTCACAATACTCCAAATGGGGTCTGACCAGAGTCTTACACAGAATTTGCACTCTTTCATAGATCCTCCAACAATCTATGGCACGTTACTGCCTCTGCATAGGTCAGATCTGGTCTTAGGGTTTTATTTTATAAATTTAGAGTACCCAATTATTTTTTTCCAATTAATGGGCAATTTAGCATGGCCAATCCATCTAACCAGCACAACTTTTGGGTTGTGGGGGTGAAACCCACGTAGACATGGGGAGAATGTGCAAACACCACACGGACAATGACCCGGGGCCGGGATTGATCCCGCCGTGAGGCAACAGCGGGTTGCGCCACCCTGTCACCTAGGCAACATTTTAAGCTCCTTTCCCTGTCTTCTTTAGCTTCTATTTGCAACAATCACCTTTTCCTATCTTCCGGTTTGGACCCAACATTTAAATCTTGGGAAGTGAAGGGCCTGGAACATTTTGGGGACCTGTTCGCTAGTTTTAGGGAATTAGGGGAGGCAGTGGCATAGTGGTATTGTCACTGTGCTAGTAATCCAGAGACCCAGGGTAATGCTCTGGGGAGCTGGGTTCAAATCCCACCATGGCAGATGGTGAAACTTAAATTCAATTCAAAAATTTGGAATTAAAAGTCTAATGATGACTATGAAACCATTGCCGATTATTGTAAAAGCCCATCTGGTTCACTAATGTCCCTTAGGGAAGGACTTTGTCATCCTTACCTGGTCTGGCCTACATGTGACCCAGCTCACAGCAATATGGTTGACTCTTAAATGCCCTCAGGGATGGGCAAAAAATGTTGGCCCGGCCAGCAACGCCCACATCCCATGAACGAATAGAGAAAAAAAGAAATCTGATGAATTCCAGCTCCCCAACTCCAGCCTTTTTCAGTACTTTCAAGTTCACAACTTCTAGCGTCAGGCTTTTCCTTCCCTTCCTTTGGTGCCATCTTCTTCCTTGAGGAAGAGGATTCTGTCCCTGACTTGGCCTGGCAAGGAGTCTATTACGGACTTATGTGGCCATATTATTTCACTGGATTCTGCTCCGTGTGAGGGTGAAATGGGAAAGTGAATTGGGTCCCATTCTTACTGGCGAGGTTTGGAGCGAGGCTCTTCACAGGGTCAATTCCATGTCCTCATGTGCTCGAATGAGCCTAATTCAATTTAAGGTGTTACACAGGACCCACTTGACGAGGGGAAGGATAAGTGGGTTTTTCCCAAATGTTGAGGGTGGATATGATCCCTGTTCTCTTGACCCGGCTAACCCCATGCAAATGTCTGGTCCTGCCCCAAACTTTTAGGCTTCATTTTTTAATATCATGTCGGAGATACTCCATGTGGATTTAGACCCGTGTCTGTTGGTTGTTCATATTTGGGGTTTCAGATTCACCGGTGATTCAGTCTGGGGTAGAGACGGATGTTGTTCCCTTTGCCTCGCTGATAACCCGGATGCGAATATTGCTTGGTTGGAGGTCTCCATTACACCCAGTGCCTCTGCCTTGCTGGTGACTTAATGTCTATCCTACACTTGGAAAAAGTCAAATTCAACATCAGGGGGTCGGTGGAGAGGTTCTACCCAAGGTGGCAACCATTTATTTCCTTTTTTTAAGGAGTTAGTCACCGTCAGTTGTTGGGAGTTTCAGTTTAGTTTTAGTATTAAATTTTTAAATGTCCAAGTGTCCAATTATTTGTTTCAGGGCAATTTAGCGTGGCCAATCCACCTCCCCCGCACATCTTTTGGGTTGTGGGGGTGAGACCCAGGCAGACACAGGGAGAATGTGTAAACTCCACACAGCGACCCGGGGCCGGGATGGGGCCTGGATGCTCGGCACCATGAAGCAGCAGTGCTAACCACTGCGCCACCGTGTCGCCCATTTAATTATGTATTATGTGTTTTAGTTCTTATTTTTACATTGGCTTGTGTTTTCTTGTATTCTTTTGTTCTGGTTTATGTTGGTGATTATGAAAAATTTGAATGAACATATTTTTTTGATACAAGTAACCTTGCTATTAAAGCTATTAATTTGGTACAAATTAGCAGATGTGGCAGCATTGCACTCCTAGAAGTTCAGTCTTGCGGATGCAAATCCTGATCTAATCTGTCAACTTTGGTGAGCATAAAAAACTTTATGGCACTATTTTTGAAAAGGAACAGGGTGTAATTAGGGTCCTGATCAATGCTCATTCCTCAACCAACATCAGAAATGAAACTCAGTCATGGCAACACAGTGGTTAGCACTGTCGCCTCACGGCACTGAGGTCGCAGGTTCGATCCCGGTTCTGGGTCACTGTCTATGTGGAGTTTGCACATTCTCCCCATGTCTGCATGGGTTTCACTCCCACAGCCCAAAGATGTGCAGGCTAGGTTATCATAGATTATCATAGAATGTATAGTGCAGAAGGAGGCCATTCGGCCCATCGAGTCTGCACCGGGTCTTGGAAAGAGCACCCTGCCCTCCACCCTATCCCCATAACCCAGTAACCCCACCCAACACTAAGGGCAATTTTGGACACTAAGGGCAATTTATCATGGCCAATCCACCTAACCTGCACATCTTTGGACTGGGAAGAAACCGGAGCACCCGTAGGAAACCCACGCACACACTGGGAGGATGTGCAGACTCTGCACAGACAGTGACCCAAGATGGAATCGAACCTGGGACCCTGGAGCTGTGAAGCAATTGTGCTATCAACAATGCTACCGTGCTGCCCTTAAGAACAAACTAATCTACACTATAGCATTCTACCGTAATCCATGTACCTATCCAATAGCTGCTTGAAGGTCCCTAATGTTTCCGACTCAACTACTTCCACAGGCAGTGCATGCCACGCCCCCACTACTCTCTGCGTAAGGAACCTACCTCTGACATCCCCCCTATATCTCCCACCATTCACCTTAAATTTATGTCCCCTTGTAATGGTTTGACTGTCTATATCTATTCCCCTGATCATCTTATAAACCTCTATCAAGTCGCCCCTCATCCTTCTCCGTTCTAATGAGAAAAGCCCTAGCACCCTCAACTTTTCCTCGTAAGACCTACTCTCCATTCCAGGCAACATCCTAGTACATCTCCTTTGCACCTTTTCCAAAGTTTCCACATCCTTCCTAAAATGAGGCGAACAGAACTGTACACAGTACTCCAAATGTGGCCTTACCAAAGTTTTGTACAGCTGCATCATCACCTCTCCGCTCTTAAATTCAATCCCTCTGTTAATGAATGCTAGCACACCATAGGCCTTCTTCACAGCTCTATCCACTTGAGTGGCAACTTTCAAAGATGTATGAACATAGACCCCAAGATCTCTCTGCTCCTCCACATTGCCAAGAACTCTACCGTTAACCCTGTATTCCGCATTCATATTTGTCCTTCCAAAATGGACAACCTCACAATTTTCAGGGTTAAACTCCATCTGCCACTTCTCAGCCCAGCTCTGCATCCTATCTATGTCTCTTTACAGCCGGCAACAGCCCTCCTCACTATCCACAACGCCACCAATCTTCGTATCATCTGCAAATTTACTGACCCACCCTTCAACTCCCTCATCCAAGTCATTAATGAAAATCACAAACAGCAGAGGACCCAGAACTGATCCCTGCGGTACACCACTGGTAACTAGAATCCAGGTTGAATATTTGCCATCCACCACCACTCTCTGACTTCTATCGATTAGCCAGTTCGTGATCCAACTGGCCAAATTTCCCACTATTCCATGTCTCCTTACTTTCTGCATAAACCTACCATGGGGAACCTTATCAAATGCCTTACTAAAATGCATGTACACTACATCCACTGCTTTACCTTCATCCACATGCTTGGTCACCTCCTCAAAGAATTCAATAAGACTTGTAAGGCAAGACTTGCCCCTCACAAATCCGTGCTAACTATCCCTAATCAGGCAGTGTCTTTCCAGATGCTCAGAAATCCTATCCTTCAGTACCCTTTCCATTACTTTGCCTACCACCGAAGTAAGACTAACAGGCCTGTAATTCTCAGGCATATCCCTAGTCCTTTTTTTGAACAGGGGCACGACATTCGCCACTCCCCAATCCCCTGGTACCACCCCTGTTGACAGTGAGGACGAAAAGATCATTGCCAACGGCTCTGCAATTACATCTCTTGCTTCCCATAGAATCCTTGAATATATCCCGTCAGGCCCGTGGGACTTGTCTATCCTCAAGTTTTTCAAAATGCCCAACACATCTTACTTCCTAACAAGTAAATCCTTGAGCTTACCAGTCTGTTTCACACTGTCCTCTCCAACAATATGACCCCTCTCATTTTTAAATACAGAAAAGTACTCGTTCAAGACCTCTCCTATCTCTTCAGACTCAATACACAATCTCCCGCTACTGTCCTTGATCGGACCTACCCTCGCTCTAGTCAGGATTGGCCACTCTAAATTGCCCCTGAATTGAAAGAAATGATTGGGTACTTTAAATTTATTTTAAAACAAAGAAAGAAATGAAAGTCAGTTGTTATCTCTGTTTGTGGGAGCTTGCTGTGCACAATTTGTTGCCGCAGTTCCTGCATCACAACAGCGACTGCAACTTCAAAAATGCTGTAACGATTTCTGGAATGTCCTGTGGTCATGAGAAGTGCTACATAAACAGTTTTTTTCCCTCTATGAACAGTTTGCAAAGGATGCAATAGCCTAATATTATTCTGTGCAAGATTGGTTTTTAAGTGAATTAAAATCTCACCCATTAATTTTCCATCTCTAGTTTATATTCTAAACAGTGATTTGGTTGCTTTCAGGGAACAAAGCTTTCAGAGGCTGCACAGTCATCAAAGAGATTGTCATGTTGATTGATAACATCCAATAAGTCACTGATGAAGATGAGATATCGAATAGGAAGGTCTAACATTCTTTCTATAATAATAATCTTTTTATTGTCACGAATAGGCTTGCATTAAAACTGCAATGAAGTTACTGTGAAAATCCCCTAGTCGCCACACTCCAGCGCCTGTTCGGGTACACAGAGGGAGAATTCAAAATGTCCAATTCACCTAAGCAAGTCTTCCGGGGCTTGTGGGAGGAAACGGGAGCACCTGGAGGAGACCCACGCAGACACGGGGAGAACGTGCAGACCCCGCACAGACAGTGGCCCAAGTGGGAATCGAACCCGCGACCCTGGCGCTATGAAGCAGCAGTGCTAACCACTGCTACTGCTCATTTCCGTACAAGTGTTGAGATAGTAGACACTGACAATTAAATGTATTTGTGCTTTTGAAACAATCACATTGGCCACTAAATTGATATATGTGGGTTAGTATAGGCTGAACCAGATCTTTTGCAGCTTGGCATCTTGTTTGACCCTGAAATGCATAGCTTGCATGTGGCTTGGTACCAAATCTTGTTTGATAAAGGTCCTATGAAATGCCTTGGGACAACTTATGTTAAAAGGGCTATACAAGTGTTTTGTTGGAGTAGCAATCAGCATACAGGTAGCTCTATCTGTTACTGATCCCTCATCAATCCCACTATTTTTACTTCTCCACCATTTTGTACATTCTGCTCAACTTCATTATAGTTATCCCCTGCGTATTTGTGCTGGTGCATGTGTTATGGACCAGGGTTTAGAGAACCCCAAAGTGTATCATGGAGTTTACCTGACACACAACTTTTAATAGATTGTGGTATGGGAAGCACATGGCCCAATCTACAGGTGTGGTACAGCAGAAATGGAAAAGTATTTTTTAAAAGCAAAACAATGTTTATTCTATGAACTCAAGTTAACCTTTTTAAAACATACAATGAACATCTTAGCAACCATCAATTCAAATACAACCCCTAAAGAATACAACACTAAGTAATCCTTAATAACTTCCCAAACAACATCCAGAAGACAAAAGAAACACCTTTTAACAGAAGCACATTAGGTTCACATTTACTACTGAGAACATTTATAATTCTGAATTCACCAAATGATCAAGAGATAGTCTTTTCATGGCAGAGATCAACAGTACACCTGCTTTGTCTGGCTTCAGCTCCAACACTGAAAACAAAACTAAAACACAACCTGCAGCAAACAGCCTAAAATGAAAGTAAAAAGCTGACAGACAGCCCAGCTCCACCCACTCTCTTGACATCACTGCAGTAGTAAACACCCATTTCTTAAAGGTACTCTCACTACAGATATTTATATACACACCCATTTATAAACACCTATTTCTTAAAGGTACTCTCACTACAGATATTTATATACACACCTATTTATAAACACCTATTTCTTTTTTTTTTTAATAAATATTTTATTGAAAATTTTTGGTCAACCAACACAGTACATTGTGCATCCTTTACACAATATTATAACAACACAAATAACAATGACCTATTTTATAAACAAAAAATGAATAAATAATAAATAACAAAAATGAAAACTATCCCTAATTGGCAACTGCCTTATCACAAGTAACACTCTCCAAAAATATAATTTAACAGTCCAATATATAATTATCTGTCGCAACGACCTATACATATTATACAGTATATATTAACAACCCTGAGAGTCCTTCTGGTTCCTCCTCCCCCCTCCCCCCCCTCTTCCCCCCCTCCCCCCCCTCTTCCCCCCCTCCCCCTCTCCTTCCCCCCCTCCCCCCTCTTCCCCCCCTCCCCCCCCCCTCCCCCTCCCTCTCCCCCCCCTCCCCCTCCCTCTCCCCCCCCTCCCCCTCCCTCTCCCCCCCCTCCCCCTCCCTCTCCCCCCCTCCCCCCCCCCTCCCCCTCCCTCTCCCCCCCCCTCCCCCTCCCCCCCCCCTCCCCCTCCCCCCCCCCTCCCCCTCCCTCTCCCCCCCTCCCCCTCCCTCTCCCCCCCCTCCCCCCTCCCTCTCCCCCCCCCCTCTCCCCCCCCTCCCCCCTCCCTCTCCCCCCCTCCTCTCCCCCCCTTCCACTCCCCCCCTCCTCTCCCCCCCTTCCACTCCCCCCCTCTCTCTCCCCCCCTCTCTCTCCCCCCCTCTCTCTCCCCCCCTCCCTCTTCCCCCCCTCCCTCTTCCCCCCCTTCCCTCTTTCCCCCCTTCCCTCTTTCCCCCCCTTCCCTCTTTCCCCCCCTCCCTCTTTCCCCCCCTCCCTCTTTCCCCCCCTCCCTCTTTCCCCCCCCTCCCTCTTTCCCCCCCCTCCCTCTTTCCCCCCCTCCCTCTTTTCCCCCCCCTCCTCTTTCCCCCCCCTCCCTCTTTCCCCCCCTCCCTCTTTCCCCCCCTCCCTCTTTCCCCCCCTCCCTCTTTCCCCCCCCTCCCTCTTTCCCCCCCCCTCCCTCTTTCCCCCCCCTCCCTCTTTCCCCCCCCTCCCTCTTTCCCCCCCCTCCCTCTCTCCCCCCCCCTCCCTTCCCCCCCTCTCCACCCCCCCTCCCTCCCCCCTCCGATCCTGGGCTGCTGCTGCTGCCTTCTTTTTTCCATTCCATCTATCTTTCTGCGAGGTATTCGACGAACGGTTGCCACCGCCTGGTGAACCCTTGAGCCGATCCCCTTAGAACGAACTTAATCCGCTCTAGCTTTATAAACCCTGCCATGTCATTTTTCCACGTCTCCACCCCCGGGGGCTTGGCTTCTTTCCACATTAGCAATATCCTGCGCCGGGCTACGAGGGACGCAAAGGCCAAAACATCGGCCTCTCTCGCCTCCTGCACTCCCAGCTCTTGTGCAACCCCAAATATAGCCAACCCCCAGCTTGGTTCGACCCGGACCCCCACTACTTTTGAAAGCACCTTTGTCACCCCCATCCAAAACCCCTGTAGTGCCGGGCCTGACCAAAACATATGGGCATGATTCGCTGGGCTTCTCGAGCACCTCGCACACCTATCCTCCACCCCAAAAAATTTACTGAGCCGTGCTCCAGTCATATGCGCCGTGTAATACCTTAAACTGAATCAGGCTTAGCCTGGCACACGAGGACGACGAGTTTACCCTGTTTAGGGCATCTGCCCACAGCCCCTCCTCGATCTCCTCCCCCAGCTCTTCTTCCCATTTCCCTTTTAGTTCATCTACCATAGTCTCCCCTTTGTCCCTCATTTCCCTATATATATCTGACACCTTACCATCCCCCACCCATGTCTTTGAGATCACTCTATCCTGCACCTCTTGTGTCGGGAGCTGCGGGAATTCCCTCACCTGTTGCCTCGCAAAAGCCCTCAGTTGCATATACCTGAATGCATTCCCTTGGGGCAACCCATATTTCTCGGTCAGCGCTCCCAGACTCGCGAACTTCCCATCCACAAACAGATCTTTCAGTTGCGTTATTCCTGCTCTTTGCCACATTCCATATCCCCCATCCATTCACCCCGGGGCAAACCTATGGTTGTTTCTTATCGGGGACCCCCCCAAGGCTCCAGTCTTTCCCCTATGCCGTCTCCACTGTCCCCAAATCTTCAGTGTAGCCACCACCACCGGGCTTGTGGTGTAGTTCCTCGGTGAGAACGGCAATGGGGCTGTCACCATAGCCTGTAGGCTAGTCCCCCTACAGGACGCCCTCTCTAATCTCTTCCACGCCGCTCCCTCCTCCTCTCCCATCCACTTACTCACCATTGAAATATTAGCGGCCCAATAATACTCATTTAGGCTCGGTAGTGCCAGCCCCCCCCTATCCCTGCTACGCTGTAAGAATCCCTTCCTCACTCTCGGGGTCTTCCCGGCCCACACAAAACCCATGATGCTCTTTTCAATCCTTTTAAAAAAAGCCTTCGTGATCACCACCGGGAGGCACTGAAACACAAAGAGGAATCTCGGGAGGACCACCATCTTTACCGCCTGCACCCTCCCTGCCAGTGACAGGGATACCATATCCCATCTCTTGAAATCCTCCTCCATTTGTTCCACCAACCGCGTTAAATTTAACCTGTGCAATGTGCCCCAATTCTTGGCTATCTGGATCCCCAGGTAACGAAAGTCCCTTGTTACCTTCCTCAACGGTAGGTCCTCTATTTCCTAACTCTGCTCCCCTGGATGCACCACAAACAACTCACTTTTCCCCATGTTCAATTTATACCCTGAAAAATCCCCAAACTCCCCAAGTATCCGCATTATTTCTGGCATCCCCTCCGCCGGGTCTGCCACGTATAGTAGCAAATCGTCCGCATACAAAGATACCCGGTGTTCTTCTCCTCCTCTAAGTACTCCCCTTCATTTCTTGGAACCCCTCAACGCTATCGCCAGGGGCTCAATCGCCAGTGCAAACAATAATGGGGACAGAGGGCATCCCTGCCTTGTCCCTCTATGGAGCCGAAAATATGCAGATCCCCGTCCATTCGTGACCACGCTCGCCATCGGGGCCCTATACAACAGCTGCACCCATCTAACATACCCCTCTCCAAAACCAAATCTCCTCAACACCTCCCACAAATAATCCCACTCCACTCTATCAAATGCTTTCTCGGCATCCATCGCCACTACTATCTCCGTTTCCCCCTCTGGTGGGGCCATCATCATTACCCCTAACAGCCTCCGTATATTCGTGTTCAGCTGTCTCCCCTTCACAAACCCAGTTTGGTCCTCGTGGACCACCCCCGGGACACATTCCTCTATTCTCATTGCCATTACCTTGGCCAGGATCTTGGCATCTACATTTAGGAGGGAAATAGGTCTATAGGACCCGCATTGTAGCAGGTCCTTTTCCTTCTTTAAGAGAAGCGATATCGTTGCTTCAGACATAGTCGGGGGCAGTTGTCCCCTTTCCTTTGCCTCATTAAAGGTCCTCGTCAATACCGGGGCGAGCAAGTCCACATATTTTCTATAGAATTCGACTGGGAATCCATCCGGTCCCGGGGCCTTTCCCGCCTGCATGCTCCTAATTCCTTTCACCACTTCTTCTACCTCGATCTGTGCTCCCAGTCCCACCCTTTCCTGCTCTTCCACCTTCGGAAATTCCAGCCGATCCAAGAAGCCCATCATTCTCTCCCTCCCATCCGGGGGTTGAGCTTCATATAATTTTTTATAAAATGTCTTGAACACTCCATTCACTCTCTCCGCTCCCCGCTCCATCTCTCCTTCCTCATCCCTCACTCCTCCTATTTCCCTCGCTGCTCCCCTTTTCCTCAATTGGTATGCCAGCAACCTGCTCGCCTTCTCCCCATATTCGTACTGTACACCCTGTGCCTTCCTCCATTGTGCCTCTGCAGTGCCCGTAGTCAGCAAGTCAAATTCTACATGTAGCCTTTGCCTTTCCCTGTACAGTCCCTCCTCCGGTGCTTCCGCATATTGTCTGTCCACCCTCAAAAGTTCTTGCAGCAACCGCTCCCGTTCCTTACTCTCCTGCTTCCCTTTATGTGCCCTTATTGATATCAGCTCCCCTCTAACCACCGCCTTCAACTCCTCCCAGACCACTCCTACCTGGACCTCCCCATTATCCTACCCCATCCCCCTTGTCGATTAGCCATTCCCTTTTTCCAGCTCCTCACCCGGTTCCCACGCAGCTGTATCTCCCCCAGGCGGTGCCCCCCCGCCCATGCCCCCCCCGCCCATGCCCTCCCATACCAGCTCCCCCCTCTCCCCAGCAGCAGCAATCCAGTAATTCCCCCCTCCCACCCCCCCGCTAGATCCCCCGCTAGCGTAATTACTCCCCCCATGTTGCTCCCAGAAGTCAGCAAACTCTGGCCGACCTCGGCTTCCCCCCGTGACCTCGGCTCGCACCGTGCGACGCCCCCTCCTTCCTGCTTCTCTATTCCCGCCATGATTATCATAGCGCGGGAACCAAGCCCGCGCTTCTCCCTTGGCCCCGCCCCCAATGGCCAATGCCCCATCTCCTTCACCTCCCCTCCTCCCCCCATCACCACCTGTGGAAGAGAGAAAAGTTACCACATCGCAGGATTAGTACATAAAACTCCTCTTTCCCCCCTTTTTAACCCCCTTCTTCGCCCCCCACATTCGCCCCACCACTTTGTTCAAACGTTCTTTTTAATAACCCGCTCATTCCAGTTTTTCTTCCACAATAAAAGTCCACGCTTCATCCGCCGGCTCAAAGTAGTGGTGCCTCCCTCGATATGTGACCCACAGTCTTGCTGGTTGCAGCATTCCAAATTTTATCTTCTTTTTATGAAGCACCGCCTTGGCCCGATTAAAGCTCGCCCTCCTTCTCGCCACCTCCGCACTCCAGTCTTGATAAACGCGGATCACCGCGTTCTCCCATTTACTGCTCAGAGTTTTCTTTGCCCATCTAAGGACCATTTCTCTATCCTTAAAACGGAGGAATCTCACCACTATGGCTCTGGGAATTTCTCCTGCTCTCGGTCCTCGCGCCATCACTCGGTATGCTCCCTCCACCTCCAACGGACCCGCCGGGGCCTCCGCTCCCATTAACGAGTGCAGCATCGTGATCACATATGCCCCGACGTCCGCTCCCTCCGCACCTTCAGGAAGACCAAGAATCCTCAGGTTGTTCCTCCTTGCGTTGTTCTCCAGTGCCTCCAACCTTTCCACACATGGTTTCTGATGTGCCTCATGCATCTCTGTCTTCACCACCAGGCCCTGTATGTCGTCCTCATTCTCGGCTGCTTTTGCCTTCACGACCCGAAGCTCCCGCTCCTGGGTCTTTTGTTCCTCCTTTAGCCCTTCGATCGCCTGTAGTATCGGGGCCAACAGCTCTTTCTTCATTTCCTTTTTGAGCTCTTCCACACAGCATTTCAAGAACTCTTGTTGTTCAGGGCCCCATGTTAAACTGCCACCTTCCGACGCCATCTTGGTTTTTGCTTGCCTTCCTTGCCGCTGTTCTAAAGGATCCACTGCAATCCGGCCACTTTCTCCTCCTTTTTTCATCCGTATCCAGGGGGGGATTCCCTTCTGGTTTACCGCACAGTGTTTTTAGCCGTCAAAATTGCCGTTGGGGCTCCTATCAAGAGCCCAAAAGTCCGTTTCACCGGGAGCTGCCGAAACGTGCGACTCAGCTGGTCATCGCCGCACCCGGAACATAAACACCTATTTCTTAAAGGTACTCTCACATGACACATGATTCAAGTGAGGGTGGTGGGGCTTGGAGTTCAGATAATTTATGCTTTTCGGTGGTGTCTTAGTAGACCACTGGGATTTCCTTACTGTTCCTCACAAGATGAGTAGCAATGTTGAGAGAAGAAATATATGAATCTGTTTGCATACTACATTACAAGCAATATTGTGCCCTTGTGTACAGTGTATGCATATCACCCAAAGCTTATAACATATGTTTAATTTGACACAAGTAAATTATGCAGTACACCTTATTAACTGTTGACAACACATTTTTAAGGCGGCACGGTGGTGCAGTGGTTAGCACTGCTGCCTATGGCGCTGAGGACCCTGGTTCAATCCCAGCCCCGGGTCACTGTCCATGTGGAGTTTGCACATTTTACCCGTGTCTGCGTGGGTCTCACCCCCACAACCCAAAGATGTGCAGGTTAGGTGGAATGGCCACGCTAAATTGTTCCTTAGTTGGAAAAAAGATTATTGGGTGCTCTAAATTTATTAAAAAGACAACACATTTCAAGATTAATCCTTCTGAATGATTCAATTATTCTTTACTCATAGAATGGGCTGTCTGTTCATGAGAGTCACATCTGTCACACAATATCCTGCTGCTACTAAAGCCTAACCCAGTATATATGACATGGATAATGCTACTTATAATCTATTTTTGTGCCATTTCTTTACTCGCATTTCTAAAATTGAGTGCAAGTTTTTTTAAGCATATGTTTTACGGTATGTTTCTTCATGTTTTGTGCGATTGCTTACAAAGTTGCACAGCCACTTTCTGAAGTACCTGCAAGTTTTCTGACATCATGCTATTTTTTAAATGAGAAATTCGCACTTTGCCCACCTCATCACCTTTGATCAGTTCACATACACTCCGGTATCAGTGCCGCCAGGTCGTGCAGGCTACAATGTCTTTGCTTCAATCATTGTGGAGTCACTCGACAAATGCCCTAGCTGCATTAACAAACAGCTAAATGGTTCATTCGTTGCTTAAAAAGCTTCCAAAGATTATTGGAACAGCATCATGATTGATTGCTCGCTTTTCCTCACCCCTAATAACAGCGAATTTCGATAACCCATGTTCTCACAAATTTGCAAATGGTTTGTAAGCTATCAGGCTTTTCATTCCTGAAAGAAGAAAGTAGGACTATTTTTACTCATAGAATCCTATATATTTTGTTTCTCTGTGTGATGGGGTGAAGAGTTTTCTAAATTTCTTCATACCTCTGGGTTTCGTTGACTGCCAATATTGTTAAAACAATACCAATAAATTAGAAAAGCATAAAACATCAAATGCAAAAATCATTAAAAAGTTTCAAATGCTAACCATCCCAGATATACAAAGTGAATATTCTTCTTACCCAAAAAAGTTTAAAATGAGTAGCTATTTAGAAAGGGCTATGAGGCAACTTGGTGCAGAAAGTTGAAACAAATATTTTTTTCTGTTAGTTGGATATCATGTCCATCACCAATGGTAAAGTGAGACTGTCAAACTACAACAGTACAATATTGAGAGAAACATCTGTGACGTACTGAACATGACAATAGTTTTATATTACGGTCAGTGGCATTTCCAAACGGACAACCTTGGAAACATTTGGTGGCGTTGCCTACATTCACAAGCTGAACAAATACAGTGATTCATGATAAGGTGAAAGAGAAGTCAGTTAGATCAATTATTCTTGAGTATAAGGTTGAATACATAAGAGGGTCTTAATCTTCAAAACATTCTTGAGAGACACATGGCCATGAAAATACTATGGGCTGATCAGAATTCAGGAGATACACAGATTATAACAATGTGTTTTACTGCAATAAGAACTTCATGATATATCCTAGATACCTGCTGGTAGTTTCAAAATCAATAGTTTTAGTGTAACCCTACCATTTACAGGTTAATTTATGTTCATTGCAACAAAAACCACCATTTTGTGCGAGCATGGAGATGAGACGACATTTTAAAAGCTAGATCAGTTACTGCATTATTGGCAACCAGCTAGATGTCTAATAAAAAACCTTAAATGTGGACAACGAAAGTAAGCAATGAATCAATAGATGTATTAGTAAGGCTGGTAACATAACCTGTTGCACAAAATTTGTAATATTTTTTTTAATAAACATTTTATTGAGGTATTTTTGGTTTTACAACAACGACAAAATAAATGTACATAAGACCATAAGACATAGGAGCGGAAGTAAGGCCATTCGGCCCATCGAATCCACTCCACCATTCAATCATGGCTGATTTCAACTCCATTTACCCGCCCTCTCTCCATAGCCCTTAATTCCCCGAGAAATCAAAATTTTATCAACTTCTGTCTTAAAGACACTCAACGTCCCGGCCTCCACCGCCCTCTGTGGCAATGAATTCCACAGACCCACCACTCTCTGGCTGAAGAAATTTCTCCTCATCTCTGTTCTAAAGTGACTCCCTTTTATTCTAAGGCTGTGCCCCCGGGTCCTAGTCTCCCCTGCTAATGGAAACAACTTCTTACGTCCACCTTATCTAAGCCATTCATTATCTTGTAAGTTTCTATTAGATCTCCCCTCAACCTCCTAAACTCCAATGGATATAATCCCAGGATCCTCAGACGTTCATCGTATGTTAGGCCTACCATTCCTGGGATCATCCGTGTGAATCTCCGCTGGACCCGCTCCAGTGCCAGCATGTCCTTCCTGAGGTGCGGGGCCCAAAATTGCTCACAGTATTCTAAATTTGGCCTAACTAATGCTTTATAAAATGAGTCTATAAACATAGTGCAAAAAGCCTGCTTCCTCCCTTAGAGGTCCCACCTTTATTAACCACCTATTCTAAGCTAAATTAACCCCCCCCCCCCCACGATTAATTTTCTGCAAAGAAGTCGACGAACAGTTGCCACCTCCGGGCGAACCCTAACAGTGACACTCTCAAGGTGAATTTGATTTTATCCAAAAAGAAAAAGAAAAAGATAGCCAGGTCTCCGACTTCGGGGGCTTGGAGTCCCTCCAAGCTAATAATATCCGTCTCTGGGCTACCAGGGAAGCAAAGGCCAGAACGTCTGCCTCTGTCTCCTCCTGGATTCCCGGATCTTCCGACACCCCGAAAATCACCACCTCCGGACTCGGTGCAACCTTTGTTTTTAACACCGTGGACACGACATCTGCAAACCCCTGCCAAAATTCCCTGAGCTTTGGGCACGTCCAAAACATATGGACATGGTTCGCTGGCCCCCTCGCACACCTTTCTTCTACCCCAAAGAACCTGCTCATCCGCGCCACTGTCATGTGAGCCCGGTGAACGACCTTAAACTGTATCAGATTGAGTCTGGCGCATGTTGTGGACGCGTTGCCTCTACTCAATGCATCCGCCCAGAGACCATCCTCTATCTCTCCTAACTATTCTTCCCATTTGCGCTTCAGCTCCTCAGTCTGCGTGTCCTCTGATTCCATGAGTTCCTTATAGATGTCAGAGACCTTCCCTTCTTCCACCCACACTCTGGAAACTACCCTATCCTGTATCCCCCTTGGTGGTAGGAGCGGGAAGGTTGAGACCTACCTACGTAGGAAGTCCCGCACCTGCAGGTACCTGAATTCGTTTCCCCTCGTCAATCCAAATTTCTCCTCCAGCTGCCTCATGCTAGGAAAGCTCCCCTCTATAAACATATCCCCCATCGTCTCAATTCCTGCCCTCAGCCATCTCCGGAACCCCCCCCCCGCCCCGTCCATCATTCCCGGGGCAAACCGGTGGTTATTACAAATTGGAGACCAGACCGATCCTCCCTCCGCTCCCACATGCTTCTTCCATTGCCCCCAGACTCTCAGGGCCACCACCACCACGGGGCTGGTGGAGTACCGTGCCGGCAGGAAGGGCAGCGGTGCCGTTATCAACGCCCCCAAGGTGGTTCCCTTACATGAAGCCGCCTCCAAAAGCTCCCATGCCGACCCTCCCACCACCCACTTCCTGATCATGGCTATATTCGCCGCCCAATAGTAGTTACTCTCCCCCCGGCTCCGCTCAGGCATCCCCTTTTTTACTCGCAGGGTCTTGCCCGCCCATATAAAGCCAGTGATAACCCATTTAAAAAAGGAACAAGGAATAAAGATGGGGAGACACTGGAACACAAACAGAAATCTCGGAAGGACCGTCTCTTCACCGTCTGGACCCTCCCAGCTAATGACAATGGGAGCGCGTCCCACCTTCGGAAATCATGCTTCATTTGGTCTACTAGTCGGGCCAGATTAAGTTTGTGCAACCGTTCCCATTCCCGCGCCACTTAGATGCCTAGGTACCTAAAGCTTCCCCCTACCACTCTAAACGACAGTTCCCCTAGTCGCCTCTCCTGACCCCTTGCCTGGATCGCAAACACCTCGCTTTTCCCCATATTTAGTTTGTACCCCGAAAACCGGCCTAATTCCCCCAGAATCCTCATGATTTCTTCCATCCCCTCTACTGGGTCCGATACATACAGGAGCAGGTCGTCTGCGTAAAGCGAGACTCTGTGTTCCACTCCCCACCGGACCAGCCTCTTGAGGCTCTTAGTGCAATTGCCAACGGCTCTATAGCCAACGCGAACAGCAGTGGGGAGAGGGTGCATCCCTGTCTCGTCCCCCGATGTAGCCTAAAATAGTCCAATGTTGTCCTATTCGTCCGTACGCTCGCCACAGGAGCCTGACCAAGTCAATAAAGCCCCGCCCAAATCCGAACCGTCCCAGTACCTCCCACAGATATTCCCATTCTACTCGATCAAAAGCCTTCTCTGTGTCCATTGCGACCACTATCTCCACCTCCCTACCTTCTGGGGGCATCATGATCGCATTTAGCAACCTTCTTACATTGGCCACCAACTGCCTTCCCTTAACGAACCCCATCTGGTCCTCCCCAACAACGTTCGGAACGCAGTCTTCAATCCTAGAGGACAAATTTTTGGCCAGCAGTTTGGCGTTCCCATTCAATAGGGATACCGGCCTGTAGAACCCACACAGCTCCGGATCCTTGTACCGCTTCAGGATCAGCGAGATCATGGCCTGTGACATCGTTGGGGGAAGCACCCCTCTCTCCCTAGCTTCATTGAATGTCCTCATCAACAGCGGCCCCAATATCCCAGAGAACCTTTTATAGAACTCCACCGGTGAACCATCCGGCCCCGGGGCTTTACCCGACTGCATGGCCTTCAACCCCTCCGCTATCTCTTTGATCCTGATCTGGGCCCCCAGCCCTTCTACCAGCTCCCGTCCAGCTTCGGGAAATTCATCCCCCCTAGGAAGTGCCTCATCACCTCAGGTACGGATGGGGGTTCCAATCCGTACAGCCTACTATGAAACTCCTTAAACGCCTTATTCACCCCTGCTGAGTCTCCCACCAGGTTCCCGTCTCCATCCTTTACTTTCCCTATTTCCCTAGCTGCCTCCCTCTTTCTAAGCTGCTGTGCAAGCATTCTGCTGGCCTTCTCTCCATGCTCATAAATCGCCCCCCCCCCCCCCCCCACCTTTCTCAGCTGCTCTACCGCCCTTCCTATGGTTAACAAGCCCAACTCCGCCTGTAGCCTCCGCTGTTCCCTTAAAAACCCTGCCTCTGGGGTCTCCGCATACCTCCTGTCGACCTGTAGTATCTCCTTTACTAGTCGGTCCGTCTCTGCCCTGTCTACCTTCTCCCTGTGGGCCCATATCGAGATCAGCTCCCCTCTAACTACCGCCTTCAATGCCTCCCAGACCACCACTGCCGAAATTTCCCCGTGTCATTGACCTCCATGTAGTTCTGAATACATTTCCTCAACCGCCCGCACACCTCTTCGTCCGCTAAAAGTCCCACGTCTAATCTCCAGTGCGGGCGCTGGTTACTGTCTTTACTAACCTGTAGGTCAACCCAGTGCGGGGCATGGTCTGAGCCTGTGATCGCCGAATACCCCGTGTCCACCACCACCGTCAGTAGAGCCCTGCTCAGAATAAAGAAATCAATCCAGGAGTACACTTAATGCACGTGCGAGTAGAAGGAGAACTCTTTCACTCTTGGCTGCCCAAATCTCCATGGGTCCACCCCCCCATTTGCTCCATGAACCCTTTTAGCTCCTTAGCCATTGCTGGCACCCTGCCCGTTTTTAAGTTTGACCGGTCTAAACCAGGGTCAATAACTGTATTGAAGTCCCCTCCCATGACCAGCTTATGCGAATCCAGGTCCAGTATCTTCCCCAGCAACCTCTTTATAAACTCCACACCGTCCCAGTTTGGCGCATACGCATTTACTAGTACCACCTGCATCCCCTCCAATTTCCCACTGACCATAATGTACCGGCCTCCCACATCCGAAACTATTCTTCCCGCCTCAAACACCACTCGCTTGTTGATCAGGATCGCGACCCCTCTAGTCTTCGGGGTCCAGTCCCGAGTGAAAAACCTGTCCGACCCAACCTTTCCTTAATCTAATCCGGTCAGCTACTCTAAGGTGCGTCTCCTGCAGCATTACCACGTCCGCCTTCAGTCCTCTCAAATGCGCGAACACACATGCCCTCTTGACCAGCCCATTGAGCCCTCTTACATTCCAGGTGATCAGTCTAGTTGGGGGGCTCATCAGCCCTCCACCCCCATCGCCGATCAGCCATCCCCTCTCTTGGGTCAGTCGCCAGCACGCACCCCATGCCTCCACCGGCCCGCCCCGAGGCAGCCGCCGCCCACGACCTCCTCTCTGTCCCTCAACAAAAGTCCCTCCCTCGTCAGCAAAACATGTCCCCCCCCCTCAGTTACAGCACAAAATAAATCAACCCCGTTGATAAGCCTAACATCTGCTCACCCCCCCACTATGTTTCCGTAAGCTAGCCCGCCCAGCTAGCTTGGTGGCCCTCGCCCCTGGTGCCAGACATTCTCCCACCTATTGTCCCCCCCCCCCCCCCCAACCCTCCGCTCATACATACATATTCAAATGAAAAACAATCCCAACACAATTGCCCGACAGAGAAAAAAAAACCAAGTTGAACAAAGAAAAGGTCAAGCAAAAGATCCAGCATCTGAACAACCACACCTCCATTAAATTTGTAATGTTTTATAATCACACATAATTAATACTTGATTTTAAGATTCTCTTAAAGTTAACATGCAGGTTCAGTCGGCAGATAGGAAGGCAAGAGGGCTAGAATACAAGACCAGGGATGTACCTCTGAGACTGTATAAGGCTCTGGTCAGACCCCATTTGGAGTATTGAGAGCAGCTTTGGGCCCTGTGTCTAAGGAAAGATGCGCTGGCCTTGGAAAGGGTCCAGAGGAGGTTCACAAGAATGATCCCTGGAATGAAGAGCTTGTCATATGAAGAACGGTTGAGGACTCTGGGTCTGTACTCGTTTAGAAGGATGAGGTGGGATCTTATTGAAACTTACAGGATACTGCAAGGCCAGGATAGAGAGGACATGGAGAGGATGTTTCTACTTGTTGGAAAAACTAGAACCAGAGGGCACAATCTCAGACTAAAGGGACGATCCTTTAAAACAGAGATGAGGAGGAATTTCTTCAGTCAGAGGGTGACGAATCTGTGGAACTCTTTGCCACAGAAGGCTGTGCAGGCCAAATCATGGAGTGTCTTTAAGACAGAGATAGATAAGTTCTTGATTAATAAGGGGATCAGGGGTTGTGAGGAGAAGGCAGGAGAATGGGGATGAGAAAAATATCAGCCATAATTGGATGGCGGAGCAGACTCGATGGGCCGAGTGGCCTAATTCTGCTTCTATATCTTATGGTGAATGAAATGAAAGAAAATCGCTTATTGTCACAAGTAGGCTTCAAATGAAGTTACTGTGAAAAGCCCCTAGTTGCCACATTCCGGCGCCTGTTCGGGGAGGCTGGTACGGGAATTGAACCGTGCTGCTGGCCTGCTTTCAAAGCCAGCGATTTAGCCCTGTGCTAAACCAGCCCCTGGTCTTATTGATTTTAAGTACACTAGTCATAAATCATGAGAATTGTAAAATGGTGTCTTCCCAGACAGTTTCGATGGATTCCTGAGATTTGTTTTGGCCTTCACTGAGTGAATGGGACTTTATTCAGGCTGTCCCAATTATTAATCGACAATTAAGTTAACCAACTATTGTTCAATACTTAAGCTATCTCTCTCACATTGAGTCAGCCTAATAGACGCTATTGTCTTAAGGTCAGAACAAATGGGGCTAGCTCTTATTTCATTAGTTACAAGTTGTAGCCCAAGTGGCTATTTTCAACAACCTGGTTAAGGTGGGCTTGCAATGGGCTGGATTCTCCGGTCCCCCAGCCGCGTGTTTTGCGGCGGCCTGCCGTTTGCTGGCGGTGGGATTCTCTACTCCCATCGCTTATCATGGGATTTCCCATTGAAGCCATCCCATGCTGCCAGGAAACCCGGTGGCGGGGGGCGCTGCTGGCGGGAACAGAAAATCCCAACGGCCGGAGAATTCTGGCCAATGTCTTTTAGGTATAAAATAAAGATCACGAGAAGCCATGTTTGTTCACCTGCTATCCACATTTTCAGAATTATCAGTTCGCGTCTTGGCCTGATCACCCAAAGGGGTGGTGAGAAGTCTGTTCAATTGTGAAGGTTAAGGTTTCTCTTCTTACTGTTAATAGACACCTTTTATCTGACTTGCTACCTTTTAATAGTTAATAAACCTTTTGAATTCGCCATTTAAAGTGTTCATTCTTGCCGAATAGTTAAGTCTTGTAGAACCTGATTTGATTTACAATTGGGAAGTTATTGCAAATAACTGGAACCCCATAAATCTTCTTAGAACCTCCATAAAGTTTCTGAACTGAAGTTGCTGTAGAAAAAAGGGTGCTCTACAATATGTTGTGAACATGAATTAATATTGTGACTGAATGTATGTTCTGTATAGTAGTGATGGTACAAGGACGACAGGACACCGATTTAAGGTTCTGTGCAAGAGGTGCAGGGGGGGGCGTGAGGAGGAACGCAGCATGTGTTTGTTTTCTTTCATGGGATGTGAGCACTGTTGGGAAGGCAAGCATTTGAAATTATTGCCCTCGAGAAAAGTAGTGGGTGAGCTGCCGCCTTGAACCTCTGCAGTCCATCTGGAGTTAGGGAGTCCCAGGTTTTCCGAGATATGAGGGAAAGCAGTGAGATTTACAAATGGGGGGGAAACTTTACATGACTGAGACATTCAATACATGCATTCTCATGACTGCTAATGTAGCTGGTAACCTTCACGTTACCAGTTGAGATGTGTCTGGTTGGCATTTTGCTCCTCTGTGGTTGAAAACCTATACCAATCCAGAGCTGACTACCAGCATCACAACTGAGACTTGAAGATGGATATGTGTTAAGTGGTATAAAATCTTAAAATTTCTTAACTGTCAGATGTTTACCTTACCTCTTACATTACTGTTTTCACTTTTCCCATCAATAAACAAATTAAATTGGTTAAAATAATCACAAAAAGCGGGTAGTGTTTTCCAACATGATTTAGATTTATTTTGAAAAAAGTATCTTAATCATAACCAGTTTGGTGAAGTTAATCTCTGCATCAAAGAGACAATTCTTGCTGCTCTATTACAGTGATGGAATCTAGGGTCCACTGGAACAAAATATCAAATAGGATCAATCTTCTTGTAAATCTAGGATAAAACCAAGGAGCACAATTAAACGTGAATCACCTGACCAAACATGCTACAAAAATAGCAAATACATTTAAATATTTAAATTGCCAGTCAAATAATTCGAAACAACATCCAACATTAATGTATTGTATTGCCACATGAATACTCCAATACTATAACATATATTAGTGTCTTGGATGTAGGGATATAAGGTATTATAGCCAAATTTACAGATGACACTAAATTAGGTGGGATAGTACATTACAACGAGGAAATAAAAAATTTACAAATGGATATAGCTGGTTAGGTGAATGGGCCAAAACTTAGCAGTTAGAGTTTAAGGTGGATAAGTGTGAGGTTACCCATTTGTCAGAAAATGGAAATTCAACTTATTATCAAAATGGAGAGAAACTTCAGAATGCATCGGCGCCGAGGGATCTGGGTGTCCTGGTTCAAGAATCGCAGAAAACTAGCATGCAGGTACAACAGGTAATAAAGAAGGCAAATGGAATTTTGGCCTTTATAGCTAAAGGAATAAAGTAAGAAAGTAGGGAAGTGTTGCTACAACTGTACAAGACATTGGTGAGACCGCCCCTTTCATAGAATCCGTACCATGCAGAAGGAGGCCATTTTGTCCATCGAGTCTGCACCGACCTCCCAAGCTCACACCCTCAACCTATCTCCATAACCCCACGTCTTTTGGACACTAAGGGGCAATTTATTATGGCTGATTGACCTAACCTGTACACCTTTGGACAGATCGAAACCAGAGCACCCGGGGGAAACTCATGCAGACATGGAGAGAACATGCAAACTTCACACAGACAGTCACCCAAGGTCGGAATTGAACCCAGGTCCCTGGCTCTGAGGCAGCAGTGCTAACCACTGCGCCATCCAAGTACTAGGAGTGCTACCTGGAGTACAGTGTACAGTTTTGGTCCCCTTTATTCGAGGAGGTATGTAATTGCATTAGAGGTAGTTCAGTAAAGCTCCCTAGATTGATTTCAGAGATGAGGGGTTTGTCTTATTAAGAGAGATTGAGATTAGACCTATACTCTCGGGTTTAGATGAATGAGAGGAGACCTATTGAGGTATGCAAAATGATTAAAAAGTATTGATAAAGTAGATGTAGAGCAGATGCTTCCACTTGTGGGGAAATCTAGAATGAGAGATCACAGTTTTATGATAAGGGGTGGCAAATGTAAAACAGCGATGAGAAGAAATTACTTCCTCTCAAAGGGTTGTGAATCTGTGGAATTCATTACCCTGGGATGCAGGATCATTGAGTAGGTTTAAGGAGGAGATCGACATATTTAAAAAATATATATATATTTTATTCAAATTTTTCGGCCAAACAAAACAATACAAAGGTTTTCCTTTTTACAACAATAAAACAATATAAATAACAGTGGCCGTTTTAACAAATAAATAAATATATAAACTAAATGGCAACTGCCATAACAAAAATAATAACTCTCCAAAAATAAAATCAAACAATCCATTATACATAACCTAGTACAAATATCTATACAAAAACACCCGAGGACCCACCCGAGCCCGCCCCCCCCCCCCCCCCCCCCCCATGATCATCCCCCCTATGATACCCCCTACCATCCCCCACCCATGTCCCTGAGATCACTCTATCTTGAATCTCCTGCGTCGGGAGCTGCGGGAATTCCCTCACCTGCTGCCTCGCAAAAGCCCTCAGTTGCATGTATCGAAATTCATTCCCTTGGGGCAACCCATATTTTTCCGTCAGCGCTCCCAGACTTGCAAACGTCCCGTCTACGAACAGATCTCTCGGTTGCACAACCCCAGCTCTCTGCCATGCTCCAAATCCCCCATCCATTCTCCCCGGGACAAACTTATGGTTATCTCTTATCGGGGACCGCACCGAGGCTCCCGTCCTTCCCCTATGTCGTCTCCACTGCCCCCAAATTTTTAGTGTTGCCACCACCACTGGACTTGTGGTGTAGTTCTTCGGGGAGAACGACAACGGCGCCATCACCATTGCTTGTAGGCTGGTTCCTTTGCAGGACGCCATCTCCAATCTCTTCCACGCCGCTCCCTCCCCTTCTCCCATCCACTTACACACCATTGAGATATTGGCGGCCCAGTAGTATTCACTTAGGCTCGGTAGTGCCAGCCCCCGCCTATCCCTGCTACGCTGCAAGAACCCCCTCCTCACTCTCGGAGTCTTCCCGGCCCACACAAAACTCATGACACTTTTCTCAAATTTCTTGAAAAAAGCCTTCGTGACCATCACCGGAAGGCACTGAAACACAAAAAGGAATCTCGGGAGGACTACCATTTTGACCGCCTGCACCCTACCCACCAGTGACAGGGGCACCAAGTCCCATCTCTTAAAATCCTCCTCCATCTGTTCCACCAATCTTGTTAAATTAAGCCTATGTAAGGTTCCCCAACTCCTGGCTATCTGAATCCCTAAGTACCGGAAATCTCGTTACCTTCCTCAGCGGTAAGTCATCTATTCCCCTGCTCTGCTCCCCCGGATGCACCACAAACAACTCACTCTTCCCCATATTCAATTTGTACCCCGAAAATTCCCCAAACTCCCTGAGTGTCTGCATTATCTCAGGCATCCCCTCCACTGGGTCCGCAACATACAGCAATAAATCATCTGCATACAAAGATACCCGGTGTTCTTCTCCTCCCCTGAGTACTCCCCTCCACTTCCTGGAGCCCCTCAGTGCTATGGCCAGGGGCTCAATCACCAATGCAAACAGTAACGGAGACAGGGGACACCCCTGCCTCGTCCCTCTATGAAGACGGAAGTAGTCAGACCTCTGCCTGTTCGTGATCACACTTGCCACCGGGGCCCTATACAGCAGCTGTACCCATCCTATAAACCCTTCTCCAAAACCAAATCTCCTCAGCACCTCCCACAGATAATCCCACTCCACTCTGTCGAATGCTTTCTCGGCGTCCATCGCCACCACTATCTCCGCCTCCCCCTCAGGTGGGGGCATCATCATTACCCCTAGCAACCTCCGTATGTTCGTGTTCAGCTGTCTCCCCTTAACGAACCCAGTTTGATCCTCGTGGACCACCCCCGGGACACAGTCCTCTATCCTCGTCGCCATCACCTTGGCCAGGAGCTTAGCATCTACATTTAAAAGGGAAATGGGCCTGTAGGACCCACACTGCAGCGGGTCTTTTTCCTTCTTCAAAAGGAGCGATATCGTTGCCTCCGACATAGTCGGGGGCAGCTGCCCCCTTTCCCTGGCCTCATTAAAGGTTCTCGTCAAAAGCGGGGCCAGTAGGTCCATATATTTCCTATAAAATTCCACCGGGAATCCGTCCGGTCCCGGGGCCTTCCCCGCCTGCATGCTCCCAATCCCTTTTACCACCTCCTCCATCTCAATCTGTGCTCCCAGTCCCGCCCTCTCCTGCTCCTCCACCTTAGGGAATTCCAGCTGATCCAAGAAACACATCATTCCCTCCTTCCCTTCCGGGGGCTGAGCCTTATATATAACTTCTCATAAAATGCCTTGAACACCCCGTTCACTCTCTCCGCTCCCCGTTCCATCTCTCCCTCCTCATCTCTCACCCCACCTATCTCCCTCGCTGCTCCCCTCTTCCTCAATTGGTGGGCCAGTAGTCGACTCGCCTTCTCTCCATACTCATACTGTACACCCTGTGCCCTCCTCCACTGTGCCTCTGCCTTACCAGTGGTCAGCAGGTCAAATTCCACATATAGCCTTTGTCTTTCCCTGTACAGTCCCTCCTCCGGTGCCTCCGCATATTGCCTGTCCACCCTCAAAAGTTCTTTCAACAATCGCTCCCTTTCTTTACCCTCTTGCTTCCCTTTATGTGCCCTTATGGATATCAGTTCCCCTCTAACCACCGCCTTCAACGCCTCCCAGACCACTCCCACCTGAACCTCTCCATTGTCATTAAGCTCCAAGTACCTTTCGATGCACCCCCTCACCCTTAAACATACCCCCTCATCTGCCAATAAGCCCATATCCATTCCCCAGAGTGGGTGCTGTTCTTTTTCCTCTCCTACCTCCAGGTCTACCCAATGTGGAGCGTGGTCCGAAATGGCTATGGCCATATATTCCGTCCCTGTCACCTTCGGAATCCGTGCCCTTCCCAAGACAAAAAAGTCTATCCGTGAGTATACTTTGTGAACATGGGTGAAAAATGAGAACCCCTTACTCCTAGGCCTACTAAATCTCCAGGGGTCTACCCCTCCCATCTGCTCCATGAAGTCCTTGAGCACCCTGGCCGCTGCCGGCCTCCTCCCGGTCCTGGACCTCGACCGGTCCAGCCCTGGATCAAGCACCGTATTGAAGTCTCCCCCCATTACCAACTTTCCTGCCTCCAGGTCCGGGATACGTCCCAACATACGCCTCATAAAATTTGCATCATCCCAGTTCGGGGCGTATACGTTCACCAGAACCTCCCCTTGCAATCTGCCACTCACCATCACATATCTACCCCCACTATCCGCCACTATGGTCTTTGCCTCAAACAGTACCCGTTTCCCCACTAAGATAGCCACCCCCCTATTCTTCGCATCTAAACCCGAATGAAACACCTGCCCCACCCATCCTTTACGTAGTCTGACCTGGTCTATCAGTTTCAGGTGCGTCTCCTGCAACATAACCACATCTGCCTTTAATTTCTTTAGGTGTGCGAGTGCCCGTGCCCTTTTAATCGGCCCGTTCAGCCCTTTCACGTTCCACGTGATCAGCAGGGTTGGGGGGCTCTTTACCCCCCCCCCCCCCCCCTTGTCGACTAGCCATCCCCTTTTTTAACCCAGCTCCTCACCCGGCTTCCACGTACCCGTATATCCCCCCGACTGCGCCCTCCCGCCTCGACCACCCCATCCCATAACAGCTCCCCCTTCTCCTTAGCAGCAGCAACCCAGTTAATCCCCCCTCCCCCTCCCCTCCGCTAGATCCCCCTCTAGCGTAGTTGCATCCCCCATGTTGCTCCCAGAAGTCAGCGAACTCTGGCTGACCTCGGCTTCCCCCCTTGTCCTCGGCCCCCACTGTGCGAGGCCCCCTCCTTCCTGCGTCCCTGTTCCCACCATAATTACCATAGCGCGGGAACAAAGCCCGTGTTTCCCACTCGGTCCCGCCCCTAATGGCCGGCGCCCACAGTTCCTCATACTCCTCCCCCCCCCCCCCCAACATGGGGGAGAGAGAAAAGTTCCTCATACTCCCCCCCCCCCCTTTTCTCGCCCCACATAATCACCCCACCACTTTGTCCCAAAAGCTCTTTCTCTCGCCAGACTATTCCAGCTTCTCGTCCACAATGAATGTCTACGCCTCTTCTGCCGTCTCAAAGTAGTGGTGCTTCCCTTGGTGTGTGACCCACAATCTCGCCGGTTGCAACATTCCAAACTGGATCTTCTTTTTGTGAAGCACCGCCGTAGCCCGATTAAAGCTTGCCCTCCTTCTCGCCACCTCCGCACTCCAATCCTGGTATACGCGGATCACCGCGTTCTCCCTCCTACAGCTCCGAGTTTTCTTCGCCCATCTGAGGACCGTCTCTCTGTCATTGCAGCGGAGAAACCTCACCACAATAGCTCGAGGTATTTCTCCAGCCTTCGGTCTTCGCGCCAGAACTCGATAAGCTCCCTCCACCTCCAAAGGGCCCCTCGGGGCCTCCGATCCCATTAGCGAGTGAAGCATCGTGCTCACATATGTCCCGACGTCCGCCCCTTCTGCGCCTTCGGGAAGACACAGGACTCTTAAATTCTTCCTCCTCGAATTATTCTCCAGTACTTCCAACCTTTCCACACACCTTTTGTGCTGTGCCTCGTGCGTCTCTGTCTTCACCACCAGGCCCTGTATTTCATCTTCATTTTCAGCAGCCTTTGCCTTCACGACCCGAAGCTCCAGCTCTTGGGTCCTCTGCTCCTCCTTTAGCCCTTCAATCGCCTGTAATATCGGGGCCAACAGCTCCTTCTTCAACTCCTCCACACAGCGCCGCAGGAACTCTTGTTGGTCCGGGCCCCATAACAAACGGCCACCTTCCGACGCCATCTTGCTTTGAGCTTCCCTTCCTTGCTGCTGCTCCAGAGGATCCTCTGCAATCCGGCCGCTATCCTCTCCCTTATCCATGCGTGTCCGGGGGGATTCCCTTCTGGTTTACCGCACAGTGTTTTTGGCCGTTTAAATTGCTGTTGGGGCTCCTATTAAGAGCCCAAAAGTCTGTTCCAACGGGAGCTGTCGAAACGTGCGACTTAGCTGGTCATCGCCGCACCCGGAAGTCAGATCGACAGATTTTTAATTAGTAATGGGTTGAAGGGTTATGGAGAATGGGCAGGAAAGTGGAGTTGAGGCTGAGAGGAGATCAACCGTGATCGTATTGAATGGCGGAGCAGGTTCGAGGGGCTGAATTGCCTATTCCTAGTTCTTACATTCCGGGAGCAGAGAGGAGCGGACCTGTGCGGGACACTGCTGCAGGGGAGAGGATAAAGGCAGCGCCAGGCTCGAGGCTGAGCAGAGAGGAGCGGACCTGCGTGGGACACTGCGCTGCAGGTAGGACAGCTGCTTGTCTGTTTGTTTATTTCAAAATTGAAAAAAAACTCGGTAAAGTGAAGTCACAGGAGACTGTGACCTGATTGGCTGAAAGGCAGACTGGGCTAAATTTGAATATTTGTTGAGTTACTAGTTTTAATTTGATTTAAATTACTATTTTTAAGTTGATTTGAATTACTATTTTTTAATTTTTAATCTCACTTAAATAACTATTTTGGGTTGATTTAAATTACTATTTTTAAGTTGATTTAAATAACTTAAAAAATTTTAATGAAATAACTTTTTAAATTTCAATTAAATAACTATTTAATTTGTTGTCAGGTCAGGCAAGATAAATACACAGGGATAAAGCTAATTAAATTGGATACAGGAGATTGGATATAATCCGACACAAAAACATCTTTCTAAAGTTTAATTTCAAAAATTTAATTTAAAGGAATAAATCATGGCAGGACAGCTCCAAGGTGTGGTCTGCTCCTCTTGCTCCATGTGGCAGGCTGGGGACAGTTCCAGTCCCCAGGGTCAGCATGCATGCAGGAAGTGTCTCAGTTACAGTGGAAGCTCAAGTTTCAGAGCTGGAGCGGCGGCTGGAGATACTGAAGCATCCGCGAGTCGGAGAGCATCGTGGATAGCACGTCACACCGCAGGCTCAGCTCCGCAGGCAGGAAGGGAATGGGTGACCACCAGATAGAGCAAGAGAGCAAGGCAGGTAGTGAAGGAGTCTCCTGTGGCCATTCCCCTGCAGAACAGATATACTGCTTTGGATACTGTTGAGGGGAATGGCCTCTCAGGGGAAAACAGCAACAGCCAAACTTGTGGCACCATGGTTGGTTCTGCTGCAGAGGGGAGGGGTGATAAGTATGACAGTGCAACAGTTATTGGGGATTCAATTGTAAGGGGAATAGACAGGCGTTTCTGTGGCCCCAAACAAGACTCCAGGATGATGTGTTGCCTCCCTGGTGCTAGGGCCAAGGATGTCTCGGAGCGGGTACAGGACATTCTGGAGGGGGAGGGTGAACAGTCAGTGGTCGTGGTACACATCGGTACAAATGATATAGGTTAAAAAAAGGGATGACTTCCTAAAAGCAGAATACAGGGAGCTAGGAAGGAAGTTAAGAAATCGGACCTCGAAGGTAGTGATTACTACCAGTGCCAAGTGCTAGTCAGAGTAGAAATGACAGGATATATAGGATGAATACGTAGCTGAACGGATGGTGTCAGGGGGAGGGTTTCAGATTCCTGGGGCATTGGGACCAGTTCTGGGGGAGGTGGGACCTGTAGAAACTGGATGGGTTACACCTGGGCAGGACTGGAACTGATGTCCTAGGGGGTCTATTTGCTAGAGCGGTTGGGGAGTGTTTAAACTAATGTGGCAGGGGGATGGGAAACGATGCAGGAAGTCGGAAGGTAGTAAAACAGGCAGAAACAAAAGGCAGTAAGGGGGAACGTGTAAAGCAGAGAAGCCATAGTCAAAAATCAAAAAGACTGAGGGGAGCTCAGTGAATAGGCCCAGTAATACTAAAAGGAATAAAATGGGAAGTAAAAACATAAATGGAAAGCGACGCGACAGGTTATTACATGAAGATATGGGTTCAACGACAAGGAAAATTAGGAGAAAAGTTAAGAGGAAAAATAACTTAGGAGAGGTATTAAGATTCAAAACAGAGATATAAAAGCCAACATAAGTGTACTTTACCTGAATGCTCGTAGTATTCGGAATAAGGTAAATGAGTTGATGGCGCAAATCATCGTGAATGACTATGATTTAGTGAACATTATTGAAACATGGTTAAAGGATGGTCACGACTGGGAGTTAAATATCCAAGGGTATCAAACTATTTTGAAGGACAGAGTAGATGGTAAAGGAGGTGGTGTAGCTGTGTTATTTAAGGATGACATCCGGGCAATAGTAAGGCATGACATCGGTGCTATGGAGGATAAGGTTGAATCCATTTGGGTGGAAATCAGGAATAGTAAGGCGAAACAGTCACTGATAGGAGTATAGGCCACCAAATAGTAACATTATGGTGGGGCAGGCAATAAACAAAAAAATAACGGATGCATGTAGAAATGGTACATCAGTTATTATGCAGGATTTTAATCTACATGTCGATTGGTTTAACCAGGTCGGTCAAGGCAGCCTTGAGGAGTTTATACAATGTATCCGCGATAGTTTCCTAGAACAGTATGTAATGGAACCTACGAGGGAACAAGCGGTCCAAGATCTGGTCCTGTGTAATGAGACAGGATTGATTAATGATCTCATAGTTAGGGATCCTCTCGGAAGGAGCGATCATAATATGGTGGAATTTAAAATACAGAAGGAGGGTAAGAAGGTAAAATCAAGCACTAGTGTTTTGTGCTTAAACAAAGGAGATTACAATGGGATGAGAGAAGAGCTAGCTAAGGTAGACTGGGAGCAAAGACTTTATGGGGAAACAGTTGAGGAACAGTGGAGAACCTTCCAAGCGATTTTTCACAGTGCTCAGCAAAGGTTCATACCAACAAAAAGGAAGGACGGTAGAAAGAGGGAAAATCGACTGTGGATATCTAAGGAAATAAGGGAGAGTATAAAACTGAAGGAAAAAGCATACAAAGTGGCAACGATTAGTGGGAGACTAGAGGACTGGGAAATCTTTAGGGGGCAACAGAAAGCTACTAAAAAAGCTATAAAGAAGAGTAAGATAGATTATGAGAGTAAACTTGCTCAGAATATATAAACAGATAGTAAAAGTTTCTACAAATATATAAAACAAAAAAGAGTGGCGAAGGTAAATATTGGTCCTTTAGAGGATGAGAAGGGAGATTTAATAATGGGAGATGAGGAAATGGCTGAGGAACTGAACAGGTTTTTTGGGTCGGTCTTCACAGTGGAAGACACAAATAACATGCCAGTGACTGATGGAAATGAGGCTATGACAGGTGAGGACCTGGAGATGATTGTTATGGTGGCAAATGGAGTTTAATGCAGAAAAGTGTGAGGTGATTAATTTTGGAAGGAATAACAGGAAGACAGAGTACTGGGCTAATGGTAAGATTCTTGGCAGTGTGGATGAGCAGAGAGATCTCGGTGTCCATGTACATAGATCCCTGAAAGTTGCCACCCAGGTTGAGAGGGTTGTTAAGAAGGCGTACGGTGTGTTAGCTTTTATTGGTAGAGGGATTGAGTTTCGGAGCCATGAGGTCATGTTGCAGCTGTACAAAACTCTGGTGCGGCCGCATTTGGAGTATTGCGTGCAATTCTGGTCGCCGCATTATAGGAAGGATGTGGAAGCATTGGAAAGGGTGCAGAGGAGATTTACCAGAATGTTGCCTGGTATGGAGGGAAGATCTTATGAGGAAAGGCTGAGGGACTTGAGGCTGTTTTCGTTAGAGAGAAGAAGGTTAAGAGGTGACTTAATTGAGGCATACAAGATGATCAGAGGATTGGATAGGGTGGACAGTGAGAGCCTTTTTCCTCGGATGGTGATGTCTAGCATGAGGGTACATAGCTTTAAATTGAGGGGAGATAGATATAGGACAGATGCCAGAGGTAGGTTCTTTATTCAGAGAGTAGTAAGGGCGTGGAATGCCCTGCCTGCAACAGTAGTGGACTCGCCAACACTAAGGGCATTCAAATGGTCATTGGATAGACATATGGACGATAAGGGAATAGTGTAGATGGGCTTTAGAGTGGTTTCACAGGTCGGCGCAACATTGAGGGCCGAAGGGCCTGTACTGCGCTGTAATGTTCTATGTTCTAAGGAAGTAGTGATGGGCAGCTAATGGGGCTAAAGGTAGACAAGTCTCCTGGCCCTGATGGAATGCATCCCAGAGTGCTAAAAGAGATGGCTAGGGAAATTGCAAATGCACTAGTGATAATTTACCAAAATTCACTAGACTCTGGGGTGGTCCTGGTGGATTGGAAATGAGCAAACGTGACACCACTGTTTAAAAAAGGAGGTAGGCAGAAAGCGGTTAATTATAGGCCAGTTAGCTTAACTTTGGTAGGAGGGAAGATGCTGGAATCTATCATCAAGGAAGAAATAGCGAGTCATCAGGGTGGAAATTCTCCCATTGGGCAGGCGCAGCATGGGTTCATAAAGGGCAGGTCATGCCTAATTAATTTAGTGGAATTTTTTGAGGGCATTACCAGTGTGGTAGATAACGGGGAGCCAATGGATGTGGTGTATCTGGTTTTCCAGAAAGCTTTTGACAAGGTGCCACACAAAAGGTTGCTGCATAAGATAAAGATACATGGCATTAAGGGTAAAGTAGTAGCATGGATAGAGGATTGGTTAATGAATAGAAAGCAAAGAGTGGGGATTAATGGGTGTTTCTCTGGTTGGCAATCAGTAGCTAGTAGTGTCCCTCAGGGATCAGTGTTGGGCCCACAATTGACACAGATGATTTGGAATTGGGGAGCAAGTGCAATGTGTCTATGTTTGCAGACGGCACTAAGATGAGTGGTAAAGCAAAATGTGCAGAGGATGCCGGAACTCTGCAGAGGGATTTGGATAGGCTAAGTGAATGGGCTAGGGTCTGGCAGATGGAATACAATGTTGACAAATGTGAGGTTATCCATTTTGGTAGGAATAATAGCAAAAGGGATTATTATTTAAATGATAAAATATTAAAACATGCTGCTGTGCAGAGAGACCTGGGTGTGCTAGTGCACGAGTCGCAAAAAGTTGGTTTGCAAGTGCAACAGGCGATTAAGAAGGCAATTGGAGTTTTGTCCTTCATTGCTAGAGGGATGGAGTTTAAGACTAGGGAGGTTATGCTGCAATTGTATAAGGTGTTAGTGAGGCCACACCTGGAGTATTGTGTTCAGTTTTGGTCTCCTTATCTGAGAAAGGCTGCTCACCCATGCCTTACTTGCAGCAGCCACACTTAGTTTGGATAGTTCTCATTTAAGATTCCTACCTGGAATAGTTCAAAATTTCATCAAGAGGAATGCACAATGAAAAAACTTCAGCACCAGTTTTGTGAGTTAAACGGCAGATTTTCTGTTACATTGATGGGTAATGGTCAGCTCTTAAGGTGACCATTACCCATCAATAATGGCACTGGAGGGTGTGCAGAGGAGATTCACTAGGTTAATCCCAGAGCTGAAGGGGTTGGATTATGAGGAGAGGTTGAGTAGACTGGGACTGTACTCGTTGGAATTTAGGAGGATGCGGGGGGATCCGCATCCGCCAGGGTTGTGAATCTATGAAATTCTTTGCCCAGTGAAGCAGTTGAGACTCCTTTATTAAATGTTTTTAAGATAAAGATAGATAGTATTTGAAGAATAAAGGGATTAAGGGTTATGGTGTTCAGGCCGGAAAGTGGAGCTGAGTCCAAAAAAGATCAGCCATGATCTCATTGAATGGCGGAGGAGGCTCGAGGGGCCAGATGGCCTTCTCCTGCTCCTAGTTCTTATGTTCGCCATATAAAAACATAATAAAATGCAAATTAAATATTATACATAAAGTAGTAAGTGAATGAGATAAAGTGTGGTATGCAGACATCCATTTAACTGAAGAATGATAAATGCTTTATAATAATTTATACCTCGTCTAGAGAATTGTAAGTACAAGATCCTACCTCAATAGGACAAAAGGTAGGCTGACCTCGTCCGTTCATAGCAAATAATTAATTTTCAGCTGAAACAATTCTGTCAGTGCCAATTGTACAAAACTCTCCCTCAGATTAAATGAGGCATAGCAGTAAATTATACAGTAGCCAGGGGAGAATGCAACAAAAGTGAAAAGATGACACCACAAAACAGCGCTGTCGATATTAGCTTTATCAAAATGGTGATCGTCCTCACGGTATAAACAAAAGCACCTTAAGAGCTGACCATTACCCATCAATGTAACAGAAAATCTGCCGTTTAACTCACAAAACTGGTGCTGAAGTTTTTTCATTGTGCATTCCTCTTGATGAAATTTTGAACTATTCCAGGTAGGAATCTTAAATGAGAACTATCCAAACTAAGTGTGGCTGCTGCAAGTAAGGCATGGCTGAGCAACCACAGCAGCTGGGGTTCACCAACTCTTCTGGCTCTATCATGTTTCATGCACATGGCAGTCAAAGATAGGGAGGAATTGTACAGAATTCCATCCTTTGTTACAACAGAGATCCTATTCCCAAATAAAACAATGATTTGTACGCGGAAAAACCACAATTGCTACATTCTGACCAGGATTCTCTGTTTGGGAGACCAAGTGTACCCGCTGGGACTGAATAGTGGCGATTTGTGTTTTGTAACCGCTGGGGCTGGAATGACATAGAAACATATGTGGAAAATAGAAGCAAAGTATGAATTTCATTTCTCAGCCATTTCTTTGTTCCCCATTATGAATTCCCCTGTTTCTGACTGTAAGGGGCCTACATTAGTTTTTAAATCAATCTTTTTCTCTTTACATATCTATAGAAACTTTTACATTCAGTTTTTATGTTCCCTGTTAGCTTACTTTCATATTATATTTTCCCCTTCTTAATCAATCCTTTGGTTTGCCTTTATTGAATTTTAAACTGTGCTAAACTTTAAACTGCAAATTAGTGCGAATGAGCCTGGCAGCTGGAGTTGTTTTTAAGTGCTCCACTTACCACATACTCACTGCAGCCACATAAGATGGTTTAGAGAAGACCTGCCCCCCAAGGTTGCGAGTCCGAGGTGGGTCCACTGCTCGATGCCAATGAGGATAGGGGGGAGGGACACTCTCTGCCCCAGGGTGGGCCGCAGATTCAAGCCCACCGTCCTGAACTGTCCTGGGAGGTGGTGGCAGAGGACGTCAGTGTTGCCAGCCTCACCAGGAGGATCACTGGTGAACCTGAGGGGTGGGGATCACTGAGCGGGGCAGAGAAACAGACAGGGATCAAAAGGCCATGGCCCTTTGGCTGAGGTGAACTCTGCTAATCCTCTGCTGCCTCTGCAGTGGGTCTGTGATTGTGAGGGGTGCCAACACCTGGTGCGCCACTGATTGAGCTTTGCCATGCCCACCCCTTGATGATAGATCTGGGGTATGTAGGTGTCATATCTTGGGTGAGCTCCCTGATGACCGGAGGCTCTGAGCATTCACAGGACACAGTGAGCAGCCAGCAGTGTGAATAGCCAATGGTCTGTAAGTAGCACCAAAGGGATGCGTTTAAATCACATTCTGCAGCAATGTTGGTCTTAGCCAGGCCACCCTGATTCTGAAGGGGTCACCCAGTCCACAGACTTGGCACCAAGTCATTCTTCACTATTGCCCCTGATCCGGGCAGCCACCCCACCAGCAAGCCCAACAATTTTAGAGGCGTTTTGAGAGTTTTTGTAGCCTCTTGCTGCCCCTCAGCAGACTTGGCGCCTAGTTCTCCGCTTGTAAATACTTGCACCAATTTGTGCCATGAGACCTCCGCCCTAAGAGGGGCGGAGCATCACAGAGCAGTGGAGCATGAAGTGGAACATGCAAATGGTGCTTTTGCATGGGCTTGCCAGTGCGGGGCGCAAACTTTGACAACGCCGCCAGCGAGTGATCAGAGAATGGGGTCGGAATCGACACCCGGTGCAAAATGCATCTTTTCCATTCCGCGTGATCGGGATTCTCTCTGCCGGTGTCGCAAAGCTTAGAATTCAGCCCTATATATTTTGATATAAGTGTTGAGGACTTTTTGGATCACCGCAAATTTTATTAAATAAAGTACTGTGGATGTTGTCATCTAACTTCAGGGCAACAACTTATTTGTGTGCTGTGTGCTCGGTTTCCATAGCAAAAAGGAAGCTGTTCTCCTATTAGTGCACATTCCTTCAATAAGCTGGCTGTCTGACAGAAACCTTAAGTTCTTGATAAATAATTTGATTCTATCAACTCAACTGTGAGCTTTACTGATGTAGGTATTAGGTATGAACTCAAATTAACCTAGTGACCAATGGTGTCCCACAAAGATCTGTGCTGGCCTACGGGACTTTCTGCGAAGGCAGGTTCCGACCTTCCTGCTCCTGCCACCATGGGGGATACAGGACAGGGTAGTTTCCAGAATATGGGTGGGAGAGGGGAAGGTATCAGATATCTACAAAGAACTTATGGAGTTGGAGGAAACTCAGATAGAGGAACTAAAGGGCAAGTGGGAAAATGAGATAGGGGGAGAGATAGAGACGGACCTGTGGGCAGATACCTTAAGCAGGGGTAACACATCCTCATCATAACTTAATTGAAGCCTTCATTGTGACAATAAGCGATTATTATTATTATTAATGTGGAGGGACTCGAAGCCCCCAAAATTAGAGACCTGGGCTAGTGACATGGCTGGGTTTCTCATTCTCTAGAAAATAAAGTTTGCCCTAAGAGGGTCAATGTTAGGGTTCGTCTGGAGGTGGCAGCCATTCGTCAACTTTGTTGGAGAAAAAGCAGAGGCAGAAATCTAGAGGGGGGGGGGGGTAAGGCTATTGGTTCATTGATTGGGGGTGTGAAGAACGTGATAGGGATGGAAATGTTTTATGTACAATGTTTATGTTGCTGTTATTGTTATTAGTATAAAAACTACAAATACCCTAATAAAATGTTTTAAATAAAAGATCTGTGCTGGACCTTATTATTTACTATATTTATTAATGATTTGTTAACACAATAGCAAGCCATTGATCCAGGTTTGCTGATGGCACAAAGATTATTGGCATAAAAAGTGATGTAGATGGGAGCATAAAATTAGAGATATTGACAGATTGAGTGATCAAAACTGTATCAGATGGATATATTTTGGACGAAAACAAAGGATACATCTGAATATTCATCAAAATGGTGAAAAGCTCGCAAAGGTGGAAGTCCAAAGAGATTTAGTGGTCCATGTACATAATCACTAAAATGGAGTGGTCCGGTGTAAAATATTACCAAAAAGGTGAAATGAATGTTAGCCTTTACAACCAAGAATTTTACTATGTCTATGCAAAGTCCAGGTTGGACTACATCGAGAGTAGTGTGTGCAGCGCTGGGCACCACACCTCATAAAGGATATACTGATCTTGGAAGGAGTGCAGCAAATGGATCAGAGTGCAACTAGGTCTCCAAGTTGAGAAACAGTTACCTAAATTAGGTCAAGGGGCTATTTGATTGAGATTTTAAAAAGAATTTTTGAAGAAATTAAGATGATAGGAAATTAATAGAAAACCTTTTCAGTTGATGGAGAAGTCCAGGACAAGGAGGCTTAATCATTAAATGAGAGCCAAGTCCTTCCAGAGAATAGTTAGGGACACTTCTTCACAAAAAAGGTGGTAACTGTGCCTGGGTGGCACGGTAGCACAGTGGTTAGCACTGTTACTTCACAGCGCCAGGGCCCCAGGTACAAATTCGGCTTGGGTCACTGTCTGTGCGGTGTCTGCATATTCCCCGCATGTTTGCATGGGCTTCCTCCCACAAGTCACGAAAGACGTGCTGTCAGGTGAATTGGACATTCTGAATTCTCCCTCAGTAAACCCGAACTGGTGCCGGAGTGTGACGACTAGGGGATTTTCACAGTAACTTCATTGCAGTGTTAATGTAAGCCTACTTATGACACTAATAAAGATTATTATTCTAAAAGTGTCTAATTCTCCTATAAAAACAGTGGATGCCAGCTCAATTAATACCTTTAAATTTGAGATTGAGCGATTTTTGCTCGTCCAAAGGCATTAAAGGATATGGAGCCAAGGCAAGTGAATGGATCTGGGTGCAAGAAAGAAGCAAGTACACTTCCAACTATTAAGGTGTTAAAAACTGAATCAAATTTCCCAAAGGAGGACAGTTAATGTCTACTTGTGACAATAAAATTATTATCATGAACAAAAAATGAACAGAAAAAGAATGGATGCACCATCCCTGGGAAAGGATCTTTTTATTGCACTAGTAAAAAGAGTCAAATGAGTACTACCCTGATATCAGAAACAAGTTGGTGGAACTACATGCATGTTGATTATCTACATTGGTATTTTACACTTACTCCAAAATGAGGATACTAAACCAGGAAAAACAAAGTGTTCTAGAGCTCGTGAAGTGACAAACAGTCCATGCTCATGGTCAAGCAGAAATTGAATACTCAGAATAGAAATCTCCCTCCTGGACTACAAAGTTTAAAATTAAGAACACACTCAAAAGTAATTCCAGAAATATGAATTTAAATAGTCCAACAATAACCAAAATGACTATGCCATTGCTAATAAGCAATGATTAAACATTTGCTTTATCTTATTCAAACTATGATGGTCTCGTATTTATATTTTAAAACATTAGTTCCTGACCTCATCATTCTCAATTGTTGTCAGGACATTTGAAAATGTTCGTCAAGTTCTCCAGGTCTTCACTCTGGATATTAACTTCTTTCATAATTGTCGATATAAACAGTTCTGAGGTGAGCCTCTGCACAGATTCCTGTAGTAGTGAAATCTTCACAGTTAGCCTGCATTAAAACAGATATTCGGATTGTAAGAAAACATTTAAAAACAGGTTTGAATTTGCTCAATATTCAAACAGTCTCCTTTAAAAAGATTTTACAGAGATTTTTTAAAAATATCAATTTTTACACATCTGATAATAGGTACATAAAATAGGAAAAACTAAAAGCTCTCAAAGTAGTTGCTAGCTAATCAGATCAGAACATTTAGACTATCTATGAATCTGGGACACAAAATTAAGCAACTTCAATCGACAAAGTAGCTTATTCTATACATTATTTTCCAACAGAAAAACACCCTCCGTGGTTGCTTGTCTTTTTTTTTTAAAAAGGTATTTTTATTCGGCAAATTTACAACATTTTCACATTACAAAAACAACCCCAGCAACCCCAAACAAACAAACAAAACTTCCCCCCCACCCCCCTGAAAGCCTTGCTCCCTCAGCAGTCAACGGTAATCAACTCTCAAAAGTGAATGGTGAACAAACCCCTCCTTCAACCCCCTCAGATCAAACCTCACCTTCTCCAGGGTCAAAAACCCGCCACGTCGAGGCACAGAGTGGAGAAGTTGTCCTCCACCCCAACAAGAGCTGCCTACAAGAGATCAGAGAGGCGAAGGCTAAAACACCTGCCCCCGCTTCCCTGCCCGCAGCTCAGGCTGGTCCGACACTCCAAATATGGCTTCCAGGAGACTGGGCTCCACATCCACATGTAAAACCCCTGAGATTGTACTGAACACTGCCCTCCAAAACCTCTCCAGCTTTGGACAGGACCAAAATATATGAACATGGTTCGCGGGGGGCTCCTCCCACATCACTCACAGACATCCTCCACTCCCTCGAACAGCCGGCTCATCCTTGATTGTGTGAGGTGTATCCTATACATTACCTTCAGCTGTAAAAGCCCCAGCCTCGCACACGAGGCCCAGGCATTCACCCGCCGCAGCACCTCACACCACAGTCCCTCTTCCAGCGCCACCCCCAGCTCTTCCTCCCACCTTGCCTTAATTCCCTCCATGAACACCCTATCCTCCTCCAGAATCCTCCCAGAAATTGCCGATGACCCCCCCGTCTCCAAAACCCCCCCTCCCCGACAACAAACCCATGATGCCCCCTAATCGGCATCCCCCCTGAACCTGCCCCCAGCTTAAGTGTCTCGAAATCTTCAACGTGGTCATCACCACTTGACTCACCGAGTACATTCCCGGGGCCTTCGGCATCACCGCATTTGCCGCCCAATACGAAAACAGCACGTTTGGGAGGCTTACCCCCTCCGCCTGCCGTCCCCTCCGCAGTACCACCCTCCTAATCCTGTATCCAGGCGGCACCAACCAATACTGGTCCCATAAAATTCCTCAAATACTTTATTAATCTGCTCCACAGCCACCACCAACCTCCCCGCCATATCCCGTGCCCAAACTATCTCCTTCGCCACTGCCTCCCTCTGGAGCTGGCCGGCCAGCATACGTCTTCCCTTCTCCCCATATTTGTAAACAGTCCTCCTCACCCTTCTCAACTGACGCACTGCTTTCACAGTGGACAACTGGTTGAACCTCGCCTTCCTCTTAACCAGGAGACCAGGGTCTGAAGGAAATCAGTGTTGGTAGAGAAATGGTGTTGGGAACATTAATGGGATTGAAGGCCAATAAATCCCCAGGACATGATAATTTACATCCCAGAGTACTTAAGGGAGTGGCCCAAGAAATAGTGGATGCATTGGTGGTCATCTTCCAAGATTCTATTGACTCTGGAACAGATTGGAGGGTAGCTAACGTAATCCCACTATTTAAGAAGGTAGAGAGAAAACAGGGAATTATAGACCAGTCTGCCTGATATTGGTAGTGGGGAAAATTCTAGAGTCCATTATAACAGATTTAATCGCAGAGCACTTGGAAAACAGGGGTAGAATCGAACAGAGACAGCATTGATTTATGAAAGGGAATCCTGCTCGACAAATCTACTCGAGTTGATGAGGGGGAGCCAGTGGACTCGGGTCCTTTAGACCTGTAGAAGGCTTTCAACAAAGTCCCACATAAGAGATTAGTGTGTAAAATTAAAATGCATGGGATTGGGAGTAGTGTATTAAGATGGATAGAAAATTTGTTGGCAGACAGGAAACAAAGAGTAGGGATATATGCGTCTTTTTCCAAATGGCAGGCAGTGACTAATGGGGTACCGCAGAGATCAGTGCTGGGACCCCAGTTATTCACAATCTATTAATGATTTATCTGAGGGAACTAAATGTAATATCTCTAAATTTGCAGATGGCACCAAACTGGATTGGAGAGTGAGCTGTGAGGAGGATGAGGAGATGCTTCAGTGATTTGGACAAGTTGAGTGAATGGGCAAATGCATGGTAGAAGCAGTATAATGCGGATAAATATGAGGTTATCCATTTTGGTAGAATAAACAGGAAGGCAGATTGTCTGAATGGCTATAGATTCAGAGAGGGAAATGTGCATCGAGACCTGGGTGTCCTTGTACACCAGTCACCGAAAGTAAGCATGCAGGCGCAGCAGGCAGTAAAGAAAACAAATGGTGTGTTGGCCTTCATAGCAAGGAGAGAGAGAAAGAGATAGAGAAAGAGAGAGACTGAGACTCACAGAAACCTATAAAATTTGAACAGGAGTAGACAGGATAAATGCAGGAAGGGTGTTCCTGATGGCAGGAAAGTCCAGAACTAGGGGTCACAGTCCAAGGATTGACATGAGGAGACATTTCTCCACCTCGAGAGTGGTGAGCTTGTGGAATTTACCACCACAGGAAGCAGAGGAGGCCAAAACATTGTATGTTTTCAAGAAGCAGTTACATATAGCTCAAGGGGAAAGGGATAAATAGATATTGGGGGATGGAAGGTGCGGATCAGATTATTGAGTTGGATGATCCAGCCATGATCATAATGAATGGCAGGCAGGTTTGAAGGGCCGAATGGTCTATTCCTGCTCCTATTTTCTACTATGGGCAGCACGGTAGCATAGTGGTTAGCATTATGGCTTCACAGCGCCAGGATCCCAGGTTCGATTCCCGGCTTGGGCCACTGTCTGTGCGGAATCTTCACCTTCTCCCCATGTCTGCGTGCGTTTCCTCCGGGTGCTCCGGTTTCCTCCTACATGTTCCGAAAGAGGTAATTTGGACATTCTGAATTCTCCCAGTGTAACCGAACAGGTGCTGGAATGTGGCGACTAGGGGCTTTTCACAGTAACTTTATTGCAGTGTTAATGTAAGCCTACATGTGACAATAAAGATTATTATATAGCACATTTAACATAGTAAAATGTCTCAAGGTGCTTTGCAGAAGTTTCAAACAAAATTTGACAGTGCCATGTGAGGAAATGTTAGGACAAGTTACAAAAACTTGATGAAGGAGGCAGGTTTTAAACAGTGACTTAAAGGAGGAGTTATAGAGATGCAAAGAGGTTTCAGGAGAACATTCTAGAATTTAGGGCCTACATAGTTGAAGGCATTTGAGGTTGGAGAGATCAGAGTCAAGGATCCACAAAAAAACAAAGTTCACAGCTTATAGGAGGTAGGAATAGAGCGAGACGTTTAAGAGATTGGGAGGGGCAAGGCCATGGATGAGTTTGTAAACAAGGAAGGAAATTTTAAAATCAAAGCAGAGCCAGATCCTTAGCTAACATAGGCCAGCAAGCACAGAGTGTAGGGTGAACCAGGACTTGGTGGGAGCTAGGATACAACCACAAGTGATTTGGATAAGTTGTTTATCGAGGGTGGAAAATGGGACAAAATGATGACAGTAAATGCCAGTAAATTATTGGGTAGCTCAGAACTGTGAAGCATACATGCCACTTTTTGGGATACCATTTTTCCAGTTTTAATTTTCTTCATCTTTCATTTCTGTTTGTATAGTGGAGATAGTCAGTCTTATAAACAGGACAGAGGACTTTCAGATACACAACCTTAAATTTCTGATGCAAACCAACACTGCCTTGTGAAAAATGATTTCCATCATTCACTTTATAGATGCATATAAATTTCACAGCAGATGACTTCAGCAAGTTTTGGCTTGATACAATGAACTTTAGAAATCTTGTGCTTCAAACATCCACGCTTGCAAGATGTCAAGTTAAACACTATTTACCGACAATCAGTGTTATTATCTGAAATAGTTTGCAACATATGGTTAATGCAGATTTTTTAATCTACCTGCAATTTTCTGTAAACAAGCTGAGGTTATATAAACAGCCATAAATGCACACCTTTTAATAAAAAATTTAACAGGGAGGGTAACCAGAACAGGTAATCAAGTTCCCTCATCTAAATGGGGGGGGGGGGGGGGGGGGGGGGGGGGGGCTCCGGTTTCCTCCCACAGTCCAAAGATGTGCAGCTTAGGTGGATTGGCCATGCTAAATTGCCCTTAGTGTCCAAAAAGGTTGGTTGGATTATGGGGATAGGGTGGGGGGGTGGGCTTAGGTAGGATGCTCTTTCCAAGGGCCGATGCAGACGCGATGGGCCAAATGGCCTCCTACTGTACTATTAATTCTATGAATCATTAAATGTAAACGTCGCCCAGTCGCAGAGGATCATAGACTGCACTCCCCTTTGAGAGAGAGCTGACTGGTGATGATTTAACCCGAGGGTCATCACACCGCAGGTGAGGGGCAGGGTTGAGAAGGCAGTGCCTTCATGACTAACCTCAGCTGGTACAGAAATTGAACACGCACTGTTGCCGTCACTCCGCATCACGAACCAATTGAGCTAACCAACTAATAGTTTGGGTCCTAGATAAAGAAGATTCAGAGCTGCAAACACAAGGTACAATTCAAGGAATCATGCTATCAAGAATCTACATAAATACTTAATTTTGTCAGAGCAAGCTGAATCAAGCAATACTAAAGATTACAGTTTCCAGTCACAAAGGATTTTCTTTTTTTAATAACAAAGCCTTGAACAGGATTTCTCAACAGTGCATCGTATCAAAGACTACCCGCAACCAATCAACATGTTTTCTTCTTCCAAATTTAAAAACCACAGACTTTTCTGAGACAGTATTTGTCTAAACCTTTTGAACAAAACACCTCTGGAACTGCATATTAAATAATTCCTCTGATTTGCTCCTACAAATTAAAAACTCATATGGACTGTCAATGATTATAGAAACATTTAGTCACCTGATGCTGAGAGAATAGGACTCATTTGACATCTGTTTACAACCAGAGCAATTTAATGGAAAACTTTGAATTATTTAAGCTTAAAAAAAGACAGGAGCTGCAATTGTAGACATGAAAATATTAGAAACAGCTTTTACTGACTAACTTAAAGACAAAATTGTCAAAACGTTTTTGTACAAATATTTAAATGTTTCATGTTCCAGAAAAGCTAAAAGCACATAAATGCTTTGGTAGCTTACATGTTGCACAAACATAATATAAAGTGAATAAATGCAAGATATGAGGACAAGAAAGAGTATGTTGGTGAGGGGGAACACCTAATTTATATAAGTGAAACATTTGAAGACCACACGTTCAAACAGGTTACACTGTTCTGAAAGCAGTAAAAAGGCATTTCAAGGTGAACCCAAATTTCGAAATAAAACAAAAGCCAGCATTGCAAACAAATTTTGCTGTGGAAACAAAGTCAGGCTCAATTCAATACAAAAAGTTGGGAAAGGGAAGAATGGTCTGAATATTATCTCAATTATTTTTATCACTCCAAAAATCTAAGATTTGATTTAATAAGAAAGAGACTTTTGATTGGAAAATTCAGTGATTGGGGAATATATTTTATTCTTAAAAATTAGATCATGAATATAAAATTACATTTTCCTTGGTGCAGCAGTTATCTTTAATTGAACATGTTTTGTACAGGCAATTTAATTAACTGGTGGATCTTCTCTAACGAATACTATATATAGGTGGCACAGTGTGGCTATACTCAGTTTATGTTGAACTACAGAGGAATTAACACAAGATCAGTCAGCAAGTGTTCATGAGACAATGAGTATCCTAACAGAAAGAATCTTTTAAATAGCTCACTAAAAATAAAAACAAAGAGAACACCATATATTTTTTAAAGACTGTGTTTTACACCATTATGACTATTTACAAGCGCATAACCAAATCCACCACATTGCAGGAGACTGATCAGTCCAGAGAAGTTGCCAACAGTAAGTGTGGTGTACAGAATATATCTTCAGCTACTTCTGTATGATTTTAGTGCTGCTGGTTGCCAACAGAGGCCTTGCACAGATAGCAACTAACATAAGCTAAAGTCACCAGTTTAAAAATATATATTTTTAAAGTGGAGAACACCCACTTAGAAAGAAGATAAGGTACTTATATATTTGATTTCACCTTCGCCTAGCCCCGATAGTTCAGTAACAAGCTTATATAAAATATATGCAGTTAAGGATAACTGCTGCACAAAAGGACTGTCATTTTATATTTGGAAGTCAATCATTTCATTTCATAGAATCGCTGGAATGTGGCAACTAGGGGCTTTTCACAGTAACTTAATTTGAAGCTTATTTGTGACAATAAGCGATTTTCATTTCATCCTATAATAATTTGCGAAGCTAGAACGGAAGCTGGTTGCCTTACAGTACTGTACTTCTTCTGTACTACAGCATGACTATTGGTGGGAGGCTGTAATTACAGACAATTCCCATTATAAATATAGATGGGAATATGCAAAGGAAAGGGTTGATTGAGAAAATGTCCACAGAAACAAGATTACTATAACAATCAATTATTTTTTCTGTTCCAATAAATAACACTCTGTTTTGACACCGACATCAGCACTTAGTGTGTGATAATTTGTTGCAACAACAACATGTATGCTAACTAAACAGCCACAGTAGCATGCACATCTGCAGTGTATTGGACTCCACTTTGCAGCCAGTTCACATGGTGATGAAATAACAGCAATCTGATCATGATTGAATTTTGCATTCAGTTTGAGGGTGAGAAGAGTGTATTAAATTTAAATAATCGCGGGCAGCATGGTGGAGCAGTGGTTAGCACTGCTGCTTCACGGCGCGGTGGTCCCAGGTTCGATCCCGGCCCTGGGTCACTGTCCGTGCGGAGTTTGCACATTCTCCTCATGTTTGCGTGGGTTTCACCCCCACTTCCCAAAGATGTGTAGGGTAGGTGGATTGGCCACACTAAATTGCCCTTAATTGGAAAAAATGAATTGGGTATTCTAAATTTATAGAATTGTTTTTTAAAAAATAAGGGCATTTATAAGGGCATGAAGATAGAGCTGGCTAAAGTGAACTGGGAAATTAGCATAAGGATCTGTCAGTAGAGTATATACCCAACCTGTTCAACCTTTCTTAAGATAAGACCTACATGCCAGGAATGAGCCAAGTCAGCCTTCCCTGAACTACTCTAATGCAATTATATATTATTTTAAAATAAGGAGACCTAAACTGCACATAGCCCACCAATGTAGTTTTATCAAGGCTCTGTACAACTTCAGTAAAACTTCTCCACTTTTGTATTCCATTCTCCTCGCAATAAACCAACATTCTATTTGCCTTCTTAATCACTTGTTATAACTTCATACTAACTTTTTGTGATTCATGTACCACGACACTAGAGCCCTCTGCACCACTGAGTTCTGCAATCTCTCTTCATTTAAATAACATAATGCTTTTCTATTATTCCTACCGAAGTGGACAATTTCAGATTTACCCACATTATATTTCATCTGCCAAATTCTTGCCCACTCACTTGATCTATCTATTATCCTTTGCAGACTCCTTACCCCCTCTTGACAACTAATAATAATAACCTTTATTGTCACAAGTAGGCTTACATTAACACTGCAATGAAGTTACTGTGAAAAGTCCCTAGTCACCACATTCCAGCGCCTGTTCGGGTATACGGAGGAGGAATTCAGAATCTCCAAATTACCTAACAGCACATCTTTCGGGACTTGTGGGTGGAAACCGGAGCACCTGGAGGAAACCCACGCAGACACAGGGAGAACGTGCAGACTCTGCACAGACAGTGACCCAAGTGGGAATCAAAACTGGGACCCTGGCGCGTGAAGCAACAGTGCTAACCACTGTGCTACCATGCCTTGATTACTTTTCTTTCTATAGGGGAAGACCACAGCCAGGACAAAAAAGGTCAAAGTGTAGGTGAATTGCATAAGTATAGTTTTCTTTAAATTCATCATCACATATTTTCAACAATGGTGCACGAATAATTGTTCTAGCATTGCCAAATCTTCCCTGTAATAAGAGATGAATTCAACATAATAAAACTTGTATGATGTCACATAAAGGGTTGTGTACACAACTTGAGATTTCAGCGAGAGCAACAAATAATCTTGCCATTGGTTAACATTCTACTCTACTTTCTCGGTTCTATGGCCAGAGGAGATGTGGGTGGCACAGTCGCACAGTGGTTAGTACTGTTGCTTCACAGCGCCCAGGGTCCCAGGTTCGATTTCTGGCTTGGGTCACTGTCTGTGCGGAGTCTGCACGTTCTCCCTGTGTCTGCGTGGGTTTTCTCCGGGTGCTCCGGTTTCCTCCCACAAGTCCCGAAAGACGTGCTGTTAGGTGAATTGGACATTCTGAATTTACCCTCTGTGTACCCGAACAGGCACTGGCGTGTGGCTACTAGGGACCTTTCACAGTAACTTAATTGCAGTGTGTTAATGTAAGCCTATTTGTGACAATAATAAAGATTATGTGCACCAATAAACACAATTTAGTTTTGTTCATGATAAAATTTTTCAGATTATGATGTCACATGGTGGGTGATAATAGTGAACTCTATAAGACAAATTCTAAAAGGAGCTTAGGAGGATGTTCAGGGGCAATGTTCAAGAATGATCCCTAGTTTAAAGATGTGCCAGCAATGGCTCAGTTGGTGGTACAGGAGGTTGTGGGTTCAAGTGAAATACTGAGGAAGTACTGCACTGTCAGAGGTGCTGCCTTTTGGATGAGATTCTAAAAGTGAGGCACATCTGCCTTCGCAGATGGTTGTAAAAGGCACCATGGCATTATTTTGAAGGAGAGTAGGGAGGTTCTCCTTAGTGCACTGGTCAATATTTAGGCCTCCAGCAACATCACAATAGCAAATTATCTGGTCATTTTTACATTGCTGTTTACAGCAGTTTGTGGTGCACAAATTATCTGCCATGTTTCTGACATTACAACAGTGACTGCACCTCAAAAGTACTTAATTAGCTGTAAAGTGCTTTGGGACATACATCCAATGCTTACAAAAGGCACAATACAAGTGCAAGTGCAAGAGGGGGCCAGTTTAGTTCAGTTGGCTGGACGGCTGGTTTGTGATGCAGAGGGAGGCCAACAGCACACAGGTTCAATTCCCGTACTGGCTGAGGTTATTCAGCAAAGGCCCCGCCTTCTCAACCTTGCTCTCGTCTTAGGTTAAATCACCACCAGTCAGCTCTCCCCTCAAAGGGGAAAGCAACCTATGATCATCTGGGACAATGGTGACTTTACTTACTAGAAGTGCAAGTCTTTCTTTTCTTTAAAAGGAGAATCTCAGTCACTTAGAGATGCTTAGAGCTGGATCCATTTACTCTGAAGAGTATAAATTGCAGTTAGTGATAAGAAGCATCCAGGCATCATGTGTGGGGCAGGTTGGGTGGACCTGTAGGTATTTCCTGGCCCATCATTTTCATACGTTATTATGTATCTTGTAAAGGAAAGAACAACTGGCAGAAAATCCTTTCCCGATAAAACAGGTATTATACCGGAAAAATAAATTTGCCACAAATAATTCAAACCAATTCCTTCTATTATAGAGCAGCCTGGTGTCAAAGATCTTTCATCACTCAAATCATCACATGCTCAGTCCCCTGCTGTATCCAAAATAAAGCGAAGATAGAATCTAGCAAAAAAGCTTTGCTGAATGCAGCCTCCAGGGTAGAGTTTCCATTAGAAGTGATTAATATTTGATGGAAGCTCCTGAAAAGCTAATGCCTATCTGGTGACCAATTTAAACACTTTTGAAGTTCAAGGCCAGCATGTCTAAAAAAACACTCATGTTTACAAATAAAAGTCTCAATTTTATATAGCAAACAGCACCAATTTTTGATTTGTAGTAAATCTGACACGGCAATACTAAAAAAGACTTAAGACTATTAGCCCAAATAAACATGAATAATTTACAAAATACACAAAATGTATTTGTTGCTCAATTATATCACCTCAGTTCTTGTGAAGTAAGTAGCAAAGTAGGAACAGGAAGCAGTAAGCCATTCAGACCCTCAAGCCTGGCCAGCCATTTTATGAGATTATGGCTGATTTGTGCCTCAACTCCATTTAACTGCCTTTATTTCATGTTCCTTGGCATAGTCACCTGATATATTTTCCAAACAAAACTATCAAACATAGTCTCAATCGACAAATCACCTACATTTCTTTGAAGGGGAAGAAGGAAATTCTGCACTGTAAATTCTATGAAATCTGCACTGTAAATTCTATGAAATCTATGGAAGAATGTTCCAGATTCCCACTATCTTGTGTAAAAGTCTTTTGTAATTTTACTCCTGAAAGATTTCCCTCTAATTTGATTGTCCCACCTCATTCAAAATTCCCCCACCAGAGAAGTTTCTCTGCATTCAACCTGTGAAATTTCTTAATTTTTAAAAACCTTGATTCAACTTTTGAAACTTAAGGAACAAAAAAAAGTTTACACGACTTAACCTTTTATCATTCTGGCAAACCTGTGCTGACTCCATCAAAGACCAATATAGATTTCCTAAGGTGCAGTACCCAAGTTTGAAGAAAGCACTCCAGATGAGGGCTGATCAAGGCTCCATCAGGTTAGGAATACCTTCCTCCTCCTTCTACTTTAGCTCCCTTTGAAATAAAAGCTAACATTCTTTTAACTATTATTAAATATTATCATTACCATTTCTTTTTTTATATAAATTTATATCAATTTATAATACCCAATTATTTATTTATTTTTTCCAATTAAGGGGCTAGTTTAGCTCAGTGGGCTAGACAGCTGGTTTGTAATGCAGAGCAAGGCCAGCAGCGCGGGTTCAATTCCCGTACCAGCTTACCCGGACAGGCACCGGAATGTGGCGACTAGGGGTTTTTCACAGTAGCTTCATACTGATGACAATAAAAGGTTATGATTAAACTATTATTATTATTAATTTAGCGTGGCCAATCCACCTAACCGGCACATAGAACATATAGAACATAGAACGATACAGCGCAGTACAGGCCCTTCGGCCCACGATGTTGCACCGACATGGGAAGTCAAAAAACAAAGCCATCTAACCTACACTATGCCATCTTTGGGTTGTGGGGGTGAAATCCACGCAGGCATGGGGAGAATGTGCAAACTCTACACGAACAGTGACCCAGGGCCAGGATTCGAACCCGGGTCCTCAGCGCTGCAGTCCCAGTGCTAACTACGCCACATGCCGCCTCTTTTAACTATTTCTGATTACTTTTTGTGTCAATGCTTTCGCTTTTAGTAATTTATGCACAGGACTATCAAATTGTTTTGTTCCTTTATAGTTTCTAGTTTGTCACTATTAATATTTTGATTGGGCTTTCTTGGGTATCCCAAAGAGATGACATCATACTCCCTACATTAACTCCATCTGCCAGTTTCCCACTCACATAATCTGCATTGTAACTTTCAGCTTCCATCTGCACAATTTACTTTGCCTCCTAATTTAGTGTCTTCTGGAAACTTGGACACACAACTATCTGTTTCATCATCCAGGTAATTAATAAGACTAGTGGAAAATGGAGACCCTAATATAGATCCCCAGGGAACACTCATCACATCCCACCAGAGTACACGCCCTTTTCCCAAAAGCAAAATATTGCAGATGCTGGAAATCTGAAATAAAAACAAAGATTGCTGGGAAAACCCAGCAGGTCAGGCAGCATTCTGTGTGGAGAAACAGCAAATGGATCGAGTTTTCAGGTTGAGTGACCTTTTAGATGAGCACTTGCAACGCCATAGCATGTAAGGCTATGGAGCAAGTGTTGGAAAATGGGATTAGAATAGATAGTTGGTGCAGACACGATTGTCCGATGGGCCTCTTTCTGTGCTTATGACCATGATCCTATGACTTCATCGGAACTGAAGAGATAGAAAGAAATGTGTGGCTTATAAACCAGTGGAAGGAGGGAGAGGCAGAAGAACAAAAGGGAAGCTCTGTAATAGGGAGGGCGGCAGTGGAGATTAAATAACAAAATATTTTACAATGCAACAGTCAAAGAGAGTGGTAATTGGTATAGCAAACACACAAGACGTGTCCAAATGAGGTGTGAATAGCTACTTAAAAATCATTTGAATGCAGCAGGAAGGGATAAAGAAACAAGTAAAGACTCAGCAAAACAAAAAAAGGAAAAGAAAACATTGAACAAAATTAAAACACAGATTATGATCTAAAGTTGCTAAGTCCAGGAAGCTGTAGAGTGCTGTAGAGGGTTAAGGCCCATAAGGCCAGACCGTTAGACACCAGTTAAGTTTTGTTATAGGGGCTAAGGCACATGCATGTATATATTTGTTCACACTAAGCTGTAGAGTGTTGAGTTGAAAGACAAGGGGCGCGATTCTCCGCTCCCGTTGGGAGAATCGCCTGGGTCGCCAAATTTTCCCACTATGCCGGTCCGACGCCCTCCTGCGATTCACAGAAGCGGCCAGACCGGCACAATTGCGTTTTGCACGGTGCGGTACAGTGAATCGCCCGAGACAGCCAAAATGGCGATTCACCGGTACCCCCGTGATTCTCCGGCCCGGATGGGCAGAGCGGCCAGCCCAAAACGGCGGGTTCCCCCTGGCGCCGTCCACACCTGGTCGCTGCCGGCGGGAACAGTGCAGGAACGCTGGGGGAGCGGCCTGCGGGGGGGGGGGGGGGGGGGGGGGGGGGGGGGGGGGGGGGGGGGGGCGAGGGGGGATCCTGCACCGGGGGGGGCCTCAAATGGGGTCTGGCCCGCGATCGGTGCCCACCGATCGTCGGGCCGGCCTCTCTGAAGGAGGACCTCCTTTCCTCCGCAGCCCCACAAGATCCGTCAGACATCTTCTTGCGGGGCGGACTCGGAGAGGACAGCAACCACGCATGCGTGGGTTGGCGCCGGCCAACCCGCGCATGAGCAGGTGACGCCAGTTATGTGGCGCCGGCCGCGTCATGTATGTGGCGCTGCCTTTACGCGGTGCCAAGGCCTGGCACGCGTAAATGACGCAGCGCTCTTCCTAGCCCATTATCGGGCCCTGAATCGGTCGGGATAGGGGCCGTTTCGCGCCGTCGTGAACCTCGACGGCGTTCACGACGGCGCGAACACTCTGCCTCCATTTCGGAGAATCCCGCCCAAGGTGCTGTTCCTCGATCTTGCATTGAACTTCACTGGAACACTGCAGCAGATGGTGGACAGATAGATCTCTCAAAATATTTAACCAGATTAATCAGACATGACCTACCTTTCACAAATCCATGCTAATTTTCTTATTACAATTGCAAGCCGATACAAACACTCTGCTAGACAAACTAAAATTATATTTCATAAGTATATTTATTGGCTTTGTGGAAAACCACGGCATAAAATGAAGTTAAGGGAATTTCCACATCCAATCTGTTCTTCAAATGTCATATGTGTTTTATATAACAAAATTACAACAGTAGATTGAATGGAGAAAATAAATATTGTTTAAAATAAGGATGCTTTGTAGTTTGCATGTCACAATATCACAAATCTAGGCAGCAATTCAAAAATGAATGCAAGTCTCAGTTGGTTTGTATCCTTCAGGTAAAATACAGATGACACATTTGGAAATCAATTCACTGAGTTATAACTGCATGTGATACACTTACCACAGTGAAACAGGACAAGTTCAAGTATACAATGCTGTAAGGCAAATCTGAAGTACAAATCAGGCATCCTATATAGAATTAGATGTGTCATCAGTTCAAAAACACTCAGAAGGGCCACAAGCATAAGTTCTTTAAGGCAGCACAAAGAAATCTTGGTGCGATCTCATTTATTCAAATACTGGTTACATATCTGAATGTATTTTTAAACTTTGAAGCTAAATATTAAAATCTGACCCAGAAAGTATCTCACGATATTTCACTGAATTTGTTACTTCCTGGACTGAAACAATAATCTTGATTGAAGACTTGCCACGCACTCAAAACATTTTCACAATTTTCCACTGACGTAACTGGCCAGGGGTATGTACATCGTACCCCACCTCTCCTGGGGTGATGAGCTCAGGCCACACACAACGTCCACCCATTCTACACCTCCCCCCTCTCTGGCCAGCCCAGACGACCCCTCTCACCCATCTGACAGAGTACCGAGGCAGGTTGTAACAGGGTAAACAAATATATACATACATGTGCCCTAGCCCCTATAACTAAACTAAACTGGTGTCTAACGTTCTGGCCTTACGGGCCCCCAGGTGGTACATCAGGAGTGGAGGTGGCCTGCTGCGATTCCCGCCCTGCGATCTGGGGCCCCATTGGCAGCCGTCTTCTGGGGCTAACGGGCCTGGCTGAGCCCAGCTGCTGCTCGGTGTCCCTGGGTGACATGATGCCGCCCTGTTCTGCTCGCTGCTCACCAGATGCGCCAGGGATCGGGGGGGGGGGGGGGGAATACCAAGTGCACCTTCCTCTTTCAGGGTGCCTGATGGCCCTTGGGCTACTCCATGGGACGTGGCGTGAGCGGACTATTCCCGGAGGCTGCTGCGCCACCTGGCCCTGCCAGTCCTGAAAGCCCGCTCTGGTCTCAACTAGGGTGTGCATGATGATGGTCATGGCGCACAGGGAGTGGGCCATTCCATCTGGGACTGTGCCACATCATGCTGTGACTGTACCACCAGCTTCTGGATCTGTGACACATCAGCCAGTGACTATGCCATCTCCCTCTGAAATTGTGCCACCTCTGTGTCTGTGTCTATTCGGATAGGGCCTGGGCAACGCTGCCGACGTTCTCAGTCATGACCCGCTGTGACTGAGCCACGCTCAGGAGTACTGCTGCAACGCCTAGGTGGCTCTGGCACATGGCTGCCTGTGAGAGGGCAGCCCTGTCCTGGGCATCAGCCAGCGCCTGCACAGAATGCCCCAGTCCTTGGACATGCTGCTCCATAGCCTTTGCCCCCAATGCCTCCACCGCGGACGCTACCTGTGCGGTGTTGGCCTGGGTGGCAAGTATGGTCGGCATCACCACCTGCTCCTGCACGCGGTTGGACACCTCCAACTGCACCTGCAGGTGCTGGATGCTCACCGAGGTGAGCGTCTCTGGTGGAGGGTGTTGGAGACAGCTGTGACGGAAAGTCTGGGTCATCCCCAGATTCGAGCTCCAGGTGTCCTGGGTTTCGGGTCGAGGGCTCCTACCCGTACTGATAGGCACATGGTGGGTCCTCAGGTTGTGGCACTGACTTGGGGGTAGTGACATCAGAAGGACCTGCCCCATCACCAGCAGGTCTTGCAAGACAAGACAAAACAAGACGCATGATTAGAAGGCGGGCCGGGGGGAAGGGGGTGGGCGTGGCAGACGTGTTACGGGTCTCACTTCCTTGCCCGTGTCCGACCTCCACTCCGGCGACTTCCCTTTCTTCTGGCCCGCCAACCACGTCCCAAGGCCCTCTGCTCAGCCACGGTGAGGTGCTGCAGGTCCGGCGGTCGCCCCCCAGTTTCCATTCGCTCCCGGCGGTTATGGGCGGCATTCTCCTTGTGTGTGAGTGTGTGTGTGCATGGGGTGGGGTGGCCTCAGTGGCCAGGGTATCCGGCCATGCTGACCGGTATGGGTGCCGGCATGTGATGCAAGGTCGGGGTTCGGCCGCTCTCTGTGTGGGGTGGGGTTTGGTGCCAGGGGCACAGTGCTGCCTACTCACCCTGGCCGTCCCGAGGAGGTTGTGCAGTTTTGTACAGCACTGCATGCCGGTTGGGAAGCTGTTGTTCATGGTGCTGACGGCCTCTGTCATCTGAGCCCAGGCAGGGCGAATGGCAGCAGCTGGCAGCCTCCTTCCCGGGCTGGGGCCAGGGTTGCCTACCTCTCCTCCACGTCGTCCAGGAGGGTCTCCATAGAACATAGAACGATACAGCGCAGTACAGGCCCTTCGGCCCACGATGTTGTACCGACATGGGAAGTCAAAAAACAAAAGCCATCTAACCTACACTATGCCATTATCATCCATATGCTTATCCAATAAACTTTTAAATGCCCTCAATGTTGGCGAGTTCACTACTGTTGCAGGTAGGGCATTCCACGGCCTCACCACTCTTTGCGTAAAGAACCTACCTCTGACCTCGGTCCTATATCTATTACCCCTCAGTTTAAGGCTATGTCCCCTCGTGCTTGCCATTTCCATCCGCGGGAGAAGGCTCTCACTGTCCACCCTATCTAACCCCCTGATCATTTTGTATGCCTCTATTAAGTCTCCTCTTAACCTTCTTCTCTCTAACAAAAACAACCTCAAGTCCATCAGCCTTTCCTCATAAGATTTTCCCTCTTGGTGTCTGTGAACCTTGGTGCCGCGCGTCTTGCTGCCATCTTGTTAGCCGGGATGGTGTGTGGGGGAAGGGAAGTGTGTATATGCGGCTGCAGCTTGTCAGCCTCCTGTGTGTCAATTGCAAATCTGGCATCATTTCTCATTGGAATCAATTGTTTTACGTGGCGCTGGTGCTAGCCCCTTAACAGTCGTTGAATCGGTCCAGGTGTTGCTGTTGTGGAAGTCCATGAATCCTGCCCTGGCATCAACACTTAGTCTCAGGAATGGAGAATCCAGCCAATTTGTACACTGCACCCAGGATTCAAATTTACTACACTTCAAGCTGACAGCATCACGATTGGGAAGGTCAACTTCATTCCTCCCAAATTCAGGAATTACAAGGTCTAGAGAAGCTTGTGACTGTTGCCCAAGATGAAACAAACATAAAGTTGGTGGATGGTTCTAATTTCTCTGTTCGGCTCAAAACTGCACTAGATATTTCAATTACTGACTATGCTATCAAGGAACTTGCTTTTCCCGAAGCCGAAACGTTTCTGGAGGGTGTTTCTCATTTGTCGCTTCCTTCCCAAGGTGGTTACTCCTTGCAGATGTTGAGGTTCTTGTATAATTCACCCAAATGGACATCCACTATGTGAGAGGTTAGCCGTTGATAGGCTATTTGTATCAAGCATTGATCTGACCCTGGTCTCATTTACAAAAGCTAATTTCCCAAACTTTGACGTCTTGTTGCGAAGAGATCGATTACAGTCTTCCTTCCTTGCTCTCCCAGTATAACATTTATCCTCATATCCTCAAATCAGTGGTCACGATGCAAGTGGCTCACACAACAAGCTGGGACATTAATCATCAGATCTGGAACATATCAAACTCTATTGTGCTTCATTTCCTCAGACAAAACTGCATATTATTCCAAGATCTAAGCATTTCTTATCCACACCAGCTATAATCTCAAACTGCTAGATTCCTTCATTGCTACAACCAGGCTACCATACAGTTACCTCTGCTTTCTCTGCTTCCCCTCCATCTTCTTCCAATGACCTCAGTCCTAAATTGAAACCACTTGCAGTTTCTCTCCTGTCAGTTTCCTAACTCTTTCTATCATATCTTTAAACAGACCAGTCACCTGTTCACTCCCTAGAGCCTATACCCATTCCAATTACTCAATCAACTGTCCTTGCTTCCACAGCAACATTGTTAACAATTCATTTTCCTCTGGCAATTTTGTCCTTGCCTTAAAAACCAATATTATCATCCTACATTTAAAAAATCTCTTTTCTCCATAACGTCCTTGACATATGGCTGAATTCCACTGTGTCCATAGATGCTACAACCTCCTGCTCAAATTCTTCAGTCTGGTTTCCACCCACCTCACAGCACCAAAACATCTTGAGCTGTGGTTGAATTAATCAAAATCATCCTCTCTATGGCATTTGCCTGCTGATAATGCCATCTTCCTCTACGGGTTCTCCTCCATTACACAGCGGCATTTCTACCTGGCAGCAAGAATCCATGCATGTTCAGGGGTGGCTTTTCTTCCCTCCCTCTAACTTTCATTTTCAGAATCCATCAAGGATCTCTCCGTTGGACCCTGTTCTTACGTCACATGAAATGCCTTGGTGACATAGTCTGTAGCTTCCATATGTAAACTGATGACAGCAATCTTTATCTTTCCACCACATCTTAACTTCACAACCACAACAATGCTGCTACGTTGCCTCTCCAAACAGGTTTTGGATGACACAAATCACAATTCACATGTACAACAGTAAGACTTAAGCCAGAGTTTCCAGTGCCTGACTTACTACGGCCCCATGCTACTTATACCATCCTCATTGTTGCTTTCTTAAACTAAACTAGAAACTACAAAATTCAACCATGACAATCTTTCCCATCACCATGTCTGCTTATTTCCACCTCTACAAATCACCCGTATTCATCGTAGCACAGCAGATTCTACAGATAAACATCTGTATTTAATGCTCTCCTGCTGGCTTTTCTTATCTAACTTCCAAAAAGTGTAATCTATCTGTTTTTCCAACTCAACTTCTCATCTATATTGATTTCAGATTGCAACTCCTACCCTCTGCCACCCCACACCCCAACAGCCACCACAAACCTCAAGCATCGCCTCTAACCTCCTCGGCTCTACAATAATGTTCAGTGCCACCTGACATTATCCCTTCAACTGCTCACTTTAAAAACAATTTCCAATTAAGGGGAAATTTAGCGTGGCCAATCCACCTACCTTGCCCATCTTTGGGTTGTGGGGGTGAGGCCCATGCAGACACGGGGAGAATGTGCAAACTCCACATGGACAGTGACCCAGGGCCAGGATCAAATCTGGATCCTCGGCGCCGTGAGGCAGCAGTGCTAACCACTCTGCCACCATGTTGCTCTACCTCAACTGTTCATCATGCCCATACTCACTAACCTTCTCTACACATTGATAACTCCCACTGCAAATGTGCACTTCCACAATGAATTCCTACTCTGCCTGATATACCATCTATAGTACTTACTCATTACCCTATCAAATCTCTTTCACTATGCAGTGATTCTACTTCAATTATCATTCAAACCCCAAATCCTGAATTCTATTCTATACATTACTCTTCCCAAACTGTTCATACCCTACACACATCATACATTTCACTTCCTCAATCCTCCAACCTTCTTACACCATTCCCAAATTGTCACAAACCAACTCTTCTGAAATATTATATCCTCATACTTACTGACACAACTACCACAGCATGCCCACTTCCTTATAAAATATTTCCTTCAACTTCCTATTGGCAATACAGGAGATCTATAGTAAAGTACTATGTAGAGCAAAACAAAAGTTACCATAGTCCCAGAGGACCATAGGCTGCTCCCCCTTTTGAGAGAGAGTTGACTCGCGGTGATTTAACCAGAGGGTCACCATACCTCAGGCGAGGGACAAAGTTGAGAACACAGGGTCTTTATGGTAATCTCAGCCAGTGAGGAAATTGAACACGTGCTGTAGAGAGCACAGTTTGTGGTTACAGGAAAATATTATACTATTCTCATTACAACTGTGTTTGCTTAATGTTCTACATTATGCATACTTGCCATTATACTTAGCTTTGGTCTCCTGAAGTTAGGTGCCACTGCAATATTCTGCACGTCATGGAAGATGATTGAACTTCAAAGGGACTTGGGTGTCCTAGTACATGAGTCACGGAGGAAGGAAAAGTGTGCTTATGACAGGTGTCGGGGAGAAAATACAGTTGAGAATCATGAGCAATAGAGAAAGTTCAGAGGGGAGGTGAAAATGCACATTAGAGAGGTGAAGAGGGATTATAAGACTGGAAGCCAACATAAAGGGCGATCCCAAAATCTTCTACAGGCATATAAATAATAAAAGGGTGGTAAAAGGAGTAGGACCGATAGGGAACCTAAAGTCTAATTTACACATGGATCTGGGGGCATGGCTGAGGTATTAAGTTAATTCTTTGCATCCGAATTTACCAAGGAGAAAGATGCTACTCAAAGACATGGTGACAGACAAGGAAATGTTGTCCCTAGAAGGGTTCAAGATTGAGAAGAAAGAAGTGTTGAATAGACTGTCAGTACTGAAATTTGACAAAGCACAGGGACCGGATGAGATGCATCCAAGGATATTGAAGGAAGTGAGAATGGGAATTGCAGGGGTGCTGGTCATAATGTCACAAAGCACGCTGATGCTATTTGCAACAGTATCCCAACTTGGAACACTGGATTGTAGGGGTGTATAGCTTTATTTTACTTTTGTGGGAAACCCCAATGAGAATAAACAGCCCAATTGCAACAATTATTAAAGACTATTTATTAAAGTAAAGACAAATACACACAAACAGGACTATACTCTCACATAATTAAGTTGCATGAAATACTAAACACACCGTTTATATAGAAGGTGCCCCGCATATATTATGAAATATATCTATGATACCGGAACTCTGCAAGACTGCTCTTGTTCCCCAAACAACATCCAACTGAATAACCAGCATAGTTATTGTGTGGTATCATAGTTACCACACAATACAGGGATGATACTCAAATCTGGGAACTGTTTTTTCCTGGTGCAGCAAAGATAATTTAAAACTGCTGTTATGAAGGTTTTCTGCCCTGCCTTGGGTCGAAGACTTAGAAATGGCTTGGCTCTAAGACTTAGAAATGTGTATGCTGTAAACTTGGCCTTCAGGCTTGGTGACTGGAAACTGGCCAATCAGTTCTTTGAGCACCCTCCGTCATTCAATGAGATCATTGTTGATCTTCTACTTCAACACAATTTTCCTGCACTATCCCCGTATTGCTTTATGTTTTTCCTACTTAAAAATCTATCGATCTGAGTCTTGAACGTACTCAATGACTGAGCCTCCACAACTCTCTGGGGTAGAGCATTCCAAAAGATTCACCACTCAGAGTGAAGAAACTCCTCTTCATCTCAGTCCTAAACACCTGCCTCTTATTCTGAGACTTCTGGGGGTTCCAGAACACCCACAGCCAGGGAAACATCCTTCCTGTTGAGCCCTCTCTCTCAATCTCTTTCCAGAACGTGCTAAACTACATGTGTTTTAATAATGGTGATGGTGTATCACAGTGTGTTTACTGCACAACTACTATGTTAAAAAAAGCAAATCCAAAATGTACATGTATCAAAATATTAATTTTAACTCGGACACCAAACATTCAGTATTTCAATAATGATTCAAGTACACTTTGATTAACAGTGAATTGGATTTGAGATTTACATTCTGAACAAGTGTGGTTTCCAAAAGGAGTTGAACCTCAGTGTCAATTGGACAATTACTCCCACTACTGGCGGTTAAAAAACATTCATCTTAAGTGCAAGTTCCCAAGTGTGATTATGCTGTGCTGCAAAAGTACAATGCAAAACTGTTTCACCAAAAGCGAGAGTGGCAATAAACGCTGCCTGTCATGGCACATGTGTCTAAATACAATAAGAGAACTTGTTTAAGTTTCTAAAAAAGAAAAAAAGATTTTTGGCCTATGTGGTAGTATGCATTAGGGGTCATGTGGGACTGGGAAGCCGTGATGTCATTGGCTGACAGATCCCTGGTCCTGGTTGGCTGTTGATCTCTAGCTCCGCCCTGAAGGCGGAGTATAAGAACCAGGAATTCTCCCCGCAGCTCCAGTCTGTTGCTGAACTGCGGGGAATGAGTCACGCTTAATAAAGCCTTAGTGGGAAGGATGGACACATGGTAAAAGCAGCGGTTTGATTTTCTCAATCTCGGTGACAAAGAAGCATTAGCTCCTTACACTTGTCCCATCCAGAAGACAGGAAGGAAAAAATATATATCTACGTCAACCTGGTTACTTTATAAAATTATCAATTAATTTTTTTAATGGACAAAAGCCGACATGCCTGAACCAGCCATGGCTCATACCACTGGGATTTCAAACCTTTAGTAGCCAGCAGGGATCTTGTTACATTTAATGAGGTGCAAATGCCCCAGGTGACTGCAGAAAATCACTGAAAGAAATGCACTGACACCCTTTACATTTCTAGGGCAGAGCTCTGACTACAGAGACTCTGTCTGCAAGGTCAAGACGGGCCTGACTCCTATATTAAACATCAAGATTTCCAGACCTGGAAAAATCCATCCTTTGTCCAAAACCCAGGAGAAGTGGTGGGATGTATGTCACATGACTTCCCCATGCTGTTTGAACCTGCAAGATCGCCAGGCAGAAAGAAATCAGGCAGTCCACCAATTTACCATCAGATAGCAGCAGAAAGAGCTCTGTCCAGGTAAATTGCCTGGCCCTCATCTACACTGTGTGGAGATGCCGGCATTGGACTGTGGTGAGCACAGTAAGAAGTCTTACAACACCAGGTTAAAGTCCAACAGGTTTGTTTCGAATCATTAGCTTTCGGAGCACAGCTCCAATTCACCTGAGGAAGGAGCTGTGCTCTGAAAGCTAGTGATTTGAAACAAACCTGTTGGACTTTAACCTGGTGTTGTAAGACTTCTTACTGTGCTCATCTACACTGTGAACGACTGGAAACACTAGAACTCCTGCATCAGTGCCTAGAAGACTAATTGATGTGTGTGTGCCTTCTCCCATTGTGGAAGTCTTTGCTTTTGGAAAGACTGATCACCCAGCAACAGTTTCTGCCTGCTACCCTCCGAGAGATTTTGGATTCTGGACTCTCGCACGAATCCATAACTCTGATTTTTATTGTGGTCTTGCCCACAATAAAAAGGGGCTGGTTTAGCACACTGGGCTAAATCGCTGGCTTTTAAAGCAGACCAAGGCAGGCCAGCAGCACGGTTCGATTCCCGTACCAGCCTTCCCGAACAGGCGCCGGAATGTGGCGACTAGGGGCTTTTCACAGTAACTTCATTTGAAGCCTACTTGTGACAATAAGCGATTTTCATTTCATTTTTCATTTCATGTATCCCTTTCTTTCCAAGATCCCTCTTTTACCGTTTGAGTGCAAAAGGGCAGGCAGTGCAAACCTCCCTCCTGCATTTTGTGTTAAATAAACCAACCCTCTTAATTTTCCCTTACTTCGAGTTTGTTACAGGGTCATTAACAAAGGATTGGATCATTCCAAACTGAGGGACTGGGGAAAATAAGCCACCACGTATAAAAGAGGGAAATCAAAAAATCAAAAACACCTTTATGCTTACAGATGGGTAATGAGATGAGAAATTAGAGCCGTTTAATTTAAACCCCCTCCTGTTGTGACACACTTGCTGTTGGAAGTGAGGTTGCAGGGGTCACCTCTGTGCCAAAATTATGCTGACCATCAGATGTACATGATCTCCAGTTTGTGGATGACTACAGTGTGATATGTACCAGATTTGCAGATCTGTTCAATTCTGTATATAAAAAAAAAAAAAAACTTGGCCTGTTCTTGAATGGTGCCAAAACAAAAAACTCACATCTGGTCAGCTAAATATTCCACCTCCCATACTTGTTGAGGGAAAGACTTCGGGATACGTACAGTGCCTACTATACCTTGGCAACCACCACTTTCAAAAAGCCCCATTGATGCAACACTCGATCAGCTGCAGAAGCTCAGCCTTCTACAATCTACAACAGCACATGTTTGCCAGCAAATACCTCCACAAGTCAACAAGTCATCACATTCCTGCATTTCAGTGAGTCCAACAGCAATGCATAACAGCACTAGAGAAATTCCACCCGTAATAGAATGGCCATGTACCTCCGCCACATCTTCTGAATTTAATGGGAGGACTTTTGAAGAAAAGTTAGCAACCATCTTGAAGGTAGCTCCACAATCATTCAGGCAAAACTCCTAGAAAATCAACTATGCTGGACTAGACACTGTCTAGATGGTTAAAAGGCATCTCTCCTCACCATGCCCTGGTTTCTCAACTTCCAAATGGCCAATGTTTCATGGGAAGACATAGAAAACACTTTAACGATACTCGGAAGTTTTCCTTTAAGTGCAGAAACATTGACATTAATGACTGGGAGAAGATTGCTGCCAACTGTTCAAAATTGTGACAAATGTCCATCAAGCTGCATTATGCTTTAAGTGACACCATCTTAACACTGTTAAGTGGGAAGGATGGACACATGGCAAAAGCAGCTGTGTGGGGGCAGAGAAGGAAAGGAAAAGGAAACAAATCCTGTTTTCTGGATCTCACTAACTCATGAGACATGTGCCCAAAGATTACAGGAAACCCAATGGAGAAACACATTATCCTGAGTAGACATCATCATTGAATCGGCGGACAGCTGATGACAAAGGGCACAGGAGAGAAGAGTTTAAGATGATGGTCTGCAGTTGGGAAAAAAATCTGGGGGTGATCCTGGAATAGTGAATGGTTTTAGTAGGCGAGAGTAGAACTAGTCAACTGAAATAGCCTAGCCAAATCTAAAATGCTGAAGGGTCGAGGAACCCAGAACAATGGTAGTTTCAGCATCTCATATGTAATAACACCATGAAGCAGCAATAAACAAAAAAAAAACGGCAAAATTATATTGCTAGGTTAGTTGATTCCAAGCTAGAACAGCTTGAGCTAAAATTGCACAGCTACTTAAGTCAGACTGCAACTTGAATCTGTACTTAAGTTTTGGTTACAAAGCAATGGAAGTAGCACAACATCCATTGTTGCTAGGGATCATAGGTTCTAACAGTAAGGGAAGTACAACTCTTTTGCTGTGAAAGTAACAATTTAAGAGTCAGTTTGGGAAAGTATACAAGATGTTGAGCTGAAATCAGAAAACAATCACAAAATATGCTGGAATACCTGAACACAGGCAAAACCTGAAGAAAATTTAGGGCAGATGACAGGAAAATTGTCTTCAAGTGGAATGGTCTTCCAGACAGGGTTGGATGAATCCAAAAGTTGGTTTGATAGAAGCAAGGAATAAATGAAAGTTATAATTGATCTAAAAACATAGATAAATGAATGGCCTCTTTAATCAGGACTGATGTTTATGCTCCACATGAGCCTCTTCCCACTTTACTTTATCTCACACTTTATCTGCATAGCTTGCTTTTGCTCTGATGCACTTATTCAGCTTTTGTGTTCAGTCTTTCCTGATAAGTGTTCATGGTCTTTCCTGATAAGTGTACTCTATCTACTGGACCAATCTTTGTGCATTTTCTCCAGCGCTTCTGCATTAAAAAAAAAAAATCAGAAACAAAATTTCACTCTTTAAAAAAACCCAGAGCTAAATCATGAACAGCTTGCCTGTTTATATTTTAATGTCACTTGCATGGGTACAATAGGCATTAAAACCTAATTATTTTGACAAAAGGGTCAAAATGTGATGGTGAAAAAGATAGGAAATTCTGGCAAAGAATTACAAGCTATCTTCTTGAAAGCAAGATGGCTACCAACATGGCGAAGCATGGCATGCTTATTTTGCAGATGTACACTTCTACCACTAGATGAGTTTTCATAAATGCTGCAGGTTTTCTGCAAATTCTCAGAAGTAGGCATATTGTCTTCAGGTTTCCTGATATTTTTAACAAAACTTGGACAAAAAGCAGTCACATCAACATAAAAAAAGATTGATAAATTTAAAATGAAAATTATGTCCAACGCAAACTGGGTTTTACAGTCTTTTGCGCTAATTTACAAAACTTCTCACTGGAAGGCATCTACACCCACAAAACATGTCATGCACCCAAATCAAATGAGTTATCATGATGAGTTTCTACTAATTGTGCCTTCAAAGTGGCTCTTATATATTTTTTTTTCTTAAAAAAAATCGATCTAGGAGTATCCATTTATTTTTTTTCCAATTAAGGGGCAATTTTAATGTGGCCAATCCACCTAACCCGCACATCTCTGGGCGGCACGGTGACACAGTGGTTAGAACTGGTGACACAGTGGTTAGAACTGCTGCCTCAAAGCTCCAGGATTCTGGGTTTAATTCCTACCTCGGTTTCCTCCGGGTACTATGGGTTCCTCCCACATGCCAAAGATGTGCAGGTTAGGTGGATTGGCCATGCTAAATTGCCCCTTAGTGTCCAAAAGGTTAGGTGGGGTTACGGGGATAGGGTGGAGGCGTGGACGCAAGTGGGGTGCTCTTTCCAAGGGCCAGTGCAGAGTCGATGGGCCGAATGGCCTCCTTCTACGCTGTAAATCCTAGGATTCTATGACCTTTGGGTTGTGGAAGTAAAACTCATGCAGCCGCGAGGAGAATGTGCAAACTCTACACAGACAGTGACCGAGGGCCAGGATCGAACCCGGTTCCTCAGCGCCGTAGGCAACAGTGCTAACAGTGCAAACCACTGTGCCACCTTGCTGCCCTAAGTGGCTCTTAAAATTAAGCAATCTGCGCATAAAGACACAAATAGGTGCCTCTTACATGCTTTTTAAAAAATTACCAAGAAACTGACTTCTATCCATCAATGCAACTGAATAGTTCTGTATAATTATTTTTTAAAAAGCTAATTTAAAATCATGTTATCCAAAGATGGTGGACTCGACACCTCGTGGAAATACTTGCTTTAGTGATACACCCAGTTTCAAACACCAGAATGCCACTCTTAAAATAAAGTATGGAATCCTTTTAATCCAATTAAAAAGAAAAGCATTATAAAAAGTTGCCTGATCACATTGGTTCACAGAAGGTTTTCCTTTCTGTGCTCTGCAATGGGTTTCCACAAAACCCTTTGAGTAACAAATTAGTTTTGCAAAACTAGTGCAATTTGTGCCTGGCCCGTTTGGACCTTCATGTGTCCATTACGTATCATAAACATAGTTTCAATCATTCGGTTTACAATTTAACACAAAATGCAAAAGATTCAGATGTTGAACATGTGCTGCAATTACATCAAAACAAAAGTGTGTTGTTTTTTTTAAAAAAGGAATATATTTACCTCAAACACTTCATGAGACCAAACATTACCAACCTTTGTACTGAAGAATTCTCCATAATACTTTGTGTAAATAAGTTAGATTTATTATGGTCAAGCGAAGGTACAAAATCTGATTATAGCCCGACCGTGAGGAACTTTCTCAGCAGCTGGCTCTACCTTCCCAATTAATAAAAGTTTTATTTCTGATTGTCAGCTGCCAACTATCATCATAGATAAGGAAGTGCAAATAATCTGTAGACATAGCATTGTAGAACTCACTAATAACTATGGGATATAAAAAAGGTCAACATAAGAAAATTCACAAACTTAAAAGCAAGGGATTCAATATTTCTACTATTAATGGTTTTTAAACTGCATTTAAAATGCATTGCATGTTTTTTTTAGTATTTACTTTTTAAACCCTAACTTTTAAAACCCTAATCAACTGAAAAATTGGAAAGAAAATAATACTAGTTTAGCTTTGTACAACTGTTACATTAATCCACTGAAAATGAGACAAGCACAGCAGGTAGAAATTTCTAAAATATAAATTTAACTTTCACAAAAACTTGAATACTTTAAAGAACAGAAGCTCTCAAGAATCACACTTAAGACAGTGCAGTACACATCCGATTTTTCTGCAGAACCCTAGTCAAAATTAAAAGTAATTTTAAAACTGCAGCTTATGAACCTGCAAATTGCCTCTTGATTATAGAACTTAGAACATTACAGCGCAGTACAGGCCCTTCGGCCCTCGATGTTGCACCGACCTGTGAAACCACTCCAAAACCCATCTACACTATTCCCTTATCGTCCATATGTCTATCCAATGACCATTTGAATACCCTTAGTGTTGGCGAGTCCACTACTGTTGCAGGCAGGGCATTCCACACCCTTACTACTCTCTGAATAAAGAACCTACCTCTGACGTCTGTCTTATATCTATCTCCCCTCAATTTAAAGCTATGTCCCCTCGTGCTAGACATCACCATCCGAGGAAAAAGGCTCTCACTGTCCACCCTATCCAATCCTCTGATCATCTTGTATGCCTCAATTAAGTCACCTCTTAACCTTCTCTCTAACGAAAACAGCCTCAAGTCCCTCAGCCTTTCCTCATAAGATCTTCCCTCCATACCAGGCAACATTCTGGTAAATCTCCTCTGCACCCTTTCCAATGCTTCCACATCCTTCCTATAATGCGGTGACCAGAATTGCACGCAATACTCCAAATGCGGCCGCACCAGAGTTTTGTACAGCTGCAACATGACCTCATGGCTCCGAAACTCAATCCCTCTACCAATAAAAGCTAACACACCGTACGCCTTCTTAACAACCCCCTCAACCTGAGTGGCAACTTTCAGGGATCTATGTACATGGACACCGAGATCTCTCTGCTCATCCACACTGCCAAGAATCTTACCATTAGTCCAGTACTCTGTCTTCCTGTTCTTCCTTCCAAAATGAATCACCTCACACTTTTCTGCATTAAACTCCATTTGCCACCTCTCAGCCCAGCGCTGCAGGTTATCTATGTCCCTCTGTAACTTGTAACATCCTTCCGCACTGTCACAACTCCACCGACTTTAGTGTCATCTGCAAATTTACTCACCCATCCTTCTACGCCCTCCTCTAGGTCATTTATAAAAATGACAAACAGCAGTGGCCCCAAAACAGATCCTTGTGGTACACCACTAGTTACTGGACTCCAGTCTGAACACTTCCCATCAACCACCACCCTTTGTCTTCTTCCAGCTAGCCAATTTCTGATCCAAACTGCTAAATCTCCCTGAATCCCATGCTTCCGTATTTTCTGCAGTAGCCTACCGTGGGGAACCTTATCAAACGCTTTACTGAAATCCATATAAACCACATCAACTGCTTTACCCTCATCCACCTGTTTGGTCACCTTCTCAAAGAACTCAATAAGGTTTGTGAGGCACGACCTACCCTTCACGAAACCGTGTTGACTATGTCTAATCAAATTATTCCTTTCCAGATGATTATACACCCTATCTCTTATAAACCTTTCCAAGATTTTGCCCACAACAGAAGTAAGGCTCACTGGTCTATAGTTACCGGGGTTGTCTCTACTCTCCTTCTTGAACAAGGGGATTAGGTAACTTTCTAAATTTTATTGCAGAGCTAATGAGCAGAGTCTCATGAGAAATCATGCAATTTTTCAACCATGATTTTCAAATACTGATAGCTTATTCACATGGTGAGTACATGATTTGGTGGCAGGAGTTCAGCTTTTTTCCTCTTTTGTTCTGTAGCAGAGATAATTTGATCAGAAAGCAGCAAGTCCACCTGCCCTGCTTTTCTTAATCTTCCATTAGGTTTTCAGCATTATACTAGAATTAATAGCCCCGATAGGGATTCATGTAGTACTTTTAAAATATGTCATTGGGATGTGATTCAACTAAATGGGAACTAAGTCACATATCGAGCATCGGGAAACACATGGCTATAAAACAGCACTCGCATTAAATAAGGGTTTAAGTAGGGAACGTGCAGCCGGGGCCGCTCAAAGCCCCATTTTGCGCTCTGGGGATGTCCGCTCGCCGGAACTCCTCAGTGCAGCGAGAGATCGGAAAGCCATTTTTAAATGGCGTCCCAATCTCCAAGGTCCCGACGCGACCCCCAATCACCTCCCAAGTTCCAACTATGGGAAGATCTCCGAGGCGTAGGGGATAGATCCCAATGCCTCGGGTACCTGCACATTAAAGTGAGACTAGCTGTCTCACTCTAATATTCAGATTTGCTAAAAGGTCATTTTGCCCACAATGGACGGGATTTACATCGCAACGTCTCGCGAGCCGGGTAGATCCCGGGAGCGGGTTCTCTCGGCTACGCTGCATGCGCCGAGCTATTTTCGGCCGCAGTGTGGCTGTTAGATCGCGCCCATAGTATTACATTTGACAGAAGAATTTTCCCGGATCCAAATTCCACAAAAAACGTAAAGATCTCTATCAAGTCACCTCTTACTCACCCTTCTTGGGTGAGACCTCTAAGCTCAGAGAACAGCAATGCAGTTGTCCTTTGGACTCCTTACAATAATTCTATGCATTTTCTGTAAAGGACGAAAAACTAAACAATCCTCAAGGTGTGGTCTCATTAGGGTCTTATCCAATTTCAGCATCACCACTGATCTGTAAACCATCTACAGCCGTACATCCCAACACTTTGTTTGCTTTCTTGAGCATCCGCAAACATTGAACTGAGATTTTAATGGCCTAATTGCCGAAACTTTTCAAGGTTTATGTCTGTTTCATAGGCATTTATAACTTTGGTTCATTCCTGCAAGGAGACATTTGCTACAACAAACTCCACTGGGAAACCCCCCTTCTTTTACTGAAAACCTTTTCATAGAACATAGAACAATACAGCGCAGTACAGGCCCTTCGGCCCACAATGTTGCACCGAAACAAAAGCCATCTAACCTACACTATCAAGTCAGATATTGGTCAATGCAGGCTTTAAGTCCAAATCTAGTAAGAGTAAAATCTTAGAACTTCTTCAGCTTCCTGTATTCTTAGCTTTATTTCTATTCCAGGCTCTTAACATATAAAAGAATGTACTCTATCTTCCATGGCATTGTTTTTTTTAAAATAAACGTTTTATTGAGGTATTTCTTTGGCATTTTAACAGCAACAAAATCAACAACATACAATCCAAGGAAAATATGAACATAATGCAAATTCCACCTCCCTCTCCCACAGGTCTTGCCATTACATACTCCCCTAGCCTACGCTAACCAAGCCCACCCCCTCTTTCTGCTGACGATCAGTTCTCTGCGAGGAAGTCGACGAGTGGTTGCCACCTCCGGGCGAACCCCAGCAGGGACCTTCTCATGGCAAACTTAATTTTCTCCAGGCAGAGGAAGCCTGCCATGTCTGAAAGCCAGGTCTCCCGATTTCGGGGGCTTTGAGTCCCATCGTGCCAGCAATTGCACCTCCGGGTTACCAGGGAAGCAAAGGCCAGAACGTCCGCCTCTTTCTCCTCCTGGATTCCCGGGTCCTGCGATACCCCCAAAATCGCCACCTCCGGACTCATTGCCACCCTCATATTTAATACTGTGATCATGGCATCAGCAAACCCCTGCCAAAATCCCCTCAGTTTTGGACATGCCCAGAACATATGGACATCGTTCGCTGGCCCCCCCGCACAACTATCCTCCACCCCAAAGAATCTGCTCATCCGGGCCACTGTCATGTGAGCCCGGTGAACAACCTTAAATTGGATCAGGCTGAGCCTGGCACATGTTGCGGTCGTATTGACCCTAGCCAGCACGTCCGCCCAGAGGCCCTCCTCTATCTCTACCCCCAGCTCCTCCTCCCACTTTCGCTTCAGCTCCTCGGTCTGCGTCTCCTCCGAACCCATAACCTCTTTATATATGTCCGAGACGCTTCCCTCTCCTATCCATCCTCGAGAGACCACCCTATCCTGAATCCCCCTTAGCGGCAGGAGTGGGAAGGTTGGTACCTGCTTCCGCAGAAAGTCCCGTACCTGTAAATATCGGAATTCATTTCCCCCAGCCAATGCAAACTTCTCCTCCAGCGCCCTCATACTCGGGAAGCTTCCTTCCAAGGACAAGTCTCCCATCCTCTCAATCCCCGCTCTCCGCCAAATTCGGAACCCCCCGTCCATCCTCCCCGGGGCAAACCGATGGTTAACGCAGATTGGGGACCACACCGACTCCCCCTCTGCTCCCACATGTCTCCTCCATTGCCCCCAGACTCTCAGGATCGCCACCACCACTGGGCTGGCGGAGTACCGCGCCGGCGGGAACGGCAGGGGTGCCGTTACCAATGCCCCCAAACTTGTGCCCTTACAAGAAGCCGCCTCCATGCACACCCACGCTGGCTCACCCCCCACCAGCCACCTCCTCACCATGGCTATATTAGCCGCCCAGTAATAATTGCTGAAATTCAGCAGCGCCAGCCCTCCATCCCCCCCGACTCTGCTCGAGCATTGCCCTCTTCACCTGCGGGGGCTTGCCCCCCCCCCCACACAAAGTCCACGGTAATCTTATTGATCCGCTTAAAAAAGGACCGCGGGATGAAGATGGGAAGACTCTGGAAAACGAATAGGAACCTCGGGAGGCATGGCATAGTTTTATACAGATCGATTGTCTGTATTTTAAAAATAGAAATGGCACTTCCGGTGACGGCGGGCGGGAGGCCGCACAATGGAGAGCTCCCGCTCGGGAACGGCATTTTTGGGCTTTAAGCCCGGTCCCAGGGTCCACGGAGGCGGCAGAAGCAGGGAGAAGGCACGGAGGAGGCACTGTGAAGACACAGGAGGGAAAAAAACCCAAAGAAAAATGTCGAGGGGGGGAGCAAAAAAACGGCCGAAAAAAACCCAGCTGGAGGTCCGTCGGGGAGTGGAAAGGTCACCGCGGGGTCACCAGGAAAAATGGAGGCTGGAGCACCAGGGAAGGCCGCACTGCTTACGGCTGAAGAAATAACCAAGGTGATGGCTGCGGAATTTGAAAAGCAGTTGGCGCAGATTGCGAAATGCATGGAGACGGTGAGAAAGGAGATGAGGGAGGCTTTGAGTGTGCTGGTGGAGGAGGCGGTTTCCCCGGTGAGGACGGAGGTGGCGAGCGCAGTGGCGGAAGTGCGAGAGCAAGGGGAGGCGCTGAAGGAAGTGAAGGAGACATTATTGCAGCATGGTGATCAACTTGCCTCGATGGGGAAAGAGATGCGGAAGGTGATGGATACTAACAAGGATCTGCGAGGAAAAATGGAAGACCTGGAAAATAGATCCAGGCGACAGAACTTGAGGATTGTGGGGCTGCCCGAAGGAGTTGAAGGACCGAAGCCGACTGAATATTTTGCCGCGATGCTGGCAAAACTATTGGGGAAGGGGGAGGACCCCTCCCGATATGAACTGGATCGGGCTCATCAGTCGTGGAGGCCTGTACCAAAGGCGAGTGAGCCGCCAAGGGCAGTGACTCTGTGCTTCCGTAGGTATAGGGTGAAGGAGAAGGTCCTGAGCTGGGCCAAGCAGAAGCGGGTGGTGCAGTGGGCTGGAGCTGGTATAAGTGTATACCAGGACTTTACGGTAGAGCTGGCAAGGAGGCGGGCTGCCTTGAACCGGGTGAAGAGGGCACTGTACATTAGCAAGGTGCGGTGCGGCATTGTATATCCAGCGAAGCTGAGGGTGACTTACAAGCTCAGGGACTTTTATTTTGGAACGGCGGAAGCAGCGGAGGAGTTTGCGAAAGCAGAAGGACTGTGGCAGAACTGACAAATTGAGGAATGGCCATGTGCCGATGTAACCTCATGGCTGTATTTTCTTCTTTTTTGTATCACTGCGCGCGGGTGTAGAGATTAAAGGAGCCAAGGTGGTATATATTTGGACAAGGGAAGGGATGGGACTTTCACTCGAAATGAGAGTTCTTTGGGGTGTAGGTGGATATGCGGGGTTTGTGTGCTAAAAGGGGATCTTTGGGCTTTCCTGGGGCCGGGCAAATGGGAAAGGGACCCGGACGGGGGCCTCCACGCTGGCCAGTTTGTGCCGGCCAGTGAACGGGAGTGAAGTGGGGGGAGGGGCTGCGGCCATCGGAGCCTGGCAGAACAGGGTCCGAGTGGTCTAGCCGGGGTGGAAAGTTGGGGGGAAGGAACCGAGGGTGGGGGGAGGAGTTTTACAAGAGGCAGTGGACGGGAGGAGCTGGAGACCTGGGGTGGGGGGGGGGGGGGGGGGGTGGGGGGGGGGGGGGGGGGGGGGGGAGCTGTGTAAGATTAAGGGTGACTACGGGTAATCCCTGATTCCTTTTTGTCATTTGTTTATGTAAACATGCGGGTTGAGGTTTGGGGGTTGGTGGGTAGATGGGAGCGTTGTTATTATGGGGACTGACATATCTTGCTGATTATTGTTTATTGTTGATGGATATAAATGTGGGAGAAAATGTGAAAATGGAGGAGAATAAAATAAAAAATAAAAAAAAATAGAAATGGCCCAAGTAAACTTGAAATGTTATCCTTTCGTGAACAATGGCATTGCAGCCTGGAATTGAATTTTTCTTAAATTTGTTCCATTCTTGAAGAAAATACCAAAATAAAAGTACAGAAAAAAATATAAATATCTCAAATGAATAAAAAATCAAAACCAATTATTAATAAAGTTTGCATATTTATGGAAAGTTTGTCAAGCACAATCAATTTTTTTCGTTCACTACTGATGTCAAAGTTGATAAATGGCAAATGAACATTGTAGTGGGCAGCGACTTTGAAATATGCATTTTCGGAGCTCACTACTGTACACTGACAGGTGAGAATCAACTGCAGTAAATGATAACTCTATCAAAGTTTCACCTGTGAAAAAATACTCACCTGTACAAACTACTCAAGATAATGTTCATAAAATTGATTATAGTTTCAATACTTTCTCTCGCAATAATCAAATGAACAATATTTAGCTACATAAACACATGCAGTTTCTCTCAGCAGCTGGATTAAGGCTGACCCTTGAAACAAACAAACTGAACAGGCAGATAAGTGGATAATAGATCTGGCTATGACAGTGCAACAAGGTTGTAATAGGAGCTATTATTGTTTGATAACACACACACACATCTTCACTGCTGAAAGAGTGCCCACTTTAAAAAATGCTATAAATGATAAACAACATTTTATTGCTGTTTAAGCTCCATTTATTGTCACGATGTTTCACTGTATGAGCAGTTTGAATAGTTCTTAAAAAACAAGCAAACTGCTTCAAGCTGGGGCCAATGTACCATTCTCCCCATACATTTGTGTCCTTCTAATACCCATGTTGTACATCAGCTTTCAAATCCTCTTTCACTCCAAATATGCACCCATCATCCACTCTAGGTTAAATATATCTGCTGCCTATCTATGTTCACTAGAAGATCACAAAAATTGTAATTTGAATTTAAAGTGCATAACTAACTAGTCTAGGGACAAGTTGTCAAAGACAACGGAATAAGGCCATTTAGCCCCTCAAGACTATTCCTGCTTGATTTGTTACCTAACTTCATACACACACCTTTTGCCCTATATTAAATCCGATCACTCGGATTTAAAATTAGTAATTGATTAGCATTAAATTGCCATTTGTGGAATAAATTTCCAAACTTCAACCACCCTTTGTGTATAGGAAGTGTTTCTAACTATCTACAAAGGCTAGGCTTTAACCTATAGTCCGAGATTCCCTGACAAGCAGAAATAGTTTCTTTTTCCTATCAATTCCCCATAATATCGTGAAAGCTTTGATCATACACGTATAAATTCCAGGAAATGCAATCCTGTAATGTGATGTAGTTCATATAATCCCATTTTGCAAGTTAACCCTCAAGAGTCCAGGTATCATTCCTGTAAATCTATGCCGCACTCCTTCCAAGGGCAATATATGCTTCGTAAGATGTGGCACACACACATAGTACTCTAGGTGTGATCTAATCAGGGCTCTGTACAAACCTCCGTCTCCTTGTCCTCTAGGATATAAAGGTTAACATTCCATCAGCCATTTTTTCCCCGTACCTGTTCATGACATTTCCATATACATGGGCCTTCAAGTCTCTTGGGGTCACTATAATTTGTGGCATGTCACCATTTAGAAAGTACTTTGATCTTTCATGAAATCAAAACTGAAAATGCTGGAAAAGCTCAGCAGGTCTGGCAGCATCTATAGAGAGAGAAACAGAGTTAATGTTTCGAGTTTGACTTTTCTTCAGAGATGAAATTGAGTCCCCCAAAGGCTTTGCAGCCTACCCGGTGCCAGGGTTAAGAACATCTTCTTCGAGCTGGAAAGCAACTTAGAGTTGGAAGGGGAGAATCAGGGGAAAATGCTCTGAAGAGTCATTTGGACTGGAAACGTTAACTCCGTTTTTCTCTCAACAGATGCTGCCAGACCTGATTGAGCTGTTCCAGCATTTTCGGTTTTTATTTCAGATTTCCGGTATCTGCAGTGTTTTACTTTTATTTATTGATCTATCCTAATTAAGTCCATAGTAGATGACCTCACACTTGCCTATGATGAAATCTATTTGCCATGGTTTTGCCGAGGCACTCATTTACCAATATTTCTGTAATTCTATGCCTTCATGCGCAATGCCACCTATATTTGTGTCAGCAGCCAGTTTGGCTATGTGGCTCTTTATCTAATCACCTAAGTCATATTAAGAAATACAATGAATTATTGAAGACCCAACACAGACTCTTGCAGGACACCACTCGTCACATCCTGCTAATTAAGAATGCCCGCCAATTATCGCTATTCTCTATCTCATAGCATTCTGTCAATTTCCGAACTAAGTCAATAATTTGTTTTCAATTCCATGAGTTTCAACTTTAGCTAGCTAGGATGCTCAGGATTGTTGCCTTGCTTTTTGCACTGATGCGCTGGTTAATGATGGGGATATTTGTGGAGCCTCCTCCTCCAGTCAGTTGTTTAATTGTTCACCACCATTCATGATTGGATGTGGCAGATCTGATCAGAGCTTAGATTTGATTTGTTGGTTGTGAAATCACATAAATCTGTTTATCGCAAGCTGTTACTGCTGTTTGGCACTAAGTTCTTCTGCGGAGATTTAAAAAGCACAGGAGCTGCGAGTTGGAGCGGAGATTTAAAAACAGCGGGAGCTGCGAGTCGGAGTGGAGATTTAGAAAGCGCGGGAGCGGAGAGTCAGAGCGGAGATTTAAAAAGCGCGGGAGCTGAGAGTCGGAGCGGAGATTTAAAAAGCGCGGGAGCTGCGAGTCGGAGCGGAGATTTTAAAAGAGCGGGAGCTGCGAGTCGGAGCGGAGATTTAAAAAGCGCGGGAGCTGCGAGTCGGAGCGGAGATTTAAAAAGAGCGGGAGCTGCGACTCGGAGCGGAGATTTAAAAAGCGCGGGAGCTGTGAGTCGGAGCGGAGATTTAAAAAGAGTGGGAGCTGCGAGTTGGAGCAGAGATTTAAAAACAGCAGGAGCTGCGAGTCGGAGCGGAGATTTAAAAAGAGCGGGAGCTGCGAGACGGAGCGGAGGTTTAAAAAGCGCGGGAGCTGCAAGTCGGAGCGGAGATTTAAAAAGAGCAGGAGCTGCGAGTCGGAGCGGAGATTTAAAAAGCGTGGGAGCTGCGACTCGGAGCGGAGATTTAAAAAGATCACAGCCTAGTTTCGGGAGCCGTTCGGAGGAGAAGGAGCAGTCTCTGTCAGGGAGAGAACCTGAGAACATCCGAGACTCTCAGAAGGTAATAAGTGATTTTTACTTTTATTACCTTTTCAAATTGTGTGTGTGGGGGTGGGAAACTGAAGTGACATCACAGAAAAGCTGACCTGAGTAGCTGGTTGGGAATCTACACTAAATTAAAAAAATTAAGCATTGAAAATGAAATGAAATGAAAATCGCTTATTGTCACAAGTAGGCTTCAATGAAGTTAGTGTGAAAAGCCCCTAGTCGCCACATTCCGGCACCTGTTCGGGGAGGCTGTTACGGGAATTGAACCGTGCTGCTGGCCTGCCTTGAAAGCCAGCGATTTAGCCCTGTGCTAAACAGCCCGAATTAATGGGAACTAATTAAACATAATTACTTAATTATAATTTAGTACTATATTTAGCTTTCACATTTATTGTAGAAATCTAGTGCTAGGAAACAGATAGTTGACAGTAACTTAAAATTTAAAAAAAACTTTTAATTTACTAATTAATTGACGCAGTGTCAGTTAGAGGGGTGCAGTGCTCTGACTGTGAGATGTGGCAGGTCCGGGAGGCTTCCTCTGCAGAAAGTGCACCCCACTGGAGCTCCTCACAGACCGCATGGTTCGGTTGGAGCAGCAATTGGATGCACTTAGGAGCATGCAGGTGGCGGAAAGCGTCATAGATCGCAGTTATATAAATGTGGTCACACCCAAGGTGCAGACAGAGAAATGGGTGACCACCAGAAAGGGCAGACAGTCAGTGCAGGAATCCCCTGTGGTTGTCCCCCTCTCGAACAGGTATACCCCTTTGGATACTGTCGGGGGGGATAGCCTATCAGGGGAAAACAGCAGCAGCCAGAGCAGTGGCACCACGGCTGGCTCTGATGTTCAGAAGGGAAGGTCAAAGCGCAGAAGAGCAATACTAATAGGGGACTCTATAGTCAGGGGCACAGATAGGCACTTCTGTGGACGTGAAAGAGACTCCAGGATGGTATGTTGCCTCCCTGGTGCCAGGGTCCAGGATGTCTCCGAACGGGTAGAGGGCATCCTGAAGGGGGAGGGCAAACAGGCAGAGGTCGTTGTACATATTGGTACTAACGACATAGGCAGGAAGGGGCATGAGGTCCTGCAGCAGGAGTTCAGGGAGCTAGGCAGAAAGTTAAAAGACAGGACCTCTAGGGTTGTAGTCTCGGGATTACTCCCTGTGCCACGTGCCAGTGAGGCTAGAAATAGGAAGATAGAGCAGCTAAACACGTGGCTAAACAGTTGGTGTAAGAGGGAGGGTTTCCATTATCTGGACCACTGGGAGCTCTTCCGGGGCAGGTGTGACCTATATAAGGACAGGTTGCATCTAAACTGGAGAGGCATAAATATCCTGGCCGCGAGGTTTGCTAGTGTCACACGGGAGGGTTTAAACTAGTATGGCAGGGGGGTGGGCACGGGAGCAATAGGTCAGAAGGTGAGAGCATTGAGGGAGAACTAGGGAATAGGGACAGTATGGCTCTGAGGCAGAGCAGACAGGGTGAAGTTGCTGAACACAGCGGGTCTGGTGGTCTGAAGTGCATATGTTTTAATGCAAGAAGTATTACGGGTAAGGCAGATGAACATAGAGCTTGGATTAGTACTTGGAACTATGATGTTGTTGCCATTACAGAGACCTGGTTGAGGGAAGGGCAGGATTGGCAGCTAAATGTTCCAGGATTTAGATGTTTCAGGCGGGATAGAGAGGATGTAAAAGGGGTGGCGGAGTTGCTCTACTGGTTTGGGAGGATATCACAGCTGTACTACGGGAGGACACCTCAGAGGGCAGTGAGGCTATATGGGTAGAGATCAGGAATAAGAAGGGTGCAGTCACAATGTTGGGGGTTTACTACAGGCCTCCCAACAGCCAGCGGGAGATAGAGGAGCAGATAGGTGGACAGATTTTGGAAGAGAGTAAAAACAACAGGGTTGTGGTGATGGGAGACTTCAACTTCCCCAATATTGACTGGGACTCACTTAATGCCAGGGGCTTAGACGGGGCAGAGTTTGTAAGGAGCATCCAGGAGGGCTTCTTAAAACAATATGTAGACAGTCCAACTCGGGATGGGGCGGTACTGGACCGGGTATTGGGGAATGAGCCCGGCCAGGTGGTAGAAGTTTCAGTAGGGGAGCATTTCGGGAACAGTGACCACAATTCAGTAAGTTTTAAAGTGCTGGTGGACAAGGATAAGGGGATGAATGTGCTAAATTGGGGGAAGGCTAATTATACCAATATTAGGCGGGAACTGAAGAACCTAGATTGGGGGCGGATGTTTGAGGGCAAATCAACATCTGACATGTGGGAGGCTTTCAAGTGTCAGTTGAAAGGAATTCAGGACCGGCATGTTCCTGTGAGGAAGAAGGATAAATACGGCAATTTTCGGAAACCTTGGATAACGAGAGATATTGTTGGCCTCGTCAAAAAGAAAAAGGAGGCATTTGTCAGGGCTAAAAGGCTGGGAACAGACGAAGCCTGTGTGGGATATAAGGAAAGTAGGAAGGAACTTAAGCAAGGAGTCAGGAGGGCTAGAAGGGGGTCACGAAAGGTCATTGGCAAATAGGGTTAAGGAAAATCCCAAGGCTTTTTACACGTACATAAAAAGAGGGTAGCCAGGGAAAGGGTTGGCCCACTGAAGGATAGGCAAGGGAATCTATGTGTGGAGCCAGAGGAAATGGGCGAGGTACTAAATAAATACTTTGCATCAGTATTCACCAAAGAGAAGGAATTGGAAGATGTTGAGTCTGGAGAAGGGTGTGTAGATAGCCTGGGTCACATTGAGATCCAAAAAGACGAGGTGTTGGGCGTCTTAAAAAATATTAAGGTAGATAAGTCCCAAGGGCCTGATGGGATCTACCCAAGAATACTGAAGGAGGCTGGAGAGGAAATTGCTGAGGCGTTGACAGAAATCTTTGGATCCTCACTGTCTTCAGGTGATGTCCCGCAGGACTGGAGAATAGCGAGGACTGGAGAATAGCCAATGTTGTTCCCCTGTTTAAGAAGGGTAGCAAGGATAATCTAGGGAACTACAGGCCGGTGAGCCTTACTTCAGTGGTAGGAAATTACTGGCGAGAATTCTTCGAGACAGGATCTACTCCCATTTGGAAGCAAATGGACGTATTAGTGAGAGGCAGCATGGTTTTGTGAAGGGGAGGTCGTGTCTCGCTAACTTGATAGAGTTTTTCAGGGAGGTCACAAAGGTGATTCATGCAGGTAGGGCAGTGGATGTTGTCTATATGGACTTCAGTAAGGCCTTTGACAAGGTCCCTCATGGTAGACTAGTACAAAAGGTGAAGTCACACGGGATCAGGGGTGAGCTGGCAAGGTGGATACAGAACTGGCTAGGTCATAGAAGGCAGAGAGTAGCAATGGAAGGATGCTTTTCTAATTGGAGGGCTGTGACCAGTGGTGTTCCGCAGGGATCAATGCTGGGACGTTTGCTCTTTGTAGTATATATAAATGATTTGGAGGAAAATGTAACTGGTCTGATTAGTAAGTTTGCAGACGACACAAAGGTTGGTGGAATTGCGGATAGCGATGAGGACTGTCAGAGGATACAGCAGGATTTAGATTGTTTGGAGACTTGGGCGGAGAGATGACAGATGGAGTTTAATCCGGACAAATGTGAGGTAATGCATTTTGGAAGGTCTAATGCAGGTAGGGAATATACAGTGAATGGTAGAACCCTCAAAAATATTGACAGTCAGAGAGATCTAGGAGTACAGGTCCACAGGTCACTGAAAGGGGCAACACAGGTGGAGAAGGTAGTCATGAAGGCATACGGCATGCTTGCCTTCATTGGCCGGGGCATTGAGTATAAGAATTGGCAAGTCATGTTGCAGCTGCATAGAACCTTAGTTAGGCCACACTTGGCGTATAGTGTTCAATTCTGGTCGCCACACTACCAGAAGGATGTGGAGGCTTTAGAGAGGGTGCAGAAGAGATTTACCAGAATGTTGCCTGGTATGGAAGGCATTAGCTAGGAGGAGCGGTTGAATAAACTCGGTTTGTTCTCACTGGAACGACGGAGGTTGAGGGGCGACCTGATAGAGGTCTACAAAATTATGAGGGGCATAGACAGAGTGGATAGTCAGAGGCTTTTCCCCAGGGTAGAGGGGTCAATTACTAGGGGGCATAGGTTTAAGGTGAGAGGGGCAAGGTTTAGAGTAGATGTACGAGGCAAGTTTTTTTTTTTTTTTTTTACACAGAGGGTAGTGGGTGCCTGGAACTCGCTACCGCAGGTGGTGGTGGAAGCAGGGACGATAGTGACATTTAAGGGGCATCTTGACAAATACATGAATAGGATGGGAATAGAGGGATACGGACCCAGGAAGTGTAGAAGATTGTAGTTTAGTCGGGCAGCATGGTCGGCACGGGCTTGAAGGGCCTGTTCCTGTGCTGTACATTTCTTTGTTCTTTGTTGTAGCTCCACCGGGTTGACATCTCATTTTCAGGTATGCCCGTTGCTGCTCCTGCATGCCCTCCTGCACTCTTCATTGAACCAGGGTTGCTCTCCTGGTTTAATGGTAATGATACAGTGAAGGAAATGCTGGGCCATGAGGTTCCGAATTATGGTGATATTCTGCTGCTGATAGTCCACAGTGCCTCATGGATGCCCAGTTCGAAGTTGCTGAATCTGTTTGAAATCAATCCCATTTAGCACAAAGGTAGCGCCACGTAACATGATGGAGGGCCTCCTCCAATGTTGAGGCAGGATACGGTCTCTGCCAGAACTGTGCAGTGGTCACTCCTACTAATAATGTCATGGACAGACACAGGCGACAAGTAGATCGCTGAAAATAAGGTCATGACAATACCTGCACAAATATCAGGCTTTAGAGATAGACTATTTACTGTTCGCACTGCCATCTTTAGAAGAAAGCAGAAGACTTGTAACAAAAACGACATACAACAACTATTATTGGCCAGATTTTGCCATGAAATTAATACATACACTATCTTAATAGGGACAAAGAGTACAAGAGTAAGGAGGTTATGTTAAACTTGCATAAAACACTTATTTAGCATCAACTAGAGCAGTCCGTCCATTTCTGAGCCTTTAGGAAGGATGCGAAGGCATTAGAGAAAGATCAGAAAAAAAATCAAAATAATGGTTCTAGGGATAAGGAACTTCAGTTACGAAGATAGATCAGAGAAGTTGGGGTGATCTTTCAGGAGAAGAGTTTGAGAGGGGATTTGATAGAGGTGTTTCTTGGACAGAGTAATGGGGATAAACTGTTCCCATTGGTGGAAGGATCAAGGATAAGACTGCACAGAAGCAATAGGGATATGAGAAACTGTAACCACAACCTGCTTCAGTTCTAACATTAATTGTGAAAATTAAAATTCTTCTGAAGATTCCTGTCGCTACTTCTAGTGGCTAACCGCTGCCTATCACATTGCATCAACCCCAAATACCACCACACTCCCTATCCCCCAAACAAATTTGAAATACTTCATATTGAATGCATTCATTAAATTGCTGGAAAAATTGCCTTGCCACTTCCAAAGTATGACCACACCCACTCAAGCGTATTCAAAATTAGAAATTCAGCAAGTTATGGAATAAGTTAATAGTGAGATTGGATGACAAAGTTTAGTGTCAGTCACAGATCTGATTGTTCCTGGAAAACCTGGTTCAATGTATCAGATGATCTGCTAGTATATACAAAAAGAAAACAGCTTCTTTAAAAATATCTAATGAGGATAAGTATTTAATTTTCCTTCTACTTAAATTGTTCAACTTTTATCTTACATGCTATACAGAAAATGATGTTAAATGAAGAACATACTGGAACTGAGACCACTTGGAATCTCTTCTGAAGCTGTGAATGTCAGCTAAATATAGCCTCTTGTGTATATCTCTCAACAGCAAAGTTAACCGAAATGACTGATGGCTTTTGTCCTGTGATCCACATCAGTTGAAGTATGTTTAAATGGTATGTCCCAAAGCTAACACTCTACTCCCAGAACAGCAAAACTACGCTCAAGCTTTTAGGTGAAACTCTTGGAGGATTAAACCCAAGGTCTGTTGGCAAAATAGACCACAATTCAGTGCCATCAACCAGTTCAGACAAAACATTAGCCAAGGCATTTTCCAAACAGAAGCACTGAAAGCTTTCCATTAGCTTTCACCTAGGGTATATCATTCATATGTAGTAAGAGTCCCAGTAATGCTGAGCAACTGAAAAAAAAAAATCAAGCATGCATTTCATGCTACCAACATATTTAAAGATGTGTTTATCTGCACCATTTGGTATCATATCTTGCTCGGCCATTTTAAACATGAGTGCAAATTCCAAAGGGATTCTGAAGTCTAAACCATACGGACTCAGATAATTGAGAACTACCCAGCATAACAGGTAAGTTCATAGCTAAAGTTTGTAGACACTAAGTAGGTAACATTATAAAAATCAGTTTTGAAAAGTACAAGGAACTATATATTTTAGAAGTTTGAGGTTTTTGAATTATTTTGTAACTAATCATGCAATGAACAAGGCAAACACCAATGTGACCGACCTCTATTTTAGATGTGTTATAAAATCTATACAAGGTGTATAAAGGCATTCAATATCAAAATGCATTGAAATTAAAATATCACGAGTCAATTGCAATAAATGGATACCTCTGAAGCCTGCGAGATTTATGCCAGGAAACTTTCTAAAAAATTCATAAGATCTGTTTCACAAAGTAGTCGTTCACCCATATGAGTAAGTAGTAGGAATGACAAAAGATTTGTTCTTACAGTTGATTAAAAATTTATATCATAGCATTCAAGTAAAGTTACTTTCTATGTTCTGATTTAATGAAACATTTGAGCACTAGCTGACTTTATGAAGCAGGCATAAGGCTCACTGAAGCTTTCACTAATACTTGCTTGTATACACTTCCTTGGGACAGTAAAGCTGAAACAATGTGTCAGACTGAAGCAATATCAAGATAAGGGAACATAATGCTGAGGATGCTATGAAGTTAGCCTGTGGCATATTTGACCTGCAAATGTCTAATAAGTACTTCTCAGCCCCAGAGGTCCCACTGACCTGGTAGGCCGAAAGATGTGCATTGTGCAGCTGAACAGCTTGCAGTAAGATTTCTAATAGATGACAATTGAAACTGAAACACACAAGGTGATGGCTTCAATCCTGATGGAAAGTACTCTGACGTTCCATTAAACCACTAGTGATTTTCTCTAAAAGGCAAAGATTTCAAGTTAAATGCTTCATATAGTACTTAGATTTAAAGTTGAAAATTTGCTTTACAATGACATATGCAGAATTTTCCTTCGAATAGATGGCCGGTAAATAGCATTGCTAAAACTTGAAACTGAAATAATAGTCTAAAGACTGCATATACACTGCTATTGCCATTTTAACATTTCTGGTGGACAAGTGAAATGCATTAGAAAGCATGCCAATGTTGCTTGTGTACTCTCAACTTTAAAAATGTGCACCATGAGACTGGAGCTGTGCACATATACTTTAGATGCTTAGAGAGCTCTCTCTAATAAGAATGTGATCCGTGGTCCAAAATATAATTCAGATGTTGCTGGTGGCAGTTTGTGTTGTTTTATCAAAGGGGCTGGTGATTCATGCTCACTTATACTGTCTTCTGTAGAATGTGAGTTTCTAAAATTGTTCCTCATGGTTCATTCTCCTTGCATCTGGGTTCAATCTCGCAAATGCTCCCCTAAGTCACCTGTAATACATGCCTCTTTATTTAAAAAAAAAAAAAAAAAATTTTTATTAAGGTTTTCAGAAAATTTCAATAACAAAATGAAAAAGAAACCCAACAGGGTTAAGTACAAAACACGGTCTAGAAAAACAATCCTCCCTACCCACCTTCCCCCTGTACATAAATAATAAATAAACATTAACACCCCGACTTAACACAGCTGGCATATACACCCTCCCGGACCCTCAAGTATAAATAACAGAAACAGAAATAAAGTAAAGTAAACCCACCCACCCCCATTTGCTGCTGCCATTGACCAATGTCTACCGTTCTGCCAGGAAGTCTAAGAACGGTTGCCACCGCCTAAAGAACCCTTGTACAGACCCTCTCAAGGCGAATTTCACCCTCTCCAATTTAATGAACCCCGCCATATCGTTGATCAAGGATTCCACGCTTGGGGGCCTCGCATCCTTGCACTGCAGAAGAATCCTTCGCCGGGCTACCAGGGACGCAAAGGCCAGAATACCGGCCTCTTTCGCCTCCTGCACTCCCGGCTCCTCTGCCACTCGAAATATTGCGAGCCCCCAGCCTGGTTTGACCCTGGATCCTACCACCCACGACACTGTCCTCGCTACGCCCTTCCAAAGTTCCTCCAGCGCTGGGCATGCCCAGAACATATGGGTGTGATTTGCTGGGCTCCCTGAGCACCTAACACACCTGTCCTCAACCCCAAAACACCAGCTCATCCTTGTCCCGGTCATGTGTGCCCTGTGCAGCACCTTAAACTGTATGAGGCTGAGCCTCGCACACGATGAGTAAGAGTTCATCCTCCCTAGGACATCTGCCCACGTCCCTTCCTCAATCTCCTCCCCCAACTCCTCCTCCCACTTACCTTTCACCTCCACCACCGAGGCCTCCTCCTCCTCCTGCACCACCTGGTAAGTTTCCGAGATCTTCCCCACTCCCACCCACCCCCCTGAGAGCACCCTGTCCTGTACTGTGTGTGGCAGCAGCCTCGGGAATTCCACCACCTGCCGTCTGGCAAACGCCCTTACCTGTAAGTACCTGAACGATTTCCCCGGGGGGGGGGGGGGGGGGAGCCCGTACTTCTCCTTCAGCTCACCCAAGCTCGCGACCTCCCCGTCCACAAACAGGTCCCCCTATTTCCATATCCCTGCCCTGGGCCACCCCCGAAAACCCTCCACCTGTTCTCCCTGGGGCGAACCGGTGGTTCCCCCGTATTGGGGTCCACGCCGAGGCCCCAACTTCCCCCCCATGCCGCCTCCACTGCCCCCAGATTTTGAGGGCAGCCGCCACCACCGGGCTCGTGATATACCTCCTTGGAGGGAGCAGCATCGGCGCCGTTGCCAGCACCCCCAGACTCGTACCCACACAAGACGCCGTCGCCAGCCTCTTCCATGCAGCCTCCTCCCCCTCCATCACCCACTTGCGCACCATTGTCGCATTGGTGGCCCAGTAGTACCCACAGAGGTTGGGCAGCGCCAGTCCACCCTCTATCTCTACTCCGCACCAGGAACATCCTTCTCACCCTCGGAGTCCCTCGCGCCCACACAAACCCCATGATACTCCTGTTAACCCGCCTAAAAAAAGCCTTCAGGATAAACACGGGAAGGCACTGGAACAGGAACAAAAACCTTGGGAGCACCGTCATTTTCATTGACTGCACCGTACCCGCCAAGGACAGCGGCAACGCGTCCCACCTCTTGAACTCCTCCTCCATTTGCTCCACCAGCCTTGTAAAATTAAGCCTAGGCAGGGCCCCCCAGGTCCTGGCCACCTGGACCCCCAAATACCTGAAGCTCCTCTCCGCCCTTTTTAGTGGGAGCTCGGCAATCCCCCTCTCCTGGTCCCCTGGGTGAACCACGAACAGATCGCTCTTCCCCATGTTGAGCTTGTACCCCGGAAAGTCCAGAATTCCCTAAGAATCCTCATTACCTCGGGCATTTCCCCCCCCACCAGGTCCGCCACATATAACAGCAGGTCGTCCGCAAAGAGCGACACCCTATGCTTCTCCCCACCCCGCACCAACCCCCTCCAGTTCCTTGACTCCCTCAGTGCCATAGCCAGGGGTTCAATCGCCAGTGCGAAGAGCAGGGGGCAGGGGGGGACCCCTGCCTCGTCCCTCGGTGCAACCGAAAGTACTCGGACCTCCTCCTGTTCGTGGCCACACTTGCCATCGGGGCCTCATACAACAGCCTAACCCACCTGACAAACCCCTCCCCAAACCCGAACCTCTTCAGCACCTCCCACAGGTACCCCCACTCTACCCTATCGAAGGCTTTCTCAGCGTCCATCATCACCACTATCTCCGCCTCCCCCTCCCTCGCCGGCATCATGATAACGTTCAAAAGCCTCCGCACATTTGCGTTCAACTGCCTCCCCTTCACAAACCCCGTCTGGTCTTCATGGATGATCTGCGGCACACAATCCTCAAGGCTAAGACCTTCGCCAGCACCTTGGCATCTACATTTAGCAATGAAATCGGTCTGTAAGACCCACACTGCAGGGGATCCTTGTCCCGCTTCAGGATCCAGGTTAATCAGTGCCCGAGACATCGTCGGGGGCAAAGCCCCCCCCCCTCCCATGCCTCATTGAAGGTCCTGACAAGCAACGGGCCCAACAAGTCCATATATTTTTTATAGAATTCGACCGGGAAACTGTCCGGCCCCGGTGCCTTCCCTGCCTGCATGCTTCCTATCCCTTTGGTCAGCTCCTCCAGCCCAATCGGGACCCCCAATCCCGCCACCAGTCCCTCTTCCACCTTTGGAAACCTCAATTGGTCCAGGACGCGGCCCATCCCTCCCTCCTCCCGTGGGGGCTCGGATCGGTACAATTCCTCGTAAAAGTCCCTGAAGACCCCATTGATGCCAACCCCACTCCGCACCACACTCCCTCCCCTGACCTTAACTCCCCCGATCTCCCTAGCTGCGTCCCGCTTCCAAAGCTGATGCGCCAGCATCTGGCTTGCCTTTTCCCCATACTCGTAAATCGCCCCCTGGGCCTTCCTCCACTGCACCTCCGCCTTCCTGGTGGTCACCAGGTCGAATTCGGCCTGGAGGCTGCACCTCTTCCTCAACAATCCTTCCTCGGGCACCTCCGCATACCTCCTGTCTACCCTCACCATCTCCCCCGCCAGCCTCTTCCTCCGCCCCTTGTGGGCCCTAATGGAGATCAGCTCTCCCCTCACCACCGCCTTCAGCGCCTCCCATACCATCCCCACTCGGACCTCCCTGTTGTCGTTGGTCTCCAAGTACCTCTCTATACTTCCTCGGACCCGCTCGTTCACCTCCTCATCCGCCAACAGCCCCACCACGGGTGCTGGTCCCTCTCCTCCCCCATCTCCAAGTCCACCCAATGCGGGGCGTGGTCCGAAATGGCTATTGCCGAATACTCAGTATCCTCTACTCTCGCTATCGGCGTCCTACTCAAAATGAAAAAGTCGATTCGGGAATAAGCCTTATGGGCATGTGAGAAGAATGAAAATTGCCTAGCCCCCGGCCTTGCAAATCTCCAAGGGTCCACCCCTCCCATCTTGTCCATAAACCCCTTGAGCACTCTAGCCGCCGCCGGCTTCCTACCAGTCCTAGACCTGGAGCGATCCAGTGCCGGATACAGCACCGTGTTAAAGTCTCCCCCCATTATCAGGCCCCCCACTTCCAAGTCTGGGATCCGACCCAACATACGCCGCATAAAACCCGCATCGTCCCAATTCGGGGCATACACATTGACCAGTACCACCCTCTCTCCCTGCAACTTACCACTTACCATTACGTACCTACCGCCATTATCTGCCACAAAGCTCAACGCCTCGAATGACACCTTCTTTCCCACCAAGATCGCCACACCTCGATTTTTGGCATCCAGCCCCGAATGAAACACCTGGCCTACCCACCCCTTCCTTAATCTTACCTGGTCTGCCACCTTCAGGTGTGTCTCCTGGAGCATAACCACATCCGCCTTCAGCCCCTTCAGGTGCGCGAACACGCGGGCCCGCTTAACCGGCCCATTCAGTCCCTTTACATTCCAGGTTATCAGCCGGATCAGGCGGCTACCCGCCCCCCTCCCCCGCCGACTAGCCTTAACCCCGCCTCGGCCAGCCACGTGCCCGCACCCCACACACGGCCCGTTCCCCACGGCAGCATACCCCTGTCGCAACCCCCCCCCCCCACTCGCCCCAGCTCCCACTTGACCATAGCAGCAGCAACTCGATTCCCCCCCACCCAACCCCCACCCGGCTAGGACCCATCCTAGCTGATTTACTCCCCCCATTGCACTTCCACAAGTCAGCTGACTCCTGCTGACCCCGGCCACTCCCGCCTCTCCACCCATTGTGTAGCACACCCTCCTCTACCGTTCCCCATCCATAGGCTCTCCCCCTCCCCCTTCCATTCTAAGCGCGGGAAACAACCCTCGCTTCCCCGCCCAGGCCCCTCCAGTCTTCAGCGCGGGAAAATCCCGCGCTTTCCACCTACCCTACCTACGCAGCTCCTTTTACAGGCCCAGTCCCCACACCGCCGACTCGGGCCTCCCCCTCCCCCGCGGGGCCCCATCTCACTGCCGGCCACCACACCGGTTTCGTTTACCTACCCCGCTCCAAGAGCCCCCCCGACCAACCCAACCAAATCAGTGCCCAACCCGCCCCAACCACCCTCACCGACCCGAAAGAGAAAAACACAGAGAAAAAGAAACCAGGAGCAAAGCAAAGGCCAACCCCTCAAAATAAAAAAAAAACCATATCAACCGCAGTCCCCAATCGCCCATCCCGACCCTCAATCTGTGTCCAACTTCTCAGCCTGAACAAAGGCCCATGCCTCCTCTGGAGACTCAAAATAATGGTGCCGGTCCTTGTAGGTGACCCACAGTCGCGCCGGCTGCAACATGCCAAACTTCACCCCCTTCCTGTGCAGCACCGCCTTCGCCCGATTGTACCTGGCCCTCCTCTTCGCCACCTCCGCACTCCAGTCCTGGTATATTCGAACCTCCGCGTTCTCCCACCTGCTGCTCCTCTCCTTCTTGGCCCACCTGAGCACACACTCCCGATCAACAACTGATGGAACCTCACCAGCACCGCCAGCGGAGGCGAGTTGGCCTTGGGCCTCCTCGTCAGCACTCTATGGGCCCCTTCCAGCTCCAGGGGCCCCTGGAAGGACCCCGCTGCCATCAGCGAGTTCAACATGGTGACCACATAGGCCGCCACGTCCGGTTTCGTTTACCTACCCCGCTCCAAGAGCCCCCCCCGACCAACCCAACCAAATCAGTGCCCAACCCGTCCCAACCACCCTCACCGACCCGAAAGAGAAAAACACAGAGAAAAAGAAACCAGGAGCAAAGCAAAGGCCAACCCCTCAAAATAAAAAAAAAAACCATATCAACCGCAGTCCCCAATCGCCCATCCCGACCCTCAATCTGTGTCCAACTTCTCAGCCTGAACAAAGGCCCATGCCTCCTCTGGAGACTCAAAATAATGGTGCCGGTCCTTGTAGGTGACCCACAGTCGCGCCGGCTGCAACATGCCAAACTTCACCCCCTTCCTGTGCAGCACCGCCTTCGCCCGATTGTACCTGGCCCTCCTCTTCGCCACCTCCGCACTCCAGTCCTGGTATATTCGAACCTCCGCGTTCTCCCACCTGCTGCTCCTCTCCTTCTTGGCCCACCTGAGCACACACTCCCGATCAACAACTGATGGAACCTCACCAGCACCGCCAGCGGAGGCGAGTTGGCCTTGGGCCTCCTCGTCAGCACTCTATGGGCCCCTTCCAGCTCCAGGGGCCCCTGGAAGGACCCCGCTGCCATCAGCGAGTTCAACATGGTGACCACATAGGCCGCCACGTCCGGCCCCTCCAGCCCCTCCGGGAGGCCCAGAATCCGCAGATTCTTCTGCCTCGACCGATTCTCCATCTCCTCGAACCACTCCTACCATTTCTTGTGGAGCGCCTCGTGCGCCTCCACCTTTACCGCCAGGCCTAAGATCTCGTCCTCGTTGTCGGAGATCTTTTGTTGAGCCTCGCGGATCGCCACCCCCTGGGCCGTCTGTGTCTCCAACAGCTCATCGATAGAAGCCTTCATCGGCTCTAGCAGGTCCGCTTTAATCTCTCTGAAGCAGCGCTGGATACCCTCCTGCTGCTCCTCCGCCCACTGCATCCATGCTGCCTGGTCTCCGCCCGCTGCCAATTTGTTCTTCTTCCCTCGCACCTTCTTCGGGTCCACCACCACCTTTTTAGTCGCTCCGCTCCTAGTAGAAGCCATATACTATCGTGGAACTGTTATAATCTCCTTCCCACACCGGGAAAAGTCGAAAAAGTTCAGTTGGGGGCCCTGAAAAGAGCCCAAAAGTCCGTTTTTGCGGGAGCCACCGAATGTGCGACTTAGCTCCGCATAGCCGCAACCGAAAGTCCTACATGCATCTTTATATGGTGCAGTGATGAAAACAACATACTCCATATGATTTAACCAGTTCACTCATGTCATTGTGGTGTATAAATTGGGCTGAATGTTGCTGGCCTCTGGCATCTCCACATATGCCATTATCTAGACATTTTCTGCATCCTTCAGCATCAACATTTTTGTGCCATAATTTAGTGGAACTGCATGCTGATGACGAGGCGACAAGGACATCAGGGAACCTGGTAATTTGGTTTACAGCAGGACCATGGCCCGTAACTTCCAGTCTCCCCAGTGTCAGATTTGTGGGATACGCCAAAGATGCACTGGGGAAACCATGATTAAATGATTCTATGAACTTGGTTGACATATATATAAAAATAAACAGCAAGAATTTTTATCAATTACTAACATAAAGATACCCCACAGCTACACAATCTGTGTATAACAGTAAATGAATCCCCCCTCGACTGTTCAAATTCAAAAACAACATTCCATAAACCAAAACCCCTTAAAACCCCTTTTCAAGGGCATGGCCCAGCACTCTGCATTCTCACTTGAATAAGACTGGCTTTTCCCGGGATTCTGGCCCCGTCTCACCAGCAGGCTTAAGCCCTTCCAGAAAGCAAACTATATTTTTTTAAGTTACTAAAGCAGGTAGCTATAATCCATGTTATTTTCCCTGGAACAACTCTTTAAAATGAAAAGAGAGAGAAACAGGCCAAAACACTCCTGTTCTCTGTCTGAGTCCACAGCAGCAAAATGTGAAAGTGAAACCAAAAACAGCTCCCAGAGCCACAGCCCAGCTCCACCCATACAATGACATCACTGAAGCCATGTGACAAGACAAAATTGTTTCTTAAAGGGACACTCCCATGACAATAAGGACGTACCCAGCAATTTCTCAGATGTGCTAACTTCCCCTGGATAACTCTGCTGTGCTGGGAACCATCTGACAAAGCAATTTAAATTGCTAACTTAAGATGGTTCAGCTAGTTTTATACTCAGTTACTCTGAAAATGTTAGAAGGAATAAAAGCACTTCTAACTTCAGTATAACTATTTTGAAGACCTAGAGTGAGACCCGCACAGGACCTCCCCAACAAAGCACCTTCCCACAGTATTCCCCATAAGCATGGGGTTCACTAGCCCCTCTCTCAACGCCTGACTTGACCCCCCCCCCCCCCTACACTGACCTGCATCGCCCCTCTCCCACACCACACCCTCACATCCCATTCACTTACTGGAGGCACTTTGCTTCTCCCTGAACTGTTATTTTCAATGGGACATTTCAACTTGCCTGCTTTATGGCAGCCAGCGCAGTAAAAAAAAAAGGGATGTGTCCTTCTTCTCTCTGCTTCCTTTACACTTTACCGCTGGAGCCACACACATGCTTCACTGTCTGAATCTCAACCAGCTTGCGTCAAGAAAGTCAGGCGAAACAGGTAGAGTTTAAGTGCAAGTAAGTTGGCACAGAGTGGCAATCTGCCGCTGATTGCCAATCAGCAGAAGTTATGGCCCCATATTTGTATCTTTTTAACCAGGATTGAGAAAGATACAGGGACAAGAGGGATTGTGGGTGAATTAAACTCCAATCAAACATTGAAAAAGAGAAATAAAGAGCAGGTACAATGATATTTGATGAATATTAATTATGGGCAATTTCTCAATCTCCCTCATAACATATTTAATCGTACTTAAATGTTTAAACATTTGGCTATAATGAATCTCAAAGCCTTAGCTCATAGACAAATATCTGTCTTTGAAATGTATTCCATTTTAATTCAGCTTTTCCCCCACTGGATTTACATTTATCTAGTTATAATTTAAATATACAAGTTATCAAGAACTAAATGGCAACAAAATGTAATGATGTAAATAGATCACTCTTAAGTGAATGTACAAAGAAAAACTGTGTTTATTGATAGAATTATATCTGCAGCAGCCTGAGTGGAGAAAATTTATTCTGCAAGGAGGTATTAATTTTGTATCAATACAAATTAAAATAGGTTTGCTGCAACAAAAATGATTGCTCCGCCTCCATATTTTCAAAGTCACGGTGCAATGTTAAATTAAACATTATCATACAAAACAATAGAACAAATTGCCAGACCAGGATCAGGAATGACAAGGAGAGGGGCAAGAAATGAGGAGAGCACCAGTTTGCTCGAGGGTCTAGAAGGAAGAACACCAAAAGCACTTAACAACTGGGTCTGGCAGCTCACTCCTCCCTTAGTTTAGATGCCAGGCTTTTCAAGTTTGGCAAATCCAGTAGTTCAGGAAACCGGTTAAAGTTAAATGGCTGGCAAACTATGAAGAACGCAGCCATATTAGCATTTTTTAAATCACTGACCCACCTCTTTAGAGAGGGTTACTGGCTGACCCCAAACCTGTCATGGTGAGCTCGGATCAGATACAACATTTTAAAAAAAATTTAATTTAGCCCCAATCATGCTTTTCCTGTAAAAGGGAGCATACAGTATATCAAATCCAAAAGAGAAAATGTACAAGACAGAAGGAGGCCCATTGTCTTTTTTTATTACTTGATCAGTTACAAAGCCAGAGCTCAGACTGTGGACAGAGGCAAACCCCTAATCCAGCTCCTTGCCTGCTCCAAAAAACAATTCAAATTGAACCCAATTCATGGCCCCCACAAGAGAGATATACCAGATCCAGGCATTGTTTCCAAGTTCAATTTTGATTGGCAATCAAGCCTAATTCCATTTTCCAGTTTCTAGTCTATAGCCCCGTAAGGTTTGGCACTTCAAGTATATAATATACAAGCATTTTTAAATGCAAGTATTTTTTTTGTGTCTGTCACCCTTTCAGACAGCAAGTTCCCAATCCCTACAATCCTATGATGAAAACATTTCTCAAATCTCCTTGATTTCTTCTGCCAATTATTTCAAATGCAAGCATCCTAGTTATTCAGCTGTCTGATAAAAGATATAGATCCTTCCTATCCACTCCATCTAGGCCCCTCAATTTTATACCTCTCAATTGAACCTTCCCTCAGCCAACTCCAATCTTTCTCCAAAGCTAAAGTTTTCCGTTCCTGGTAACATCCCTGTAAATCTCCTCTGTATCCTCTCTAGAGTGGCCATACCCATCTTGTAATCTGGTTTAGCTCAGCGAGCTAGACAGCTGATTTATGATGCAGAACAAGGCCAGCAGCGCGGGTTCAATTCCCATACCAGCTGAGAATTCTGAATTCTCCCTCTGTGTACCCGAACAGGCGCCGGAATGTGATGACTAGGGGCTTTTCACAGTAACTTCACTGCAGTGATAATGTAAGTCTATTTGTGACAATAAAGGTTATTTATTTATCTGGTGATGACCTAAACTGTACGCAATACTCGAGTTCTGGCCTAACTAGTGTTGTATAGAGTTCTAGCATAATTACACTGCTGTTATATTCTATGCCTAGGCTAACTAAGAAATGTAGCCTGTATGTCATCTAAATCACTTTATTAATCTGTCCTGCTACTTTCAGGCATCTCTGCACTTCAAGGTTCCTCTGTACCTTTATTCTTCTCTGAATCTTGTCACTTACAGGTATTCCTGGTTCGCTCTTCCCAAAAGCACTACCTCACTTTTATTGCCACTTTTCTGTCCATATGACCACTTTATTTATATTTTTCCATAGCTTTTTCCCTTACCCTCAATCACACAAGCAAATTTTGTATCATCTAAAAGTGTCATAATCATGTCCCCCACATTTAAAAAAAATAAATTTAGAGTACCCAATTCTTTTTTTCAAATTAAGGGGCAATTTAGCACGGCCGATCCACCTATCCTGCACATCTTTTGGGTTGTGGGGTTAAGACCCATGCAGACACAGGGAGAATGTGCAAACTCCACACAGACAGTGACCCAGGGCTGGGATCGAACCTGGGTGCTCAGTGCTGAGGCAGCAGTGCTAACCACTGCACCACCCTACGTCTCCCACATTGAAGTCTAAATCACAGATATTTACCACATAAAGAAAGAGGCTGAGGACGGAGTTTTGCAGAACCTCTCTGCAAACAGTCTTCCAGAACCAATCAAACTTGCAACTTGCCCATGGCCAATGACCAGTCTGCCATCTAGAATCTGGTTAAAATCTATGTAAACTACATCAAACCTGCTACCTCATTATTCCTCCTCATAATCAGACATGACTTTCACATAACAAATTCAAGCTGATATCCCCCGAATAATCCATGCCTTTCTAATTGATGATTTATATTTTCCTTCAGAATTTTGCACAACAATTTGTTTATCAACAAGGTTAGGCATGTTGGGGTAATGTTAGATGAGTACAATGTCAGGCTTGGCTGCATTGTCCATGATTAAATACTCTGATGATACTTCATATTAGCACTATATTGCTGCCTCACAAGAAGAATCCCGAATTGCAGGAGAGGTGATAGAGGAGAAAATGTGAGGCAAGGAGTTGAAGGAGGAGAGAGAACAGGTACAGTCTAGTATTAAACATAACTGAAAAATATATATTGTAAAACAGTTTACTATAGAAGTATTGTGTGTTTATGCATTTTTCATAGAATGATAGAATTTACAGTGCAGAAGGAGGCCATTCAGCCCATTGAGTCTGCACCGGCCCTTGGAAAGCACCCCACTCAAGCACACACCTCCTCCATCCCATCCCCCTTAACCCAGTAACCCTAATAAACCTTCTTGGATACAAAGGGCAATTTAGCATAGCCAGTCCATCTAACCCGCACATCTTTGGACTGGCTATGCTAAAGACCATAAGACATAGGAGCGGAAGTAAGGCCATTCAGCCCATCGAGTCCACTACACCATTCAATCATGGCTGATTTCAACTCCATTTACCCGCTCTCTCTCCATAGCCCTTAATTCCTCGAGAAATCAAGAATTTATCAACTTTTGGCTTAAAGACACTCAACGTCCCGGCCTCCACCGCCCTCTGTGGCAATGAATTCCACAGACCCACCACTCTCTGGCTGAAGAAATTTCTCCTCATCTCTGTTCTAAAGTGACTCCCTTTTATTCTAAGGCTGTGCCCCCGGGTCCTAGTCTCCCCTGCTAATGGAAACAACTTCCCTACGTCCACCCTATCTAAGCCATTCATTATCTTGTAAGTTTCTATTAGATCTCCCCTCAACCTCCTAAACTCCAATGAATATAATCCCAGGATCCTCAGACGTTCATCGTATGTTAGGCCTACCATTCCTGGGATCATCCGTGTGAATCTCCGCTGGACCCGCTCCAGTGCCAGTATGTCCTTCCTGAGGTGTGGGGCCCAAAATTGCTCACAGTATTCTAAATGGGGCCTAACTAATGCTTTATAAAGCTTCAGAAGTACATCCCTGCTTTTATATTCCAAGCCTCTTGAGATAAATGACAACATTGCATTTGCTTTCTTAATTACGGACTCAACCTGCAAGTTTACCTTTAGAGAATCCTGGACTAGGACTCCCAAGTCGCTTTGCACTTCAGCATTATGAATTTTGTCACCGTTTAGAAAATAGTCCATGCCTCTATTCTTTTTTCCAAAGTGCAAGACCTCGCACTTGCCCACGTTGAATTTCATCAGCCATTTCTTGGACCACTCTCCTAAACTGTCTAAATCTTTCTGCAGCCTCCCCACCTCCTCCATACTACCTGCCCCTCCACCTATCTTTGTATCATCGGCAAACTTAGCCAGAATGCCCCCAGTCCCGTCATCTAGATCGTTAATATATAAAGAGAACAGCTGTGGCCCCAACACTGAACCCTGCGGGACACCACTCGTCACCGGTTGCCATTCCGTAAAAGAACCTTTTATCCCAACTCTCTGCCTTCTGCCTGACAGCCAATCGTCAATCCATGTTAGTACCTTGCCTCGAATACCATGGGCCCTTATTTTACTCAGCAGTCTCCCGTGAGGCACCTTATCAAAGGCCTTTTGGATGTCAAGATAGATAACATCCATTGGATCTCCTTGGTCTAACCTATTTGTTATCTCTTCAAAGAACTCTAACAAGTTTGTCAGGCACGACCTCCCCTTACTAAATCCATGCTGACTTGTCCTGATCCGACCCTGCACTTCCAAAAATTTAGAAATCTCATCCTTAACAATGGATTCTAGAATCTTGCCAACAACGGAGGTTAGGCTAATTGGCCTATAATTTTCCATCTTTTTCCTTGTTCCCTTCTTGAACAGGGGGGTTACAACCGCGATTTTCCAATCCTCTGGGACTTTCCCGGACTCCAGTGACTTTTGAAAGATCATAACTAACGCCTCCACTATTTCTTCAGCTATCTCCTTTAGAACTCTAGGATGTAGCCCATCTGGGCCCGGAGATTTATCAATTTTTAGACCTCTTAGTTTCTCTAGCACTTTCTCCTTTGTGATGGCTGCCATATTCAACTCTGCCCCCTGACTCTCCTGAATTGTTGGGATATTACTCATGTCTTCTACTGTGAAGACTGATGCAAAGTACTTATTTAGTTCCTCAGCTATTTCCTAGTCTCCCATCACTAGATTACCAGCGTCATTTTGGAGCAGCCCAATGTCTACCTTTGCCTCCCGTTTGTTTTTAATATATTTAAAGAAACTTTTACTATCATCCCTAATGTTACTGGCTAGCCTACCTTCATAATTGATCCTCTCTTTCCTTATTTATCTCTTTGTTATCCTCGGTTTGTTTTTGTAGCCTTCCCAATCTTCTGACTTCCCATTACTCTTTGCCACATTATAGGCTTTCTCTTTTGCTTTGATGCATTCCCTAACTTCCTTTGTCAGCCATGGCTGCCTAATCCCCCCTCTGATAACCTTTCTTTTCTTTGGGATGAACCTCTGTACTTTGTCCTCAATTACTCCCAGAAACCCCTGCCATTGCTGTTCTACTGTCTTTCCCACTAGGCTCTGCTCCCAGTCGATTTTCGTCAGTTCCTCCCTCATGCCCCTGTAGTTACCTTTATTTAACTGTAACACCTTTACATCTGATTATACCTTCTTTCTTTCAAATTGGAGATTGAATTCTACCATATTATGATCACTGCCTCCTAAGTGTTCCCTTACTTTAAGATCTTTAATCAAGTCTGGCTCATTACATAACACTAAGTCCAGAATGGCCTGTTCCCTCGTGGGCTCCATCACAAGCTGTTCCAAAAAGTCCTCCTGTAAACATTCAATGAATTCCCTTTCCTTGGGTCCACTGGCAGCATTATTTACTCAGTCCACCTGCATATTGAAGTCCCCCATGATCACTGTGACCTTGCCTTTCTGACATGCACTTTCTATTTCGTGGTGCATTTTGTGCCCCTGGTCCTGACCACTGTTAGGAGGCCTGTACATAACTCCCATTATGGTTTTTTTGCCTTTGTGGTTCCTCAACTCTACCCACACAGACCCCACATCATCTGACCCTATGTCGTTTAGTGCTATTGATTTGATTTCATTCCTAATTAACAAGGCAACCCTGCCCCCTCTGCCCACCTCTCTGTCTTTTCGATAGGTTGTGAATCCCTGGATGTTTAAATGCCAGTCCTGAACCCCCTGCAACCACCTCTGTGATGCCTACCACATCATACCTGGCAGTCACAATCTGGGCCACAAGCTCATCTAACTTGTTCCATACACTGCGCGCATTTAAATATAGCACCTTTAATTCTCTATTGACCATCCCTTTTTGTTTTCTTAGTGTGGTGGACCTTGGTTTACTGAGCCTTTCCATACACTGTGTCATATTTTGTGGGATGGGGACTACCATAACCTCTCCTGAGTTTTGTCTTTTCGTGTTTTTTTGTATTCCTAAGCAGCTATGCTTCCCACTGATTACTTTACCTCTTGGTTCCCCGACTTTCCCTTCCCCCCAATCTCTAGTTTAAAGTCCTATTGACCACCCCATTTACTCTTTTCGCCAGAACACTGGTCCCAGCTCGGTTCAGGTGGAGACCATCCCAACGGTATAGATCCCCCCTGTCCCAAAACTGATGCCAGTGTCCCATGAAAAGGAACCCCTCTTTCCCACACCACTCTTTCAGCCACGTGTTAACTTCCCTTATTCTTGCCTCCCTATGCCAATTTGCACGTGGCTCAGGCAGTAAATCGGAGATTATGACCCTTGAGGACCTGTTTTTTTAAATTTGAATCCTAGCTCTTTATAATCTCTAAACAGGTCCTCTTTTCTAGACTTGCCTATGTTGTTGGTACCGACATGGACCACAACAACTGGATCCTCCCCCTCCCTCTCCAGTATCCTTTCAAGCCGGTCAGAGATGTCCCGCACCCTAGCACCGGGCAGGCAACATACCATGCGGGACTCTTTATCCTGCTCACAAAGGATACTATCTATCCCCCTGATAATAGAATCCCCTACAACTACAACTTGCCTATTTACTTCCTCCCCTTGAATGGTCTGCTGAACCATGGTGCCTTGGTCAGCTGACTCATCCTTCCTGCAGCCCTGTTCGCCATCCACACAGGGAGCAAGTGCCTCATACCTGTTGGACAGGGTCAAGGGCTGAGGCTCCTGAGTTCCTGACTGCTGGTTCCCTTTACCTGCCTGACTTGCAGTCACACCCTGCTGTCCCTGGCCACTGGCAGGATTTAAACTACTTACTCTAACAGGTGTGACTGCCTCCTGAAACACAGTGTCCAGGTAAGTCTCCCCCTCCCGGATGTGCCTCAGTGTTTGAAGCTCAGACTCCAGCTCATCAACTCTGAGCCGGAGCTCTTCGAGCAGCCAACACTTACTGCAGATGTGGTCGCTACAGCTCGCAATGGGATCTGCCAGCTCCCACATCAAGCAGCTCAAGCACATCACCTGACCAGCCATCACTAATTAATTAATTAGTTTAAAGTGCTAGTCCAACCTGACATTTTCCTAAGTACATGTTGTTTCTTCTAAATTCCAACTGTGTTGAGGTCAAGACTCATTCCTCTTTCCCAGGACCTCAAACAGTTACCATTTTCAATCTCCTTATGGGCAGCACGGTAGCACAGTGGTTAGCACTGTTGCTTCACAGCGCCAGGGACCCGGTTTGATTCACGGCTTGGACCACTGTCTGTGCTGAGTCTGCATGTTCTCCCAGTGCCTGTGTGGGTTTCCTCCGGGTGCTCCGGATTCCTCCCACAAGTCCTGAAAGATGTGCTTGTTAGGTGAATTGGACATTCTGAATTCTCTCTCAGTGTACCTGAACAGGTGTTGTACTGTGCGACTCGGGGATTTTCACAGTAACTTCATTGCAGTGTTAATGTCAGCTTACTTATGACACTAATAATGATTAGTATTATTCTTAATGCCATTGTCCATTTTTTAAGCAAATGTTTTGACTTACTAATCATGGCCTCTTGATTTACCCAGTATCGTTTGCTTTAACCTCTGAACAAAAATAAAAGTTATAATACTTACACTGAAAGCAGCACGATTGCAATCAAGGTCCATTCTGGAGTTTTATGAATGATATTTGTGTTAGTTAGCCTGAAATACATAATTGGAGAGAGAGCAAATAATTAGCTAGAAAAGGTGAAGTTCAAAGGCTCTTTTATTTTTAAGCTTCCATTGTCCAATTCTACAATTTCTTTGAGGTTATTTACACCATGTGATCCCTGATCAAGACCAAGCACGAGCACTTGGTTCTAGCGAAATAACACTCCCTGCCTACACTGTCCTCTAACTGGCTACTTTACAGATGCAAGAGAGCATCTTAGGGCAGACTTTCTCCTTAACTTTCCCACTTTAATAAGAAGTTGATCTCTGCCACATTATGATTTGGAACATCACATCTATAAAGTGACATCCTACCATTTGATACCTTTGTGTAATGTTTTGCCAAAACACTGCCCAAGAGTCATCGCATCAACAATAAAAAAGTAATCAATAGTGCCAGGAACCACAGACCAGAATACTATTTAAGAACTAAGAATAAGAAAACTATTGCCATATTTTATTCCATTAATATCAAAAATACCACATTGGGAAGTGGAAATACATCATGTCCAAAAATAAAACCCGAAGGTAATTTCATTATCCATTATAGTAGGGCGGCACAGTAGCACAGTGGTTATCACCGTTGCTTCACGGCACTAGGGTCACTGTTTGTGTAGAGTCTGCACGTTCTCCCCTTGTTTACATGGGTTTCCTCTGGGTGAATTGGACATTCTGAATTCTTCCTCCGTGTACCCGAAAAGGCGCCGGAGTGTGGCGACTAGGGGCTTTTCACAGTAACTTCATTGCAGTGTTAATGTAAGCCTAATTGTGACAATAAAGATTATTATTATAATAATCATGCAGGTTAGGTGGATTGGCCATGATAAATTGCCCTTAGTGACCAAAAAAGCTTAGGAGAGGTTACTGGGATAGGGAGGAAGTGAGGGCTTAAGTGGGTCGGTGCTGACTCGATGGGCCAAATAGCCTCCTTCTGCACTGTATGTTCTATGTTATAATAAAAAGGACCTTGTTTTGGACTCAAATATTATTCTATTCAGCAATTCTCTCTACCCAACACAAAATTGAAAGTTAAGTAACACCACACTTGAACTATAAAAAAAACAAATTCTATCAAAGGATAAACCATTGAGCAAGTGTTTTCCCTTGAGCAGGTACAAGCTGCTTAAGGTGGGTTCAGATCATAAGCTTTTAGATGATGTATTACTGTATTGGAGTGTTACCAATGGAATGACTAATAAAGAGCTTATTCTAAAATGCCAAATTACTGATTGAGAGTCTTACTGCTTCATTATAACACGAACATTCAAAAGATAATTTGAGAAGTAGACACACTATCCTTACCCACTCGTGTGACTTCGGCACGCCCCCCCCCCCCCAACATACCCAACCAGTCATATTCTCTAACCTCAGAAGCAACCACATGAATCCAGTATGTACATACATTAAAACATTTGAATCTTCCTGCTTTATGCCATAGATGAATTTCATGCTACTTGACATTTGGAGATCACTTTTAAGCTTCAAGGGTTCAATGCTTAACATTCGGTCCTCTAAAAAAAGGTTCCACTATGCATATCCTCTACTTTGTTTTCCTTGCCAGTCTTTGGCTCTGAGCAGATCGATTCCTGTATCCACATGGTGATTCAAAAGTTGCCCGACAGCCCTTGACAGATATAATCCCTCCAGCTTCTCCCACCACACTCAGCTGCTGCTGACCTTCTGCCCTCGCCCAAAAGACTTTGTCATCAACTCAGCACCTGGCCAGATTCTTTCACAGAGTCATTGAATTTACAGTGCAGAAGGAGGCTATTTGGCCCATCGAGTCTGCACTGGCCCTTGGAAAGACACCCTACTTAAGCCCACCCCTCAACCCTATCCCTGTAACCGAGTAACCCCACTCACCTTTTTGACACTAATGGTCAATTTAGCATGGCTAATCCAGCTAACATGCACATCCTTGGACTGTGGGAGGAAACCGGTGCATCTGGAGGAAACCCACGCAGACACGGGGAGAACGTGCAAACTCCACACAGACAGTCACCCGAGGCCGGAATTAAACCCCGGACCCCGGAGCGGTGAGGAAGCAGTGCTAACCGCTATGCCCCCCTCAAACAACTTGATGTCTACCACTTCTAGTTAAAATAAGAATGCAAGATCGCGACAGATGAGAAAGGGAGGGGGAACAGAGAGGGAATTTATTACCTATTTATTTTTCTTCTGCATTCCTTTTCGGAGGACCACAACACACTTGGTTTGCACCTGGCCAGATTTCAGGGAAAATTACTGCTCTTTCTGAAGCGACTGTTGGTTGGAAAATGGAATCAAGTGGATAAAGTTCTAATACTGCGATTGTAGATGCTACTAATATGTGCAAAAAATGCAAACTACACTTACTATCATCATTCCTATTACAACTGTAAAATGAGTCTCTGGCAAGGAAACGATGCCTCTAAGCAGCATTAATTTGGCTTAACTCCACCGTCAGTCTACATTTAAATTTCCCATACAGCACATTATATGACTTATCAGATTACCAAACCTTGGTCAGCTCTCATACCAACTAACAAACCTAACTACAGCTATGAGAAGGAGAATGATTTCCATCCAATGGAAGTCTCTTTGATGCTTTAATAATTTAATAAATTAGCGTAGAAAGTAATGAGTGTTAGCCTCTGGCTGCTGTTGAGTAAGAGTCAAGAGATCTGCTCCTTTTCCCAAACACCTTTATTTTTGTTTGAACACACAGCACCAAACTCGATGATCACATCACATGCTCCAAAGGCCACCTGTAGCCTCTTTACATATCAGTGCCAATTATTGAATCAATGAGACATCTATTTGGAATGTTTCTTAACCCATTCCTTAACAGTCTCCCCTTCCTTGGAGAAAACAAATAATTTGGTGAAAACAAAATTTCAAGAAACTCGAAAGACACACGCAATTTCCCCCCCCTTCTTTTTTTGAAAGGAAAAAAAACGAACAGTTTCAGAAACAGGTGCCCTTCATTAACAATATCCAAATGTTCCTGTGAACTGGCCCCTCTTTTCGTTAAACAGTTGGACAATTGATAGCTACTTTCGACCCATTTAATTTTTGCTATCCCCCTCCGTCTAACATCTGCTTCAAACTTGCAATGTCTAACCTTAGCCTTTTCTCATTGACACTTTTTGTAGAGTGCACATTTTCCCAAAGGGATTTATTGTCAATGTGACACTCAATGGGTATGTTACCCAAATCCCCTAATCCCAAAATGTCTGTCAATATCGGAGATATATAAACGGCCATATCCACCGCCTCTACAAGGCTTAAAGTCTCAGCAGCCAAAGTGCTTTTGACCACTCTCCTTATTTTCTTTGTTTACCACACAAGGCGGCAACATTTACCATTGTTCCCCAAAAGGAAAATTATAAATCCTCCTGCGCTTGAAACCCCATCACATAAATTTGCATAGAACGCATCACTATAAACTATGAGTTTCAAGTGCCTAAGATCACCTAAAACCGGCAACCTCAAAGCACACTCCTGCATTTTTAGTTTGATCACCGTTTTATTTGCTCTCATCAAGACATCAAAACTAACATCCGGTCTAATCAGTCTACCTAACCAATTCAGTTGCCCAACTAAACTTTGCAGTTGCTCTTTTTCTATCTTTGAAACTACTGCGTCTTTTGTGAAACCCAACTACGACTAATTGCTATTGGGCTGATGCTCTCCAAATAAGATTGTTGACATAAAGTTGCCCCTAACTTAGTCTGTCCGATTTCCAGTCCAGTCTGTCCGATTTCCAGTCCAATATATTTAAATGCACCGGAAGCCTGACTTCAAACCCTGAATTCTTTGCTCAACCCAGAGGTTACAATAGCTTTGAAATCACTAGTCCCACCCCACAAAAAATCATCGACATGCATCATAAAGATGCCAGAAAGATTTCCCTTATGGTGCTAGTAAAAGATTGCCGGATCTACTTTCCACTGGGAACAGCCTAACTTTAACAAAACTGACCATACCGAAAAATACCAGACTCTAGACACATTTGTTCAACTTCCAGAGTACCCCTTCTGTGTTAGCTGCCTCTTTAGGAGGATGTTGAAAAATGTCTCTCTGAAGCTGATGCCCCTGCAAAAAGGCAGCTTTTAAATCTCTAGATTTGCATTCCCATGCCTTTGTGGCTAATAGAGCCAAGAAGACCTTTAAAATAACCTTTCCTGCAGTAGGTGAATCTGCACCTAAATCCTGATCTTCTAAGTTTTCTTCAAATCCCCTTGCCACAAGCCTGGCCTTTGCCTTATAAGTTCCATCTGGAAGAACCTTTTCCGTGCAAATGCATCTGTGGGATAGAGCTCTTTGTCCCCTATCCGGTACTTCCGTGTACACCCCAAATTCACTCCAGCTATGCAGTTCTTGCTGTTTGGCATCTTTGATAACTTTTTCATCTAATTTATTGAAGGCCACCAAAATCTCACGTGCATGTGGGCTTCTGCTCCTAGTAGCATTTATAGTCTTACCCATGTTCCGTGACCTTGACAAACTACGTCCCCTATTCCGCCTGGTATCTCATTCTGTACTGCTTGATCTTTCCCTTCTGCTGTGGGATGTCTTTTCAATAGTTCTCGACCTTTTCCTGTGAACCTGTTCACTATCCGGTGTGCTATCTGAACTGGCACTGCGTTTCATTGCCCTCCATTTTTGAACTTCGTGTTCCCAATCCATTGTCTTGACTCCCTCCCCTGTATGCTGTACATTCAACCAGTGTTTATACTTTCCAGTGGCCTTCCCTGCTCTACCAATAACAGTTGCATCCTTCCATTGACTAGACCCTTCAGGCAAGTATGTCACTTTTGTACCAACTTTTGGCAGTTGTCCTTTCGGGAAAATGGCCTGTTCTAATTCATCAAAAGTATTGTGTTCCTCTACAGAAACCGTCTATATCAGTTAACTGATCCTCATAGTTCTGTAACAGGTGCGTACAAGATGACCCTGGTTCCTCATCATGTCTGTCTGCTCGGTCTAAACTTGAAAATTTGTAATCTGTACCCTTTATCCTTAATGAATGTACCCTAACTGTCTGATTGCCTTGTTCCAAAATAATTGTTGTGCCATCTATTCCTATGATCTTCCCTGGGCCTTTCCATTCATTAACATTGTCTCTCTTATAGTATGCTATGTCTCTTGCTGAAAAATGGTATTTGATGGCCGTACATTATGCCTTAAAGCTCTGCAAATTCTTTCAGAGACTTCTGCTGTGTATGCATTTACTACTGCTATGTAATGCATTTAAATGCTCAGCAAAGGCAGAGCTAATTGTAGTCCCTTCCCAAGCTGGAGGCTGGTCATCCAAAATGGATGGAATTTTAGGATTTCTACCAAACACTAATTGATAGGGACTATAGCCCCCAAAAATCTGCAACAAATTCTTTGCATGTAACGTCCATGCTAAGCCTTAAGTTAACTTGCAATTTGGACTATCTGCCAAAAGTTTCTGGAGCATGTCATCGATTACTGAATGGTTTCTTTCACACACACCATTACTAAATGGGCTTTCCGCAGCCATATTCATAACTGTGATATTTACGTTTTCACACATATCCCTAAACTCATCATTAGCAAATTCTCCCCCGTTGTCTGTAAGGAATTTTGCCGGTGGGCCTATTCCTGTCCCTATCCAGTTTTCCACGTCTGGTCCAGGATTACTCTCTTTTCTTTACTTTGTACAATGGTCGATTGATTAAATCTGGTTGCTAAATCTACAAAATAAATATATTGTTAGCTTTAACCCAGATCTTAAGGTCCATGGCCACAATGTCGTTAAAGTCCTTGGCCAAAGGTAGGGTTACTATCGGTCGTAATGCCGTCCTTCTGTACTTCCTACAAACCTCACAGCGATCACTAACCTGTTCTATCAGCTTAGTATAGTCTTCATCCCTTACCTCTGCATCCTTTAATAAGTTTTTCAGCCTCCAAGGAGACGGATGCAGTGATTGCCTATGCAGTTTTAATACAACAAGCTTATCAGCTAAAGTCCCATTTACAGCTGCCAATAACACATTCTTAACAACTGCACCCGAAATATTATTCGTCAGTAAGGAATACAATAGTGTCCTGACTGTGTAAATTGTAAGTCCACCGTCTTTCCAAAAACTGTTGCCTTATCCTGTTCCATATCCAGTTTCATGTGTGCTTTCTTCATCAATGGTCTGCTCAGAAGCAAAGGTATCTCACTTGATACAGCATCCATGCTAATGAAATGATTCACTTCGGCAATATTGCAAGGGATCACTCTTTTTAGCGACTTCAGAGTATTATCATCCCCAAACCTGAAACTTGTGGAACTTTCAAATTCCTGAACCTTGTTACGATTTTCAGCATTCAAAGAGTCCAGGTAACATTTTAACCAGTCAATTCAACACTCAGTAGACGTGCAGCCACTGTCCAATACATCACAATTGAAGGATTCTGCAACCAACACCCTCATTACCGGAGTAAGACTACTTGTTAATAGGACAATGCCTTCTTTCTGGTCACTATCTTTTTCCTCTTCTGACTGTTCCGTGTCATGGATAGCTTCAAACACTATTATAACATGTTGGACAGTTGAAAGCATAATGGTATTGAGAGTCACACCGAAAACATCGATTTATCATACCCCGGGCATTTCTGGGGTTCATTTTCCTATTTTCATTCTCCATGTCCCTCCTCATATTATAGGTTTTAAATGAGTTTCTGTCCTCATAATTTCCGGGTCCCGATCTCCTTCCATATTCTCATAACCTGTTCGTAGCCGTACGATCTCGCCATCCTGTCAGTAGTGGACCTTCCATAGTCTGCTTTATTGCTGACTGACCCATTTGTGACATAAGAGCCATAGGAATTGAATGTTTCCCCAGGAACTTCTTTAAGGTGTCTATCATCTGATCGTATAAGGTATCATTATCCTGCATTTGCTATTCCTGGTATGCAAACTTAACTCCTGCCAAAACCAGGAGCCTTTCCATATTGGACACTCTAGCACAGTCCATTAACTTAAATGCCAACACAGATTGTGGAAATTCCAGGCGGTGTTTGTGCAGCCTTCTGTATAGTCTGCTAAATTCCATTATGTAGTCCTCAATAGAGATATCCTCTGTTTTCCGGAATCTATCGAAGTCTGACCAGGCTTCATGCACACTTTTTTAAAAAATATATATTTTATTCAAGATTTTTGGCCAAGCATAACAGTATGTAGTGTTTCTTTTACACAACAATAAAGCAATATAAATAACAGTGGCCAGTTTTAAGCAAGTAAATAAATAATATATAAACAAAAACAAAACTGAATGGCAACTGCCTTGTCCAAAATAAATACTCTCCAAAAATACAATCCAACAATCCAATATACAATTACCTATAACAACTAACTATACATATTATACATATACAATAACATCTCAGAGTCCGTTCGATTCCTTCCAACCCCCCCCCCCCCCTTCCCCCCTGGGTTGCTGCTGTTGTCTACTTCTTTACCATTCCCTCTATCTTTCTGTGAGGTAATCGACAAACGGTTGCCACCGCCTGGTGAACCCGAGCCGAACCCCTTAACACGAACTTAATCCGTTCTAACTTTATAAACCCTGCCATGTCGTTTATCCAGGTCTCCACACCCGGGGGTTTGGCTTCCTTCCACATTAACAATATCCTGCGCCGGGCTACTAGGGACGCAAAGGCCAAAACATCAGCCTCTCTCGCCTCCTGCACTCCCGGCTCTTCTGCAACCCCAAATATAGCCAACCCCCAGCTTGGTTCGACCCGGACCCCCACCACCTTCGAAAGCACCTTTGCCACCCCCACCCAGAACCCCTGTAGTGCCGGGCATGACCAGAACATGTGGGTGTGATTCGCTGGGCCTCTCGAGCAACTCGCACACCTATCCTCTACCCCCAAAAATTTACTAAGCCGTGCTCCAGTCATATGCGCCGTGTAACACCTCAAATTGTATCAGGCTTAGCCTGGCACACGAGGACGATGAGTTTACCCTACGTAGGGCATCAGCCCACAGCCCCTCCTCAATCTCCTCCCCCAGTTCTTCTTCACATTTCCCTTTCAGCTCATCTACCATGATCTCCCCCTCGTCCCTCATTTCCCTGTATATGTCCGACACCTTACCATCCCCCGCCCATGTCTCTGAGATCACTCTATCCTGCACCTCCTGCATCGGGAGCTGCGGGAATTCCCTCACCTGTTGCCTCGCAAAAGCCCTCAGTTGCATATACCGAAATGCATTCCCTTGGGGCAACCCATATTTTTCCGTCAGCGCTCCCAGACTCGCAAACGTCCCATCTACAAACAGATCTCTCAGTTGTACTACCCCAGCTCTTTGCCATGCTCCAAATCCCCCATCCATTCTCCCCGGAACGAACCTATGATTGTTTCTTATCGGGGATCGCAACAAAGCTCCCGTCCTTCCCCTATGCCGTCTCCACTGCCCCCAAATTTTCAATGTAGCCACCACCACTGGGCTTGTGGTGTATTTCTTTGGTGAGAACGGCAACGGTGCCGTTACCATTGCTTGTAGGCTAGTCCCCCTGCAGGACGCCCTCTCCAATCTCTTGCACGCCGCTCCCTCCCCTTCTCCCATCCACTTACACACCATTGAAACATTGGCGGCCCAGTAGTACTCACTTAGGCTCGGTAGTGCCAGCCCCCCCCGCCGTCCCTACTACGCTGCAAGAATCCCCTCCTCACTCTCGGGGTCTTCCCAGCCCACACAAAACTCATAATACTCTTCTCGATTCTTTTGAAAAAAGCCTTCGTGATCACCACCGGGAGGCACTGAAACACAAAAAAGAATCTCGGGAGGACCGCCATTTTAACCACCTGCACCCTACCTGCCAATGACAGGGACACCATGTCCCATCTCTTAAAGTCCTGCTCCATCTGTTCCACCAACCGCGTTAAATTAAGCCTGTGTAATGTACCCCAATTCTTGGCTATCTGGATCCCCAAGTACCGGAGGTCCCTTGTTACCTTCCTCAACGGTAAATCCTCTATCTCTCTGCTCTGCTCCCCTGGATGCACCACAAACAACTCACTTTTCCCCATGTTCAGTTTATACCCTGAAAAATCCCCAAACTCCCCAAGTATCCGCATTATCTCTGGCATCCCCTCCGCCGGGTCCGCCACATATAGCAACAAATCATCCGCATACAGAGATACCCGGTGTTCTTCTCCCCCCGAGTACTCCCCTCCACTTCCTGGAACCCCTCAATGCTATGGCCAGGGGTTCAATCGCCAGTGCAAACAATAACGGGGACAGAGGACATCCCTGCCTCGTCCCTCTATGGAGCCGAAAATAGTCAGACCCTCGTCCATTCGTGACCACGCTCGCCATCGGGGCCCTATACAGCAACTGTACCCACCTGATATACCCATCCCCAAAACCAAATGTCCTCAGCACCTCCCACAAATAATCCCACTACACTCTATCAAATGCTTTCTCGGCGTCCATCGCCACCACTATCTCCGCTTCCCCCTCTGGTGGGGGCATCATCATTACCCCTAGCAGCCTCCGTATATTTGTAGTCAGCTGTCTCCCCTTCACAAACCCAGTTTGGTCCTCATGAACCACCCCCGGGACACAATCCTCTATCCTCATTGCCATTACCTTGGCCAGAATCTTAGCGTCCACATTCATGAGGGAAATGGGCCTGTAGGACCCGCATTGCAGTGGGTCTTTTTCCTTCTTTAGGAGGAGCGATATCGTTGCCTCTGACATAGTCGGGGGCAGCTGCCCCCTTTCTCTCGCCTCATTAAAGGTTCTCATCAGTAGCGGGGCCAGCAAGTCCATATATTTCCTATAGAATTCAACTGGGAATCCGTCTGGTCCCGGGGCCTTCCCCGCCTGCATGCTCCCAATCCCTTTCACCACTTCCTCCGTCTCGATCTATGCTCCCAGTCCCACCCTCTCCTGCTCCTCCACCTTAGGAAATTCCAGCTGATCCAGAAAGCACATCATTCTCTCCTTCCCATCCGGGGGCTGAGCTTCATATAATCTTTCGTAAAATGCTTTGAACACTCCATTCACTCTCTCCACTCCCCGCTCCATCTCTCCCTCCTCATCTCTCACCCCCCCTATCTCCCTCGCTGCTCCCCTTTTCCTCAGTTGGTGGGCCAGCAGCCTGCTCGCCTTCTCCCCGTATTCGTACTGTACACCCTGTGCCTTCCTCCATTGTGCCTCTGCATTACCCGTAGTCAACAAGTCAAATTCTACATGTAGCCTTTGCCTTTCCCTGTACAGTCCCTCCTCCGGTGCCTCCGCATATTGTCTGTCCACCCTCAGAAGTTCTTTCAACAACCGCTCCCTTTCCCTACCCTCCTGCTTTCCTTTATGTGCCCCAATAGATATCAGCTCCCCTCTAACCACTGCCTTCAGCGCCTCCCAGACCACTCCCACCTGTACCTCCCCATTATCATTGAGTTCCAAGTACCTTTCAATACACCCCCTCACCCTTAAACACCCCCCCTCATTCGCCAATAATCCCATGTCCATTCTCCAGGGTGGACGCTGTTGTTTTTCTTCCCCTATCTCCAGGTCCACCCAATATGGAGCATGATCCGAAATGGCTATAGCCGTGTACTCCGTCCCCATCACCTTTGGGATCAGTGCCCTTCCCAAAACAAGGCTTCATGCACACTTAACAAGTCATCCTTCTGATAAATCTTATCCATAAAACGTAATAGAGTCTCCAGACCTTCTTCTGAATTTAATTGTTCCAATTCCAGTTCTGCAAACACTTTGCTTTGGATTTTACTCTCATAAGGTAGAGAAAGAGCCAATGCCATACCTTGTTTCCTCTTTCCCAAGGCAGTTACCTTAGTCCACATAACAACTGCACTTCTCCATTGGTCGTACAAACCCCTTTCAGAAAATAATTGTGGCTAGTCATATCCGGCCATCTTTATCCTAGGTTCAGCCATATTTTCTTTTTTCCTTCTCACTCGCTCCTTGGTTGATGCAGAATTTTTTTTTTTCCTGGAAAAGTATCTTTCAACCCTTTGCATTTACACAGCAACCATCCTCTGCTACCACTGCTAGCCTCTGGCTGCTGTTGAGTAAAGGGTCAAGAGATCTGTTCCTTTTCCCAAACACCTTCATTGTTCTTTGAACACACTCAGCACCAAATTCTATCATCACATCACATGCTCCAAAGGCCACCTGTAGCCTCTTTACATACCAGTGCCAATTATTGGATCAATTGGGATCAATGAGACATCTAATTGGAATGTTTCTTAACCCATTCCTTAACAATGAGGACTTGGGATTCAATAAGAAAAACAGAAATCTGAGGTTTAAAAGGATGTCGTAAACATTATGAGTGAAGGTGATCCAAGGTATAACATCCCGCCCAAATATTTTCTTTAAAGACCACAAAACATAGGGAGTAGTTCATTCAGTTTTGTGTCTCTTTGATTACATTGCCTCAGTATGGATGCTAAGTATTATGGATGCAGGAAACCAACACAGAATTATAAATTATTCTGGAGTAAATGACTGGTGGATTACAAAGCAAGAAAAAAGTTAACAGAAAATAAACAGGGGCAGCGAATAATTTAGGAGATACAAGCAGCTAGAAATCAATATACAACATTAAGGTCTAGTCAGGAAACAGGAGACATGTCCATATTTTGCATTGGAGGTATGGCCTTGTACGCTAAAATAATACTAACTTTCACATAATTCATAGTTTTACTCATGATTAATTAGGTACAGGTGCACTATCCCGTGAAGAATTTAAAAACATACACACTTGTGCAACTCCTCTCTTCCTTTTTGTAACAGCTCATATTCCACCGCCTCAGACGGAACAATGAGAATCCAGGAATAGCAATGCAGAATGCACAGTAATTGTAAGTTTAAATCTTCCTGGCTTGAATAACACTGACTTTCACGCTATTTCCATGACATTTGGGGTGTTTTTGTCTGAAATGTCTAATCAAAATGAGCAGTTGGTCCCCAGCCTATGCGGAGGCTCCACTGGTAAACATCCAGCTGCACGGATGATGGAATCATCTTGACAGACTGTTCAAATGTAACATCCTAGCTAAGCTGCCATGAGATACAATGGAAAAGACAGCTTAAATTCACCTGGGGTAACAATGCAAAATACTCGTCAAAGCATCTTCATTCCTGTATTCTACAAGGATCCTTTGTTGATCACAGTTTCAGGGAGCCTCATAACAAAGGGATGCAGACATCCATATAAATTAACGGAACCTCTCTTTATATTGACTGGCAGCAACCTAACACCCAATACATCACTATCGAGCTACAGTGTACAAATCAAGTAATGTGAAGAGGTGGTTGACTTGTTCAAGTACATAAATATAGGTCTCTTGGTGCATTAATATCACCAGGTTGCTCAATGGCTATGCAGCCAAGCTTCTCCAAACAAAAACCTTTGCTCAGCCACCAGTCCCAAAGCAACCGCCTGTCACAGTGCAATCATCTTATTGTGACCATATTAAAAGGAGGGCTAAAAGCATACAACCTAAAGGTGTGGCAGATTTATGTACACAGGAGCAGACAAAGGCCAATCTCTTTGAAAGCAAGCTGCACCTTAGGGCCAGATCCTCAGATGAATAAAGCTTTCAGTGCAGGGACAAGCACAAAATCATGAGTAAAAGTGGTCCATTAATTCTAGTCTTCAGCTTATGGTTAACAATTATAGTATTAAAGTTGTCACCGAAAGAAAAGTCCAACATTCCTGCAGGAAAGTGAAGGCAATCAAGAAACACTAGCATGACTTTTAATGGGATGATACTAGCACGAGTGACTTGTATTAAGAATGCCATCACAAAATTCCATTACGTATCACTTCAAGCGTCTGGTTAAGATATCAGTACAACATAGAGGAGACCTCAATAATCTAAAATAAAAGCTCTGAATTCAAACAGACTCAAAACGTTAACTCTGTTTTCCTCTCCACAGATGCTGCCAGAGCTGCTGATTATTTCCAGCATTTTCTGTTTTTATCTCAATAATCTAAACTCGCTTTCATCAGTTAGCTTTTCATAAATGTTGGAAACTCATGACGTGAATGCTAAAACAAGTTTGCTAATCTCAGAAAAATTACAACACATACAAAGAATCATACAACAGCCCCATCATGCTTCCTTCCAGCTAGTCCCAGCAGTATCCAATTAGCCCCATTCCCCTGCTAGTCTCATAACACATTTTTTTGCAATCCAGTATTTTATAATTCTCTTTTGAAAGTAATTGTGGAATTTGCTTGTACACAATATGTATTTTTAGCAGATCTCTCATGGTAATGCTCTTGGCAAATCGGATGATGTTTGTAAGGATTTAATCTGTTGCACATTACATGGTAGGACACTTATCCTTTTGGTAAGGCTGGCTGTGTCCTTTAAGAAATCTAATTGTGAAGTAATTGTTCAGGTGATTCAGCGGTTAACTGTTGTTGCTTAAGAATCAGCTCCAGACTGTAGCGGCTTAGCAGTTGTAAGACTGTTTCATATCTGTAACAAGTGATATATCTGTCTGTACATACGTGGACATGCCATTTTTAACATGGCCAAATTACCCATGATATTCTTCATGTTAAGACAGGTAATACATCCTTTAGGACCACATTATACCAAATAATGCAATAGTCCTCAGTGAAAGTTGTGGTTACGTTCCTGAAAAATCACAACTATAAGTGAAATGACTTCAAGCAAATCATAGGTTCCCATAGGAATCAATATATTAAAGCCTTAAATTTTAAAGGTTCCTTCAGATATTTCCCACCAAGAAAAAACTATGCACAAGTTGTGACACTGTACCATACATTTACAGCACTGTGCATTCCTAGTTGAAATAACTTGAAAAATAAAGTACATCACTAAATATATAACAAATATAATATCCGATTGTTTTTAGAAATTGCACCCTTCCCCAGGACAATAGATTAACCAGTCTCCATCTAGTGGCAAGTAGCAACTGCAGTCCAAGGTTATCTGCACTGACTATTTTCTGCCACCAGATGGGAGCCCAGGACTTCAGAGCGAGTTCAAAATTAAAGCCAGGGGCCAGGCGAGGAGCGACTGAAGAACAGATCTCAGGGACTAAGGTAAGAACAGAGACCAGGGGGGAGCTGGCAAGGGAAAGAACGGAAGCACTTAGACAAAGGTCATGTGATTGGGAAGGCCACAGAAGTAGTAGTTTGTGGCAAAATATGTTAAAGTGAAATAGCAAAGTTAAATGGATATATTGACACTACGGAAGTGAAATATTAAGTGAGCTGAAATTAAGCGATCCAACATTAAGCGAGGACTTGCTATACTACAGAATTAGCTTTTTAAAGCCACAAATTCCAATATTTAAATAACTACTAGGCTATGCCAGAATTTAATTGCTCGTCCAGTTGTAGGTTGCAACCCTGTGAACATAACAAGGAAGCCCCTCAGCATGCCCGCCATTCAAAAAGGATCATGGCTCATCTTCAACTCAACTCCACTTTTCTCCCAATCTCTCAGGATCTAAAAATGTAATGATCTCAGCTCATTGTACTCAATGGCTGAGCATTCACAGGTCAAGCATTGCGCAGGTCAAGGAGACACAGCCTGAATGAGTGAGACACAGACAGAGTGAGAATTTGGTAATTTGGTGCAGTGAGGTAATTCGGTGAAGAGTGAGAGAAGGTGCTTTTTCCCCGACTGTTTTGTTCTCTCTCTTTCTCCGGGCCTAATTTCGGGAGCCGTTCAGAGGAGGAGGAGCAGTCTCTGTGAGTATAAAAACCTAATGCTAACTTCGTTTTCCAGTTTTCTTTCTCCAAAAGTGACGTCAGAGGGAAGCTGTGATCTGATTGGTTGATAGCAAATCTGCCCCAAATTTAAAAAAAAAACACAGCTAAACTCGTAAACTTAAATTAAACTAATTAATTAATTAGTGATGGCTGGTCAGGTGATGTGCTTGAGCTGCTTGATGTGGGAGCTGGCAGATCCCATTGCAAGCTGCAGCGACCACATCTGCAGTAAATGTTGGCTGCTCGAAGAGCTCCGGCTCAGAGTTGATGAGCTGGAGTCTGAGCTTCAAACATTGAGGCACATCTGGGATGGGGGAGACTTACCTGGACACTGTGTTTCAGGAGGCAGTCACACCTGTCAGAGTAAGTAATTTAAATCCTGCCAGTGGCCAGGGACAGCAGGGTATGACTGCAAGTCAGGCAGGTAAAGGGAACCTGCAGTCAGGAACTCAGGAGCCTCAGCCCTTGACCCTGTCCAACAGGTATGAGGCACTTGCTCCCTGTGTGGATGGCGAACAGGGCTGCAGGAAGGATGAGTCAGCTGACAAAGGCACCTTGGTTCAGCAGACCATTCAAGGGGAGGGAGTAAATAGGCAAGTTGTAGTTGTAGGGGATTCTATTATCAGGGGGATAGATAGTATCCTTTGTGAGCAGGATAAAGAGTCCCGCATGGTATGTTGCCTGCCCGGTGCTAGGGTGCGGAGCATCTCTGACTGGCTTGAAAGGATACTGGAGAGGGAGAGGGAGGAGGAGGATCCAGTTGTTGTGGTCCATGTCGGTACCAACAACATAGGCAAGTCTAGAAAAGAGGACCTAGTTCGAGATTATAAAGAGCTAGGATTCAAATTTAAAAACAGGTCCTCAAGGGTCATCATCTCCGGATTACTGCCCGAGCCACGTGCAAATTGGCATAGGGAGGCAAGAATAAGGGAAGTTAACACATGGCTGAAAGAGTGGTGTGGGAAAGAGGGGTTCCTTTTCATGGGACACTGGCATCAGTTTTGGGACAGGGGGGACCTATACTGTTGGGATGGTCTCCACCTGAGCCGAGCTGGAACCAGTGTTCTGGCGAAAAGAGTAAATAGGGTGGTCAATAGGACTTTAAACTAGAGATGGGGGGGGGGGGAAGGGAAAGTCAGGGAACCAAGAGGTGAAGTAATTAGTGGGAAGCGTAGCTGCTTAGGAATACAAAAAAGCACGAAAAGACAAAACTCAGGAGAGGTTACGATAGTACCCATCCCACAAAATATGACACAGTGTATGGAAAGGCTCAGTAAACCAAGGTCCGCCACACTAAGAAAACAAAAAGGGACAGTCAATAGAGAATTAAAGGTGCTATATTTAAATGCGCGCAGTGTACAGAACAAGGTAGATGAGCTTGTGGCCCAGATTGTGACTGCCAGGTATGATGTGGTAGGCATCACAGAGGTGGTTGCAGGGGGTTCAGGACTGGCATTTAAACATCCAGGGATTCACAACCTATCGAAAAGACAGAAAGGTGGGCAGAGGGGGCGGGGTTGCCTTGTTAATTAGGAATGAAATTAAATCAATAGCACTAAATGACATAGGGTCAGATTATATGGAGTCTGTGTGGGTAGAGTTGAGGAACCACAAAGGCAGAAAAACCATAATGGGAGTTATGTACAGGCCTCCTAACAGTGGTCAGGACCGGGGGCACAAAATGCACCACGAAATAGAAAGTGCATGTCAGAAAGGCAAGGTCACAGTGATCATGGGGGACTTCAATATGCAGGTGGACTGGGTAAATAATGCTGCCAGTAGACCCAAGGAAAGGGAATTCATTGAATGTTTACAGGAGGGCTTTTTGGAACAGCTTGTGATGGAGCCCACGAGGGAACAGGCCATTCTGGACTTAGTGTTATGTAATGAGCCAGACTTGATTAAAGATCTTAAAGTAAGGGAACACTTAGGAGGCAGTGATCATAATATGGTAGAATTCAATCTCCAATTTGAAAGAAAGGTAGAATCAGATGTAAAGGTGTTACAGTTAAATAAAGGTAACTACAGGGGCATGAGGGAGGAACTGACGAAAATCGACTGGGAGCAGAGCCTAGTGGGAAAGACAGTAGAAGAGCAATGGCAGGAGTTTCTGGGAGTAATTGAGGACACAGTACAGAGGTTCATCCCAAAGAAAAGAAAGGTTATCAGAGGGTGGATTAGGCAGCCATGGCTGACAAAGGAAGTTAGGGAATGCATCAAAGCAAAAGAGAAAGCCTATAATGTGACAAAGAGTAGTAGGAAGTCAGAAGATTGGGAAGGCTACAAAAACTAACAGAGGATAACAAAGAGAGAAATAAGGAAAGAGAGGATCAATTATGAAGGTAGGCTAGCCAGTAACATTAGGAATGATAGTAAAAGTTTCTTTAAATACATTAAAAACAAACGGGAGGCAAAAGTAGACATTGGGCCGCTCCAAAATGACGCTGGTAATCTAGTGATGGGAGACAAGGAAATAGCGGAGGAAATAAATAAGTACTTTGCGTCAGTCTTCACAGTAGAAGACATGAGTAATATGGGGGGGGGGGGGGGGGGGGGGAAAGAGTTAACTGGGTTGCTGCTGCTAAGGAGAAGGGGGAGCTGTTATGGGATGGGGTGGTCGAGGCGGGAGGGCGCCGTCGGGGGGGATACACAGGTACGTGGAAACCGGGTGAGGAGCTGGGTTAAAAAAGGGGATGGCTAGTCGACAAGGGGCGAGGGGGGTAAAGAGCCCCCCAACCCGGCTGATCACGTGGAACGTGCGAGGGCTGAACGGGCCGATTAAAAGGGCACGGGTACTCGCACACCTAAAGAAATTAAAGGCAGATGTGGTTATGTTGCAGGAGACGCATCTGAAACTGATAGACCAGGTCAGACTACGTAAAGGATGGGTGGGGCAGGTGTTTCACTCGGGTTTGGATGCGAAGAACAGGGGGGTGGCTATCTTAGTGGGGAAACGGGTACTGTTTGAGGCAAAGTCCATAGTGGCGGATAGTGGGGGTAGATATGTGATGGTGAGTGGCAGATTGCAAGGGCAGGCGGTGGTTCTGGTGAACCTATATGCCCCGAACTGGGATGATGCAAATTTTATGAGGCGTATGTTGGGACGTATCCCGGACCTGGAGGCGGGAATGTTGGTAATGGGGGGAGACTTCAATACGGTGCTTGATCCAGGGCTGGACCGATCGAGGTCCAGGACCGGGAGGAGACCGGCAGCGGCCAGGGTGCTCAAGGACTTCATGGAGCAGATGGGAGGGGTAGACCCCTGGAGATTTAGTAGGCCTAGGAGTAAGGAGTTCTCATTTTTCTCCCATGTCCACAAAGTATACTCACGGATAGACTTTTTTATCTTGGGAAGGGCACTGATTCCGAAGGTGACAGGGACGGAATATACGGCCATAGCTATTTCGGACCACGCTCCACATTGGGTAGACCTGGAGGTAGGAGAGGAAAAAGAACAGCACCCACTCTGGAGAATGGATATGGGCTTATTGGCGGATGAGGGGGTATGTTTAAGGGTGAGGGGGTGCATCGAAAGGTACTTGGAGCTTAATGACAATGGAGAGGTTCAGGTGGGAGTGGTCTGGGAGGCGTTGAAGGCGGTGGTTAGAGGGGAACTGATATCCATAAGGGCACATAAAGGGAAGCAAGAGGGTAAAGAAAGGGAGCGATTGCTGAAAGAACTTTTGAGGGTGGACAGGCAATATGCGGAGGCACCGGAGGAGGGACTGTACAGGGAAAGACAAAGGCTGCATGTGGAATTTGACCTGCTGACCACGGGTAAGGCAGAGGCACAGTGGAGGAGGGCACAGGGTGTACAGTATGAGTATGGAGAGAAGCCGAGTCGGCTACTGGCCCACCAATTGAGGAAGAGGGGAGCAGCGAGGGAGATAGGTGGGGTGAGAGATGAGGAGGGAGAGATGGAACAGGGAGCGGAGAGAGTGAACGGGGTGTTCAAGGCATTTTATGAGAGGTTATATAAGGCTCAGCCCCCGGAAGGGAAGGAGGGAATGATGTGTTTCTTGGATCAGCTGGAATTCCCTAAGGTGGAGGAGCAGGAGAGGGCGGGACTGGGAGCACAGGTTGAGATGGAGGAGGTGGTAAAAGGGATTGGGAGCATGCAGGCGGGGAAGGCCCCGGGACCGGACGGATTCCCGGTGGAATTTTATAGGAAGTATATGGACCTACTGGCCCCGCTTTTGACGAGAACCTTTAATGAGGCTAGGGAAAGGGGGCAGCTGCCCCCGACTATGTCGGAGGCAACGATATCGCTCCTTTTGAAGAAGGAAAAAGACCCACTGCAGTGTGGGTCCTACAGGCCCATTTCCCTTTTAAATGTAGATGCTAAGCTCCTGGCCAAGGTGATGGCGACGAGGATAGAGGTCTGTGTCCTGGGGGTGGTCCACGAGGATCAAACTGGGTTCGTTAAGGGGAGACAGCTGAACACGAACATACGGAGGTTGCTAGGGGGAATGATGATGCCCCCACCAGAGGGGGAGGCGGAGATAGTGGTGGCGATGGACGCCTAGAAAGCATTCGACAGAGTGGAGTGGGATTATCTGTGGGAGGTGCTGAGGAGATTTGGTTTTGGAGAAGGGTATATCGGATGGGTACAGCTGCTGTATAGGGCCCCGATGGCGAGCGTGGTCACGAACAGACAGAAGTCTGATTACTTCTGTCTTCATAGAGGGACGAGGCAGGGGTGTCCCCTGTCTCCGTTACTGTTTGCATTGGCGATTGAGCCCCTGGCCATAGCACTGAGGGGCTCCAGGAAGTGGAGGGGAGTACTCAGGGAAGGAGAAGAACACCGGGTATCCTTGTATGCAGATGATTTATTGCTGTATGTTGCCAACCCAGTGGAGGGGATGCCTGAGATAATGCAGACACTCAGGGAGTTTGGGGAATTTTCGGGGTACAAATTGAATATGGGTAAGAGTGAGCTGTTTGTGGTGCATCCGGGGGAGCAGAGCAGGGGAACAGATGACTTACCGCTGAGGAAGGTAACAAGAGATTTCCGGTACTTAGGGATTCAGATAGCCAGAAGTTGGGGAACCTTACATAGGCTTAAATTAACAAGATTGGTGGAACAGATGGAGGAGGATTTTAAGAGATGGGACATGGTGCCCCTGTCACTGGTGGGTAGGGTGCAGGCGGTCAAAATGGTAGTCCTCCCGACATTCCTTTTTGTGTTTCAGTGCCTCCCGGTGATGGTCACGAAGGCTTTTTTCAAGAGAATTGAGAAAAGTGTCATGAGTTTTGTGTGGGCCGGGAAGACCCCGAGAGTGAGGAGGGGGTTCTTGCAGCGTAGCAGGGATAGGGGGGATACCGAGCCTAAGTGAATACTACTAGGCCGCCAATATCTCAATGGTGTGTAAGTGGATGGGAGAAGGGGAGGGAGTGGCGTGGAAGAGATTGGAGATGGCGTCCTGCAAGGGAACCAGCCTACAAGCAATGGTGACGGCGCCGTTGCCGTTCTCCCCGAAGAAATACACCACAAGTCCAGTGGTGGTGGCAACACTAAAAATTTGGGGGCAGTGGAGACGACATAGGGGAAGGACGGGAGCCTCGGTGCGGTCCCCGATAAGAAATAACTATAGGTTTGTCCCGGGGAGAATGGATGGGGGATTTGGAGCATGGCAAAGAGCTGGGGTTGTGCAACTGAGAGATCTGTTCGTAGACGGGATGTTTGCGAGTCTGGGAGCGCTGACGGAAAAATATGGGTTGCCCCAAGGGAATGCATTTCGGTACATGCAACTGAGGGCCTTTGCGAGGCAACAGGTAAGGGAATTCCCGCAGCTCCCGACGCAGGAGGTTCAGGATAGAGTGATCTCAGGAACATGGGTGGGGGATGGTAGGGCGTCGGATATATACAGGCAAATGAGGGACGAGGGGGAGATCATGGTGGATGAGCTGAAGGGGAAATGGGAAGAAGAGCTGGGGGAAGAGATTGAGGAGGGGCTGTGGGCTGATGCCCTACGTAGGGTAAACTCGTCGTCCTCGTGCGCCAGGCTAAGCCTGATACAATTCAAGGTTTTACACAGGGCGCATATGACCGGAGCACGGCTCAGTAAATTTTTCGGGGTAGAGGGTAGGTGTGGGAGATGCTCGAGAAGCCCAGCAAAACACACCCACATGTTTTGGTCATGTCCGGCACTACAGGGGTTCTGGGTGGGGGTGGCAAACGTGCTTTCGAAGGTGGTGGGGGTCCGGGTCGAGCCAGGCTGGGGGTTGGCTATATTCGGGGTTGTAGAAGAGCCAGGAGTGCAGGAGGCGAAAGAGGCTGATGTCTTGGCCTTTGCGTCCCTAGTAGCCCGGCGAAGGATATTGCTTATGTTGAAGGAAGCCAAACCCCCGGGCGTGGAGACCTGTTAAATGACATGGCAGGGTTTATAAAACTAGAACGGATAAAGTTCGCACTAAGCGGTTCGGCTCAAGGGTTCACCAGGCAGTGGCAACCGTTCATTGACTACCTCGCAGAACGATAAAGGAAATGGGAAGGTAACAGCAGCAACCCGGGGGGGGGGGGGTTAGGCTATGTATATTGGATTGTTTGATTTTATTTTTGGAGAGTTATTATTTTCGATATGGCAGTTGCCATTTAGTTTATATCTTATTTATTTATTTGTTAAAAACGGCCACTGTTAATTATACTGTTTTATTGTTGTAAAAAGGAAAACCTTTGTATTGTTTTGTTTGGCCAAAAAATTTGAATAAAATATATATTTTTTTTAAAAACCTGTTAGAGTTCTTTGAAGAGATAACAAATAGGTTAGACCAAGGAGATCCAATGGATGTTATCTATCTTGACATCCAAAAGGCCTTTGATAAGGTGCCTCACGGGAGACTGCTGAGTAAAATAAGGGCCCATGGTATTCGAGGCAAGGTACTAACATGGATTGATGATTGGCTGTCAGGCAGAAGGCAGAGAGTTGGGATAAAAGGTTCTTTTTCGGAATGGCAACCGGTGACGAGTGGTGTCCCGCAGGGTTCAGTGTTGGTGCCACAGCTGTTCTCTTTATATATTAACGATCTAGATGACGGGACTGGGGGCATTCTGGCTAAGTTTGCCGATGATACAAAGATAGGTGGAGGGGCAGGTAGTATGGAGGAGGTGGGGAGGCTGCAGAAAGATTTAGACAGTTTAGGAGAGTGGTCCAAGAAATGGCTGATGAAATTCAACATGGGCAAGTGCGAGGTCTTGCACTTTGGAAAAAAGAATAGAGGCATGGACTATTTTCTAAACGGTGACAAAATTCATAATGCTGAAGTGCAAAGCGACTTGGGAGTCCTAGTCCAGGATTCTCTAAAGGTAAACTTGCAGGTTGAGTCCGTAATTAAGAAAGCAAATGCAATGTTGTCATTTATCTCAAGAGGCTTGGAATATAAAAGCAGGGATGTACTTCTGAAGCTTTATAAAGCATTAGTTAGGCCCCATTTAGAATACTGTGAGCAATTTTGGGCCCCACACCTCAGGAAGGACATACTGGCACTGGAGCGGGTCCAGCGGAGATTCACACGGATGATCCCAGGAATGGTAGGCCTAACATACGATGAACGTCTGAGGATCCTTGGATTATATTCATTGGAGTTTAGGAGGTTGAGGGGAGATCTAATAGAAACTTACAAGATAATGAATGGCTTAGATAGGGTGGACGTAGGGAAGTTGTTTCCATTAGCAGGGGAGACTAGGACCCGGAGGCACAGCCTTAGAATAAAAGGGAGTCACTTTAGAACAGAGATGAGGAGAAATTTCTTCAGCCAGAGAGTGGTGGGCCTGTGGAATTCATTGCCACAGAGGGCGGTGGAGGCCGGGACGTTGAGTGTCTTTAAGACAGAAGTTGATAAATTCTTGATTTCTCGAGGAATTAAGGGCTATGGAGAGAGCGCGGGTAAATGGAGTTGAAATCAGCCATGAGTGAATGGTGGAGTGGACTCGATGGGCCGAATGGCCTTACCTCCGCTCCTATGTCTTATGGTCTTATTCACAGCTCTCTGGGATAATGAGTTCCAACGATTCACAATCCTCTGAGTGAAAAACTTTCTCCTCATCTCTGTCCTGAATTGTTGACTCCTGATGTTGAGACTATGGTCCCTAGATCTGCACTCTCAAATTAGAAGAAACATCCTCTCTGCCAAACGTCTCATAATGTTGATGAAACATGTTTCATTGCATTCTTCTAAATTCCCAAGCACAGTCATTCTACTTACATTTCTCCTCAGGATAACCCTCCTCAGGGCAACCCTCTCCCTGGAAATTAATCGAGAGAACCTTTGTTGAGTTGAGCACATCTTTCCATGGGTACAGAGGCCAAAACTGCAAACAGTGTGTGGTTTCACTTTTGCGATGTACAATTCAGCAAGACTTTCTCACTCTTCAAATCCAACAGCACCACCAAAGTCAAGGCCAACATATATTTGCCTTCTTACCAGCATGTTAACTTCCTGGGCGGAATTTGCTTCCCCCCCACACCGGGTGGGAGAATCGCCGGGGTACCGCGCGTGTCCCACCACGCCGCCCCAACACCCGCATGCAATTCTCCTACCCACCCCCAAACCAACACGGTGAGAATCACGGCTGTCCATTCGGAGAATCACCACTCGCCGTTTACAACAGGCGAGTGGCGATTCTTCAGCCCGGATCGGCCGAGCGGCCTGCCCAACACGACGGGTTCCCGCCGGCGCGGTCCACACCTGGTCGTTGCCGGCGTGAACAGCGCGGGAACGCTGTGGGGGGGGGGGGGCCTCAAATGGGAGAGGCGGGCCGGCCTCTCTGAAGGAGGACCTCATTTCCTCCGCCGCCCCGCAAGATCCATCCGACATCTTCTTGTAGGGCCGCCTCGGGGAGGACAGCAACCGCGCATGCACGGGTTGGTGCCGGCCAACCCGCCCATGCGCGAGTGATGTCATTTACGCGGCGCCGCGTAACCCGGCGCGCGTAAATGACGCGACACCGCTCCTAGCCCCCCGGGGGGCGGGAGAATAGAGGGCTGGGAGCGGACTCCGATGCCGGAGTGAAACACTCCGGTTTTCACTCCGGCGTCGGCACTTAGACTCCCGATGGGAGAATTGTTCCCCCTGTATTTTGTGCACAAGGATATTCAAATTGCTCTGAACCCCACCATTTAATGTTCCTTGCCATTTAAAGAAAACTTACTTTATGTTCTTCGTACCAAAGTGAATAACGTCACATTTCACCACATTATCCATCTGTCATCTTTTGTGTACTCTCTTTGCAGGCACCTAGAGCCCCCCTCATAGGTTACTTTCTATCTAGCTTTGTATAGTCCACAAACGTGGAAATATTACATGTAGAGCCTTCTTCTGGCAAATAATAGATTGCAAATACCCAGTGCCCAAGCACTGAACCATGCAGCTGCACTAGCAACAGCCTACCAACCTGGAAAAAACAGTTACATAAAATGGTGGGGTTCAGAGCAACTTGAATATTGTTTAAAAAAAGGGAATTGTTAACGCACTAGTTTTGAGGTTACCTGTGTATAAACTAGAGATCGATAGAAGCTAAAAAACACATTAATGTACACAACTGATTGACATAGCTGCCTAAAACTAAATCCAGTCAATTCATTGAACTTTCTTGCACTAAAATATCTCTCGTCCCTGATAGGGCATAGGCAACCAACCATGTGTTGGTCCATGGCAATGCTTGGCAAGTACAGCAGTAGTTTGCTGTTGCCTTCTGCAGGTTCTGGCTGACCAGGACACTCTCCTCCACTTACCACCCGCCACAAAATATTGAAAGGATTTGCAAGTTGGCAATCAACCTGTTTGCCTGCATTATGAACGCACCTTCAAGGGCATCATGTCCTGGAGTGGGACCTGAACCCAAAGATTCTGGCTCAAATGTAGGGACACTACCATTGCACTACTAAACACCCATAGAACAAACTGCACTCTATTTTCCTGATCCAAAAGAAAATGAACTGGGTATAAATAATGTTTCACATAGATATCAATCAACACTTGAGAAGAGTCAATGTGGTTTTGTGAAAGGGAAATTATGTTTGACTAATTTAGCGAAGTTCTTTGAGAAAGTAACAAGCAATGTGGATAAAGGGAAACAGTGGATGTGCTGTATTTCGATTTCCAGAAGGCATTTGACAAGGTGCCACACCCAAGGTTACTACGCAAAATAAGCGCCCATGGTTTGGGGGTTACAGATCAGCATGGATAGAGGATTGGTTAGCTAACAGGAAATAGAGACTAGGTATAAATGGGTCATTTCCAGGTTGGCAAGATGTGACAAGTTCAATGCAAATGCCCCAATTATTTACAAATTTTATCAATAACTTAGATCACAGGACCAAATGTACGGTTGCTAAATTTACTGATGATATAAAGATAGATAGGGAAGTAAGTTGTGAAGAGGACATAAGGAGTCTGAAAAGGGAAACGGATAGGTTAAGCGAGTGGGCAAAAATTTGGTAGATGGAGTATAATGTGAAAAAATATGAACCCGTTCACTTTGGCAGGAAGAATAGAAAAGCAGCACATTATTTAAATAGAGAGAGATTGCAGAACACTGAGGTAGAGGGATCTGGGTGTCCTGGTACACGAATCACAAAAAGTTAATACCTAGGCACAGCAAATGATTAGGAAGGTAAATGGAATACTGCCCCTTATTACAAGGGAAATGAAATGTAAAAGCAGGGTTGTTTTGCTCCTGTTGTACAGGGGATTGGGGAGACCACATTCAGAGTACTGTGTACAGTTTTCGTACTCCTTATTTGTGAAGGAATATAAATGCATTATAAGCAGTTCAAAGAAGGTCCACTCAACTGATAACTGCTTCTGCTCCTAATTCATATGAAATGGACATGCTGGAGGACCAGTGGAGGCAACCACTGATATATTTAAGAAATAACTACGATGCCGCAATGAGGGCAGAGATCTCTCCCCAAGTGCTTTGTGTTGAAAGAACTAGTATGGGGCCAAATGATTTTCCTAATCTTCAATTATCTTGTGATCACTTCATGAATGCATGAATCTGTGTGTCCTGGACATACAGAGATATGCAAAGACACAGAGACGCACACAAACGCAATTTGTACATTTGTTACTACATTTTATAATTTCTCACAATTAATCCAGGACATTGGTCACTAGTCCAATGAAATGCACAGGATAATTTTGCAATGCAAATAGACATGGTAACAGTTTCTATTTTGGAGATAGAAATTGCTTCTAAGTGTTACTTAGTGTAATTACTTTTGTAATTCTTACATCCTGGAAATCTCCAAGAAACCCCCGAGATTAATTCCTTCAACAACTATGCAATTTGTGGTCAATCATCTCAACTCCAGAACATCACTGCAGGTGTTCTTCATAGTAGTGCCCTAGGCCCAACCATCTTCAATTGCTTCATCCATCGTAAGGTCAGATATGGGATGTTTGCAAATGACTACACAATGTTCAGCACCGTTTGTGACTCCTCAGATAATGAAGCTGTCCATATCCAAATGCAGCCAGATCTGCATTATCCAGGCTCGGGCTGACAAGTAGCAAGTTACATTCGTGCCTGGCAATGAACATCTCCGACAAGAGAGGATCTAACCACCGCCCCTTGACATTCAATGGCATTACCATTGCTGAATCTCCCACAAATCAACATCCTGGGGATTACCATTGATCAAAAGCTGAAGTGGACTAGCCATATTAATACTGTGACTACCAGGGCAGGTCAAAGGCTAGGAATCCTATGCCAAGTAACTCGCCTCTTGACCCCCAAAGCCTGTCCGTCATCTACAAGGCACAAGTCAGGAGTGTAATGGAAACTCTCCATTTGCCTGGATGAGTGCAGCTCCAAGAACACTCAAGAAGCTCAACACCATCCAGGATAAAGCTGCCCAGTTGATTGCTCCCCCTTCCACAAACATTCAAACCCTCCACCACCGATGAACAGTGGCAGCCATGTGTACCATCTACAAGGTGCACTGCAGTAACTCACGAAGGTTCCTTAGACAACATCTTCCAAACACACGACCACTACCATCTAGAAGGACAGGAACAGCAGGTCCTTGGGAACCCCACCACCTGGGGCTTCCCCTCCAGGTTACTCACCACCTGGACTTGGAAATATATCGCCGTTCCTCACAGTCGCTGGGGCAACATCCTGGAACTCCCTAACAGCACAGTGGGAATACCTACACCTCAACGACTGTAGCGGTTCAAGAACTCAACTCACCCCACCTTCTGAAGAGCAACTAGGGATGGGCAATAAATACAGGCCTAACCAGCGACGGCCACATCCCATAAATTAATTTTTTAAAAACTAAATAGTACCTCCAGTGGTGTGGAAAAGAAATCCCAAGGTGCTTCACAGAAGCATAATCAGGCAAAAATAGACAGCCAAAAAGATGGGTGACCAAAAGCTTGGTCTGAGGTTGGGGATCCAAGCTGCATTTTAAAATGCATAGAGATAGAGAAACAGAAAACTTTGGAAAATAAATCTGGTTTATTTTGGGAACACCGGCGGTGCAGTGGTTAGCACGGCTGCATCACGCCGATGAGGACCCGGGTTTGATCCCGGCACCAGATCACTGTCTGTGTGGAGTTTGCACATTCTCCCCGTGTCTGCGTGGGTCTCACCCCCACAACCCAAAAAGATGTGCAGGGTAGGTGAATTAACCACGCTAAATTGCCCTTTAATTGGAAAAAAAATTGTTACTCTAAATTTATCTTAAAGAAAAAAAGAAATATGGTTTAGTTGGCAGTAGGAATTGTCGCCAATGATGGGAGAAAGGGCTAGAGGGAAATGCAGAAGAGACTCGAGTTTTTTTAAAATATATTTTTATTAAACTTTTATCATTTTATACAAATCATAGTAACACATATAACAACAGAAAAGCAATAACAAAACAAAAAAAAAGAATCTTACCCCTCCTTAGATAGCCACGGTCGATTTTTCCCCTTTCTACCGTCTTTCTTTTTTGTCGGTATGAACCTTTTCTGAACACTGTGAAAGATCGCTCGGAAGGTTCTCCACTGTTCCTCAACTGCTTCACCATGAAGTCTTTGCTCCCAGTCTACCTTAGCTAGTTCTTCTCTCATCCCATTGTTATCGCCTTTGTTTAAGCACAAAACACTAGTGTTTGATTTTACCTTGTCATCCTCCAACTGTATTTTAAATTCCACCATATTGTGGTCGCTCCTTCCAAGAGGATCCCGAACTATGAGATCATTAATCAACCCTGCCTCATTACACAGGACCAGATCTAGGACCGCTTGTTCCCTTGTAGGTTCCATTACATACTGTTCCAGGAAATTATCACGGGCACATTCTATAAACTCCTCCTCAAGGCTGCCTTTACCAACCTGGTTAAACCAATCGATATGCAGATTAAAATCTCCCATGATAACCGCTGTACCATTTCTACATGCATCCGTTATTTCTTTGCTTATTGCCTGTCCTACCATCCTGTTACTATTTGGTGGCCTATAGACTACGCCTATCAGTGACCTTTTCGCCTTACTATTCCTGATTTCCACCCAAATTGATTCAACCTTGTCCTCCATAGCACCAATATCATCCCTTACTATTGCCCGGATGCCATCCTTAAACAACAAAGCTACACCACCGCCCTTAGCGTCCATTCTATCCTTTTGTATAGTCGTTTCATTAACTCCTTGTTTCATTATTTTCGTATGATAAGATTTGTACATGAGAATAAATATTTCAAATTCAAGACAGTGGGCAGCCAGGACATGGAGAGGGAGGTATGATATGGACAGCACAAACCTTTCAGAGCTCAAGTTTACAGACAGTGGAGGGTTGAAGCCTAGCTGGGAGAATATTGTCAGTGGAGTCTGGAGGTGACAAAATGCACGGATAGCATTTTGAAGCAGATATGGCGGCACTGTAGCATAGTGGTTAGCACTGTTGCTTCACAGCGCCACGGTCCCAGGTTTGATTCCCGGTTTGGGTCACTGTCTGTGCGGCGTCTGCACATTCTCCCTGTGTCTGCGTGAGTTTCCTCCGGGTGCTCCGGTTTCCTCCCACAAGTTCCGAAAGACGTGCTGTTAGGTAATTTGGACATTCTGAAGTCTCCCTATGTGTACCCGAAAGTGGTGACTAGGGGCTTTTCACAGTAACTACACTGCAGTGTTAATGTAAGCCTACTTGTGCCAATAAAGATCATTATATAATATATGCAAGACATAGATGGATGGGCAATGCAAGGAGGTGGAATTCGGCAATCACTGTGATTGAGGGGGCTTGGGGTAGGAAACAGCTTGATGCCAAATAGAACACTGAGGTTGCAAACCATGTAGTTTCAGCCAGTGGCCATGGAGAGGTGGGGAATGGAATTGACAGGAGTAAGGAGTCTATGGTACGAGTCAGAGACGACTGTCTTGGTCTTCGTCTTAGTGAGATAAAAGCCCATAAATTTGTTTCATTATTTTTAGAGGCTAGGAATCCAAGGAGAAACTAGTAGTGAAGGTGGGGACTTTCCATAATGAATATGGAGTAGTGGCTTATTTTGACAGAGGAGAGAAAGGCCCTTGCTTGCTGTGATTGAATCAGGTCTGACAATGGCTGGGAAGACAGAACATATACATCATACATACACAATTATAATTTGGGAGTGTAATCACTTACCTGAATGTTTTTACAAGACTACTTAGTTCAGAAGATATTTCAGACATCCCAAGTTGAAGAGGTCCCAATAATTCAGGTAAACTGGGAATGAAAAACATATTAAACTTTTAGAATTTCTATCAAATGTTTTGACCATTTTCTTTGGATGGTCCAGGTTAATGAAGCTGATATTAATATAATACATATGGGGAAAAAAACGCAGCATCTGTAGAGAGAGAAAGAGTTAATGTTTCAAGTCCAATCAATATGACTCTTTTTCAGAACTGAAGACATTACTTCTGCTTTAGGAACAATACCCACAATTATGTCCTTGCATAGTTTTCCTTAAAAAGTTGCATCTAATTTTAACCTGGCCTGCTAAGGAGGAGATACAGAGCTTCCCAGTGGTGCCAGCCTCCACACTGTTGGAGGATGTACTGACGACAGGGGGAATGGCGAAGGGGGTTGGGTCGGCGATTTATGGGTCAATTCTGAGAGAAAAGAAGGCACTGCTGGAGAGGATTAAGACAAAGTGGGAGGAGGAGTTGGGAGAGAGCATGGAGGAGTGGTTGTGGTGTGAGGTGCTACAGAAGGTGAATGCCTCAACTTCGTGCGCGAGGTTGGGGCTGATACAACTGAAGGTGGAGTATAGGGCGCACCTCACAAAAGGTGAAGATGAGCCTACTCTTTGAGGGGGTAGAGGATGTTTGTTACATTTCTACAAATATATAAAACAAAAAAGAGTGGCTAAGGTAAATATTGGTCCTTTAGAGGATGAGAAGGGAGATTTAATAATGGGAGATGAGGAAATGGCTGAGGAGCTGAACAGGTTTTTTGGGTCGGTCTTCACAGTGGAAGACACAAATAACATGCCAGTGACTGATAGAAATGAGGCTATGACAGTGAGGACCTTGAGAGGATTGTTATCACTAAGGAGGTAGTGATGGGCAAGCTAATGGGGTGAAAGGTAGACAAGTCTCCTGGCCCTGATGGAATGCATCCCAGAGTGCTAAAAGAGATGGCTTGGGAAATTGCAAATGCACTAGTGATAATTTACCAAAATTCACTAGACTCTGGGGTGGTCCCGGCGGATTGGAAATTAGCAAACGTGACACCACTGTTTAAAAAAAGGAGGTAGGCAGAAAGCGGGTAATTATAGGCCAGTGATCTTAACTTCGGTAGTTGGGAAGATGCTGGAATCTATCATCAAGGAAGAAATAGCGAGGCATCTGGATGGAAATTGTCCCATTGGGCAGGCGCAGCATGGGTTCATAAAGGGCAGGTCATGCCTAACTAATTTAGTGGAATTTTTTGAGGACATTACCAGTGCGGTAGATAACGGGGAGCCAATGGATGTGGTATATCTGGATTTCCAGAAAGCCTTTGACAAGGTGCCACACTAAAGGTTGCTGTATAAGATAAAGATGCATGGCATTAAGGGGAAAGTAGTAGCATGGATAGAGGATTGGTTAATGAATAGAAAGCAAAGAGTGGGGATTAATGGGTGTTTCTCTGGTTGGCAATCAGTAGCTAGTGGTGTCCCTCAGGGATCAGTGTTGGGCCCACAATTGTTCACAATTTACATAGATGATTTGGACTTGGGGACCAAGGGCAATGTGTCCAAGTTTGCAGACGACACTAAGATGAGTGGTAAAGCAAAAAGTGCAGAGGATACTGGAAGTCTGCAGAGGGATTTGGATAGGCTAAGTGAATGGGCTAGGGTCTGACAGATGGAATACAATGTTGACAAATGTGAGGTTATCCATTTTGGTAGGAATAACAGCAAAAGGGACTATTTAAATGATAAAATATTAAAACATGCTGCTGTGCAGAGAGACCTGGGTGTGCTAGTGCATGAGTCACAAAAAGTTGGTTTACAGGTGCAACAGGTGATTAAGAAGGTGAATGGAATTTTGTCCTTCATTGCTAGAGAGATGGAGTTTAAGACTAGGGAGGTTATGCTGCAATTGTATAAGGTGTTAGTGAGGCCACACCTGGAGTATTGTGTTCAGTTTTGGTCTCCTTACTTGAGAACAGACGTCCTGGCACTGGAGGGTGTGCAGAGGAGATTCACTAGGTCAATCACAGAGCTGAAGGGGTTGGATTACGAGGAGAGGTTGAGTAGACTGGGACTGTACTCGTTACAATTTAGAAGGATGAGGGGGGATCTTATGGAAACAAATAAAATTATGAAGGGAATAGATAGGATAGATGCGGGCAGGTTGTTTCCACTGGCAGGTGAAAGCAGAACTAGGGGGCATAGCCTCAAAATAAGGGGAAGTAGATTTAGGACTGAGTTTAGGAGGAACTTCTTCACCCAAAGGGTTGTGAATCTATGGAATTCCTTGCCCAGTGAAGCAGTAGAGGCTCCTTCATTAAATGTTTTTCAGATAAAGATAGATAGTTCTTTGAAGAATAATGGGATTAAGGGTTATGGTGTTCGGGCCGGAAAGTGGAGCTGAGTCCACAAAAGATCAGCCATGATCTCATTGAATGGTGGAGCAGGCTCGAGGGGCCAGATGGCCTACTCCTGCTCCTAGTTCTTATGTTAGCGCTGCGGGGGGTGCCCCGCAAACCACGTTCATATGTTTTGGTCCTGTCCAAAGCTGGAAGGGTATTGGAGCGAGGTTTTCAGGGTAATTTCGAAGGCAGTACATGTGAGGCTTGAGCCGGGTCCTCTGGAGGCCATATTCGAGGTATCGGATCGGCCGGGGTTGGAAGTTGGTGCGGAGGCAGATGTTGCAGCCTTCGCCTCGCTGATCGCCCGAAGGCGGATCCTGTCGGGGTGGAGGTCAGTCTCTCCACCCTGTGCCCTGGCGTGGCGACGGATCTATTGGAATTTTTAATGTTCAAGAAGGTGACGTTTGAGTTGAGGCTAGGGATGGAAGGGTTCTACAATTCATGGGCTTTGTTCATTATGCTCTTTCAAGAATTGGATGACATCGAACATGGGGGAGATGGCTATGTATGGCTGGACGGTGGATTCCTTTTCTTTGATGTTTGTATTTAAAATGTAGGGGACTGTTTGGGGGTTGGTGGGAGGAGGGGATTGTTGACCAGGGGTTTGACATTGTATTTGTTATTGCTGATTGTTTGCTGGTGGGTTTAAATTTGGATGAAAGTGTGAAAAAGGAGGCGAATAAAAATATATTTTTTAAAAAAAATAATTCTTGGGATGTGGGCATCGCTGGCTAAGGAATTTATTGCCCATCCTCAACTGCTCTTCAGAAGGTGGCGGGAAGATGCCTTTTGAACTGATGCTGTCTATGTGGTGTAGGTACACCAAATGGTGTGTTAAGAAAGGAGATCCAGGATTCCAACCCCGAGACAGTCAAGGAATGGCGATATATTCCCAAGACAGGGTGATGGGTGGCTCAGAGGGAAACTTCCAGGTAATGGTCTTCCCATGTCCCTGCTGTCCTTGTCCTAGATAGTAGTGATTGTGGGTTTGGAAGGTGCCATCTGAGGAGGCTTGGTGAGTTTCTGCAATGCATCTTGTAGATGGTACACACTGCTACTACTGTATGTAGGTGGTGGAGGGAATGAATGTTTGTGAATGGGGTGCCAATCAAGCAGGCTGCTTTGTCCTGGGTGGTGTAAAGTTTCTGAAGTGCTTTTGGAGCTACATTCATCCAGGCAAGTGGAGAACATTCCATCACACACCTGATTTGTGCCTGCAGATGGTGGTCAGGTTTTAGAGTCAGGTGGTGAGTTACTAGTCGCAGGGTGCCTAGCCTCTGCCTGCTTTTGTGGCCATGGTATTTATATGGCTAGTCCAGGATGATGATAGTAGGGGGTTCAGTGATGGCAATGCCATTGAATGTCAAGGGGTGAAGGTCAGGTTCTCTCTCATTGGAGATAGTGACTACCTGGACTTGCGAATGTTATTTGCCATTTGTCAGTTCAAGTAGTTAGAATAGGAGGTCGTGAACACCAACAGAAACACCCATGTGACCTCATTGTCACGGGAATAGAGGCCCAGGTCAATATTTATTGAAGTAAAGAGCAAGTCTTCATATCTGGACATAAAGGAGGCAGCTAGTCTTTCTACGCAAAGACTCTTAGACTCTCAAAGTCAGCCAGGCAGAGAAATTTGGGAAAGAAAACCAAAAAGAGGTGCTTCAATGCCAAGCAAAGGGAAAGGACTGTTTCTGTGTTAACTACCAGGCATAGTGCTGGGAAGGATGGATTCCCTGTCTGAACAGTCCAAGGAGTTTCCAGAGTTTCTTGCTACTGGACGTCCATATCTCAGAATGTAGAGTGAAGGGACTTTGTTTTAAATGGATTCTGGAAGACCTTTCATGATGGGGCAGGAAGAAGAGAGCTTGTTCAATTGCTGGGAGGACTTTGAGACAAAGCTACATATCTGCTGAGAGTGTGAAGTAACCTTTAAATGTGGTGTGGGGTTTTGGGTTGTATTAATAAATCTTTTTTTTAAATTTAGAGTACCCAATTCTTTTTTTGTTCCATTAAGGGGCAATTTAGCGTAGCCAATCCACTTATTTTGAACACCTTTTTGGGTTGTGGTGGTGAGACCCACGCAGACACGGGGAGAATGTGCAAACTCCACACGGAAAGTGACCCAGGGCCGGGATCGAACCCGGGTCCTCAGTGCCGTGAGGCAGCAGTGATAACCACTGCGCCGTTTAACTAGTGTCTTCTAAATAATGTTTCAGTGGTGTTGATTTTAGCTTGTTTGTTAGAGCAAAAGTCTATGGTGTTCGGGCCGGAAAGTGGAGCTGAGTCCACAAAAGATCAGCCATGATCTCATTGAATGGTGGAGCAGGCTCGAGGGGCCAGATGGCCTACTCCTGCTCCTAGTTCTTATGTTAGCGCTGCGGGGGGTGCCCCGCAAACCACGTTCATATGTTTTGGTCCTGTCCAAAGCTGGAAGGGTATTGGAGCGAGGTTTTCAGGGTAATTTCGAAGGCAGTACATGTGAGGCTTGAGCCGGGTCCTCTGGAGGCCATATTCGAGGTATCGGATCGGCCGGGGTTGGAAGTTGGTGCGGAGGCAGATGTTGCAGCCTTCGCCTCGCTGATCGCCCGAAGGCGGATCCTGTCGGGGTGGAGGTCAGTCTGGAAATCTGATTTCCATTGCTCTCTGGGAAATTCATGTCTCATTTTACAAGTTATCGGTTTCTGTGGAGGATGTGACATTGGATCTGCGCTCTGCTCGAGCTTGCAACCATTTCCTGGAAATTATTCCGGTAAGTAAACTGGAACTTTCCAAAGTCTCCAATTCTAGTTCAGATTCAGAGACATTCGCAGAGGGTCCACCGGAGTTGCGGAATTGCCCATCAGAAGTTTAAATTTCCCTGACAATTCCCACATAGATCAGCGTGTCAGGATTTTCACCCCAAAGCACATCTCTGGTTGTATGAACAGTCTCTGATGATCCAAAGACTGAAAGATTTTGGACAGTTTCACATTTTGCGCAATCGGTAAATCGGGCAAAGACTGCGAGCAATATTTCACCCATTTTGAAAAGTGTGTTCTCGAGGGTTGCTGCTCAAACCATTTGCATATCTCCAAATGCAAAATTTGCTAAAAGCCGACACAAATCAGAAAACATGTTAAAACTTAATTTGTTTTTAAATTTGCTATTAAAAATTAGTGATACATTTTAAGGGTGGTAACTAGGTACATGGTTAATTCAGTTGAAAATTAGATAATGAAGAAGAAATAAGCATTTTTAATCAGTTTGAATGCAAGTAACACAATTTTAAATGATCAGAATGTCTAAAAATATATAGAACAAATATTGGGTACTGTAGTTTTAATAAATTCAAAAAAAATTACATCCAGAAGCTTTTACAAGTTTCTATTAGTGGTCTTGCGCCCCAAAAGCTTAGTTTAGTTTTTAGACTTTTAGAGCCTCCTCAAAGACCTGCAAATAATTAATGGAAACTCCCGATGGAGATTCATTCATCCTGGGGTGTGGCCAGGGCTTGCATCTACTGCAATGTTTTTTTAATATAAACTAGTTCAAAAGGTTGTGGAAACATGAATCACATTGAACATAACTTGCCTAGAAAATAGTGCTTAAAGATTTCATGATCTTTCACATCAGTCACACCAACTTCTGCCTAATTACGCTGAAAAACAGCACCAAAAAGAAGCAACTCCAGGCTATTGCCCCTTTCGTAGATTTCATAAAATTTACAGTGCAGAAGGAGGCAATTCAGCCCGTTGAGTCTCCATCGGCCCTGGGAAATAACACCCTACTTAAGCCCACACCTCCACCCTATCCCCGTAACCCAGTAACCCCAGCCAACACTTTTGGACACTAAGGGGTAGTTTAGCATGGCCAATCCACCTAACCTGCACATCTCTGGACTGTTGGAGGAAACCGGAGCACCCGGAGGAAACCCATGCAGACACGGGGAGTGCATGCAGACTCCACACAGACAGTGACCGAGCCGGGAATCGAACCTGGGACCTTGGAGCTGTGAGGCAACAGTGCTACCAACTGTAGGAAAACCATTAATTTCAGGGGGGAAAAAAAAGTTCAGACATAAAAAATTACAAGTTGTGACCTGTTACAGGAAAGATCTAAGATTTAATGTAAACTTTTGTTAAATGGCATATTATTTATATTGATACATATAAAAAGTGCAAAATTGTATGCTGTTCCTGTGAAAACACCAGTCAAATTATGCAATAGCATCTTGAAAAATTAAATGTAGAGATCCAAATAGAAAACTCAAGTGACATAAATATTTTTAAATGTCATTCACTAATGTATTTTCATTCCCATGCATCCTGCTGTTTTTCCCCCAAAAAGTAATTCTTCAAGAATGAGATTAGAAAGTTAACTTGCAAGTAATTCATAGTAGTTCTTCTATATTAATGTAATTACTGAGAAGTGAAGAGACCATGGAATCTAGGTGGGTGTTAATAAAGATGTATCAATAGTATTATACTTACACTTTATTAAGTCTATCCAGCACAATACCTTTGCGGATTTGGTGCTGCGCGGCAAAATCTAACAATGGAAGAACTGGATTCTCCTCTTCATTTCCCTAAATTCCAAACAAAAATACGACTTAGTTTAATTTTATTGTTGAATCAATTTAGTTGAAGTTTTGGCACTACAGTGAGTCAACACACACCCTTTCACTTTTGGAATCAGATTTCAAATCCAGACTAGAAAAATTGAATGATTTTTTAAAAAATCCTACAGACTGAATTATATGGTCAAACTTTTCATGTACTGTATACCGATTGATAATTATACCAATGTTGGAGACTAGAGGAAGGTGCAACTCAAAAATAGGCTTGGATGTTCAGCTTAGATATCAGAAAAAAAATGTTGTGATCGAGTGTGTGTGTTACTGGACCACAGGCAGTTGTTGCAAATACCTAGTTCATAATTCATATGTTTTAGAATATAATTTTTAGCTTTGGGAATTAAAGTTTTAACTGTAGATAAATGGGGGCATCTTGGTTTAAAAACCATAAACACAACTTTGATATAAATGCAACTCAAACAAACAAACAAATTATGGTTAAAAGCCAACCTATGTTTATTTTCAAGAGCATAGTGTTAGAAACTTGAACACTGAACAATGATGACCCATTTCTGAACCTCCTGGTACAACCAGGGAGTCAAATCACTTAACAAGTCTTGGAGGGGATTATAAGAGACAAGATTTATAATCTAGATAGGAATAATATGATCAGGGATAGTCAGCATGGCTTTGTGAAGGGTAGGTCATGTCTCACAAACCTTATCGAGTTCTTTGAGAAGGTGACTGAACAGGTAGACGAGGGTAGAGCAGTTGATGTGGTGTATATGGATTTCAGCAAAGCGTTTGATAAGGTTCCCCACGGTAGGCTATTGCAGAAAATACGGAGGCTGGGGATTGAGGGTGATTTAGAGATGTGGATCAGAAATTGGCTAGCTGAAAGAAGACAGAGGGTGGCGGTTGATGGGAAATGTTCAGAATGGAGTTCAGTCACAAGTGGAGTACCACAAGGATCTGTTCTGGGGCCGTTGTTGTTTGTCATTTTTATCAATGACCTAGAGGAAGGCGCAGAAGGGTGGGTGAGTAAATTTGCAGACGATACTAAAGTCGGTGGTGTTGTCGATAGTGTGGAAGGATGTAGCAGGTTACAGAGGGATATAGATAAGCTGCAGAGCTGGGCTGAGAGGTGGCAAATGGAGTTTAATGTAGAGAAGTGTGAGGTGATTCACTTTGGAAGGAATAACAGGAATGCGGAATATTTGGCTAATGGTAAAGTTCTTGAAAGTGTGGATGAGCAGAGGGATCTAGGTGTCCATGTACATAGATCCCTGAAAGTTGCCACCCAGGTTGATAGGGTTGTGAAGAAGGCCTATGGAGCGTTAGCCTTTATTGGTAGAGCGATTGAGTTCCGGAGTCAGGAGGTCATGTTGCAGCTGTACAGAACTCTGGTACGGCCGCATTTGGAGTATTGCGTACAGTTCTGGTCACCGCATTATAGGAAGGACGTGGAGGCTTTGAAGCGGGTGCAGAGGAGATTTACCAGGATGTTGCCTGGTATGGAGGGAAAATCTTATGACGAAAGGTTGATGGACTTGAGGTTGTTTTCGTTGGAGAGAAGAAGGTTAAGAGGAGACTTAATAGAGGCATACAAAATGATCAGGGGGTTGGATAGGGTAGACAGTGAGAGCCTTCTCCCGCGGATGGAAATGACTGGCACGAGGGGGCATAGCTTTAAACTGAGGGGTAATAGATATAGGACAGAGGTCAGAGGTAGGTTCTTTACGCAGAGAGTAGTGAGGCCGTGGAATGCCCTACCTGCTACAGTAGTGAACGCGCCAACATTGAAGGCATTTAAAAGTTTATTGGATAAACATATGGATGATAATGGCATAGTGTAGGTTAGATGGCTTTTGTTTCGGTGCACATCGTGGGCCGAAGGGCCTGTACTGTGCTGTATTGTTCTATGTTCTAACTCAACAGAAACAGCTAACATTCTAGGAAAGAGAACGGAAAACCTCCATTAGAGACATAATTTTTAATATGTATTGCAGAATCAAAAAGAGTTGTGGTGAAGGTAAAATAATTGCTTTGTATTTCTGTTTGACAGCATTCAAAGCATGCCACACTGCCATACAGGTGAGCTGTGAAGGTAGACAAAGAACCAACAGGAGATCAACAGGTTAATCAGGTCTGCGTTTCAGCAGAGAAAATACTAACTTTATTATTTGCTGCATGGAATGCAGGTGAGGCTCCAGCTCAGTTTGTATTTTGAGAGGCAAAAAGCAGCTGCAAGATTTTCCTGGTTTGCAGCTCGAGGAAGGTGCCTACAGTGGTTCACACTCAGCCTTGCGGCACAAAGGAATCAACAGAGTTAGGTTGGAAGCTGTGAGAAGGATTTTGGGTACCTGCTGGCAACCAGAACAAGGAGCTGAGGCTTCCATAGCAATGGGGTCTTAAGGGAAAAGTTGGAGGGTTGCTGAGCCAAAATGCTGATAGAAATACCCCTCATAAAATGTTACCCCAGAAAGGAAAATAAAAGTGAATTCCGGATGATTGTGGCATACTTTTGGGTTTGTCCCTACAGAAATGAATGAAGCGACAAGATTCTTGTAATGTACAAGGGGTTTCTTGGGGCCTTGGGGGGGGGGATAAAAAATCAGAACTAAGTTCATAGTATAAGTATTTATAAACTGTAGTGTTAAGTTAATAGTGCTTGCTTTGTTTGATTCTTGAATACAATAAAGCATGTTTATATTTAATTTATTTAAAAATGAAATTTATGTGGTGTTGTTCTCGAAGTTAATTATACGGGGTGTTCATATTTATTTTTAAACATCAATAGTCCCTAATAGGATCAATATATAGTGAAGAGAAATTTTTGATTTAATCGACTTCTGGTTGCAAGTAGTTACCAGATTTATCATTTCTCGTCATCCTCTTCTACTCTTCAGATTGTAATGCAAAATTCTTTCCAATCATGAAATTAAAAAGTACAAAAAACTTCAACAAGCCAGTCAAGTTCCAGAATATGGCAAACCTTTCAAAGTAGGTTATTAAAATTCACTCCCTGGTACTGAGGATAATTTTAGGATATGTCATTTTATGACTTTACTAAAAAATATTGCAGCGTTCAGAGTGTATGACTTACCAGTACATAATTTATGGATTGAGAATTTTCATCACAATTACTTTCAGCATCCTCAGGCAAAACATACTGTCCCTTATAAAACTCTCTGACCTTCAAATGAAGAAATTCAGATTCCTGTTTTATTTCTTCAAGATTTGGTAATGGTCTTGCAGTGCCCTCTGGCCTGCCAACTTGAACACCTTTGGGCAAGCCATTTTTATTGTTTCCAGCATTTTCATTAGAGTTGGTGATTTCAACCACTTCCAGATTGTCCAGGTCATCTTCATCAAGTTCTTCTTGCTCAGTTGTGCAAGATGTTCGACTTGGCCAATTAGTTGGTATTTTTGTGCATTTTAAATTGGAACCATAAAGAAATCTTAATGTCTCGTCTGTATTCCATTCACTTAGTGTTTGTCTTAATAGGTCCAGTGCATTACTTTTGACATCAGACAGTTCAGCTGCTGAAACACATCTACCCGAATTAGAATGGCTTGATTGTTTTGTTTTTTCTATCAGCATCTTCAGTGCTGCAGCACCCTTCCTGCTTAGACCTCGAGTTGTAAAGCTTTTATCTGCCACAATCTTTTCATTATCTTTTATTTCTGTCAAACTAGTCACGGGGGAGAGGTTTTTCTCTGATGTCACAGAGCACTTTTCTTTTGGCACAAGGGTCAGTTGTTCAGTTTCGACACTTTGGGACAATCTGGGACTTGATATCTCAGTACTATTAACATGGCATTTTTTCAATTGATGTGCAGTATTTTCTACTTCGTGATCCATTTCTAAATGTTTTGATGCAGGTACCATTTTCTTTGGTTTTGTAGCTCGGTCTCGTTGCTGTTTTTTGAAGAGTTTCTGCTTTGTAGTTTTTAAATTACGCTTTTCACCAAAAAGGATGGTGGAAACAAACGCTTGATCAGAGTCACTGCTATTGCTTTCGCTTGAGGTGGAGGAGGTAGATGCATGCTGATCTTCCATAAAGGGTAGATTATCAACATCTGAAACCTGGAAGCTTGAACTTTGAAATATCACTTCTTCTCCAGCACTACCTCTACAAGAGGAGGATAAATTATTGTAAATAACAATAAAACAAGTTTCAATCTGACAGCCATAGAAAAGATTTTCTAGTCATACTTTGCTAGTCGGATCTCATAACATTAACATCTGCTTTAAGTAAGCAGGACAGACTGGTCAGAGTATAAATGTTGTAATGAGTTTATCCTTCATTCCACTTCCCAACTGAATCTCCACACTTTTCTTCAGGTCTCTGAAGTGGTCTGTAAATCTTACCCAACCTTTGTTGGAGATCTTGCAACAACTCATTACTCAATCCTATTGGTGGTTTAAACATTTTGGAGGCTTTAGCTGGTGATTGTATATCTGGGTCAGTTGCTTCCCTTAAAACGTGGAGGAATTCTGAACAGACAGTACCACCCCAATCATGCACATGGTCATAGGCCCTCCCCTCTAATGACAAGAACCTGAAAACGGGGGAAGAAAGTTGCTTGCATCTGCCATAGTTGTACTTTCTTAGCCTCTGTCCAAAAGCAGTAGCCAGAGGGTCTCCAAAAAAAACCTTATATCTATTTAGTGCTGTTTATATGGGCAGCATGGTGGCACAGTGGTTAGCACTGCTGCCTCACAGCTCCAGAGACCCGGGTTCAATTCCCGGCTTCGGGTGACTGTCTTTGTGGAGTTTCCACTTTCTCCCCGTGTCTGCAGGGATTTCCTCTGGGTGCTCCGGTTTCCTCACACAGTCCAAAGATGTGCAGGTTAGGTGGATTGGCCGTGCTAAATTGTCCCTTAGTGTCCAAAAGGTCAAGTAGGGTTACTGGGATAGCGTGGAGGCATGGGCTTAAATAGGGTGCTCTTTCCAAGGGCTGGTGCAGACTCGATGGGCTGAACAGCCTCCTTCTGCACTGTAGGGATTCTATGATTCGATATGGTAAAACATCACAAGGTGATCCACAGGAGTATTGTCAAACAAAATGCAACTCTGAGCACCTTAACTCAGAGGATGAAAGGCTCGCTCACAGAAGGCGGCTGTTACAGAACATATCAAAAGGAGGTAAAAGGAGTGAATTCCACAGCTTAGGATCTCAGCAGAAGACATTGCTACTCATGGTGAAATAATTACAATTGTGAATGCAGATAAGGCCAAAATTGGAGGGTGCAAATGTCCCACGGGGTTGGATGAGATTAAAAGATTTGGAAATAATGATAAGAATTCAAAATTTCACCTGTGAAAGAGTTCTTGCCTGTTGCAACATCCTACAAGTCTCGAGCAAGAGTCATGAAACATCTGTCCAATGCCGACTCTCAATTTTTAGAAACACTACTTTAGGTAACCTCAGTGAACCATTCAAGGTACAGTCTCCTTTTGATGTCTTATTCATTTGTGATACTACAGCAAGACTGATGTAGAACCAGAACAAATAGCTCTGGGGGAAAACCCAAGAGGAGGGAAAGCAAGGGGAGGGAGGTTCACATTGGCTGACATTTTTCCCTACATTACAACAGTGGCTACCAGCATACACGTCTTTTAAAGCACTTTGGATATCCTGTCCTCATGAAAAGATTTATTTATAAAAAAATATATTTTTATTCTCCTCCTTTTTCACATTTTCATCAAATTTACTCCCACCAACAAATAATCAACAGTAACAAATACAATGGCAATCCCCTGGCCAGCAATCCCTTCATCCCACCAACCCCCAACTTTTTAAATACAAACACCAAAGAAATAGAATCAGGAATCCACCATCACCCCATACATAATCACCAACAACATATACACTCCAACCCTCCCCCCCCCCCCCCCCACTCAATGTTTGATGTCATCCAATTCTTGAAAATGCATAATAAACAAAGACTATGAAATGTAGAACCCTTCCATCCTTCCCCTCAACTCGAACTTCACTTTCTCGAGTGTTGAGAACTCCAGCAGATCCCCCTGCCACGTCAGGGCATAGGGTGGGGAAGCTGACCTCCACCCCAACAGGTGATTCGGGCGATCAACGAGGCGAAGGCTAAGAAATCTGCCTCCGCACCCGCTTCCAACCCCGGCCGATCCGATACCCCGAATATGGCTTCAAGGGGATCTGGTGAGAGTTTCACATGTGCCACCTTCGAGATTACCCTGAAAACCTCCCTCAAATACGCCTCCAGTTTTTGACAGGACTAAAACATATGAATGTGATTTGCGGGGGTCCCCCAAACATCCTCTGCCCCCTCAAAGAGTCAGCTCATCCTCGTCTTTGTGAGGTGCGCCCTATACACCACCTTCAGCTGTATCAGCCCCAACCTCGCGCACAAAGTTGAAGCATTCACCCTCTTGAGCACCTCACACCACAACCCCTCCTCCACACCCTCCCCCAACTCTTCCTCCCACTTAATCTTAATCCCCTCCAGCGATGCCTTATCTCCTCCCAGAATCACCCCATAAATCACCGATACCACCCTCTCCACTCCCCCTGTTGTCAGCACCTCTTCCAACAGTGTGGGGGCCAGCGCCACCGGAAAGCTCTGTATCTCCTTGCTGGCGAAATCTTTGAGTTGCACATACCTAAACATCTCCCCCTGCCCTAACCCATATTTCGTCCCCAGCTCCTCCAGTTCCACAAACCGGCCCCCTAAAAACAAATTCTTTAGTCCCTAACTCCCCTCTCCTCTCATCTCATCTCCGAAAACTCCCATCCTACTTCCCTGGCTCAAATCTATGATTCCTCCGAATCGGCATTTCCCTTGGCTCCGCCCCCAGCCTAAAGTGCTGGCGCAATTGCCTCCAGATTTTCAATACGGCTACTACCACCGGACTCCTTGAATATTTCCCAGGGGCCAACGGGAGCGACGCGGATGCCAATGCCCTCAGCCCCGACGCCCTGCACAAACTCTCCTCCACTCTAACCCACTGGAAGTCCCCCCTCTAACCGAACTCCTCACCTTCTCCGCATTTGCCACCCAGTAGTAATACAGTAAGTTTGGGAGACCCAATCCCCCTGACTGCCGTCTTCTCTGCAACAGCACCTTCCTAATCCTGGCCGCCCATATAAATAAGGTAATCATCTTTTCAACTTCCTTAAAAAATGTTTTTGGCAGAAAGATCGGCAGCACTGAAAAATAAACAAAAACCGCGGCAACACATTCATCTTAATTGCCTGTACCCGACCTGCCAGCGACAGAGGAAGACCATCCCACCTTGCCAAATCCGCTCCCACCATACTAGTTATATTGTACTAGTTATATTATTACCCCCTCAATCCCATGCACCCCCAAATATCTAAAGTGGGTCACCGCCCTACGGAATGGTAGCCGCTCCCACCACTGCCCCCACCCGAGACACCACAAAATATTCACTTTTGTCTAAATTTAGCTTATACCCCGAAAAAGACGCAGCCATCCGAAGCAGCTGCAATATACCACCCATTGACGCGCTTGGTTCCCGATACATACGTCTGCATACAAAGTCCGCATACAAAGAAACCCTATGTTCCACCCCCGCACTAACCTTCTCCACACCTCCGAACTCCTCAATGCGATGGCCAAAGGCTCAACCGCAAGTGCAAACAACAGGGGGACATGGGGCATCCCTGCCTGGTCCCTTGGTGCAGAGCAAAATACCCCAAATTAATGTTACTCGTGCAGACTCTTGCCCTCGGCTCCCTATACAGCAGTCTTACCCACTCTACAAATCGTGGCACAGTCCCAAACCGATCCAGAACCGCCATCAAATACCCCCACTCTACCTGGTCAAACTCCTTCTCGGCATCCAACGCCACTATCTGTCTCCCTCCCCTCTTTCGGTAACCACGTTCAATACCCTCCTAATGTTCGAAAAGAGCTGCCTTTTAAAAAAAATTTAGAGTGGCCAATTTATTTTTTCCAATTAAGCGGCAATTTAGCGTGGCCAATCCACCTACCCTGCACATCTTGGGTTGTGGGCGCGAAACCCACACAAACACGGGGAGAACGTTCAAACTCCACACGGATTGTGACCCAGAGCCGGGATCGAACCTGGGACCTCGGCGCCGTGAGGCTGCAGTGCTAACCACTGCACCACCGTGCTGCCCTGAAAACAGCTGCTTCCCCTTCACAAACCCATCTGATCTTCCCCTATCACCTTCGGGAGACACTCCTCCAACCTACCCGCCAATACCTTTGCCAACACCTTTGCATCCACGTTCAAGAGTGATATGGGCCTATACGACCCACACTCTGTCGGATCCTTATCCTTCGTGAGCAACAGGGAAATCAATGCCTGCCCCAACGTCTGTGGCAACACCCCGTTCCCTATCGCCTCCTGAAACATCCTTACCATCAGCAGCGCCAACCTATCTCTAAATTTCTTGTAGTACTCCACCGGAAATCCATCCGGCTCTGCTATCTTTCCTGACTGCATCCATCCAATGGCATCCTTTATCTCCTGCTCCATCATCGCCCCCTCCAATGTGGCCCCATCCTCCTACCCCAACCTCAGGTGTTCCAAATCATCCAGGAATTCCTGCATTTCCCAATCCTCCCCGGTGGCTTCGACCTATACAACCTCTCATAAAGCTCCTCAAATATCTTATGAATCTGGTCCGGAGCCACCACCAATTTCCCTGTCCTATCCCACACCTGAACAATTTCCCTTGCCGCTGTACCCCACCGAAGTTGGCCTTCTCTCCATACTCATAGACTGCTCCCCTTGCCCGCCTCAGTTGGCGCACCGCCTTCCTTGTGGACAGCCGATCAAAGCTCGTCTGCAACTTCTTCCTCTTTTCCAACAGTGCTGGATCCCCATCTTCTGCATACCTCCTGTCTACATCCAACATCTCATCTATTACCTTTGTCACTTCACCATCTTCATGAAAAGGTTTATATAGCGCTCAAGTTATTTTTTAAAATAATATTCCACAGAGTCAATTGTTGTTTTAGGTGAGAACACTTTTACAAAATTTAAATATTAAACAAATTACCAATAACACTAACCCTACTTAGCACTGTTTGCAACTGTCTTGATTGGGTATCAACTACCTTCCTCCATTTAAGTCAAGTTTATCTTTAGCTAAATATACAATATACAGACAAATGCGCCATCTTCTGGTCAATCTTTTTAAAGAACAGCTTTAAAGAACAGCTTTAAAAATCTCAAATATCTCTCATCACTTCTCTTTTTTAGTAAATTTAGAGTACCAAATATTTTTTTTCCAATTAAGGGGCAATTTTAGTATGGCCAATCAACCTAACCTGCACATCTTTGGGTTGTGAGGGTGAAACCCACGCAGACACGGGGAGAATGTGCAAACCCCACATGGACAGTGATCCAGGGGCAGGATCGAACCTGGTCCCCAGCGCCATAGGCAGCAGAGCCAATCACTACGCCACCATGCCACCCCACTTTTCTACAAAATTAATGCATATAAATTCATTTTTTGTTTTATCTCTCACTTTTCATGCATAAAAGGAACAAAGGCAGGAAGTACAAGATCAATGCCTAAATCTCTTAAACAAATGGCGGCAATGATCAACCTTAAAAGATAGATAACAAAGACAAAGTATTGAGTATAGATAAATTAAAACATCACAACAGTGAGCAAAGTATAAACAAATTGCATCACTCGCACTATCCCCATGCATTGTCAACACAGCTCAATGACTGAATTTTGACATGGTTTCCGATTAATAAATAGTCAAACCATTTTAAGAGTGCATTGTGCGATGTGTAGCAAATCAGATGCAAAGGTTTTCCTGAACTTGCTCATTCGTGATATTAAATGCAAAACATAAAGAAACTTCCATTGCACTCCACGAAACCTTAATATCACCATTGCATACCTCTGTTCCTTTAATATCCGGCATGTTGAAGATCTACAAAACAAAAGACAACCATTTTCATACATTAAAATAAATATGATCAGATATTTTCCGATTTCTTACACCAGCCACACTTGAGCCTCTCCACTAACAGCAGTGCCCAAACTCACCAGAGAAGACCATAATTTCCTTGATTAAGGCTGGATTTCAACCAGTATTCCAAGGGAAAAGGGCAAAGAGGTCATTCACAGCCCCATCTGGTCACCCGTGGTTTCTCTTTTTATTGACCAAGCACAATATATTACACTCACAATTTTATTAAATGGTAAATTTAAAATGCAGATTAGCTACATTTCCATTTTTACACTTTCTAAAAGCTAGTACTAAAAGTTCAAATGAAAAAATATATGGATAGTAAATACAAATCATAAATTTAGAACAAATATTCACCTTTCTTGTTCTCGTGACCATAATGGATTCTTTGGAATCTGAGCTTCTAAATATTTGGAAGCTTTGTAACAAGAATTGCTGCAAAAACACTGTTAAAACAATCGAAGATTTAAAATTGTGTTCATATGTACAGAAATCGTATTTTATTAAATTTAAACATTGAATATTGAACTTTTCCAAATTGTATGACTTTTTCCTTAAATTTGTGTCCCTTCCCTGGTTCATGACTGTAACTTGCAATTTTATATGATTTTACAGGCACCAACTTTCAGCTTGTACCTTGTCCAAGCATGAGTAAGTTATTGGACTACTGAGAGCTGCAGAGCCAAAACAGAACCTTTTTAGCTAGTCAGTGAATGGTAAACAATATTGGATTGGATTTGTTTATTGTTACGTGTACTGAGGTGCAGTGAAAAGTATTTTTCTGCGAGCAGCTCAACAGATCATTAAGTCCATGAGAAGAAAAGGGAATAAAAGAAAATACATTGTAGCCACCTAAATTGGCCAACTCCCGATTTAAAATGGCGAACGGCAAAGGCTGATGGGAAAGTCAGCCAACATAGACAGAAACCAGCAGCTGCAGGTTTGCTGTGTATTTACCTCTGCAAAGGCCAGACAACATCGATACCAGCGACCATCAGCATAACAAAGTAGCCATCTGCATACTGATGAGCAATCCCCGGGAACAATAAGTAACACTTTGGACACACAAAGCAAAGCCAGACTCCTCGGCGCCAGCAGGAGCCAACACAAAGGAGGTGAATGAGCACCTCAAGACCACCCATCGATCAGGGAACCGCTCCAGTATTGGAGAAAATCAAACCAAGCGATTGGGACAAAGTCCAATCACTTGGGACCAGGTACAGGGACCTCCCCGAAAGGCGGGAAGCCCCGGGGGACTATAAGTGTTGAGCCCCAAGTTCAAAATCGCTCGCTTCACTCTTCACCTCTTCTTCCTGGTCACCCAGGAACACGAACCAACATTGACCGTGACCGGTGCAGTGATCGCCGAAAGCCCGTAAGTCTTAATTCAACGCTCGCTACGAGATAGGCGCTCCTAGCTACCAATCCGTACCAACATCGAATCCCGCAGACTCAGAACCCGAACGAAAGGCCATTTGTTCCCCTGACCTGGTGGGCCAGTCCGAAGTTAAGTATAGGCCTGTTAGTTGTAGAAGTAGCTTAGACGTAAAATTTGTGCATGAGTAGCGATTACTGTGTATAATAAATGTGCTTTGATTTAAATCTTACTAATCGGTGTATTGGGTTATTGATCATTACTCGGACTTGAACCTCGTGGCGGTATCATAAAGATACCTGGCGACTCGAGAGCAAAGGTAATAAAACAGAGCAATTGAACCAAGGAGAAAGTTAGCAACAACATAATAGGGCAACACAACATATACAATGTAACTACATAAGCACTGGCATCGGATGTGGTGTTAATGAGGTCAGTCCATAAGAGGGTCATTTAGGAGTCTGGTGACAGTGGGGAAGAAGCTGTTTTTGAGTCTGTTCGTGCGTGTTCTCAGACTTCTGTATCTCCTGCCCGATGGAAGAAGTTGGAAGAGTGAGTAAGCCGGGTGGGAGGGATCTTTGATTATGCTGCCCGCTTTCCCCAGGCAGCGGGAGGTGTAGATGGAGTCAATGGATGGGAGGCAGGTTCGTGTGATGGACTGGGCGATGTTCACGACTCTCTGAAGTTTCTTGCGGTCCTGGGCCAAGCAGTTGCCATACCAGGCTGTGATGCAGCCCGATAGGATGCTTTCTATGGTGCACCTGTAAAAGTTGGTAAGGGTTAATGTGGACATGCCAAATTTCCTTAGTTTCCTGCGGAAGTATAGGCGCTGTTGTGCTTTCTTGGTGGTAGCTTCGACGTGGGTGGACCAGGACAGATTTTTGGAGATGTGCACCCCTAGGAATTTGAAACTGCTAACCATCTCCACCTCGGCCCTGTTGATGCTGACAGGGGTGTGTACAGTACTTTGCTTCCTGAAGTCAATTACCAGCTCTTTAGTTTTGCTGGCATTGAGGGAGAGATTGTTGTCGCTACACCACTCCACTAGGTTCTCTATCTCCCTCCTGTATTTTGACTTGTCGTTATTCGAGATCTGGCCCACTATGGTCGTATTGTCAGCAAACTTGTAGATGGAGTTGGAACCAAGTTTTGCCATGCAGTCGTGTGTGTACAGGGAGTAGAGTAGGGGGCTAGGTACGCAGCCTTGTGGGGCGCCGGTGTTGAGGACTATTGTGGAGGAGGTTCATTCTTACTGATTGTGGTCTGTTGGTCAGAAAATCGAGGATCCAGTTGGAGTGGGGAGCCAAATCCGAGGTTTTGGAGCTTTGATATGAGCTTGGCTGGGATTATGGTGTTGAAGGCGGAGCTGTAGTCAATAAATAGAAGTCTGACTTCCGGGTGCGGCGATGACCAGCTAAGTCGCACGTTTCGGCAGCTCCCGGTGAAACGGACTTTTGGGCTCTTAATAGGAGCCCCAACGGCAATTTTAGCGGCTAAAAACACTGTGCGGTAAACCAGAAGGGAATTCCCCCTGGACACAGATGGAAAAAGGAGAGGAAAGTGGCCGGATTGCGGAGGATCCTCTAGAGCAGCGGCAAGGAAAGCAAGCACAAAGCAAGATGGCGTCGGAAGGTGGCCGTCTAGTATGGGGCCCTGACCAACAAGAGTTCCTGTGGCGCTGTGTGGAAGAACTTAAAAAGGAGATGAAGAAGGAGCTGCTGGCCCCAATATTACAGGCGATTGAAGGGCTAAAGGAGGAACAAAAGACCCAGGAGCAGGAGCTTCGGGTCGTGAAGGCAAAGGCCGCTGATAATGAAGACGAAATACAGGGCCTGGTGGTGAAGACAAAGGTGCATGAGGCACAACACAAAAGGTGTGTGGAAAGGCTGGAGGTGTTGGAGAATAATGTGAGGAGGAAGAATTTAAGGATTCTTGGTCTTCCCGAAGGTGCGGAGGGGGCGGACGTCGGGGCATATGTGAGCACGATGCTTCACTCGTTAATGGGATCGGAGGCCCCGACGGGCCCATTGGAGGTGGAGGGAGCTTATCGAGTTATGACGCGAAGACCGAGGGCTGGAGAAATACCTCGAGCCATAGTGGTGAGATTTCTCCGATATAATGACAGAGAGATGGTCCTCAGATGGGCGAAGAAAACTCGGAACAGTAGGTGGGAGAACGCGGTGATCCGCGTATATCAAGATTGGAGTGCGGAGGTGGCGAGAAGGAGGGCGAGTCTCAATCGGGCCAAGGCGGTACTTCACAAAAGGGAGGTCAAATTTGGAATGTTGCAACCGGCAAGACTGTGGGTCACACACCAAGGGAAGCACCACTACTTTGAGACGGCAGAAGAGGCGTGGACATTTATTGTGGAGGAGCAGCTGGAATAGGCGAACCAGAAAAAGAACCTTTGGGACAAAGTGGTGGTGTGATTACGTGGGGTGAAGGGGGGGAAAAAGGGGGAAGGGATGATTTCTCAAGTTAATCTTGCGACCCTGTAACTTTTCTCTCTTCCCCATGTCGTGGGGGAGGGGGTGGGGGGGGGGATGAGGAATTGTGGGCGCCGGCCATTAGGGGTGGGGCCAAGTGGGAAACGCGGGCTTTGTTCCCGCGCTATGGTAATCATGGCGGGAACAGGGAAGCAGGGGGCCTCGCACAGTGGGGGCCGAGGTCACGGGGGGAAGCCGAGGTCAGCCAGAGTTTGCTGACTTCTGGGAGCAACATGGGGGGGTGCAATTACGCTAGAAGAGGATCTAGCGGGGGGAGATTAACTGGGTTGCTGCTGCTGGGGAGAAGGGGGAGCTGGTATGGGGTGGGGAGGTCGAGGCGGGAGGGCGCTGTCGGGGGGAGATACAGCTACGTGGGAACCGGGTGAGGAGCTGGATTAAAAAAGGGGATGGCTAGTCGACAAGGAGGGGGGGTAAAGAGCTCCCCAACCCGGCTGATCACGTGGAACGCGAGAGGGCTGAACGGGCCGATTAAAAGGGCACGGGTACTCACACACCTAAAGAAATTAAAGGCAGATGTGGTTATGTTGCAGGAGACGCATTTGAAACTGATAGACCAGGTCAGACTACGCAAAGGATGGGTGGGGCAGGTGTTTCATTCGGGGTTAGACGCAAAGAACAGGGGGTGGCTATATTAGTGGGGAAACGGGTACTGTTTGAGGCAAAGACCATAGTGGCGGATAGCGGGGGTAGATAAGTGATGGTGAGTGGCAGATTGCAAGGGGAGGCAGTGGTTCTAGTGAACGTATATGCCCCGAACTGGGATGATGCCAATTTTATCAGGCGAATGTTGGGACGTATCCCGGACCTAGAGGCGTGAAAGTTGGTAATGGGGGGGGGGGGGGGGGGGGGGGGGGGAGACTTTAATACGGTGCTGGACCCAGGGCTGGACAGATCGAGGTCCAGGACCGGGAGGAGGCCGGCTGCAGCTAGGGTGCCCAAGGACTTTATGACCAGATGGGAGGAGTAGACCCGTGGAGATTTAGCAGGCCTAGGAGTGAGGAGTTCTCGTTTTTCTCCTATGTCCATAAAGTATATTCACGGATAGACTTTTTTGTATTGGGAAGGGCGCTGATCCCGAAGGTGACAGGGACGGAGTACACGGCAATAGCTATCTCGGACCACGCTCCACATTGGGTGGACCTGGAGATAGGGGAGGAAAAAGAACAGCACCCGCCCTGGAGAATGGACATGGGACTATTGGCAGATGAGGGGGTATGTTTAAGGGTGAGGGGGTGTATTGAAAGGTACTTGGAGCTTAATGACAATGGGGAGGTTCAGGTCGGAGTGGTCTGGGAGGCGTTGAAGGCAGTGGTTAGAGGGGAGCTGATATCTATTAGGGCACATAAAGGAAAGCAGGAGGATAGGGAAAGGGAGCGGTTGTTGAAAGAACTTCTGAGGGTGGACAGACAATATGCGGAGGCACCGGAGGAGGGACTGTACAGGGAAAGGCAAAGGCTACATGTAGAATTTGACTTGTTGACTACGGGTAATGCAGAGGCACAATGGAGGAAGGCACAAGGTGTACAGTATGGGGAGAAGGCGAGCCGGTTGCTGGCCCACCAACTGAGGAAGAGGGGAGCAGCGAGGGAGATAGGGGGGTGAGAGACGAGGAGGGAGAGATGGAGCGGGGAGCGAGAGATGGAGCGGGGAGCGGAGAGAGTGAATGGGGTGTTCAAGGTATTCTACGAAAGATTATATAAAGCTCAGCCCCCGGAAGGGAAGGAGAGAATGATGTGCTTTCTGGATCAGCTGGAATTCCCTAAGGTGGAGGAGCAGGAGAGGGCGGGACTGGGAGCACAGATTGAGATGGAGGAGGTAGTGAAAGGGATTGGGAGCATGCAGGCGGGGAAGGCCCCGGGACCAGAAGGATTCCCGGTGGAATTTTATAGGAAGTATATGGACTTGCTGGCCCCGCTTCTGACGAGAACCTTTAATGAGGCTAGGGAAAGGGGGCAGTTGCCCCCGACTATGTCAGAGGCAAAGATATCGCTCCTCCTAAAGAAGGAAAAAGACCCGCTGCAATGCGGGCCCTATAGGCCCATTTCTCTTTTAAATGTGGATGCTAAGATTCTGGCCAAGGTAATGGCGACGAGGATAGAGGACTGGGGGTGGTACATGAGGACCAGACTGGGTTTGTGAAGGGGAGACAGCTGAACACGAACATACGGAGGCTGCTAGGGGTAATGATGATGCCCCCGCCAGAGGGGGAAGCGGAGATAGTGGTGGCGATGGATGCCGAGAAAGCATTTGATAGAGTGGAGTGGGATTATCTGCGGGAGGTGCTGAGGAGATTTGGCTTTGGAGATGGATATATCGGATGGGCACAGCTGCTGTATAGGGCACCGATGGCGAGTGTGGTTACGAATGGACGGGGGTCTGATTATTTCCGGCTTTACAGAGGGACGAGGCAGGGATGTCCCCTGTCTCCGTTATTGTTTGCACTGGCGATTGAGCCCCTGGCCATAGCACTGAGGGGTTCCAGGAAGTGGAGGGGAGTGTTTAGGGGAGAAGAAGAACACTGGGTATCTCTGTATGCGGATGATTTGTTGTTGTATGTGGCGGACCCGGTGGAGGGGATGCCAGAGATAATGCGAATACTTGGGGAGTTTGGGGATTTTTCGGGGTATAAATTGAACATGGGGAAAAGTGAGTTGTTTGTGGTGCATCTGGGGGAGCAGAGCAGGGAAATAGAGGATTTACTGCTGAGGAAGGTAACAAGAGACTTCCGATACTTGGGGATTCAGATAGCCAAGAATTGGGGAACCTTGCACCGGCTTAATTTAACACGATTGGTGGAACAGATGGAGGAGGACTTCAAGAGATGGGACATGGTGTCCCTGTCACTGGCGGGTAGGGTGCAGGCGGTTAAAATGGTGGTTCTCCCGAGATTCCTCTTTGTGTTTCAGTGCCTCCCGGTGATGGTCACTAAGGCTTTTTTTAAGAGAATTGAGAAAAGCATTATGAGTTTTGTGTGGGCCGGGAAGACCCCGAGAGTGAGGAGGGGGTTCTTGCAGCGTAGTAGGGATAGGGGCGGGGGGGTTGGCACTACCGAGCCTAAATGATTATTACTGGGCCGCCAATATTTCAATGGTGTGTATGTGGATGGGAGAAGGGGAGGGAGCGGCGTGGAAGAGATTGGAGAGGGCGTCCTGCAAGGGGACCAGCTTACAAGCAATGGTGACGGCACCGTTGCCGTTCTCCCCGAAGAAATACACTACAAGCCCGGTGGTGGTGGCAACATTAAAAATTTGGGGGCAGTGGAGACGGCATGGGGGAAGGACGGGAGCCTCGGTGCGGTCCCCGATAAGAAATAACCATAGGTTTGTTCCGGGGAGAATGGATGGGGGATTTGGAGCATGGCAAAGAGCTGGGGTAGTACAATTGAGAGATCTGTTCGTAGATGGGACGTTTGCGAGTCTGGGAGCACTGACGGAAAAATATGGGTTGCCCCAAGGGAATGCATTTCGGTATATGCAACTGAGGGCTTTTGCGAGGCAACAGGTGAGGGAATTCCCGCAGCTCCCGACGCAGGAGGTGCAGGATAGAGTGATCTCAGAGACATGGGTGGGGGATGGTAGGGTGTCGGACATATACAGGGAAATGAGGGACGAGGGGGAGATCATGGTAGATGAGCTGAAAGGGAAATGGGAAGAAGAGTTGGAGGAGGAGATTGAGGAGGGGCTGTGGGCTGATGCCCTACGTAGGGTAAACTCGTCGTCCTCGTGTGCCAGGCTAAGCCTGATACAATTCAAGGTTCTACACAGGGCGCATATGACTGGAGCACGGCTCAGTAAATTTTTCGGGGTAGAGGATAAGTGTGGGAGATGCTCGAGAAGCCCAGCGAATCACACCCACGTGTTCTGGTCATGTCCGGCATTACAGGGGTTCTGGGTGGGGGTGGCGAAGGTGCTTTCGAAGGTGGTGAGGATCCGGGCGGGCTCTTAGGGATGTCATTGTATATGTATAGACATTTGTTATAAGTAATGTATATTGGACTGTTGGATTGTATCTTTGGAGAGTAACTATTTTTGACAAGGCAGTTGCCATTTAGTTTTGTTTTTGTTTCTGTTTATATATTATTTATTTACTTGTTTAAAACTGGCCACTGTTATTTATATTGCTTTATTGTTGTTTAAAAGAAAAACTATGTACTGTTATGTTTGGCCAAAAAATCTTGAATAAAATATATTTTTTTTAAAATAGAAGTCTAATGTAGGAGTCCTTGTTTTCGAGATGCTCTAGGGATGAGTGTAGGGCCAGGGAAATGGTGACTGATAGACCAAGCTGTCCCACTCTACTGTTTTCAAATATTAAAGTTATTCAATAGGATTTGTCATCCTTTATTCCCTCACTCCAGTGGTTATAAACAGTGAACTTGTTTGGTAGAGGAGTTTGACCATAATTAATAGGTTATGAATTGTAGAATGTTGGGAACAGTTCCGACTTCTTTCTCTAGAATATTCAACTCTGCTGTCAACAGATCCATGTCTTGTGGACTCATTGGAAGACAACATAGAACCGAGGTTAAAAACAATGGCCATTGCGATGCACTTTTCCCGCCAGCAGTGCACCCCTGCCCACGGGTTTCCTGGCGGCATGGGTTGGCTTCAAATGGGAAATCCCATTGACAAGTGGTGGGAAGATAGAATCCTGCCGCCAGCAAACAGCGCGCCACGGAGAACCCAACGGCTGGGGGACCAGAGAATCCAGCCCAACGACCATCAACTTAAACAAAAATTAGACTTCCGGTGACGGCGGGCAGGAGGAAGCCGCACACTGGAGGGCTCCCGCTCGGGAATATAAATTTTGGGGTTTTAGCGCCCAGTCCCAGGGGAAACGGAGGCTGAAAAAGCTGTAAGAAGGCACAGGGAGGAGAAATGTCCAAGCTTGGAGAAAAAACGGCCGTGAAAAAGGGGGTTAATGAAAGTCCGCCGGTGAGTGGAAATGTTAGCGCAGGAGCTGCAAGGAAAGCGGAGGCTGGAGCATCAGGGGAGGCCGCATCGCTCACAGCAGAAGAAATGACCAAAGTGATGGTTGTGGAACAAACAGTTCACAAAGCACATGGATGTGATGAAGAAGGAGATGGGGGCGGTATTGAAAGTGCTGGTGGAGGAGGCGATTGCCCCGGTGAGGGTGGCGGTGTCAAGCGCAGCAGCAGAGGTGCGGGAGCAAGGTGAGACACTGAATGAAGTGGAAGATGTATTATCACAGCACAGTGATCAACTCACCTCGATGGGGATGGAGTTGCAGAAGGTGCCAGAGACCAACAAGGGTCTGCGAGCCAAAATGGAAGACCTGGAAAACAGATCCAGGCAGCAGAATCTGAGGATCGTGGGTCTGCCCGAAGGGGTGGAAGGCCCGAGGCCGACGGAGTATTTTGCCACGATGTTGGCAAAGCTATTGGGGGAGGGGGACAATCCCTCTCGATACGAACTGAATCGGGCTCATCGGTCGTGGAGGCCTATACCAAAGGCGAGTGAGCCGTCAAGATTAGTAACTGTGTGCTATTACAAATACTGCAGTTCATTGACTGGGCCAATTCTGCAATAGGCAAATAGTATAGAATGACGAATTTGATTGCGTGGAAACATCTAATGTGGACTAATGTCTAATGTGTACGGATAGTCCAAAGACGTGCAGGTTAGGTGGACTGGCCATGCTAAATTGGCCCTTAACGTCCAAAGATGTGTAAGTTAGGTCATGGTTAGGTTATGGGGTTGCCGGGGGCGGGGGGGGGGGGGGGGGGGGGGTTGGCGGCGGCTAGGTAGGGTGCCCTTCGGAGGGTCGGTGCAGACTCAAAGGGCTGAATGGCCTCTTTCTGCACTGTGGGAATTCTATGATTCTGTGACTGCCCAGATCAAAAATTAATACCTTTATCTGTGCTTTTTAAGAATGTCAATCACAAATTGAATCTGCTTCTCAAGGAAAACATAACTTGAATAGTTGTGGATCAGTTTTATTTCCTATTAGCAATTGGTACCCTTCCAATCTGCCTCTAAAAAGTTACGGGTGAACCACATTTGTGTGGGATTGAAACCACATACAGGCTAAAACAGGTAAGGACAACAGATTTCCTTTGCTGAAAGGAAATTAGTGAATAAGTTGGGGTTTTATGACAGATTTTGTGATCACTTAAAAAAATCAGTGTTATATTTCCAGATTTTTTTAATACCAAATTCAAATTCTCAAACTCCCATGATGGATCTGAGCACATTTCTTGTGAATAATTAGCCAAATCTCTGGATTACTAGCCCAGTAACAGCAGGAATGTTTATTTAATGATAGAAGTATTCATGTGTGCCATTCGTGATAATACAATAGATTATTGATTTATTCAGGTGCTAATTGAATGCACAGCTAAAGAATGAAATTATTAAAAGTGTTTTGACTGTGAGAATACAGTCATTGTTTCAGATAATGAATTAACTATTCAACTCTATGGGCCACTGTCCGTGTGGAGTTTGCACATTCGCACCGTCTCTGCGTGGGTTTCACCCCCACAACCCAAAGATGTGAAAGGTAGGTGGATTGGCCACACTAAATTGCCCCTTAATTGGAAAAAATTAATTGGGTACTCTAATATTATTTTTAAAAACTATTGAACTCTAGTCTTGACTATGGAAATTTAGACATTGTTTCAGTGAATGTTTCATATAATGAATTGACTGTTGTATTTCAGTGTATTCAGCAATAAGAATGTATCAAATAATTAGTTACAGCAAGGTCTACGGCCAGCGGTGATGTGAGGAACCTATTTTCATGAGAGTGTGCATGTGACGCTGAGCTAGCTTTGATGGACACCAGTCAATCTTAAGTAATGGTCAATGTTTGATTCATAAATCATCCTCTAAGTAACAGATATCAATTTGAACAAACCAGGATGTCGCAGCTGAAAATTAGAAACCAATGAGAGTAAATGAGGGGTTAGACCAGAGATAAGAATTCCCTTAAAGTAGGACCTCATGGTCGAGGTCTTTGTTCCTGAATTCTTGAATCATCTATCTGTTCATTTTTGGGTTTAAAGTGATTTCTTTATGCTTTTATGTTTAATGCTTTTTTATTGCCATGTGTTTGCCCCTTTTGGTATTGTTTGATATTTTGTTTCTAAATATTGATTCAGTTCTTATTCAAGTGTATTCAAGTCAATGTTTAGCAATAAAGTTGTATTTTTGACAGCTCCAATCAACTGGACTAGCGGCTCTCATTAGAAGGCAAAATAAGAGTCCCAACACAATATCAGTAATATTTATTACAATTAACTTTCTTAGGACTGCAAGCATGTTTCTTTTTAGGAGTTCTGACTATATACGTTACTTTCACTTTGGTGTAGTTGAAACAATGTTGGGAAAAAAATCATCCAGTGTTCATTCCATGTAAGGTGCAAACCCAACTTTCATGCATAGAACTCGGGGGGGGGGGGATATAAAAAAACATTCCCTCTACACAAATATTAAATTCTTGAAACAAACAAAATTAATTTTGAAAAATTCTTGCCTTTCTTTCAGTAATGTCATAAACCCGATTGGTACTGGTAGATATTTTGTATTGCTGTTTAGGTACCTAAAAGGAATAAATATATTTCTTTAAATTCATGGGTACATCAATATCTACAATAGTTCTGCCAAATAGCTTAGTTGGTTAATACAAATAACAGCCATGTTATATAGAGCAAGGAGGTCTCAAATTCAATCTAACCTTAGGTGGTGCTGTGAATGTCCTTAAAGCCCCTCAACGAGGAGGGGGTGGGCAGCCAAAGTTCTCACTCTTGATTGCTAACGAACAATCTCAATTGGAGCAGACAGATGTAGGGTAATGGCAGGATTTGTTTCAATGTTGTGTCTTTACAGTCAAATGGTCTAATCACGATAACCTTGTATGTTCCAGACATACTAACATGGCTGATTTAGCAGAATATACTTACTGCTCTTAGAACTATAACACAGCAAGGAGTTGATGCCTTCAAGAGAAAGGTCTGGGGCGGGGGGGGGGGGGGGGGGGGGGGGGGGGAGAGAAGAAGAAGAGAGAGAGAGAGAGAGAGGGGAGCGAGAGAGGTGGCAAGGTTGTTGGGGAACAAGACGAAGAAAACAACTTGGACACTTTTTTTATATAGTGCTCTTCCCATCTGCAGGGGGGGGGGGAAATGTATAAATACATATCTTGTTAGACAAGACCACAACATGCCAGTCACCTAATGTCACCACCTCACCTACATCAGTGAAGTATGATATATCCCATGCCTCTTACAGCATTTATATTCACTTCAATGGGGCCAATACCATGTACTGGCCTCAGAAGCAATGTGAATTGAATGGGCATTGGGAAGATTTCCACTCACAATGTATAAAACAATATTGTCTATTGTCCCTCTGGTGATCAAGTTACATCCGATCTGCTTTCAAGTGACTCAAAAGAGGTGAAGAATTGGATGGAGGTGCTCAAAGATACACAAAGACCCTCAATGTAACAGATCGTGAGAAATTGAAGAAAATAAATTCTTCAAGAGACGGGGAAAAGAGAAAGGAAAAAAGGTACTTGGACAAAAGAATGGTACAGGCATGAGCAACCTCTGTTTGAAGGAGAAAAATTACAGATTTTCTAGTGTCCCCACTAACAGAGAACTTTAAGGAGAAGCAGATTAGAGCAGTTTAAATTCTGAAGGGTTTTATAGGATAAGTAAAGAGAAAACATTTGGAATCAGTAACTAGAGGGGAGATAGGAATTTTTTGTTTAAAAATTGCAAACTTGTTAAGGACACACTGCCTAAAAGTTGTTGTGGAAGTAGATTCAACAGCAACTTTCACAAGGAAATTGGATATATATACTGGGGAAAAAGTACTATTAATGTGGCAATGGGGAAAGAGCAGAATGGGACGAATTCTGATAGCTCCTATATGATGGGCCATACAGCTACCTCCTTCTGTGTTTTAATTAAGGTGAAGTAGTCCATACCTTTTTAACCAGAGCAAATGATTCCAAACTAGCATTATGCACATCTAGAATAATTAACAATTACAACTTAAAAAAAATATTCTTGGTCAGCCCAAAAGGGTTCACTTTTTTTTTTTTAAAACACCTCTAGTCTTGCAAACTATTCCCCAAATTGTGCCATCAGTTCCAATCAGGATCTCTGAACCTCAAGCCACAACTTTGTCAAAAAAGCAGGAGCTCTATGTAGAATTTATTCATCTTTTGATAAGATCATGTAGGTGCGGGGGGAGGCCATTTGGCTGCTCATGGTTGATCAGATTGTGGCCTGAAGTCCACTTTCTTGTCCGTTCCTCATAATTTTTAACTCCCTTATCAATCAAAAAAATCTGTCAAATGCAGCCTTGAAAATAATTAATAACCTAATTTAGTTTGTTTTCAGCGCAGTAACAAAGAATCAAGATACTCTATTTACTAACATTTATTTTCCCTGCAAGAGCAAAGCAAACAGCTCCCTGAATTAATTCAAAATAAATACAACAGACTCACATTCTCAAGTTTATTTTGACAAACAGGATATCCACACTGTTTGATGATGGAACGCTCTTCCACAATATCCTGATAATGGACTGGAGTAATAAACTTAACCTTAATTAGAACAGAAACAGGGACAAATTACACAAACATTTCCAAAAATGTATTCGAAAAGTGCATTATGTTGCGAACACAGAATCATTTTTTTAAATTACTAAATTTCAGTTTGCAGCTAGCCCTGGAGGAATTTAAGATCTCAAATTATAAAAGGACAACATTTACATCTGCCACTTAATTCAAATAACAAATATTTCACTTAGACAATTGACCCAATAAACATTTTGCTGTGCAAACCCAGAGGTTTTAGTAAAGTTAATGCACTCCTTCAGTGCGTACTTTGATACCTGGTTTGGGATAATAAAATGGATCAAGAAAACCACAAAGATGGGGAACATTTAGGAAATAATGACTGCAAAATAATTGTGTGATGTAAGGCTGCTAAAGCTGTGATTAAGGTCTTGTAAAAGTGAAATGATCCTTGATATTACGGGGAGAGTGGCTGCTGATAAAAAGATTTATGAAACATTTACTTTTTTTACAGATATCTGGTTAATGGATTTTGTTTTGGTTTGGCGGTCCCTGGGGTGTAGATAATCTGCAGGATTATTCTGCAGGATATTCTGCAGGATTCTCCGTTGGCGGGATCCTCCGCTTCGCCGACAGCGCACCCACACCCATGGGTTTCCCTGATGGCCACAATAGGAAACCCCACTGGCTGGCTGCCGGAATGGAGGTTTCCGCTGCCAGCGGGGGCGCGCCGTGCTGGAAAATCCCATCCCTTGTATTTGGTCCTGGTTAAGCAGATCATGGGTCATATTGCGGGAGGAGACAGAAGAATGCCTTGTGTACAGATGATGTAATTAAGGGGGAGGAGCCAGGTTTGTCTGTAGTTGCAGTTTGCCATAGGATTTTAGTTCGAGGAGAATCATCTTTCAGTATGTTCCTGAAAGGTTCTCTCCAAGATCTCTGGACAGAGAAACACAAGTAAAACTTGATTGGCTGTTAACCTTAATTTTAAGTGGTATTTGAACTACATTGGTTTGCTTAATTGGAATATTTAGTGCCAGATTTAGGAAGTATGTTGAGTTCCTTATTTTATTTAAGAACTGTTAACTGTAAAGCTATTTCTTTGTTGTCAATGTGGTTAATTCTGTGTTTAAATTAAAGTCTATTTTAATATAAAAGATACCTATTGGTCAGTGTTATCATTCCTATGGTGCAGTCACCTTTACTTAGTTTTACAAATAGTTGGATTCTCATCCAGGACCCTAGCATACTTCTATGTAATAATAGAAAAGGTCACAAGGGTATTTGAGTAAGGAAGAAGCAAATTAAAGTGATAAAATGGGCCATGCTAATTAAACCAAAGATATAACCAGAGTAAGAAAGAGTAGTCAAAGAAAAAGACTAAAAAGGACAATCTTCTTGTGGAGGCAGATTGCATCACTGTTGCACTTCAATGAGTATTTTGCATCCATCACTAAAGAAGAAGGTGCTGCTAATGTTCCAGTTAAGGAAGGTGTAGTAGAAAAATTGGATAGGAAATAGATAAAGAGGACCTACTTATATGTCACCTGGTCTGAATTGTTTGCATCTTTTAATAACTCGTGGGATGAGAGCCTTGCTGGCAAGGCCAGTGTTTATTACCCATCCCTAATTGCCCTTGAGGAGGTACTGGTGAGCCCCCTTCTTGAGCTGCTAAGGGTGAAAGAAACCGAGGGGATACTTGGCTGTATAAACAAGGCACAGAATATAAAAGCAGGCAAGTTATGCAAATTCTTCATAAATCACTTGTTAGGCCATTTGCTGGTTGATTGTTTCTAATTCTACAAACCACATTTTAGGTAGGATGTCAAAGCCTTATAGCATGGATTCCCAAACTGGGGCTTGCAGGTGGAGATTTGGGAGTTACGAGCTCAGAGGCAGCAATGACTGCTGAAGAGCTTGAACTGAGTCTGATAACTGCAAAGCCCCTTTTTCCTCCTGTCTGTGGGCAGGGGTCAATAGTCTGCTCTCTGGAGCCTGATTGTTGCTGCAACCACAACCTGTATAAAGGTAGGTCTTTGCTTTTTTCAGAGAAAACTCAGCAGCTTTAAATCTCTCTGGTTAACCACGCACCTCGTCCCTCAACAACCTTCTAACCCGCCAGCCCTCACTTCCCCCTCCCCAGATTTTCACTCTGGGGGTCACACAAAGCCTGACATTAAAATAGTGTCACATTGTGAAAATGTTTGGGAAGCACAGCCTTACAGGGATTGCAGAAGAAATTTAATCGAATGATACTAGGGAACGAGACTTCAGTTATGTGGAGACTAGAGCAGCTGGGAATGACCACCTTAGAGCAAAAGTTAAAGGGAGATTTAATAGAGGCGCTCAAAATTATGAAGGATTTTGATAGAATAAATGAGGAGAAACTTTCCAGCGGCAGGAGAGTCAGTTTCCAGAGGACACCGAGTTATGGTAATTGGCATAAGAACCAAAGGAGATTTTGTTTTAATGCAGTGTGCTGTGATAATCTAGAATGCACTCCCTAAATGGAAGCTCATTCAATAACTTTCAATGGGGACTAAATACTTAGGTAAAAACAAATTGCACAGAACTATGGGATGGGGAGTAAAACTAATTGGATGGCTCTTTACAAGAACAAGGATGTACTTCTGAAGCTGCATAAGGCTCTGGTCAGACCCCATTTGGAGTATTGTAAGCCGTTTTGGGCCCTGTATCTAAGGAAAGATGTGCTGGCCTTGGAAAGGGTCCAGAGGTTCATAAGTAAGATCCCTGGAATGAACAGCTTGTCATATGAGGAACGGTTGAGGACTCTGAGTCTGTACTCATTGGAGTTTAGAAGGATGGGGAGGGATCTTATTGAAACTTACAGGATACGGCGAGGCCTGGATAAAGTGGACGTGGAGAGGATGTTTCCATTTGTAGGAAAAACTAGAAGCAGAGGACATAATCTCAGACTAAAGGGATGATCCTTTAAAACAGAGATGAGGAGGAATTTCTTCAGTCAGAGGGTGGTGAATCTGTGGAATTCTTTGCCGCAGAAGGTTGTGGAGGCCAAATCACTGAGTGTCTTTAAGACAGAGATAGATAGGTTCTTGATTGATAAGGGGATCAGGGGATATGGGGACAAGGCAGGAGAATGAGGATGAGAAAAATATCAGCCATGATTGGATGGCGGAGCAGACTCGGTGGGCCGAGTGGCCTAATTCTGCTTCTATGTCTTATGGTCTTTATAAAGCTGGCACAGGCACAATTGGATCAATAGTCTCCTTCCGTACTCTCACACAATGATACTATTTTAATTGGCATTTGTACACTATGTGCAGAAAATGTGCAGTTACTTTTGCTTCCATAACAACAGTGGCTACACTGGCTATGAAATGCTTTGGAACATTATGTGCATAATATAGTGACTATATAAATCTTAGTTCTAAGTACAGCCCAGTAACTGAAGGAACATGTTACATTCAGAATGATTTTGTCACTTTTCCACATTTAGAAATGTTAAGAGCAAAACTCCATCAGCAATATTATAGTCTCAAAAAAGAACTCACTTACACAATCCAACAGAAATTCTTCTGTTACATTTATTTCAAGCAGTTGTTCAACTATGTGGAGAGCGTTTGTCTCACATTCACGCTTCTTCCCCAAAGCCGCTTGCAATGCAGCTTTTCTACAGGTGGTACAGTTAGACAAAGAAAAATCATGTTAGGACAAGTCAAATTATTTATTTCAGGATAATGTTTATTTAATTCCTGCCGTGTGCATTTGACCTGCGGATGGCGCATAGCTTTACTTTTCCTCTCCAGTGTCCTGTACATCTCTATTCTTCACCAAAAGTAGGTCAGATTTGTAACCAATGAACAGCAACCACTTGACACTTAGAAAGAGTTGTGGCTGGTGAGATGGGTATTGAAGGTGAGTAGGTTAGAGACATCTGCTTTGGCATCACCAGGGCATCAACCCTCCGACAATACTCCTATCCTCACAGAGGCCCCAATGAAATTATTGAGTATCTCTAAAGTTTCTTCACTATTTATGATGATTGGTAGGGGGTGGTGAGAAATGATAGCTGCACGTAATACTTAGAGAAAAACCATTGGTTCACCTAGCCTATTCTTCCAAACCTCCCATTTTTTCGTGATGTCATTCAGAATGAACAAACAAAGAACAAAGAAAAGTACAGCACAAGAACCAGCCCTTCGGCCCTCCAAGCCTGCGCCGACCATGCTGCCTGTCTGAACGAAAATCTTCTACACTTCCGGGGTCCGTATCCCTCTATTCCCATCCTATTCATGTATTTGTCAAGATGTCCCGTAAACGTCACTATCGTCCCTGCTTCCACCACCTCCTCTGGCAGTGAGTTCCAGGCACCCATTACTCTGTGTAAAATTACTTGCCTCGTACATCTCCTCTAAGTACATCTCCTCTAAACCTTGCCCCTCGCATCTTAAACCCATGCCCCCTAGTAATTGACCCCTCTACCCTGGGAAAAAGCCTCTGACTATCCACTCTGTCTATGCCCCTCATAATTTTGTAGACCTTTATCAGGTCGCCCCTCAACCTCCGTCGTTCCAGTGAGAACAAACCGGGTTTATTCAACCGCTCCTCATAGCTAATGCCCTCCATACCAAGCAACATCCTGGTAAATCTCTTCTGAACCCTCTCCAAAGTCTCCACATCCTTCTGGTAGTGTGGCGACCAGAAATGAACACTATACTCCAAGTGTGGCCTAACTAAGGTTCTATATAGCTGCAACATGATTTGCCAATTTTTATACTCAATGCCCCGGCCAATGAAGGCAAACATGCCGAATGCCTTCTTGACTACCTTCTCCACCTGTGTTGCACCTTTCAGTGACCTGTGGACCTGTACACCTAGATCTCTCTGACTTTCAATACTCTTGAGGGTTCTACCATTCATTGTATATCCCCCAACTATATTAGACCTTCCAAAATGCATGACCTCACATTTGTCCGGATTGAACTCCATCTGCCATCACTCCGCCTAAGTCTCCAAACAATCTAAATCATGCTGTATCCTCTGACAGTCCTCATCGCTATTCGCAATTCCACCAACCTTTGTGTCGTCCGCAAACTTACGAAACAGACCAGTAAAATTTTCCTCCAAATCATTTATATCTACTACGAACAGCAACGGTCCCAGCACTGACCCCTGCGGAACACCACTAGTCACAGCCCTCCAATCAGAAAAGCACCCTTCCATTGCTACTCTCTGCCTTCTATGACCTAGCCAGTTCGGTATCCATCTCGCCAGCTCACCTCTGATCCCTTGTGACTTCACCTTTTGTATCAGTCTGCCATGAGGGACCTTGTCAAAGACCTTACTGAAGTCCATATAGACAGCATCCACTGCCCTACCTGCATCAACCATCTTTGTGACCTCCTCGAAAAACTCTATCAAGTTAGTGAGACACAACCTCCCCTTCACAAAACCGTGCTGCCTCTCGCTAATATGTCCACTTGCTTCCAAATGGGAGTAGATCCTGTCTCAATGAATTCTCTCCAGTAATTTCCCTACCACTGACGCAAGGCTCACCGGCCTGTAGTTCCCTGGATTATCCTTGCTACCCTTCTTAAGCAAAGGAACAACATTGGCTATTCTCCAGTCCTTCGGGACATCACCTGAAGACAGTGAGGATCCAAAGATTTCTGTCAAGGCCTCAGCAATTTCCTCTCTTGCCTCCTTCAGTATTCTGGGGTAGATCCCATCAGGCCCTGGGGACTTATCCACCGTAATATTTTTCAAGAGGCCCAACACCTCGTCTTTTTGGATCTCAATGTGACCCAGGCTATCAACATACCCTTCTCCAGACTCAACATCCACCAATTCCTTCTCTTTGGTGAATACTGATGCAAAGTATTCATTTAGTAACTCGCCCATTTCGTCTGGCTCCACACATAGATTCCCTTCCCTGTCTTTCAGTGGTCCAACCCTTTCCCTGGCTACCTTCTTGCTTTTTATGTACGTGTAAAAAGCCGTGGGATTTTCCTTAACCCTATTTGCCAATGACTTTTCGTGACCCCTTTTAGCCCTCCTGACTCCTTGCTTAAGTATCTTCCTACTTTCCTTATATTCCGCACCGGCTTTGTCTGTTCCCAGCCTTCCAGCCCTGATAAATGCCTTCTTTTTCTTTTTGACGAGACCTACAATATTTTTCGTTATCCAGGGTTCCCAAAATTTGCCATATTTATCCTTCCTCCGCACAGGAACATGCCGGTCCTTAATTCCTTTCAACTGACATTTGAAAGCCTCCCACATGTCAGATGTTGATTTACCCTCAAACATCCGCCCCGAATCTAGGTTCTTCAGTTCCTGCCTAATATTGTTATAATTAACATTCCCCCAATTTAGCACATTCACCTTAGGTCCAGTCTTATCCTTGTCCACCAGCACTTTAAAACTTACTGAATTGTGGTCACTGTTCCCGAAATGCTCCCCTACTGAAACTTTTGCCACCTGGCCGGGCTCATTCCCCAATATCAGGTCCAGTATAGCCCATTCCCTAGTTGGACTATCTACATGTTGTTTCAAGAAGCCTTCCTGGGTGCTCCTTACAAGCTCTGCCCCGTCTAAGCCCCTAGCACTAAGTGAGTCCCAGTCAATATTGGGGAAGTTAAAGTCTCCCATCACAACAACCATGTTGCTTTTACTCCTTTCCAAAATCTGTCTACCTATCTGCTCCTCTATCTCCCGCTGGCTGTTGGGAGGCCTGTAGTAAACCCCCAACATTGTGACTGCACTCTTCTTATTCCTGATCTCTACCCATATAGCCTCGTTGTCCTCGGAGGTGTCCTTCCGCAGTACCGCTGTGATGCTCTCCCTAACCAGTAACGCAACTCATCCACCCCTTTCACCTCCCCCTCTATCCCGCCTGAAACATCTAAATCCTGGAATGTTTAGCTGCCAATCCTGTCCTTCCCTCAACCAGGTCTCTGTAATGGCAACACCATTGGCCAGCATTGTGGATAGCACAATTGCTTCACAGCTCCAGGGTCCCAGGTTCGATTCCCGGCTTGGGTCACTGTGCGGAGTCTGCAGATTCTCCCCGTGCGTGCGTGGCTTTCCTCCGTGTGCTCCGGTTTCCTCCTACAGTCCAAAGATGTGCGGGTTAGGTGGATTGGCCATGCTAAATTGTCCAGTGTCGAAAATTGCCCTTAGTGTCGGGTGGGGTTGCTGGGTTCTGGGGATGGGGTGGAGGTGTGGACCTTGGGTAGGGTTCTCTTTCCAAGAGCCGGTGCAGACTAGATGGGCCGAATGGCCTCCTTCTGCACTGTAAATTCTATGAAAACCATCATAGTTCCAAGCTCTAAGCTCATCTGCCTTACCGGTTATACTTCTTGCATTAAAACACATGCACTTCAGGCCACCAGTCCCGCTGTTTTCAGCAACATCTCCCCGTCTGCTCTCCCTCCGAGCCATACTGGCCCCATTCCCTAGTTATACTAGTTTAGACCCTCCCTACTAGTTTAAACCCTCCCCTCCTTTAATGAATAACCCTGCAACCTTTCCTAATGAGGAATTCATCCAGTCCACTTTAAAACACTGAACTGGTTTCTGTTTCACTTCCACTTAACAATTTGCGCCATAATTGTATTGCTATCTTTTAAAACATTTAAATTGCTTGTATTTCCTGTTTTTTTAAGAACCTTGACATTAAACTGTGCCTCTTGTTCCTTCAATTGTGTCCAATAGAAGACATTTAATTCATCTCAGGGTACTTTATCGAATAGTTCAGAACTCTAAACTCAGGACTCAACCTCACCTGGACTCTCTCCAATAATCATGCATTTCCATGTAACATGCAAACCATAAAGAACACAGTATTCTAAATGTGGCCAAGGGTCCAGATGCATTTTCAACATCCCCTCTTCATATTCTTAACTCAGACCTTGAACTGTCATTTATACTTAAGAGTACTCTGTTGTAACATTCCTTCTTTTAAGAAAATGAAACATTAACACTTCCTGTCCGCACAGCAGACATCGAGACTGAATATTAAACAACAGTGAAAGGGGAGAAAATATATGCCAGAGATTAGGATAGATAGAGAGAGAGAGAAATGATAGAGAGATAAAGATATGAATATTGCCCTTGCAATAAACAACACTCCATTTGCCTTCCTGTACCGACACACAAACTTTTAACGATTCATGCACCAGGACATCCAAGTCACTCTTCACTTTTGAATTCTGCAATTTCTCAGTTTAAATAACATGATGCTTTCCTATTCTTTTTGCCAAAGTGGACAAGTTTACATTTTCCCACATGAAAAGCCACCTGCCAAATTTCTGCCCACTTATTTAACCCATCAATGTCCCTTTGCAGACTCCTCATGTCCTCGTTACAATTTAGTTTCCTATTTATCCTTGTTTCATCAGCTAATTTAGCAACCATATATTTGGTCCCTTGACCAAGTCATTGATATAAATTGTAAATAGTTGATGCCCGGCACTGATATGTGTGGTACTCCACTCGTCACATCTTATCAACCTGAAAATGATACATTTATGCCTACTCTGTCCTGTTAGTTAGTCAATCCTCTGTCCATGTTAATATGTTATCCCCAAAAGTCGGGGCTCTTATTTTGAGTAGTATTGTCACTCAGTCAAACGCTTTCTGGAAATTGAAATACAGCACCTACACAATTCCTCTTTATGTTGCTTGTTACTTCTTCAAATAACTTTAATAAATTAGTCAAACATGATTTTCTTTTCCCAAAAACCATGTTGACTGTGTCTCGTTGCATTGTGATTTCCTTGGTGCCCTGCTATAACCTCCTTTTGTTTTAAAAAGTGTTTTTATTCAAATATTTAGCATTTTACAAAACAAAAACACCCCCAAATACAATAACTCTGCACCAAACCCCCTCCCCGCATGCCCCCCCCCCCACACCTACTCCTCCCCCCGCCAACACTTTTGCCAGTATCCTGGCATTTGCCTGTATGACCCAAACCCCACCCTTATCCTTTTTAAGCACCAACGAAATCGAGGCCTATCTCATTATTTCCGGCAATGCCCCCCCCCCCACCCATCCTCAAAACATTTCAACCAATAGCGGCGCCAACTTCTCCTTAAACTGTTTAGAAAATTCCATGGCAAAACCCTCAGGCCCCGGTGCCTTACCCGTTTGCATCTTCCCTATCACTACCTGCACTTCTTGCACCCCCACTCGCTCCTCCAATCCTGCCCTCACCTACCTCCGGGCACTCCAACCGCCCCAAAAACGCCCTAATTTCTGAAGCATTTTCCAAGGGCTCTAACCGATACAAGTCCTTATAAAACTTTTCAAGAACCTTGTTCACCTGCTCCAACACCACCACCAGCTCACTGGCCCATCTCTGACATAAGAACTAGGGGCAGGAGTAGGCCATCTGGCCACGAAGAATCCAGCATGAGTTTCAAGGATACAAAGAAATAACATTTATTTACAATAACATATATACACAACAGCAGCAACCTCACTTGCTGCTTACTCCTTCCTGCTGGTTCCAAACTGGCCAGCTTTATTTATACAGGGCGTGTGCTAATGATTTCTCTGCCCCCCTCATTGGGGAAGCTCATACTCCCACAGGATTGTGGGATTGCCATTAGTCCGCAGCCAATGGTAAGCAGGCAGGTTATAACATCCCTCCCCCCCCCAAAGTCCAAGGAATCCACCGAAGATCCTGGTGAAGGAGGGCGTTGGACTATTTTTGCCGCAGGCCGGACACCATTTGCACGAGGCGCTGGATCGGGCGGCGTGTAACCAGACGGAGACCGGCGCTTCCTTGATGAACGACGTAACGGTTGTACATCCACGGCCCGTGGGCCCGAGGATTCCCCCTCGGATGCGTCCTGTGTCTCGATCTCGGAGTCAGAGTCTGCTGCCTCTGTCATCTCGGCGTCTCTATCTCCGCGCGGTTCTATAACGACCTGCGCAGGCTTTGAGTGAGGACCAGAGGAAGATTGTGAGGACTACTTTCCATTGTCTCCGGTCTCTGCGGCTGTAGAAATGAGTTCTGGGGGCGTGGAATCTTTGGAAGGGATAGTCTTCTGGACCGAACGTGGTCTACATGTTTGGGCTGGAGAAGACCCTGGGCTTGCACCTGGTAAGATATAGGGCCCGTTTGGTGAAAGATTACGCCAGGGACGCACTGGGCACCACCAGCAAAATTGCGAACGAACACTGGGTCACCGGGCGCAAACTGCCGAATCGGCCGATGCCGAGAAAAACCCTGTCCCTGCCATTCTGGTGTGCGGCGTACTTTTGCGCCAATGTCCGGGAAAACCATACTAAGGCGGGTGCGAAGTCTCCGGCCCACTCGGAGTTCTGCGGGAGTTACCCCAGTCACCGCATTTGGGGGGGGGGGGGGGGGGGGGGGGGGGGTCGGGGGGTCCTATACGAAAACAAAAAGCGAGCCAGTCTCGTGTCCATTGACCCGGAAGACTGTTTCTTTAGGCCTCGTTTGAATGTCTGCACTGCGCACTCCGCCAACCCATTTGAAGCCGGGTGGTAAGGGGCAGTGCGGATATGGCGTATGCCGTTCATCTTCATGAACCTCGCAAACTCCTCACTGGTGAATGAAGTGCCGTTATACGTGACCAGCACCTCGGGGAGGGCATGTGTACTAAAAGACAAACGCATCTTCTCAATTGTTGCGCAGGACGTTGTGCCTAGCATCTTATGCACCTCTAGCCATTTAGACTGGGCGTCGATTAATAAAAGGAACATGGATCGTTGAAAAGGGCCGGCGGAATCCGCATGCAAGCACGCCCAAGGCAGCCCTGGCCATTCCCAGTGATTAGGGGCGCGGCTGGCGGAAGCTTCTGATGCTCCTGACAAATGGAGCAGTTCCGGGCCACCTTCTCAATGTCGGCGTCGAGGCCTGGCCACCAAACAAAACTCCGGGCCAACATTTTCATTTTGGTCGCACCTGGATGCCCATTGTGCAAGTCTCTTAGTAACAGCTCCTGTCCTTTTTCCGGGACAATCGTCCCCCACAAGAGGATGCAGTCTTCCACGCTGAATTCTGACAGCTTGGAGGAAAATGCCCGCAACTCGCCTGGGAGCTGTCTATGCTGCCCACCATACAGGACTACGTGTCGAACCTTTGACAGGATTGGCTCCGTCTGGGTCCACTCACGGATCTGTGATGCCGTGACAGGCAAGGTGTCCATAAAATTTAGGGTTGCAACCACCTCACCGGTCGTGGGGGTCGACATGGGCTCGGTCGATAAAGGCAATCGGCTCAGTGCGTCGGCATTTGCTATCTGCGTTCCTGGTTTGTGCTCCAGAGAATACTCGTATGCAGTGAGCAACAAAGCCCAGCGCTGGATCCGTGCAGAAGCAATGGGCGGTTATTGGCGTATCCTCTCTGAAAAGGCCGAGAAAAGAACGAAGATGTGAAGTGTCAGTCGGGGCGGGGCCTGTTGAATCGCACGCACCTTCTCTGCGACGGGGTGCAAACCTTTGCGGTCCACCCGATAACCTAGGTAGACTACTTCCTTCACCTGAAAGACACACTTTGTGCAACGTAAACGGACTCCAGCCTCTGAAAAAACGTCTACGGACAGCCTCCAGATTTTCCAAATGTTCCTGCTCCGACATCCCTGTGATCAAAACGTCATCTAAGTAGACAGCAACATGCGGTAAACCTCTCAAAATGCCCTCCATTAAGCGTTGAAAAATAGCGCAGGAAGAGGATACTCCAAAGGGCAAACGTGTATATTCATACAGGCCCCGGTGTGTATTAATCGTTACATATGGTCGGGAGGCAGGGTCCAGCTCCAACTGTAGGAAGGCGTGACTCATATCTAATTTTGTGAACAAGGCTCCACCTGCAAGCTTTGGGTAGAGATCCTCTTTGCGAGGCATTGGATATCGGTCGAGTCGGGAAGCCGTATTCACTAAGTTTATAGTCGCCGCACAAGCGAACTGTGGCATCTAGCTTCATTACAGGTACAATTGGTGCTGCCCAGTCAGCAAAACGGACGGGCCTGATAATACCCAAACTCTCCAAACGAGTGAGCTCCCCTTCTACCTTCTCGAGCAAGGCGCAAGGCACCGGGCACGCCCGGAAATAGCGCGGCGTGGCTCCTGGTTTGACTTGGATACGGGCTACGGCCCTTTTTATTTTCCCCAAACCGGGCTGGAATACATCTGGGTATTGTCCGAGCACCTGCGTCAACCCTCCAGAAACTGTTTGGAGGATGTGCTGCCATTGCAACCGCAAATGGCGCAACCAGTCCTGTCCCAACAGGCTGGGCCCATGGCCGCGCACCACGATAAGTGGGAAACGCCCCTCCTGGCGTCCATAAACAACAGGGGTCATTGTAGTTCCTGCAATGTCCAATGGTTCCCCCGTGTAGGTGGCCAACCTGGCCTGTGTGTCGGTTAATGTAAGGGTCTGTATAACCTGCTTGATGCGGTCGAATATCCTCTGGGCGATCATGGAGACCGCTGCGCCAGTGTCCAACTCCATCTCAAGCGGGTAACCATTGACCCGTACTGTCAACTTAATGGGGGCCACACGGGGAGCTGCCACACAATGCAGCTGCAGGCAGTCGTCCTCCGTCTCCACGTCCTCAGGAGTAGTCCCCGCAGGTTCATCCATATGGAAGGTGCGGCCGGTCCCAGTTTCGGTTGGAACGACGGCGCCCCCAGGACCTGTGTCCGCGACGGGGTCGGCGCCTACAAGTCTGACACGGACATGGCTCCTCATCCATTGGTTCTGGAGAAGGCTCCCTTCAGGGAGGAATGTCCGACGGCCACTGGCGTCGATCCGGACGTCGTCTCGCCCAGGGTACCGCAGGAGTGCGGGGGGCCGTTTTCGGACGGAAGGGGTTGCGCCCCAAGGCATGCACTTCCATTCCGTGTAACTCCTGCACTCCTCGTTCTGCGCTCTCTCAGGACCTGGAACCCTGGAGCTGCGAAGCAACAATGCTACATACTGTGCTACCGTGCCGCCCACAATCAGAACTTGCGTATTGCTGGAAAAAAAACATTTTTGTCTAAGCTTTTTGTCTTGCACTCGATCAGGACAATTCGTAAGAGTACCAATCTAAGGGAAAACAGGGCAGAACGACATAGTACAGCTGAAGGACCACTCAGTTCAAGGGCAATTAGGGATGGGCAATAAATGTTGGCCCAGCCAGCAACACCGACATTTCCTGAACAAAAAAAAATTAAGATCCACTGAGGAAATAGTCCCATAGATGGCAAACTGACTTTCAGCTCAACAAATTGTCGAGCCGTGCATGCAAGGTGCAGACATCTTTGGACTTTCACATGCAGGATGATGAGAATTCACTTTACACTGACAAGCAGAGTCTGTATGTTGCTGTTCTCATATCAAAGTGACATTGTGCAAAATTAAAGTGCATGGGATTGAGGGAAGTGTATTGAGGTGGATAGAAAACTAGTTGGCAGAGAGGAAACAAAGAGTAGGAATTAATGGGTTCTTTTCAAATTGGCAGGCAGTAACTAGTGGGGTGCCACAAGGATGGCTGCTGGGACCCCAGCTCTTCACAATATATATTAATGATTTGAATGAGGGAACAAAATGCAACATCTCAAGTTAGGTGGGAGAGTGAATTGTGACGAGGATGCAGGGATCCTACAGCATGATCTGGACAGGTTGGGCGAGTGGGCAAATCAATGGCAGATGCAGTATAAATTGGATAAGTGAGAAGTTATTCACTTTGGAAGCAAAAACAGGAAGGCAGATTACTACCTGAATGGCTGTAAATTGGGAGAGCAGCGTGTGCAGCGTGACCTGGGTGTCCTTGTGCACCAGTCGCTGAAGGTAAACATGCAGGTGCAGCAGGCAGTAAAGAAGGCTAATGGTATGTTGGCCTTCGTTGCAAGAGGTTTCGAGTACAGAAGCAGGGGTGTGTTGCTGCAATTATACAAGGCCTTGGTGAGGCCACACCTGGAGTATTGTGTACAGCTTTGGTCTCATTTTCTGAGGAAGGATGTTCGTGCTCTCTCTCTCTCTCGAGTGCAGCGAAGGTTTACCAGACTGATTCCGGGGATGGCGGGACTGTCACATGAGGAGAGATTGACTAGGTTAGGATTGTTCTCGCTGGAGTTCAGAAGAATGAGAGGGGGATCTCTTAGAGACTTATAAAATTCTAACAGGACTAGGCAGGGTAGATGCAGGGAAGATGTTCCCAATGATGGGTGTGGCCAGAACCAGGGGTCACAGTCTGAGGATTCAGGGTAAACCATTTCGGACAGTGATAGGAGACATTTCTTCACCCAAAGAGTGGTGAGTCTGTGGAATTCATTACCACAGGAAAAAGTTGACGCTAAAACATTGAATAAAGCACTTGGGGCGAATGGGATCAAAGGCTATGGGGAGAAAGCAGGATTAGGCTATTGAGTTGGAAGATCAGCAATGATCGTGATGAATGGCGGAACAGGCTCGAAGGGCCAAAAGGCCTCCTCCTATCTTCTATGTATCTCGTAAACTATACCATAAATGCTCCCCCCAAAAAATCCCAGGATCTAGAAGGAGAAATCTAACCAAATGTGACAGAATGGCCAAGATTGCTGCACACAGGGTTTGCTGTGCTCCAAGCTGGAGTATGCAGCTCAAGAGTCTGGGATCCCCACCCTTGTGAACAAGCTGGAAATGGTTTAGAGAGGTGCAGCTACAGTTAATCTCGATGGTTGTGCCAGAACATCCAGTTTCCCTGTAGTAAGTACACTGCAACAACCGAGACAGTCGGGCGAGTGAATAACATTGTCCTGTGAAGCAGAGCATGAAGTTGTGATTGATATTCCGCCATATGTCCGCTGAAGTAGGGGGCAAAAACACCAACAGGCTTGTTGCACCTCTGTAATGTCACACACACAAGTATAGGTGAACAGCTTCATACCAAAACAGCAATAACCTCCCTCCAGAGGTAACTAACCCAACCATTAAATAAATAAACCCATCACATCGATACCTTCCTTCAGCTCCGAAGAGTTAACGCACACCCCGAGCCCCTCCCTGGCGGAACGCTGCCGCTGCAAACGCCGGGCAGGCTCGCAGGCCGACACTCACCGTTCCAGGCCCCTTGCGGAGTCCGCCGCCCGGCTCTTGCCGCTGGCCGTTGGCGGACAAACGGTCACGCTCGCGCCCTCCCGCCGCCGCCGCCGCCGGGCCTGCGGCCGGCTCGCGCTGCGCTCTCGCTCCGCCGCCATGACGGGCGCCGCTGACATCCGTACGGCAGCCGCCAGGTCCAAAGCGCGCGCACACCCGGCACGGGCGGAGCTGTTGCTCTTCCGAATATTCACCCCAACGGGCCACCTGCCTTCAGCTCTCCCTCACTTTGGGGACGTTTTGAATTTACGTTGCCTGAAGAAACGGCATTACCCCTTAACAAATGCTGGGAACTAAGTGAAACATCAAGCGGCGCCTGAAAGAGAGAAGACAGGTTAATGTAATAAATAATAATCTTTATTATTGTCACAGGTAGGTTGACATTAACCCTGCAATGAAGTTACTGTGAAGAGCCCCTAGTCGCTACATTCCGGCGCCTGTTTGGGTACACAGAGGGAGAATTCAGAATGTCAAATTCACCTAACGGCACGTCTTTCAGGACTTGTGGGAGGAAACTGGAGCACCCGGAGGAAACCCACGCAGACACGGGGAGAACGTGCGGACTCCGCACAGACAGTGACCCAAGCAGGAATCGAACCTGGGACCCTGGCACTGTGAAGCAACAGTGTTAGCCACCGTCTGTTTGCCGTGGAATTTTTCATCAACATTTTTTCTGTGTTTGCCAATGTGCCAACCTAGAACAACATAGGAGCAGAATTAGACCACTTGGCCCTTTGAATCTGCTCCGCCAATCAATCATGGCTGATATTTTCCTCAGCCCTATTTTCCTGCCTTCACCCCACAACCCCTAATCCGCTTAATGCCCCTAAAAGCTCCAAAACAGCTCTGCCTCTGTGATGGGCAACATGGGCAGGAGGCCCTCATTCATCTCAGTGGGCCGCAAGATCGAAATCAGGCTTGACCCCTGATTAGATCTACCATGCGGAATTAGTGAGGTCTTGCGACACTAAAACGCAGTAGAAAATTGAGTTAAACTTCTCGGATGCAAACAAGAATCTTTATTGCCTCTATTTGAGTACAGTTAGGAGAAACTTAAATCTATTCTCAATAAAGTCTGGCTAGTAAAAGGACTTAAAGAGAAGTAACTTGTACACGATTTAACTTTCAAATAATACAAAAATGGTTTCTTGCTTACGGCAAAACAGCTTGCATTTACTTCAAGAGTTAGAGTGGAAAAGTGAAAATATGAAAATAGAGATAGCGAATAGTTTAGATCAAATTATAGGATGATCCCGGAATAAAGATGGCCATATGGACCATCATTTTATCTGTCTTGAACCATCTATCTACACCTCTTATGTCATCCTAATTGGTTTGGGTTAGAATCAAATGTATTTGATTCGATGGTTAGCTGTCAATCCTTAATGTGCAACATAAGTTCTGAATGTTTCATGTTTGAATATTTGTGTATTATCAAGACTAGTTTCTACAGGTTTTCTGCTGACTTTGCTTTATCCACATTATGAACAATAGTGCCTTCATGTTGCTATGGTGCCTGCTTCGTCCTTGATCAGATTACTGGTCAATGTATTAATGTCAAACTGTCTTTGAAAATATGTTTGTTAGAACAATAGCTTTTTCATCTTTGTTTCGTAAAAATGTTGTTTTAATCTCCAATGAGTTTATGCATGTGCCAGGCTCATTGTGTCCCTGTTGAAGCTATGTGTTTTATCATGACCTGAGGTTATGAGTGCTGAAATCCTCAATTTACAATGGGTATTAAAACTGGGGCTTAATATTTACACTAAATAGCCTTCTTTTACCTATCCGATCTATCAGGAAATAGTCGATCCCATAAGACCATAAGACATAGGAGCGGAAGTAAGGCCATTCGGCCCATCGAGTCCACTCCACCATTCAATCATGGCTGATTTCAACTCCATTTACCCGCTCTCTCTCCATAGCCCTTAATTCCTCGAGAAATCAAGAATTTATCAACTTCTGTCTTAAAGACACTCAACGTCCCGGCCTCCACCGCCCTCTGTGGCAATGAATTCCACAGGCCCACCACTCTCTGGCTGAAGAAATTTCTCCTCATAATCCCGATCAGTCCGTGCTTTTGATAAATCGAAAGATCAAGTGAGATATATCACAATAAGACAAACGATATAATAAATGCAATAGGATAGGTAAAAGCGCAAAGAAGAACTCATTCATATTGTCATTGCCGTTTTAAACAATAGAGTGGGCAAGCATTGCATTATAAGCATTTCAGCAAAAATTATTATAATTCTTAAAGAATCATTATTATAAAATAACAATTAATTAATTAATCGAATTTGATCCTACTGATTCAGTATTAATCTATTAGCAATATGTTAATAATACAGTCAAATAATTGATTGATCAGCAACATTTTAACAATAATATTGCATTTCTATTTCATCTAATGCTGGTGCAGTGTGGTTAGTGTGAATCATTCTGACTATTGGGCCCTTGCGTTCGGTGAATAGTTGTTTAATGCACTTGATACATTGGTATGTTATGTAACTGATGAATCCTGCTACACAGGAGAAAAAGATTATTCTTACTGCGGACATTCCAGTGTGCCCCAACCACGCACAAAGTTTCTCCCAGATAGAGGTATCTGGGGATGGATCAAGTTTCTTGATTTCTTTTTGGATATGTGATGCCAGATCTTTAACTTCCTGTGAGTTATCTGGAATGAAAGTGCGACACTCCGCACCAATCAGGGCGCAGGTGCCACCTTTTTCGGCTAGCACATAGTCAAGTGCCATTCGATTTTGTAATGCCACGGTTCGAATTGCTTTCATTTCGTCAGAGATTTTATCTAGGGCAGTGGCAGTGTAAATGGCTACGTTTTGTATGATGGTTGTTATTTTATTCAAATCATTGGCCACCCTTACTTCCCAATAGAAAGGAATAACTCTAGCATAAATTGCGTCTCGTAAGGTTATGGCACGTTTATTTCTTCCAGTGGCTGGTTCTAAAAAATGAGGGAGATGAGGAAGATGGCGGATGGCAGGTACTATGTATCCTAAATAGCAAGATCCTGACCAGTATTTTGGGAGCCAGGAATATGCTTTGTCATTACAAATATAATAAGTCTCATGAAAGGGGCTGTTTAGCACAGGGCTAAGTCGCTGGCTTTGAAAGCAGACCAAGGCAGGCCAGCAGCACGGTTCGATTCCTGTAACAGCCTCCCCGAACAGGCGCCGGAATGTGGCGACTAGGGGCGTTTCACAGTAACTTCATTTGAAGCCTACTTGTGACAATAAGCAATTTTCATTTCATTTCATAAGCAGAGTATAAGTAAATATTTTCGAAGTACCAATGATCTGAGAATGTTTTATTATCTGCGTATGCCTGTTATTGTTGAGGACCGTTCAGTTCTTTGCAATAAATTTTGCATACATTTATAAGCTGTGTTAGCATCCAAATAATTAGTACAAACACTATTGCCCATTTTCATCCCTTTAGAGTGATTACTAATGAGGCATATTGGTCTTCTTTGTTTAATATTAATTGAAAGGCTAATATATTGAGGATTTTTGTTTGGTTATATTTAAGTTGGTGCCATCCTGAAAAGGTGGTTAGTGGATAGCCTGCAGATTTCCATAAGTTAATAAATTTATTTAAATAAATCTTGTACCTTCCTTTTTCACATGAATATTCTCCAGAACGGACCACTACAGAGCGAGGGACACTTTGGTAGATGTACCATTCTGCTGTTTCTGAAGCATTAAGGGAATAGTTAAGAAGGGAATATCGTCTCCTGAGTTATTAGGGGTTGCAGTGCATACCCAACAATTAGAAATGTTGAAATTTTTAGCATATATCTCAGATGTGTAAAGGAATGTGTTCTTATTCAGTTCTGGTACAACATTTACAAAGCCAATCAAATAACTGAAAATGTAAACATTTTACAGATCTTAATATTTATACGTGCACTTCACATGTGATGCGTGGATCCAACTTTTCTTTCCTTTTAATTTTACAGCGGATTGGGTGGTGAGAAGGATTACGAGTGGTCCTTCCCACTTCGGTCCTAGGTCGTGCCCACCTTCTGGAGGATTTCCCCACGCAGCTAACACCTGTTGAGAGGCAGAACTAACAGCATTTGTTAGATTTTGACAATAAGTCAGCAAAGCATCACTCATTAAATGACAGTCTGCTTTCCGCAAATCAGTAGTTCCTGGCAGAGACATTGGTCTGCCTGTGATGATTTCAAATGGACTCAGGCCTGTTGTTCTGTTTGGTGTAGCTGTAATACTGCATAATACTATTGGCAAAGCTTGAACCCAATTCATGCCTTCCTGGTTGTATTTAGACAGTCTTTCTTTCAAAGTTCAATTCATACGTTCCACTTGTCCTGATGATTGTGTATGATAAGGACAGTGTAAATTCCAGTCAATGTTTAATAGTCTACAGACTTCCTTCCAAACAGCACCAGTAAAGTGGGTTCCAATGTCTGAGTCAATGCTAGCTGGTAGTCCCCATCTGGGGATAAAGTTTTTTTTTTAAAAACAGTGAACAAAGAACAAAGAAAGTGTTATAACCTGCCTGCTTACCGTTGGCTGGGGACTAATGACAATCCCACAATCCTGTGGGCGTATGAGCTTCCCCAATGAGGGGGCGGAGAAACCATTAGTAAACTCCATGTATAAATAAAGCTGGCCAGTTTGGAAGCAGCAGGAAGGAGTGTGCAGCAAGGGAAGTTGCTGCTGCTGCTGCTATATATATATATATATGTTATTGTAAATAAATGTTATTACTTTGTATCCTTAAAACTCGTGCTGGATTCTTCGTGGCCCTTACAAAACTGGCGACGAGGGTTAAAGTGAATAGCTGTCTACACTGCTGAAGCCACCTCCCTGGATTTTTGTTGGATACAGGTTGGAAGTTGTTTTCTATTATACCATGCCTCTGTACGGACGTTTGGATGTTTTTGATGCTGCGCTGGAAAGCTGGAACCAGTACGCACAACGGATGCATTACTATTTCCGGGCAAACAATATCACCGAAAACGAGCGCCAGGTGGTCATATTGCTCACTGCCTGCGGCCCGCATACGTTTGGGGTGATTAGGAGCCTTACGTACCCAGCAGCACCGGACACCAAAACGTTTGATGAACTTGTGAATATAGTGGGGCAACATTTTAACACAACCCCGTCCACGATAGTCCAGCGTTACCGGTTTAATACCGCTGAGAGGACCCCAGGAGAATCCCTTGCCGATTTTCTATCCAGGCTACGCAGGATTGCGGAGTACTGTGACTATGGTGAGACCTTGTCAGAAATGTTACGCGACCGTTTGGTTTGCGGTATTAACAATGCAGCCACCCAGAGAAAGTTGTTAGCTGAGCCAACATTGACTTTTCAACAGGCCATTCAAATAGTATAATACCGTGGCCTGTATGAATATACACGGTTGCCCTTTGGAGTATCCTCTGCCTGCGCAATTTTTCAACGTGTTATGGAGGGCATTTTGACAGGTTTACCACGTGTTGCTGTCTACTTAGATGACGTTTTGATTACAGGGACGTCGGAGCAGGAACATTTGGAAAATCTGGAGGCTGTCCTTAGACGCTTTTCGGAGGCTGGAGTCCGTTTACGTCGCACAAAGTGCGTATTTCAGGCTAAGGAAGTAGTCTACCTAGGTTATCGGGTGGACCGCAAAGGTTTGCACCCCGTCGCAGAGAAGGTGCGTGCAATTCAACATGCCCCCGCCCCGACTGACACTTCGCATCTTTGTTCTTTTGTCGGTTTCGTAAACTATTATGGGAAGTTCCGCCCCAATCTGGCAACTACGCTGGCCCCGTTGCACCTTCTGCTAAAGAAAAATCACACCTGGGTTTGGGGTCAGCCACAAGAAACCGCTTTCCGGCGGGTAAAACAAAAATTGTCGTCGTCTGGGTTACTAACCCACTATGATCCTGGAAAGCCTTTGCTCGTCACATGTGATGCATCCCCGTATGGTATTGGGGCCATCCTGTCCCACAAGATGGAGAACGGGGCCGAGCAACCGATAGCTTTCGCCTCCCGCACATTGACTGCAGCGGAACAAAAGTACGCGCAGATCGAGAAGGAGGGCCTGGCAGTGGTTTTTGCGGTGAAACGCTTCCACCAGTATGTGTATGGCCACCATTTCACTATCGTGACTGATCATAAGCCTCTGCTGGGACTTTTCAGAGAGGATAAGCCAATACCGCCCATTGCTTCCGCACGGATCTAGCACTGGGCTTTGTTGCTTGCTGCATACGAGTATCCTCTGGAGCACAAACCAGGAACGCAGATAGCAAATGCCGACGCACTGAGCCGATTGCCTTTATCGACCGGCCCCATGTCGACCCCCACGACCGGTGAGGTGGTTGCAACCCTAAATTTTATGGACACCTTGCCTGTCACGGCATCACAGATCCGTGAGTGGACCCAGACGGAGCCAATCCTGTCAAAGGTTCGGCACATAGTCCTGTATGGTGGGCAGCATAGACAGCTCCCAGGCGAGTTGCGGGCATTTTCCTCCAAGCTGTCAGAATTCAGCGTGGAAGACGGCATCTTCTTGTCCCGCGTGTGATTGTCCCGGAAAAAGGCCAGGAGCTGATACTAACAGACTTGCACAATGGGCATCCAGGTGTGACCAAAATGAAAATGTTGGCCCGGAGTTATTCTGGTGGCCAGGCCTCGACACCGACATTGAGAAGGTGGCCCAAAACTGCTCCATTTGCCAGGAGCATCAGAAGCTTCCGCCGGCCGCGCCCCTACATCACTGGGAATGGCCAGGGCAGCCTTGGGCACGCTTGCATGCAGATTTCGCAGGCCCTTTTCAAGGATCCTTGTTCCTTCTATTAATTGACGCCCAGTCTAAATGGCTAGAGGTGCATAAGATGCAGGGGACAACGTCCTGCGCAACAATTGAAAAGATGCGTTTGTCCTTTAGTACGCATGGCCTCCCCGAGGTGCTGGTCACGGATAACGGCACTCCATTCACGAGTGAGGAGTTTGCGAGGTTCACGAAGATGAACGGCATACGCCATATCCGCACTGCCCCTTACCACCCGGCTTCAAATGGGTTGACATTCAAAAGAGGCCTAAAGAAGCAGTCTTCCGGATCAATGGACACGAGACTGGCTCGCTTTTTGTTTACGTATAGGACCACCCCCCATGCGGTGACTGGGGTAGCTCCCGCAGAACTCCAAATGGGCCGGAGACTTTGCACCTGCCTTAGTATGGTTTTCCCGGACATTGGCGCAAAAGTACGCCGCACACAAGAACGGCAGGGACAGGGATCTTCTCGGCATTAGCCAATTCGGCAGTTTGCGCCCGGTGACCCAGTGTTCGTTCGGAATTTTGCTGGTGGTGCCCAGTGGTTTCCTGGCGTAATCGTTCGCCAAACGGGCCCTATATCTTACCAGGTGCAAGCCCAGGGTCGTCTCCAGCGCAAACATGTAGACCACGTTCGGTCCAGAAGACTATCCCCTCAAAAGATTCCCCGCCCCCGGAGCTCATTTCTACAGCCGCAGAGACCAGAGAAAAGGGAAGGTAGTCCTCACAATCTTCCACTGGTGCCTCACTCGAAGCCTGCGCAGGTCATTACAGAACCGAATGGAGATAGAGACGCTGACATGACGGAGGCAGCAGACTCTGACTCTGAGATGGAAACACAGGACGCATCAGAGGGGGAATCCTCGGGTCCACGGGCCGTGGATGTACAACAGTTGCGCCGTTCATCACGGAAGCGCCGATCTCCGTCTCGTTACACGCCGCCTGATCCAGCGCCGCGTGCAAATGTGTCCGGCCTGCGGCAAAACGAGTCCGACGCCCTCCTTCGCCAGGGTCTTCGGTGGATTCCTTGGACTTTGGGGGGGGGAGGGATGTTATAACCTGCCTGCTTACCATTGGCTGGGGACTAATGACAATCCCACAATCCTGTGGGAGCATGAGCTTCCCCAATGAGGGGGGCGGAGAAACTATTAGTAAACTCCATGTATAAATAAAGCTGGCCAGTTTGGAAGCAGTAGGAAGGAGTGTGCAGCAAGGGAAGTTGCTGCTGCTTTATATATATATATATATATATATATATATACACATATATATACATATATATGTTATTGTAAATAAATGTTATTACTTTGTATCCTTAAAACTTGTGCTGGATTCTTCGTGGCCCTTACAAAAGAAAGGTACAGCACAGGAACAGGCCATCCAAGCCTGTGCCGACCATGCTGCCCGTCTAAACTAAAATCTTCTGCACTTCCGGGGTCCATATCCCTCGATTCCCATCCTATTCATGTATTTGTCAAGATGCCCCTTAAATGTCACTATCATCCCTGCTTCCACCACCTCCTCCGGCAGTGAGTTCCAGGCACCCACTACCCTCTGTGTAAAAAAACCTGCCTCATACATCTCTAAACCTTGCCCCTCACACCTTAAACCTATACCCCCTAGTAATTGACCCCTTTACCCTGGGAAAAAGCCTCTGACTATCCACTCTGTCTATGCCCCTCATAATTTTGTAGACCTCTATCAGGCTGCCCCTCAACCTCTGTCGTTCCAGTGAGAACAAACCAAGTTTATTCACCCTCTCCTCATAGCTAATGCCCTCCATACCAGGCAACATCCTGGTAAATCTCTTCTGCACCCTCTCTAAAGCCTCCACATCCTTCTGGTGGTGTGGCAACCAGAATTGAACACTATACTCCAAGTGTGGCCTAACTAAGGTTCTATACAGCTGCAACATGACTTGCCAATTTTTATACTCAATGCCCCGGCCAATGAAGGCAATCATGCCGTATGCCTTCTTGACTAGCTTCTCCACCTGTGTTGCCCCTTTCAGTGACCTGTACACCTAGATCTCTCTGTCAATACTCTTGAGGGTTCTACCATTCACTGTATATTCCCTATCTGCATTAGACAATCTAAAATGCATTACCTTACATTTCTCCGGATTAAACTCCATCTGCCACCTCTCCGCCCAAGTCTCCAAACAATCTAAATCCTGCTGTATCCTCTGACAGTCCCCATCACTATCCGCAATTCCACCAACCTTTGTGTCATCTGCAAACTTACTAATCAGACCAGTTACATTTTCCTCCAAATCATTTATGTATACTACGAACAGCAAAGGTCCCAGCACTGATCCCTGCGGAACACCACTCGTCACTGCCCTCCAATCAGAAAAGTACCCTTCCATTGCTACTCTCTGCCTCCTATAACCTAGCCAGTTCTGTATCCATCTTGCCAGCTCACCCCTGATCCCGTGTGACTTCACCTTTTGTACCAGTCTGCCATGAGGGACCTTGTCAAAGGTCTTACTGAAGACTATATAGACAACATCCACTGCCCTACCTGCATCAATCATCTTTGTGACCTCCTCGAAAAACTCTATCCAGTTCGTGAGACACGACCTCCCCTTCTCAAAACCGTGCTGCCTCTCGACTAATAGCACTTTAGCTGTATGGGCTGCTGTCGCTCTTCTAGCTGGAGCAGCTTCCACCCATCTGGAGAATTTATCCACTATTACAAGGACGTCATTGTATTTTTGGCATTTAGGAAGGGTGATGTAATCTACCTGTATATCCTGGAATGGTCCTGCAGGAGCAGGAGCTCTTAATTGAGGCATTGATGTTGTAGGTCCCAAGTTATTCTTTTGACACGTTACACAACGGTTTGATACTAATTGTCCAAATATTGTCATCATACAGCTGAATACCTAATTCTAACCATGTCCATTTTTCTTCCTTTGTACAATCATGTTGCATTTCACGTAAATCCTGTAATAAGGTGGTTACTCCCAATTTGTAAATGTGATTGAATTCCTTTTACCATTGAGAGGCAACTTCCCTTGCTGCTTGGTCCGCAAGAGCATTTCCTCTTGCTTCCATCGTGTCCTCCTGAGTATGGGCTTTACGTTTTAGAACTGATACTTCTTTTGGCAAGGCCATAGTTTCTGGAAGATCTCGTACTTCCTTTCCATTTCGGTTAAGTGTACCTGCTGTTGTGAGAAATCCTCTTTTTCTCCACAGATGGCCAAAATCATGTGCTACTCCAAAACCATATCTGGACTCCGTATAAATGTTAGCAGTTTTATCTCTTGCCACATGACATGCTTCTGTTAGTGCTTTTAGTTTGGCCTGCTGAGCTGATGTACCTGGGGGCAAACTTCCTTCAGCTAATACTTCGTATGGGCTTGTGATTGCCCACCCAGTTTTTCTGATACCCTTGTCAATAAAAGAGGAACCATCGGTGAATAGGACTACATCTGGGTTCTGTAGTGGCTCTTCTTCTACTAAGTGTACTTCTTCCACTTCCTCTATTATTTTCACACCGTCATGCCCTTCTCCCTCTCCTCCCTTTTGTTCCTCGGGAAGCGGGAGCAAAGATGATGGGTTTACAGGACTGGCTCTGTGAAAATATAGGTTGGGAGCTTCCAAAACTGCTGTCCATCTAGTCCATCTAGCTCCTCCCCACCTCGCACCAACCCCTTCCAGTTCCTCGACTCCCTCAGTGCCATAGCCAGGGGTTCAATCGCCAGTGCGAAGAGCAGGGGGGACGGGATACCCCTGCCTCGTCCCTCGATGCAACCGAAAGTACTCAGACCTCCTCTTGTTCGTGGCCACACTCGCCATCGGGACCTCGTACAACAGCCTAACCCACCTGACGAACTCCTCCCCAAACCCGAACCTCTTCAGCACCTCCCACAAGTACCCCCACTCTAACCTATCAAAGGCCTTCTCAGCGTCCATCGCCACCACTATCTTCGTCTCCCCCTCCCTCGCCGGCATCATAATAACGTTCAGGAGACTCCGCACATTCGCGTTCAACTGCCTCCCCTTCACGAACCCTGTCTGGTCTTCGTGGATCACCTGCGGCACACAATCCTCAATTCTCATGGCTAAGACCTTTGCCAGCACCTTGGCATCTACGTTTAACAACGAAATCGGCCTGTAAGACCCACACTGCTGGGGATCCTTGTCCCGCTTCAGGATCAAGGAGATCAGTGCCCGGGATATCGTCGGGGGCAAAGCCTCCCCCCTCCCATGCCTCATTGAAGATCCTAACCAGCAATGGGCCCAACAGATCCACATATCTTTTGTAGAATTCGACCGGGAAACTGTCTGGCCCCGGTGCCTTCCCCGCCTGCATGCTCCCTATCCCTTAGGCCAGCTCCTCCAGCCCAATCGGGGCCCCTAATCCCGCCACCAGTCCCTCCACCACCTTCGGGAACCTCAATTGGTCCAGAAAGCGGCCCATCCCTCCCTCCTCCAGTGGGGGCTCGGACCGATACAGTTCCTCATAAAAGTCCCTGAAGACCCCATTGATGCCAACCCCACTCCCTCTCCTATCCTTAACTGCCCCGATCTCCCTAGCTGCGTCCCGCTTCCGAAGCTGATGCGCCAGCATCCGACTTGCCTTTTCCCCATATTCATAAATCGCCCCTGGGCCTTCCTCCACTGCGCGTCCGCCTTCCTGGTGGTCAGCAGTTCGAATTTGGCGTGGAGGCTATGCTTCTCCCTCAACAGTCCCTCCTCAGGCACCTCTGCATACCTCCTGTCTACCCTCACCATCTCCCCCACCAGCCTCCCCCTCTCCCTCTGCTCTCTCCTCTCCTTGTGGGCCCTAATGGAGATCAGCTCTCCCCTAACCACTGCCTTCAGCGCCTCCCAGACCATCCCCACTCTGACCTCCCCGTTATGTTGGCCTGCAGGTATCTCTCTATGCTTCCTCGGATCCGCTCACTCACCTCCTCGTCCGCCAACAGCCCCACCTCCAAGCGCCACAACGGGCGCTGGTCCCTCTCCTCCCCCAGCTCTAGGTCGACCCAATGTGGGGGGTGATCCGAAATGGCTATCGCCGAGTACTCGGTATCCCCTACTCTCGCTATCAGCGCCCTGCTCATAATAAAAATGTCGATCCGGGAATAGGCCTTATGAACATGCGAGAAGAATGAAAATTCCCTAGCCCCCGGCCTTGCAAATCTCCAAGGGTCCACCCCTCCCATCTGGTCCATAAACCCCCTCAGCACTTTACCCGTCCTAGACCTGGAGTGATTGAGTGCCGGATCCAGCTCCGTGTTGAGTCGCAGAAAGTTGGTTTTCGGGTGCAACAGGTGATTAAGAAGGCAAATGGAATTTTGTCCTTCATTGCTAGAGGGATGGAGTTTAAGACTAGGGAGGTTATGCTGCAATTGTATAAGGTGTTAGTGAGGCCACACCTGGAGTATTGTGTTCAGTTTTGGTCTCCTTACTTGAGAAAGGACGTACTGGCACTGGAGGGTGTGCAGAGGAGATTCACGAGGTTAATCCCAGAGCTGAAGGGGTTGGATTACAAGGAGAGGTTGAGTAGACTGGAACTGTACTCGTTGGAATTTAGAAGGATGAGGGGGGATCTTATAGAAACATATAAGATTATGAAGGGAATAGATAGGATAGATGCGGGCAGGTTGTTTCCACTGGCGGGTAAAAGCAGAACTAGGGGGCATAGCCTCAAAATAAGGGGAAGTAGATTTAGGACTGAGTTTAGGAGGAACTTCTTCACCCAAAGGGTTGTGAATCTATGGAATTCCTTGCCCAGTGAAGCAGTAGAGGCTCCTTCATTAAATGTTTTTAAGATAAAGATAGATAGTTCTTTGAAGAATAAAGGGATTAAGGGTTATGGTGTTCGGGCCGGAAAGTGGAGCTGAGTCCACAAAAGATCAGCCATGATCTCATTGAATGGTGGAGCAGGCTCGAGGGGCCAGATGGCCTACTCCTGCTCCTAGTTCTTATGTTCTTATGTTCTCCCCCCATTATCAGGCCCCCCCACTTCCAAGTCCGGGATCCGACCCAACATGCGCCGCATAAAACCCGCATCGTCCCAGTTCGGGGCGTACACGTTGACCAGCACCACCCTCTCCCCTTGCGGCTTACCACTTACCATTACATACCTGCCGCCATTGTTTGTCACAATGCTCGATGCCTCGAACGACACCCTCTTTCCCACCAAGATCGCCACCCCCCCCCCGATTTTTGGCATCCAGCCCCGAATGAAACACCTGACCTACCCACCCCTTCCTCAATCTTACCTGGCCTGCCACCTTCAGGTGTGTCTCCTGGAGCATGACCACATCCGCCTTCAGCCCCTTTAGGTGCGCGAACACCCGGACCCGCTTGACCGGCTCGTTCAGTCCCCTTACATTCCAGGTTATCATTGGACTACCCGCCCTCCCCCGCCGACTAGCCATAACCCCTCCTCGGCCAGCCTCGCGCCCACACCCCACGCCCAGCCCGTTCCCCACTGCGGCAGACCCCCGTCCCAACCCCCTCTACTCGCTCCAGCTCCCCCTTGACCATAGCAGCAGCAACCCGGTTCACCCCCCCGCCCCCCCTCCAGCTATGACCCGTCCTAGCTGCATTGCTCCCCCCACAGCTGACTCCTGCTGACCCCGGCCACTCCCGCCTCTCCTTCGACTCCTCCCATTGTGGGACATCCCCTCCTCCTCCATTATCCATCAGCAGGCTCTCCACGTCCCCCTTCCATCCCAAGCGCAGGAAACAACCCTCGCTTCCCCGCCCTGACCCCGCCCCCTCCAGCCTTCAGCGCGGGAAAAAGCCCGCGCTTTCCACCTGCCCGGCCCTGCCACCTCTGATGCGGCTCCTTTTACAGGCCCAGTCCCCTCACCCCCGACTCGGGCCTCATCCTCCCCCGCGGGGCCCCATCCCCCCTACCGGCCATCCACCCCTACTCCATTTACTTGCCCCCCTCCAAGAGCCTACCCGACAGACCCAAACAAAACAGTGCCCAACCCACCCTAACCACCCACACCGAACCAAAAAGAAACAAGAGCAAACCCCCCCCCCCCCTCAAAATGTAACACACCAACAGCAATCCCCGACCACCCATCCCGACCCTCAGTTTGTGTCCAGCTTCTCGGCCTGAACAAAGGCCCACGCCTCCTCCGGGGACTCAAAATAATGGTGCCGGTCCTTGTAGGTGACCCACTGTCGCGCCGGCTGCAGCATGCCAAACTTCACCCCCTTCCTGTGCAGCACCGCCTTCGCCCGATTGTACCCGGCCCTCTTCTTCGCCACCTCCGTGCTCCAGTCCTGATATATTCGAATCTCCGCGTTCTCCCACCTGCTGCTCCTCTCTTTCTTGGCCCATCTGAGCACGCACTCCCGATCAGCGAACTGATGAAACCGCACCAGCACTGCCCGCGGCGGCTTGTTAGCCTTGGGCCTCCTCGCCAGCACTCTATGGGCCCCTTCCAGCTCCAGGGCCCCTGGAAGGGCCCCGCTCCCATCAGCGGGTTTAACATGGTGACCACATAGGCCCCAACGTCCGACCCCTCCAGCCCCTCCGGGAGGCCCAGAATCCGCAGATTCGTCCGCCTCGACCGATTCTCCATCTCCTCGAACCGTTACTGCCATTTCTTGTGGAGCGCCTCGTGCGCCTCCACCTTTACCGCAAGGCCCAAGATCTCGTCCTCGTTATCGGAGATCTTTTGTCGGACCTCGCGGATCGCCACCCCCTGGGCCGTCTGGGTCTCCAGCAGCTTATCGATAGAAGCCTTCATCGGCTCCAGCAGGTCCGCTTTGAACTCCCTGAAGCAGCGCTGGATAACCTCCTGCTGCTCCTGCACCCACTGCATCCACGCTGCCTGGTCCCCACCCGCCGCCATCTTGCTCTTCTTCCCTCGCACTTTCTTTGGGTTCACCACCACTTTTTTAGTCGCCCCGCTCCTGATCCAAGCCATACACTGTCGGGGGAACGTTGCAATCTTCTTCCCACACTGGGAAATGTCGAAAAAGTGCCGTTGGGGGCCCTGAAAAGAGCCCAAAAGTCCGTTCCAAGCGGGAGCTGCCGAACGTGCGACTTAGCTCTGCATAGCCGCAACCGGAAGTCCTTATGTGATTTTAATGGAGCAAGGGTGCATGCGGAACCCAATGCTTCTGGGGAGGTTGTAGTTACTGCTGATATCCCTGCAGGGGCTGCAGCAACTGCTGCTGGAGCAGCACGTAACAGGCTGAATTTGAGCAGCCGCAGTGTTATAGTTTGTCTGGTTATGCATACTGCGATCTATCTGAATGCATCGATCAACTGGCTCGCGATATGTACCAGCTGTGGCCCAATTTGGTAAAATCAGGTTCAAAGCATTAGATATTTCAGGTTTAATCCCGGCTACAAAAGCTGTTTTAATTGGACCTAAAGTGCTTGTATCCCAAGTGTCAGCCTCATTTTGGAGTTTCATTCCTGAATGTTCTACCAGACATGTAAAAATCTGTCTTCGAAATCTTGTATATCTTCAGTATGTTTCTGACTGCAAGATGTAATTTTAGACCAATCGGTTCTAGGAGGGCGAAATAATTTTTAAAAATATATATTTATTAAAGTTTCTAACACAATTTTTCTCCCTTACAAACAATAACCCCCCCCCCCCCCCAAACAAAAAAAAGAAATGAGAAATTGCACGGAGCAAGATATATACATGGCAAAATAGTATATTTACATAGCTTTGTACACTGGCTCTCTCCCGTACGTGCCAGTTTCCCCAACTCTTCATGTTATCTCTTGCTCATCCACCCCCCCAGGCAGCTCCCCCCCCCCCCCTCCCCGGACCCCCCCCCCCCCCCCCCCCAGGTTGCTGCTGCTGCTGACCGACCTTCATCTAACGCTCGGCGAGATAGTCTAGGAACGGTTGCCACCGCCTGTAGAACCCCTGCGCAGACCCTCTCAAGGCGAACTTAATCCTCTCCAACTTTATGAACCCAGCCATATCGTTTATCCAGGCCTCCACCCTGGGGGGCTTCGCCTCCTTCCACATTAGCAAGATCCTTCGCCGGGCTACTAGGGACGCAAAGGCCAGAATGCCAGCCTCTTTCGCCTCCTGCACTCCCGGTTCGTCCACTACTCCGAATATTGCTAGCCCCCAGCTTGGCTTGACCCGGACTTTCACCACCTGAGATATTGCTCCCGCCACTCCTCTCCAGAACCACTCCGGTGCCGGGCATGACCAAAACATATGGACATGGTTTGCCGGGCTCCATGAGCACCTTCCACATCTGTCCTCTACCCCAAAGAACTTGCTCAACCTCGCCCCCGTCAGGTGAGCTCTGTGAACCACCTTAAATTGAATCAGGCTGAGCCTGGCACACGAGGAGGAAGAATTAACCCTACCTAGGGCATCCGCCCACAGACCTTCCTTGATCTCCCCCCCCCCCCCCCCCCCCCCAGCTCCTCCTCCCATTTACCCTTCAACTCTTCTACCAGCGCTTCCCCTTCTTCTTTCATCTCCTGGCGTATTTCCGACACCTTACCCTCCCCAACCCATGCGCCCGAGATCACCCTGTCTTGAATTTCTTGTGCCGGGAGCAACGGGAATTCCCTCACCTGTCGCCTTACAAAAGCCCTCACCTGCATATATCTAAAGGCATTTCCCGGGGGTAACTCAAACTTCTCCTCCAGTGCCCCTAGGCTCGCAAACGTTCCGTCAATGAACAGGTCCCGCATTCTTCTGATCCCCACCTGATGCCAGCTCTGGAACCCCCCGTCCATCTTCCCCGGGATAAACCGATGGTTACCCCTGATCGGGGACCACACCGATGCTCCCATTGCATCCCTGTGCCGTCTCCACTGGCCCCAGATCCTTAGCGTTGCCGCCACCACCGGGCTTGTGGTATACTTTGTCGGCGAGAGCGGCAGCGGTGCCGTCACCAATGCCCCCAGACTCGTTCCTTTGCAGGACGCCATCTCCATCCTCTTCCATGCCGCCCCCTCTCCCTCCATAATCCACTTGCGGATCATCGACACATTTGCTGCCCAGTAGTAGCTCCCCAGGTTTAGCAGCGGCAACCCTCCTCGGTCCCTACTGCGTTCCAGGAACCCTCTCCTTACCCTCGGGGTCTTATTCGCCCACACAAACCCCATAATACTCCTGTCTACTCTCTTAAAAAAGGCCTTAGTGATCACAATGGGAAGGCACTGAAACACAAACAAAAACCTCGGAAGGACCACCATTTTGACCGATTGCACTCCACCCGCCAGCGAGAGCGGTAGCATGTCCCATCTTTTAAAATCCTCCTCCATTTGCTCCACCAACCTCGTCAGATTCAGTTTATGTAGGGCCCCCCAACTCCTGGCTATCTGGATCCCCAGATACCGAAAGCTCCCCTCCGCCCTCCTCAGCGGTAGGTCCCCTATCCCTCTTTCTTGGTCCCCCGCCTGTAATACAAAGAGCTCACTCTTCCCTACATTGAGCTTGTAGCCCGAAAACTCCCCAAACTCCCTTAGAGTCTGCATGACCTCCACCATCCCCTCCATTGAATCCGCCACGTACAGCAACAGGTCATCCGCATATAGCGACACCCGATGCTCTTCTCCCCCTCGGACCACCCCCTCCATTTGTTAGACTCCCTCAATGACATGGCCAATGGTTCGATCGCCAATGCGATCAATAGGGGGGACAGGGGGCACCCCTGCCTCATCCCTCGGTACAGCCGAAAGTACTCTGACCTCCGCCGGTTCGTCACTACACTCGCCACCGGGGCTCTGTAAAGGAGCTTAACCCAGCTGATAAACCCTCCCCCGAACCCAAACCTACGCAGCACCTCCCAGAGGTACTCCCACTCTACTCGGTCAAAGGCCTTCTCCGCGTCCATAGCTACCACTATCTCCGCTTCTCCCTCCACCGATGGCATCATTATCACGTTTAAGAGCCGCCGCACGTTGGTGTTTAGCTGCCTACCCTTTACAAATCCTGTCTGGTCCTCATGAATCACCCCCGGGACACAGTCCTCGATCCTCGTGGCCAGCACTTTTGCCAGCAACTTTGCATCCACATTAAGGAGCGAGATCAGCCTGTACGATCCACATCGCAGTGGGTCCTTCTCCCGCTTTAGGATCAACGAAATTGTCGCTTCCGACATTGTCGGAGGTAGGGTCCACTCCTCTCTTGCCTCGTTAAAGGTCCTCACTAATAGCGGGGCCAACAGGTCTACGTACTTCCTGTAGAACTCCACCGGGAACCCGTCCGGCCCCGGGGCCTTCCCCGCCTGCATGCTCCCCAAACCCTTGCTCAGCTCCTCCAACCCAATTGGTGCCCCCGGACCAGCCACTTCTTGCTCCTCCACCCTCTGGAATCTCTTTTTTTTAATAAGCAAATATTAACCCATTTATTTTTCCTTTACCAGATGCCGAGAGGCAAAACCTTTAGTGAAAACTGACTCCAGCACAAGACCACTGCTCAAGAGCATTGGAATCGCTAGAACAAAAAGATAACGTTCCATCTTAAACACATTTCCCCAGCAGGTTTGCACATATGATACAACAATATTGGAGTTGACTAATCTCAGCAAATCAATCTCTACCAATGAGTCTATCTGAGGTGAGGAAAGCCCCAGTGATAGAGAGCTTTGGGAACCATAGAACCCCTACAGTGCAGAAATGGCAACCCAGCCCACCGAGTGCATACCAGTCCTCTGTCAGAGCATCCTACCTAGGCCCACTTAGAATCATAGAATTTAAAGTGCAGAAGGAGGCCATTTGGAAAGAGCACCCTACCTAAGCCCACGCTTCAACCGTAACCCAGTAACCCCACCCCCTTTTGGACACCAAGGGGCAATCCAGCATGGCCAATCCACCCAATCAGCACCTCTCTGGACCGTGGGAGGAAACCGGAACACCCGGAGGAAACCCACGCAGACACGAGGAGGACACGCAAACCCCACACAGTCACCCGAGGCCGGAACCGAACCCGGGTCCCCGGAGCTGCGAAGCAGCAGCGCCAACCGTCATGCCACCATGCCGCCCTAGCCACCTGTTGACTTCAAGCATGTTGCACTCATCAAACATCCCGTTTCAAATTCCTCACATAATCAACGTAAACATTTTATTTTCTGAAATATACCACCCTCTGGAATCTCAGCTGGTCTAGGAATCGTCTCATACCCTCTTCCCCCGCTGGGGGCTGGGATCTGTACAGCTCTTCATAGACGGCCTTAAAATACCTTATTTATTTTCGTCGCACTCCGAACCGTGGCTCCCCTTCCATCTTTGACTCCCCCCTATTTCCCTCGCTGCCATCCTTTTACGGAGCTGGTGTGCCAGCATCCGATTAGTCTTTTCCCCATACTCATAGGTCGCCCCCTGCGCTTTCCTCCACTGTGTCTCCGCCTTCCCTGTGGTCAACAGGTCAAACTCCGTCTGGAGCCGTCGTCATTCCCCAAGTAATCTTTCCTCCGGGGCCTCTGCGTATCTCCTGTCCACTCTCAAAATCTCCCCCACTAACCTCTCCCTTTCCATGCCCTCTGTCTTCTCCCTGTGAGCCCTAATGGAGATTAGCTCTCCCCTGATCACCGCCTTCAACGCCTCCCATACCACCCCTACTCGCACCTCCCCGTTGTCGTTGGCCTCCAGGTACCTTTCGATACACCCCCTCACCTTCCCACACACACCCTCGTCCGTCAGCAGTCCCACATCCAGCCGCCATAGCGGGCGTTGGTCCCTCTCCTCTCCCAGCTCCAGTTCCACCCAGTGCGGGGCATGGTCCGAAACGGCTATGGCCGAATACTCCGTCCCCTCCACCCTCGGGATGAGCGCCCTGCCCAGAACAAAAAAATCTATCCGGGAGTAGGCTTTGTGTACATGGGAAAAGAAAGAAAATTCCCTGGCCTGCGGCCTTGCAAACCGCCATGGGTCCACTCCCCCCATCTGATCCATAAACCCCCTAAGTACCTTGGCCGCCGCCGGCCTCTTTCCAGTCCTTGATTTGGAGCGGTCCAGTGCTGGGTCCAACACTGTATTGAAGTCCCCTCCCATTATCAGGCCTCCTTTCTCCAGGTCCGGAATGCGCCCCAACATGCACTTTATGAATCCTGCATCATCCCAGTTCGGGGCGTACACGTTTACCAACACCACCCACGTCCCCTGCAGCCTACCGCTCACCATTACATATCGCCCTCCATTGTCCACCTCAATAGTCTTGGCCTCAAATGACACCCGCTTTCCCACTAATATTGACACCCCTCTATTCTTCGCGTCCAGTCCAGAGTGGAATACCTGTCCTACCCATCCCTTTCTTAACCTGACCTGGTCCGCCACCTTCAGGTGAGTCTCTTGGAGCATGACCACGTCCGCCTTCAGTCCCTTTAAGTGCGCGAACACTCGAGCCCTCTTCACCGGCCCATTCAGCCCCCTCACGTTCCATGTTATCAGCCGGATTGGAGGGGCGCTCACCCCCCCCCCGCCCCTCCCTGCCGACTAGCCATCTCCTTTTCTGGGCCAGTCCCGTGTCCATGCCTCCGTCACCCTCCAGTCCCCCAGACGGGGGACCCCCGTCCCGACCACCTCTTCTATATCCCATTCCCTTTCGGCCAGTGCAGCAGCAACCCTTTTCCCTCCCCACCCCCCTAGACCCCTGTCTAGCTTTTTTGCTCCCCCCATGTTACTCCCGTAAGTCAGCTGACACCTGCTGACCCCAGCTACCCCCGCTATCCCTTTGACCTCCCCGTGTGGGAGTTCCCCCTCCCACCTTTCTTCCCGCGCGCGGGAAAAACCAAACCCCGCGCTTTCCAAAGCCCGTTCCGCCCCCTCTGGCGCAGCTCCTGTCACGGCCTTGTCTCTCTCCCCCAGCCCATGTAACATTTCCTGCGCGTGATTGGGATTGACCCCCTATATACAACAACCATCACCCGTCAAACCTCAAATATCCCCCCCACCCTCACAAACCCTCAGTTAGAGTCCAACTTTTCAGTTTGTATAAATGTCCACGCCTCTTCAGGCGTTTCAAAGTAGTAGTGTTGGCCCTTGTATGTGACCCACAGTTGCGCCGGCTGCAGCATTCCGAATTTCACTTCTTTCCGGTGCAACACCGCTTTGGCCCGGTTGAAACCCACTCTCCGCTTTGCAACCTCCGTGCTCCAGTCCGGGTATATTCGGATCTCTGCATTGTCCCACTTGCTGCTCCGCTCCTTCTTGACCCATTTCAGGACCCTCTCTCTGTCCGTGAACCGGTGGAACCTCACCACCATCGCTCTTGGCGGTTCATTTGCCCGGGGCCTCCTCGCCAGCACCCGGTGTACCCCGTCCAACTCCAGCGGCCTCGAAGGGGCCTCCTTGCCCATCATCGCCCCGAGCATCGTGCTCGCGTATGCCACGGCATCGGCCCCCTCCTCTCCTTCAGGGAGACCCAGGATCCGCAGATTCTTTCTCCTCGACCTGTTCTCCAGGTCTTCAAGTCTTCCCGCCCACCTCCTGTGCAGCGCCTCGCTCTGCTCCACTCTCGCCACCAGGCCCGAGATCTCGTCCTTGTTCTGACCAACTCTTTTTTGTACCTCCTGGATCTGAACCTCGTGGGCCTTCTGGGTGATCCCTAGTCCTTCGATTGCCGAAAGCATAGGCGCCAGCATTTCCTTACGTATCTCGCGATGCTCCTCGAAGCAGTGCCTAATAAACTCCTGCATCTCCACTCTATCTTTCTTCACCAGTCCTTCCCGCTGCTCCAGCTCCTGCAGCTCACCTTTGTCTCTGGCCGCCGCCATTCTATCTTTCTTCCCCGGTCCTTCCCTCTACTCCAGCTCCTGCAGCTCACCTTTGTCTCTGGCCGCTGCCATTTTTTTTTTTCCCCGGTTTTTCCAGTTGCTTCAATGCCACTTTTGTGGCCGTTGTGCTTCGAGTCCGTTTCATGCAAGTTGGAGGGGGACCTCCCTCTTACCTTCCACGGGTTAGTTTCCAAAAAGAAATCCCGTTGAGGCTCTTCTAGCGAGCCCGAAAGTCCGTGGTAGCGGGAGCTGCCGAATCGTGTGGCTCAGCTCCGCATTGCCGCACCCAGAAGTTCGAGGGCGAAATTTTAATAGCCAATTTTTGACTGCTAGCCAACCAGCTTCTAAATTTTGCAAATCCTCTCCAAGGGCAACTTCAACTTCTTCTCCAAGAGTTACACTGTCACGGGTGCCTACCATAATAGACAGAATTTGTACACCATCTAATGGGTGAAGATGATAAATGGATTGCAATCTGTGAAGTTGTTCCCACGTGGTCAAACCACCCCTTTTTGGGTGTTGAAGATCTTTAGACCATCTATCAATTTTTTGAGGGTCTGCGACCTCATGTACCCAATGATGGCCAAATACAGTTTTAGTGGTTGTCAAATCGTTTTCTTTTATTTCTTTACTTCCAATTTTAACCCGTTTGCGTCATAAAGGGGCTAATCAAATTACTTTTGTACTTTGCATTCTAGGAACGCTTATTTTATCACTTTCTTCATCTGAATCAATTGGCAAATGAAAATTAGGTTTTGATTTATTACTAACATTTGATCTTGGCTGTGGAATTGGAGCTGTTTGTGCAACTGGAGCTATTTGTTGAATTGGAGTTGTTTGTTGAATTGGAGTTGTTTGAGGAACTGGAATTGGCTGTGAGATTGGATTTGGAGGTGAAACTGGAGTTGGAACTATGTTGCTCAGAGTACTTTCTCTAGCTTCAGAACTAACATTCTCGTTTGTGCTTTGATTCAAATTGTGAGCTGCAAGATTGTCAAGATTTTGCAGTGTCCTTTTAAATTGTTCATTTCACCTTCCAAACCACATCTTTCCTCGACTAACTGACAATTTTGACTTTTGATTTCATCAGTTTCTGTTTGTAACTGTTGGTATTTGGACTCTAATTCATTATTTTTACGTTGTAATTCACCAATTTGAAATGATTGTTGTTGAACTTTAAAGGTTTCGTTTTCCAATAATGTTTTAATCTGATCACATTGTTCAAGTTTAGATTTTGCATCTCGTAATTCTTCAACAACTGCGGCTAGTTGGTCTTTAGTGGACTTAAGGTCATGATCGCTTTTAGTTTTTGTGATTATCTCTTGCTGTCTGCGGAGCTGTGCCATTATTGCAAAAGACCATTTCACACGTTTTCTTCTATTTAAGCGTGTGGTTTTTCCCCATGCATTCTTGATATTATCAAGGGACCACTGCCCTTTGGGGATATCATATTTTGATTCGTATTTTGTGGCTACTTCAGACAATCCAAATTGTCTACAAATCAAAGATCTAAGATTGCCCAATATATCATCAATAGAGACATCCGGTACAGCGCGACCTCCCTTGGACGTTGTGGGAAGTAGTTCTCTACCATTTGAAGGTCCTGAATCGATTTTAGGAGTCATGTCCACCATAAACTCAGCCTTACACCCAATGTTTTGGTCGTCAACTATGTTTATGTGCAATCTTTGTACACTACCGCGACTATTCACCATTCAGTCCCGTTTTATTTTAGTTTCTACGACTGCTACCCGATTGAATAGCATAATCTGTAAAAAAGGTCCTTTCTAGGGGTTGAAGCACTGCTTGATGCGACTTTAAGACTTTTAATGGGTGAAAAATATGTTTCTTACCCCAGTCTAGCCATTTTACTTTGGGTCTTCCGTCCTTCTGGGCTTCCGTTAGCGGTACGATCTTTCGTCTTCCGATGTCCTCTGATTCTCCTCGATCGTCTCTGACTCGTTCCGATGTTTTTCCGAACCTCTCCGATTTCGTCCGATTTCCGTCTCAGCGCTCCTCCCCTTTTGCCGAACTACGCCAAATTGATGAGATCTACCATGCGGAATTAGTGAGGTCTTGTGTCACTAAAACTCAGTTGAAATTTGAGTTACACTTCCCGGATGCAAACAAGAATCTTTATTTGAGTACAATTAGGAGAAACTTAAATCTATTCTCAATAAAGTCCGGCTAGCAAAAGGACTTAAAGAGAAGTAACTGGTACACAATTTAACTTTCAAAATAATACAGAAATGGTTTCTTGCTTATGGCAAAACAGCTTGCATTTACTTCAAGAGTTAGAGTGGAAAAGTGGAAATATGAAAATAGAGATAGTGAATAGTTTCGATCAAATTATAGGATGATCCCGGAATAAAGATGGCCGTATGGACCATCATGTTTATAGGAAATCTTATCTGTCTTGAACCATCTATCTACACCTCTATGTCATCCTAATTGGTTTGGGTTAGAATCAAATGTATTTGATTCGACGGTTAGCTGTCAATCCTTAATGTGCAACATAAGTTCTGAATGTTTCATGTTTGAATATTTGTGTATGTTATGGAATGCGATTCTGTGCTATTATCAAGACTAGTTTCTACTGGTTTTCAGCTGACTTCGCTTTATCCACATTATGAACAATAGTGCCTTCATATGTTGCTATGGTGCCTGCTTCATCCTTGATCAGATTACTGGTACAGCTCATGTATTAATGTCAAACTGTCTTTGAAAATATGTTTGTTAGAACAATAGCTTTTTCATCTTTGCTTAGTAAAAATGTTGTTTTAATCTCCAATGAATTTATGCATGTGGCAGGTTTATTGTGTCCCTGTTGAAGCTATGTGTTTTATCATGACCTGAGGTTACGAGTGCTGAAATCCTCAATTTAAAATGGGTATTAAAACTGGGGCTTAATATTTACACTAAATAGCCTTCTTTTACCTATCAGATCTATCAGGAAATAGTTGATTCCTATCAACCCCCATGAACAAGATTCAATTCATTTAATACACCTGAATATTTAATCATGAGTTCTAGAAAATGTTTGATCAGGTATATATTAATGGAACTACCATCAACTTCAAATGGTTAAAAATAAACTTTGGAGGGAGCGCAAGGCTCTCAGTCAACGTTGTGTGCAATCAGCATGCATCTCACTTCACCTGTCCCTGCTTTACGTGCGTATCTCTTCAGTCACACTGGTCGGAAAAAATCTACATGGACAGAAGTCAGCGGAATGTGGCAACCATGCACGTGGGCAACGGTCAAAGAAATGTCTCGTGGGCCGCCCCCCAAAACTCAGATGGGCCGCATGTGGTCCATGGGTTGCTCACCGCTGATATAGAGTCATAATGGCTCAGAAAGATAGAAACATAAACATAGAAGATAGGAGCTGGAGTAGCCCATTCGGCCCTTCGAGCCTGCTCCGCCATTCGTCACGATCATGGCTGATTGTCCAACTCAATAGCCTAATCCTGCTTTCTCCCCATAACCCTTGATCCCATTCACCTCAAGTGCCATATCTAGCCACCTCTTGAATGTATTCAATGTCTTAGCCTCAAGTACTTCCTATGGTAATGAATTCCACAGGCTCACCACTCTTTGGGTGAAGAAATGTCTCCTCATCTCTGTCCTAAATGGTCTACCCCAAATCCTCAGACTGATCCCTGGTTCTGGACACACCCACCACCGGGTGGCACGGTAGCATAATGGTTAGCACAGTTGCTTCACAGCTCCAGGGTAACAGGTTTGATTCCTGGCTTGGGTCACTGTCTGTGCGGAGTCTGCCCGTTCCCCCCGTGTCTGCGTGGGTTTCCTCCGGGTGCTCCGGTTTCCTCCCACAGTCCAAAGCTGTGCAGGTTAGGTGGATCGGCCATGCTAAATTGCCATTAGTGTCCAAAAAGGTTGGGTGGGGTTACTGGGTTACGGGGATAGAGTGATGGTGTGGGCTTGGGTAGGGTGCTCTTTCCAAGGGCCGGTGCAGATTCGATGGGCCGAATAGCCACCTTCTGCACTGTAAATTCAGTGATATCTAACATCCTCCCTGCATCCACCCCATCTAGTCCTGTTAGAATTTAAGAGGCCATTCCATCCATCAAGTCCACGCCAGTTCTCTGCAGAGCAATCAAATCAGTCCCATTCCTGCTCTACCCCCCAGATCTGCAAATTTATTTCCCTAAAGTACCCAAGCATTTCCTTTTGAAACCACTTATCGTCTCGCTTCCACCACACTTGTGGGCAGTGATCATTCCTGGCCTAAAAGGTTATTCTTCACATCCCCCAATATCTCTTGCTTAAAATTTCAATCTGTGTCCCTTAGATCTTGTATGAACGGGTAATGGGACCAATTTGTCTTTGTCTTTTTTCTTATTCCCAGGATGTGAGTGTCACTGGCTAGGTCAACCTTTATTGCCCATTCCTAATTGCCATTGAGAGGATGATGCATTTTGGGTTGGATTAATAATGAACAGAAGGATGCAAGGAAGTGTAGAGGAGTGGTGGCACAGTGGTCAGCACTGCTGCCTCACAGTGCCAGGGACCCGGGGTAATTCAGGCCTTGGGTCACTGTCTGTGGGGAGTTTGCATTTTCTCCCCCTTGTCTGCCTGGGTTTCTTCCGGGTGCACCGGTCTCCTCCCACACTCCAAAGATGTGTGAGTCAGGTGGATTGGCCATGATCAATGGCATGGTTACGGGATGGGGGGGGGGGGGAGTGGGCCTAAGTAGTGTGGTGATTCAGAGGGTTGGTGCAGACGTGATGGGTCAAATGGCCTCCTGCACTGTAGGGATTCTAAGGATTTTGGTTGATGTAGTTAATATGGATTTCAGAAAAGCCTTTGGCAAGGTCCTACATGGGAAACTGATAAAGAAGGTAAAAGCACATGGTATCCAGGGTAACGTGGCAAGTTGGATCCAAAATTGGCTTAGTGATAGGAGACAGAGGGTGTTGCTAGAAGGCTTTTCTTTTGTCACTGGAGGCCAGTGTCCACTGGCATACCACAGGGATCAATGTTGGGCTCCTTAATGTTTGTGATATATATAAACAATACAAAAGAAAAAGAGTGGGGGGGGGGGGAAATGATAAGTAAGTTTGCAGATGACACTTAGATTGGCCGATGGTTGACATTGAAGAAGAAGGTCATAGATTACAGGAGGATATAGATGGATTGGTCAGATGGGCAGATCAGTGGCAGATGGAATTTGACCTTGAAAAGTGTGAGGTGATGCACTTTGGAAGGAGTAACATGGCAAGGGAGTACTCAATGAATGGCAGGACACTAGGAAGCTCAGAGGAACAGTGGGACCTTGGGGTGTTTGCGTGCAGATCTCTGAAGGCAGCAGGACAGGTTAATAGGGCAGTTAAAAAGGCATATGGGACACTTGCCTTCATCAGTCGTGGCATAGATTATAAGAGCAGGGAAATGATGTTGGAGCTGTACAGGACTTTGGTTAGGCCACAGCTGGAGTACTGTGTTCAGTTCGAGTCACCGCACTATAGGAAGGATGTGATTGCACGCGAGAGGGTACAGAGGAGATTCACCAGGATGTTGCCTGGGATGGAGCATTTTAGCTATGAAGAGAGGCTGGATGAACTCGGGTTGTTGTCTTTGGAGCAGAAAAGGCTGAGAAGGTGAGATGTTTAAGATTCTGAGGGGCACTGATTGGGTGGATAGAAAGCAGCTTATCCCTTGAGTTGAAGGGTCAATAACAAGAATTTTAAGGTGAAAGGCAGGGGTTTTAGAGGCGATTTGAGGAAAAATGTTTTCACCCAGAGCATGGTGGGAATCTGGAATACACTGCCTGGGAGGGTAGTTCAGGCAGGAAACCGCAAGGGGGCGATTCTCCGCGGCGCGGACCAAGTGCCCGCGCCGTTGTGAACGGCGGGCACAACCTATTCTGGCCCCCACAGGGGGCCAGCACGGCGCTGGAGCGGTTCTGGCCACTCCAGTGTCCTTACGCGGCGGCAAATGGGCGCCGCGCCAACCCGCGCATGCACAGTTGGGCAGCCCAATCTTGCGCATGCGCAGTTGGGCCGCACCATCCTGCACATACGCGGGGAACTTCTTACGTGTGCCGGCCCCTCACCAAAATGGCGCCAGTGTTCTGGGGCCACGCGCGGAAGGCGATAGGCCCGGGAGGGGGGAGAGGCCGGCCCCGACCGCGGGCCAGACCCCATCGGAGGCCCCTCCCGGTGAAGGAGCCCCCCTGCCCCCCCCACCCCCACAGGCCACCCCCCAGCGTTCCCGCAGAGATCCCGCCGGCAGCGACCAGGGGTGGACGGCGCCGGCGGGAACCTGTCGTGTCGTAGCGGCCGCTCGGCCCATCCGGGCTGGAGAATTGCCGCTCACCGTTTGCGGCGATTCTCCGAGTGGCTCGGCGTGGCGCTGGTTTCGGGGGGTGGGAGAATCGCGTGCGGGGGTTGGGGCGGTGTGGCGCGATTTGCGCGGCGACCTGGCGATTCTCCCACCCGGCGTGGGGGGGGGAGAATCGCGCCCTAAATCTTCAAAAAGTGCTTGTATGAGTACTTGAAATGTCATAATATTCAAGACTATGGGCCAAGTGCTGGGAAGTGGAATTAGTGCAGATTTAGAATAGTTTTAGTCTTAATAGGCTGAAGGCCTCTTCTGTACTCTATGATTCTTTGGACCTTGGGTGTCTGTCCAAAGATCCCTGAAGAAAACAGGACAAGTAGTTTAGGAGGTTAAGAAGGCACATGGGACATTGCCTTTATTAACTGAGGCATAGAATATAGAAACATAGAAAATAGGAGTAGGCCATTCAGCCTATCGAACTGCTCCACCATACGTTATGTTCATGGCTGATCATCCAAGTCAATAATTTGTTTCCACTTTCCCCCCATACTCTTTGATTCCTTTAGTCCCAAAAGCCATATCTAACTCCTTCTTGAAAACATACTGGGCGAGTTTTTCCGTCCATTTTCTGGTGCGGCACTCCCCCGCCGGCAGCGGATCCTCTGTCCTGCCAGCTGGCCAATGGGGTTTCCCACTGTAGGCATCCCCACACCGTCTAGAAATTTGAGGCCGTGAGTGCGCTGCCGGCAAAGAGGAGGATCCTGCCGACAGAGAATCCAGCCCACAATGTTTTGGCCTCAATTGCTTTCTGGCTCAGCACGTTCGGGAGAAGACATTTCTCCTCGTCTCAGTCCCAAGTGGTTTACCCCATATCCTTAGATTGTGACTCCTGGCTCTGGACTCCTCCACCATCAGGAACATCCTTCCTTAATCTACCTGTGGTAGTACCAGTTATTGCGGGACCTAAGAGGTGGATGACCATTGGTTAGACCCAGGAGTCTACCATTGGCTGTTGTACATAGCTCCGCCCTGAGAGGCGGAGTATAAGAACCGGTGCCGTCCCAGCAGCCTTCACTTTCTGTATCGATACCGCTGGGGAAGAGTTCTAGCAGATTAAAGCCTTCAGTTATGAATCACTTTGCCTTGAGAGTAATTGATTGCGCATCACTACCCTGTCCTGTTAGAATTTTATAGGTTTCTATGAGATTCTTTAAATTCATGTGAATATAACCCTAACTGACTCGATTTTTCGTTGTACCTCAGCCTCACCATCCCAGGAATCAGTCTTGTAAACCTTTGCTACACTCCTTCTATAGCAAGAATATCCTTCTCAGATAAGGAGACCAAAACCACACAGACTTGGAGGGATGCAGGTCCTGTTCCTGTGTTGTACTTTTCTTTGTTCTGATATCCCAGGTGTGGCCTCATCAGAGTCCTGTGTAATTGCAGCAAGATATCCCTGCTCCTGTATCAAATCCTCTCGCTATGAAGGCCAACGCCCATTTGCCTTCTTCACTGCCAGCTGCACCTACATGCTTATCATCAGTGACTGGTGTACAAGGACACCCAGGTCTTGTTGCATGTTTCTCTCGCTCAATCTATAGCCATTTAGATAATAATCTGCCTTCATGTTTTTGCTACCAAATTGGATAACCCCACATTTATCCACATTATACTGCATCTGCTGTGCCTTTACCCACTCACTCAACTTGTCCAAATCACTGAAGCATCTCTGCATCCTCCTCACAGCTCACACTCCCACTCAGCTTTGTGTCATGTGCAAATTTGGAGGTATTTCATTTAGTTTCCTGATCTAAATAATTAATGTACATTGTGAATAGCAGGGAGGTTCTGATGGAGCTGTACAAAACGCTCGTTAGGCCACAGCTAGAGTACTGTGTGCAATTCTGGTGACCAAACTGGAGGAAAGATGTGATTGCACTCAAAAGAGTACAGAGGAGATTCACCAGGGTGTTGCCTGGGCCGGAGCATTTCAGCTGTGCAGAGAGACTGATTATACTGGAGTTGTTTTTTTTAGAGCAGATAAGGCTGAGAGAGGATCGAATTGAGGTGTACAATTATGTGAGGGACATAGATAGGGTAGATAATAAGAAATTATTATTTCCCTTTGTAGAGGGGTCAATGTGGGAATAGATTTAAGGTAAGGGGCAGGAGATTTTGAAGAAAAACCTTTCCACCCAGTGGGTGGTGGGAATCTGGATCTCATTGGTTGAAAGGGTGGAAGAGGCAAAAAAGCTCACAACATTTAAGAAGCATTTAGATGAGCATTTAAAACACCATAGCAAACAAGGCTACAGACCAAGTGCTGGAAAATGGGATTAGAACAGGTAGGTGTTTGATGGCCGGTGCAGACATGATGGGCCGAAGGGCCTCTTTCTGTGCTGTAACACTCTATGCCTTTATGACTTTGAGCTACCTTTGTGAACTGGTGCAGTCCATGTGAGGTAGATACACCCGCAGTGCTGTTGTTCCAGAATTTTGACCCAGCAAGATTGAAGGAACGGCAATATAATTCCAAGTCGGCATAGTGCGTGGTTTTGGAGGAGAACTTGTATTCCCATGTTGCTCTTGATCTAGGTTGTCGAGGTCAAGAGCTTGGAAGGTGCTGTCAAAGGAGCTATTAACATATGCCATGTGAAATAGTCACATAGATTTTCTATCGTAAACTGCAGGCATACACAACAAAAAATACTGGAAATACTCTGCAGGTCATGCAGCATCTGAAAGAATTGTGGGAAGAGAAATTCTTTCAGATGCTGCCTGACTTGCTGAGTATTCCCGGAATGTGCCATCTGAAAGGACATTGTCTTGTGGCTCCCCCACACATGGGCTGCCCCTTCCTCGGTGCATAACCATATTTTTAAAAATAAATTTAAATTGCTCAATTTTTTTTTTTCCAATTAAGGGGCAATTTAGCGTGGCCAATCCATCTAGCCGCACATCTTTGGGTTATGGGGGTGAAATCCACGCAAACACTGGGAGAATGTGCAAACACCTCACGGACAGTGATCCAGAGCGGGGATTGATCCCGGGTCCTCAGCTCCGTGAGGCAGCAGTGCTAATCACTGTGCCACCCTGTCGGTGTATAATCATGGGGAAGTATTAAATGGAGGGACGTTACTTCCCCACAGGAAGGGTGAAAACAAAGAGATGAACCATCATTGTATTTTTTTTAACACCTCTTATCATCTGTTTTCAAACACATACCATGAATAAAAGCAAATTACTACGGGTGCTGGAATCTAAAACCAAAGAGAAAATGCTGGAAAACCTCAGCAGGTCTTGCAGCATCTGTAGGGAGAGAAAAGAGCTAACGTTTCGAGTCCAGGTGACCCTTTAATAATATAATAATCACTTATTGTCACAAATAGGCTTCAATGAAGTTACTGTGAAAAGCCCCTAGTCGCCAAATTTAGGCGCCTGTTCGGGGAGGCCGGTACGGGAATTGAACCTGCGCTGCTGGCATTATTCTGCATTAAAAGCCAGCTGTTTAGCCCACTGTCCGCTGTGCTAAACCAGCCCCTATGCTGTCACCATGAATGTTGTGTGGCTTTGGGAGACCCAAACCTGTTTTACATCATTATCCTCACACAAAATAAATCTCCATGAGCCATCCAATCATGAAGCAGCTGCAATAATGAAAATCAGGAGAGGAGATATCCGAAGAAGGAAACGGATGAGGGATAAGCATCTCCAGGAGCTTCCCATCAGATGGATGTTACGAGAATTCAAGTAAGATCAGTACTAACTTAGATACAAGTATTCCAATCTTCAAAACCAGGCGATGAGGTAAGAAAAAAAGCTAGAAATTATATTTCTTTATTGTCAGCACGTGACAGTTAGATCTAACTGTTTGTCTATGCACAATATCCTTTGTTGGTTTGAGGAAAGCATTTAAATCATTGAAGAAAAGAAATGAAGCTTGTGTCAAGAGATACATTTGAAATGTTACATGTATCACTGACAATTCATGTTAGCAATGTTTAGGTTTCGGACAAAAACAAATGTTCGCATCTTTATTATTAACTAAAGCCTATATGCTCCAGCTTTCTGTTTGAATTACCAATAATCTTCTTAGGAACAAAAGGATTATGTTGTGCAGCCAAACTATGACTAAGCCATCAACCAAAACTAATTAATATTTTACATTTCCGTGTTATTTACATTACCAAGAATTGAGAAGTAGGTAAGGTCAGCATGTAGGAAAATCATTTAATATTCAGAACAAAGAGGCCCGCATTTAGGAAAATAATTTAACATTAGGAACAAAGAGGTAATCAGAGTACAAAGCATAAGCCTCATTGTGTAATAACAAGCTCAGGCAGCTGCTAGATCTTTCCAAAGGTACCAATCATAACAAGGGACTAGAGAGTGTACAGTTTTGCAACCTCCCGCTAGCTTCCTATAACTGTTCAAGATTATGTATCACAGAGCAACATCAGGATAGTAAAGTTTGCAAGTTCACATATTCTGGACGTACTTTAGGATATAGCAGGGCATTCAATAAACATATTAACTCATTATTCTTTGATTTAGTTTTTCTGTTAACTAATCTATGTTGATGCAGTTAATAGTAAATATCTGACATCTTCTACAGTGCATTAGTAGATACAACCGCTCTGAAGTTACAGGTTTTGATTGTAAACATAACGGGCGAGATTCTCTCAGCCCGGGGCCAGGCCGGAGAATCGGCGCGAATTGCACCACGCCTCCCCGACGCTGGGACGCAATTCTCCGCAGAGAATCTACGGGGCCCTCCCGCCGATTCTCGGCCCGGGATGGGCCGAGCGGCCATAACAGAAAACCAGAGTACTGCCGGCGTCGTTCTAATCTGCTCTCAGCTGACGAGACTTCGGCGTGGAAGGCTCCGGGGGCGACCTGTGGGGGGGGGGGGATGTGGGATCGACCCCGGGAGAGGCCTCCGCTGTGGCCTGGCCCGTGATCGGGGCCCACCGATCGGCGAGCCGGCCTTTCGGGCTGGGGGCCTCCTTTCTTCCACGCCGGCCCCTGTAGCCCTACGCCATATTGCGTCGGGGCCGGCGTGAAGAAGGGAGCCACTGCGCGCGGACCTGTGGCACCCAGTTGACGCCGGGATCAGCAGCTGAAGCGGTGTGGGCTGCTGCAGTAGCGTGCTGGCCCCTGTAGGGGCCAGAATTGCTGATCCTGAGGCCATGTTGACGCTGTTGAAAAACACCACGGCGTTTCCCACGCCGTCAACGCTTAGCCTCAGGATCAGAGAATCCCGCCCAATGTGTTTTGTTACTTTCTCCAGGAAAAATTGACACAATTGCATAGCATTAAGTAGGCGAACCCCCCCCCCATCTTAATTCACAAATATCATTCCTGATGCACTGACAGCCCCTGAATAAAACGAGGATGATTGCGTTAGAAAGCTACCAGGACACAGGGGCGGGACTATTATTAAATGCAACTCGTGTCATGTGCAGCACGGTAGCACAAGTGGAGAGCACTGTGGCTTCACAGCTTCAGGGTCCCAGGTTCGATTCCCCGCTGGGTCACTGTCTGTGCGGAGTCTGCACGTTCCCCCCGTGTGTGCGTGGGTTTCCTCCGGGTGCTCCGGTTTCCTCCCACAGTCCAAAGATGTGCAGGTTAGGTGGACTGGCCATGATAAATTGTCCTTAGTGTCCAAAAAGTTTAGGAGGGGTTATTGGGTTGCGGGGATAGGGTGGAAGTGAGAGCTTGAGTGGGTCGGTGCAGACTCGATGGGCCGAATAGCCTCCTTCTGCACTGTATGTTCTATGTCGTGGCAATCCACACACAACCTGCGACTTTGACAGTTGTCCTGGGGGCGGGGCCGGGGCGAAATGAAGGCGGGGCCGGGGCGAAATGGGGGCGGGGCTGGGGCGATGTGTCTGGTCGGCGGGGGGCGGAGTTGGGAGAAATGGGCGTTCCCCTAAGTGCCATGTGACTCGGGGAAAATCCGACCCCTGATCGCGCGGTTGCGTCAAAATGCGCGCGCGGGAGAGGCGGGGCTACGCTGCTGCACGGGGAAGGTAAGCGGTTGGGGGAGGGGGTGCAACGTTTCCGTTTAAACCCAACCGTCAGCGCGCCGCACGTGTGCTCCTGTTCGGTGGCTCAGCTGGAGATGTGGCCGAGCGCAGATTTCGGGTTGGGTTTTTTTTTGGGGGGGGGATTGGATGAAGAGAGAGAGAGAGAGGGTGTTGGAATGCCGGGGCCGGGGCCGGGGGGGGGGAGGAGAGAGAGGGTGTTGGAATGCCGGGGCCGGGGGGGGGGGGGGGGGGAGGAGAGAGAGGGTGTTGGAATGCTGGGGGGGGAGAGAAGAGGGGGTGTTGGAATGCTGGGGGGGGGAGAGAAGAGGGGGTGTTGGAATGCTGGGGGGGGAGAGAAGAGGGGGTGTTGGAATGCTGGGGGGGGAGAGAAGAGGGGGTGTTGGAATGTTGGGGAGAGAAGAGGGGGCGTTGGAATGTTGGGGGGGGGAAGGGAAGAGGGGGCGTTGGAATGCTGGGGGGGGAGAGAGAAGAGGGGGTGTTGGAATGTTGGGGGGGAGAGAAGAGGGGGCGTTGGAATGTTGGGGAGAGAAGAGGGGGTGTTGGAATGCTGGGGGGGAAGAGAGAAGAGGGGGTGTTGGAATGCTGGGGGGGGAGAGAAGAGGGGGTGTTGGAATGCTGGGGGGGGAGAGAAGAGGGGGTGTTGGAATGCTGGGGGGGGGAGAGAAGAGGGGGTGTTGGAATGTTGGGGGGGAGAGAAGAGGGGGTGTTGGAATGTTGGGGGGGGAGAGAGAAGAGGGGGTGTTGGAATGCTGGGGGGGGAAGAGAGAAGAAGGGGTGTTGGAATGCTGGGGGGGGGAAGAGAAGAGGGGGTGTTGGCATGCTGGGGGGGGGGGAGAGAAGAGGGGGTGTTGGAATGCTGGGGGGGGAGAGGAGGGGGTGTTGGAATGCTGGGGGGGGAAGAGAGAAGAGGGGGTGTTGGAATGCTGGGGGGGAGAGAGAAGAAGGGGTGTTGGAATGCTGGGGGGGAGAGAGAAGAGGGGGCGTTGGAATGTTGAGGGGGAGAGAAGAGAGGGTGTTGGAATGTTGGGGGGGGGAGAGAGAAGAGGGGGTGTTGGAATGCTGGGGGGGGGAGAGAAGAGGGGGTGTTGGAATGCTGGGGGGGAGAGAAGAGGGGGTGTTGGAATGCTGGGGGGGAAGAGAGAAGAGGGGGTGTTGGAATGCTGCGGGGGGGGAAGAGAAGAGGGGGTGTTGGAATGCTGGGGGGGAAGAGAGAAGAGGGGGTGTTGGAATGCTGGGGGGGAAGAGAGAAGAGGGGGTGTTGGAATGCTGGGGGGGGAAGAGAAGAGGGGGTGTTGGAATGCTGGGGGGGGGAAGAGAGAAGAGGGGGTGTTGGAATGCTGGGGGGGGGAAGAGAAGAGGGGGTGTTGGAATGCTGGGGGGGAGAGAAGAGGGGGTGTTGGAATGCTGGGGGGGGAGAGAAGAGGGGGTGTTGGAATGTTGGGGGGGAGGGAAGAGGGGGCGTTGGAATGCTGGGGGGGAGAGAGAAGAGGGGGTGTTGGAATGTTGGGGGGGAGAGAAGAGGGGGTGTTGGAATGCTGGGGGGGAGAGAGAAGAGGGGGCGTTGGAATGTTGGGGGGGAGAGAAGAGGGGGTGTTGGAATGTTGGGGGGGAGAGAGAAGAGGGGGTGTTGGAATGCTGGGGGGGGGAGAGAAGAGGGGGTGTTGGAATGCTGGGGGGGGAGAGAAGAGGGGGTGTTGGAATGCTGGGGGTGGTGGGGGAGAGAGGGTGTTGGAATGCTGGGGGTGGTGGGGGAGAGAGGGTGTTGGAATGCTGGGGGGGTGGGGAGAGAGGGTGTTGGATTGCTGGGGGTGGGGGAGAGAGGGTGTTGGATTGCTGGGGGGGGGGGGAGAGAGAGCGAGGGTGTTGGTTTGCTGGGGGGGAGAGAGCGAGGGTGTTGGTTTGCGGGGGGAGTGGGGGAGAGAGGGTGTTGGATTGCTGGGGGGGGGGGGGGGGGGGGGAGAGCGAGGGTGTTGGATTGCTTGCTGGTGTCCCATGCATTCTTATTGCAATCAGAATTCCATCCAGTCCATTAAAATTACACTGAGGTCTGTTGTTTTGTAAATAAATGGAGCCCCCATGGTCTTAATTTGTACTTGTGTTTGCAATCTGCTTCTCACTCTCATCTTAAATCTCACCCCGTGACCAAAAAGCTAACGGTTGTGGATGGATATCAGAATGTGGACTGGCCTCTGGGATGTGAAAGGCAAGGCAGACATAATTGCCAAAATGATGGGAAGACGTTCAAACTGAACTGTCTTTTCAAAACATGATACAACTGTGGCCTCGCACCGAACCTTGACCTCAGTATTGTTTTCTATGTAATTCCTGCATTTCACTAGTTTATCTGTTTATTTGGTTTCATATCTGAAGCTATTGAACAAAAAAAATGCAGTTTAGTTTTTGGTGACGCAGGAAGCTTGGGGTGTGAGTTAATGGGAAATAACATCTTGATTTGGTTGTGGACAGGGCAACATGGCACCTTGGCACTGCCAGCATGGCACACTAGCAGTGCCCATGCCAACCTGGCAGTGTCTCCTGGCTGGAAGATATGCCTTGGCATATCAGGGAGGTGCACTGTAAAGTCCTTTAAGTCTTGATGCAGTGATTTGGAGCCAGCTTGGGAACTAACCCAGAGCTTCTGATTCCAGTACACTTTACTTATCACTAAGTTTCAAGATACTGGAGCTTGACAAGAGCAAAGAAAAAGATAAATTGAATTGAACAGTTTGTCAAACGTTTCCACTAACAATGCCAGAATGTTTAAAAAACAAAATTAGGGCTTTCAATTCATCCCTACATTCTGTACCACAAGAGAGACAGACTTTAACAATTGTATAGCCCAATTTGAGTTATCTGAACCAGGATCAAAAATCACCACTGCCAACTATGTTATTTTTCACTAAATATGAACATGTAGGCATTGCCACATACACACAATAAGTCTTATCTATAGCATATATGGGTGGCATGGCAGCACAGTGGTTAGCACTGTTGCTTCACAGCTCCAGGGTCCTAGGCTCAATTCCCGGCTTGGGTTACTGTTGGTGCGGAGTCTGCACATTCTTCCTGTGCCTGTGTGGGTTTCCTCCCACAAGTCCCGAAAGATGTGCTGTGAGGTGAATTGGACATTCTGAATTCTCCCTCTGTACCCGAACAGGTGCCGGAATGTGGCGACTCAGGGCTTTTCACAGTAACTTTATTGCAGTGTTAATGTAAGTCTACTCGTGACAATAAAGATCATTATTATTATACAAAGCAGTACTATGGCAGGAAATGGAAATTTTTCCCAATTTCTTGCTTGATGCCAGTCCTATATGAACCAGATACCTATAAGATACACACAGGTTAAATGTTCTTGCCCTGCCCAAAAATATGTCTCGACTCCCAAGTGGCACCCAATCTTAGAGAGCTGAAGGCAGGGTGTCACATCAAAGTCAGAATGGGATGAATGATTTGGCAGAATTATGAGTCCTGATACACAGAAAATTGAAAGCCATGCACAAAAATTGCAAGAACCCCATTCAAAAATATAATCCCTCACCGTAAAGCAAGAACACCTTCCAGCCCCAAAACATAAGAAACTGCTCAGCAGGCTTGGCAGTATCTGTGGAAAAAAACAGAGCTAATGTTTTTAAGTCCAATATGACTCTTTCAGTTCTGAAGAGTCATATTGGACTTGAAACGTTAACTCTGTTCCTCTCTTCACAGATGTTGCCAGACTTGCTGAGTTTTTTGAGCACTTCCTGTTTTTGTTTCAGATCTCCAGCAACTGCAGTATTTTGCTTTTATTTATATAAAGAGCTCCTCTCCTTCCCAATGTTCTCATCCCTCTCTTTTGTCCTCATGCCAATCCTTTCCCTCCTCCAATCTTTATAAACTGAAAAGACACAGCTTAGCCTTCACATTTCCTTGGTTTAGAGAATCCTCAGGGACAGGATTGGGGAAAATTCTCAGGACAGGATTTATACCCATTTGGAAACAAATGGACTCATTAGCGATAGACAGCATGGTTTTATGAAGAGGAGGTCGTGCCTCACTAACTTGATTGAGTTTTTTGAAGAGGTGCCAAAGATGATTGATGAAGGAAGGGCGGTGGATGTTTACATGGACTTCAGTAGAGTCTTTGACAAGGTGCCTCATGGCTGACTGGTACAAAAGGTGAAGTCACACGGGATCAGAGGTGAGGTGGCAAGATGGATACAGAACTGGCTCGGTCACAGAAGGCAGAGGGTAGCAGTAGAAGGGTGTTTTTCTGAATGGAAGGTTGTGAATAGTGGTTTTCCACAGGGATCGGTGCTGGGGCCTCTGTTGTTTGTAGTATACACAAACGATTTGGAGGAAAATGTAGCTGGTCTGATTAGTAAGTTCGCGGATGGCACCAATGTTGGTGGAGTGGCAGATAGTATGAGGATTGTCAGAGGATACAGCAGACATAGATAGGTTGGAGACTTGGGCAGAAAAATGACAAATGGAGTTTAATCCGGACAAGTGTGAGGTAATGCATTTTGGTAGGTCTAACATAGAGGGGAAATATACAGTTAATGGCAAAACTATTTGGAATATAGAAAATCAGAGAGAACTGGGCGTCCAGGTCCACAGATCTTTGAAAGTGGCAAGACAAGAGGACAAGGTAGTCCAGAAAGCATATGGAATGCTTGCCTTCATTGGATGGGTCATCGAGTATAAAAACTGGCAAGTCATGCTGCAGTTGTATAGAACGTTGGTAAGGCCGCACTACCAGAATGATATGGAGGCTTTGGAGAGGGTGCAGAGGAGTTTTACCAGGATGTTGCCTGGTCTGGAGGATGTTAGCTATGCGGAGAGGCTGAATAGCCTCGGACTGTTTTCATTAGAATGATGGAGGTTGAGGTGCGACCTGATAGAGGTCTGTAAGATTATGAGGGGTATGGATAGAGTGGATGGAGAGGCCCGTCAGTATGGGGCATAGGTTTAAGGTTCATGGGGCAAAGTTTAGAGATGTGTGAGGCAGGTTTTTTACAGAGAGGGTGGTGAGTGCCTGGAACGCGTTGCTAGGGAAGGTTGTGGAAGCAGAACATTAACAGCGTTCAAAAGGCATCTTGACAAATACATGGATAGAATGGGTATAGAGGGATAAGGCACTAGGAAGTGCTGAGGGTTTTGGCCAAGGGTGGTACCATAACTGGTACAGGCTTGGAGGGCCGACGGGCCTGTTCCTGTGCTGTATTGTCCTTTGTTATATTGCTGTTGGGGGGGGGCCCCCCAGTCTAGAAAAATTTGATTTTCAGAGGGGTTGGTGGACTAACTGCACTCTATCTGAGCTATCCTTTATATTAGTCACACATAGGTGATTTCAACAGATGGAAGATTTGGTTCCCAATGACACGAAACGTAGATAAAACTGACTGTGGGTTTGCCTAACAATCGGAAAGTGACCTGTGGGGCAAAGCCCAAGTAGTATTCATTAACCCCCCCCCCCATTTCTGTGTTCACCGAAGGGCAGCACGGTTGCGCAGTGGTTACCACTACTGTCTCAAGGCACCGAGGACCTGGGTTTAATCCTGGCCCCGGGTCACTGTCCGTGTGGAGTTTGCACATTCTCCCCATGTCTGCGTGAATCTCACCCACACAACCCAAAAATATATGCAGGGGAGGTCAATTGGGAACCCTAAATTGCCCCTTAATTGAAAGAAAAAGAATTGGGTAATCTAAATTTATATATTTAAAAATCTGTGTGCTCACCTGATACCACATGAATATGTGGAAAGTACCATTTGTAGCACACAAGGGCCAGGCAATGATTATCTCCAACAGACAATCTAACCACCTCTGCTTGGCATTATAAGAATGGCATTACCATTGGCTAATTCCCCCACTGTCAACAACTATGAGAGAGGCAAGTCCACCATTGACCAAAAATTAATGGACCAGCATATCAAAACTGTGATTATATTCTGTGGCAAGTGTCTCATCTCCTGACTCCAAAGCACCCACAAGACATGAGTCAGAAACATGATGGACTGCTCTCTGCAGTGCAGCTCCAACAACACTAAACTTGATACCATCCAGGCCAAAGTAGCCCATTTGACTGGCACCCCATCCACCACCTTAAACACTCATTCCACCACTGGTGCAATGTGGCTATATGTACAAGGGACAGTGCAGTAGCTCCCAAACCCATTACTACTACTCCCTACAAGAATAAGGGCCGTAGATGCTTGGAAACTTCACCAACTATGAGCTTCCCCTCCAAATTACGCACCATCCTGGTTTAGAAATATGTAACTGTTTCCTCATTGTTACTGCGCCAAAATCCTGGTGCTCCCTTCATAACAGCATAGTGGGTATACCTACACCACATGAACTGCAGATAGATGTTCAAGTCGGTGACTCACCACCACTTCTTGGGGGCTATTAGGAATGACGTTACCAAGTGATACCCAAATCCCACAATTCCCGAAAGACATGCTATTAGGTAATTTGGACATTCGGAATTCTCCCTCCATGCACCCGAACAGGAGTGGAATGTGGCGACTAGGGGCTTTACTCAGTAACTGCATTGCAGTGTTAATGTAAGCCTACTTGTGACAATAAAGATTATTATAAGATTATGACGTACTGTAGCCCACATCAATTACAAACTGCCCCAATGACACCTGTTATTTTCAGTCACATTCACCAGAATGGAGGTTAAACTTGCTAATAGAGTCAAACCAACTCCCTAATAGCTCAGTGGGTAAACATGAATGTTATGTTACTAAACCATGCAACTGAAGAATGGAAGATCTATTTAACGTAAGCTGTGTGTTATTAACTGAGGTGATGCTGGAGGATGTTATCCATGTAGCTGAGGGTTGAAATTAAAACTGAAGTAAATACAGAGTGGGAACTCTGAATTTTCACACGTACACCAGCCTGGGCCGCGATCAGCTGGGGTGCTCACACCACTGACAAGTTGAAATGAATTCATTTAGGATATTAGCAAATCTTATGATATTCCTGGTCATTATGGCTCAGTTCCATAGTGTTAAGTTATCAACTGAGTTGTTGGTGAAGTGACTTACATTATCATTGTTAATTTTTATATGTATCTTAATCACAGAGAGCTTCTACACACTTCAAATTTAATGTCTGTGTTTTTCCCATATATTCCAGTTCTCAGTGTTAGTAGAAAACAGCAGCTAAATGGCTTTAGAAGAACTACAAGGAGTAATTGAGCGATGTGTAAGTACTGGGAGCCTTATTATTCTTTCATTATGTTGCTACTCATATGCAGCAAAAAAAATCACAATTATATTGTAGAGGTGACAAGACAATAATTCTGCTGGTGTTGATCCTCAAACTTTACTGTTTAACAATGCTAAATATTGCCAAATTTGAAAAGTGTGTTTCGGTGAGAATCCAGAGCCTTCAGGAGCTTTATATTTACTGTAATAATGTAAACATTCCATCTCAGCAGACACTTGGGTTCGGGTTTTCACTACTGAGGCGGGCAGTTCGAATTGGAATTTCCGATTTGTTGGATTCACCTTGGGATAAAGTGCTCTGAGTTGTGTGACTTTTTCTTCCGGGTTGGGGGTTGGAGTTGTTCCCATCAACCCTGGAAGTAGAGCATAGACATTTTCAGTTCTCTGGGACTTATCCCCAGTCTTTTCAGAAGCTTTTGGTCTCTACAACCCTCACCCACTTCTTTGGCCCTCATATCCTCCACACCATTTCCATAGCCACTCAATCAATATCCACCATGGGCAGACCTCAGGAGTCACGCGGAGGTGGAAAAATATACTTCTAACAATCTAATAAAGCTCTCATGCACATTTGATAGTAACGAAAACTATAATTTAAAAAAATATATATATTTTTATTCTCCTTTTTCACATTTTCTCCCGCATTTACAACCCATTAACAATAAACAATAATCAGCAACAGATATGTCAATCCCCATAACAGTAACAACGCTCCCATCCTCCCACCAACCATCCTCCAAACATCAGCCCGCATGTTTACATAAACAAATGACAAAAAGGAATCAGGGATTACCCATAGTCACCCTGAATATACACAGCCCCCCCTCCCCATTCCCCCCCAACTAATGTTCGATGTTATCCAGTTCTTGAAAGAGCATAATAAATAGTGCCCATGACTTGTAGAACCCCTCCAAGCTTCCCCTCAGTTCGAACTTAACCTTTTCAAGGGTCAAGTATTACAACAGGTTCCCCCGCCACGCCAGGACACTGGGTAGAGAGGCTGCTCTCCATCCCAGCAGGATCCGCCTTCGGGCGATCAACGAGGCGAAGGCTATGATAATTGCCTCCGCACCCGTTTCCAACCCTGGCTGGTCCGACACCCTGAATATGGCCTCCCGGGGACCTGGGTTCAGTTTCACATGCACCATCTTGGAAATTACCCTAAACACCTCCTTCCCGTTCTCCCCTAGCTTTGGACAGGACCAAAACATATGAACATGATTAGCGGGGCCCCCTGCAACGCTCACACACATCCTCTACTCCTTCAAAAAATTGGCTCACCCTCGCCCTCGTGAGGTGCGCTCTATATACCACCTTCAGCTGTATCAGCCCCAACCTCGCACATGAGGTGGAGGCATTCACTCTCCGGAGAACCTCACACCAGATCCCCTCCTCGATAACCTCTCCCAGCTCTTCCTCCCACTTTGCTTTGATCCCTTCCAGTGGTGCTTTATCCTCTTCCAAAATAGCTCCGTACACCACTGACACTGCCCCCTTCTCCAGTCCCCTTGTCGTCAGCACCTGCTCCAGCAATGTGGAGGCCGGTTCCTCTGGGAAGCTCTGTATCTCCTTCCTGGCAAAATCCCGAACCAGCATGTACCTAAACACTTCTCCCTCCTCCAGCCCATACTTCGCTTCCAGCTCCCTCAATCCTGCAAACCGACCCCGAAGAAACAAATCTTTTAGCGTCTTAATCCCCCTCTCTTCCCATTTCCGAAAACTTCCATCCCACCTCCCTGGCTCAAATCTGTGGTTCCCCCAAATCGGCATTTCCCTTGACCCTGCCCCCAAGTGTTGGCGAAACTGCCTCCAGATTTTCAATGACGCTATTATTACTGGACTCCCTGAGTATCTCCCCGCAGCTATCTGGAGCGGCGCTGTTGCTAGTGCTTTCAGCCCCGACCCCCTGCGCAAACTCTACTCCATTCTGACCCACTGGGAATCAACCCCTCTGACCCAGCTCCGCACCTTCTCCACATTCGCCGCCCAGTAGCAGTACAACAGGTTCGGGAGACCCAAACCCCCTGCCTGCCTTCCCCTCTGTGGCAGCACCTTTCTCACTCTGGCCACCTTCCCTCCCCATATGAACGAGGTAATCCCTCAATCTCCCTGAAAAAAAATGAAAACTATAATTAATAGAATCCATTCAAAGCTTTTGAATCTCTTCAAGTGGGTAATCCCTCATCAAAACAAACACACTTCTATTCAGACCCTGCATCAAAGGCAGCTAATCCTTTAACAGCTACTTTAAACTGCCAATCAAAATGTGAACTCAGAACCCCTGCTGAGATAATTGTTGCATTTGAAACTCAGCCAATCATTCATTATGACAAAATAAAAGACCTTGTCACCAAATATTTTATTGAAACTGCACAGCCAGATGCTCCTTTTTGATCTAACCTGCAGCAGATGGCCTGTCAATTAAAGCAGCTCAACAGAGGGTTTTTTATTAATTCTCAGTAACAGCTGCAGTCTTTTTTTTTTAAGTTTAAAGAGCAGAGGATTTAAAAGTCAGAACAGAAGTTTAAATTGACCTAATCCGCAACAGCCAAAAGGGGATCTGTTTTAACTTGGGTCACATTTCCAATGGCCCTGCTGAGTTCAGTTGCCCTCATGTGTGAATCATGCCCCACCCCTTTCCCCTACACGTTCTGTTGGAAATGGTGGCAGGACTTGCATATCCAGATCCCTTCGGCCATTTTTAAATGCCCGCAAGATTCTCCTCAACATTGTGAAATCTGGCTCTTAGTCAAGTAGACAGGTGCCTACTAAAGCATGATTTAATTTTGCTTGCGAGTTAGTATTTCATCTTGACATGAAATGTTCATGTAATTAAATATCTTTAACCTTTGAAAATTAACTACGAGGCGCCTAATGATTTTTAAAATATAATAGTTGATTAATTATGGTCATAAATTCCAGGCAAATCGTATTAGTTCTGGATTATTGTTACAGCCATACTTCAAACCTAGTTTCTGGGAATGACTTGGAGAGCAGTAATGAGTTGTGAAATTTGTAATTATACTGTGATTGACCACTATAATGCTGTATACAGATGTTTTACTTTAGGTAGCACCAATAATAATTGCCTGCAATTATTTTGCATTATGTGATTAAAAAGGCTGCTTTACTCATTTCAGCGAGGTCTACCTGAAACAGAGTTTAAAGAAGAGGATCACAGCATATTTCAGACAACAGCATGCCAGTGTCTGGAAGAAGGCCATGCAGCTAAACTTTTGGAAATTCTGCAAGATGAAAAAAATAAGGTGCTACAGTAATTTTAAAATGCCTCCTCTTTGATACAAATATACTATTGTCGATAAATATCTTGTTTTTAAAATGTTATACTTCAAATTCAATTACTTCATGCAGTGCAAATAACTTAAAAGCACCAAGCCAAAAGAACTGTTACTTGATTTTAACGTTCACTACAGCACCATTTAAAATTAGGAATGCATTCTGTCTTTCTATCGCGTGTTACAGACCATCTAGTTGAATAGATCTTTCAGGTATATATATATATATATATTGAAATGTAGCAGGCAGTTCCTGTCCCAAGAAGTCTTTAAAACAGCAAATTGGATGAATATGTAATTAATTTATATTTTGATGGTGTTCGCTGGTATGGGCTCAGTTTAATTTCTCTACAAGACAGTACCTCAGCCAATGTAACACTTCCCCACAACTGCACTGAAATTAAGGCTGAGATTGTATTCGAGAAGACCTTGAATGTGACCCATAACCTTGTGAATTGGAGTTGGAAATGAAGTGCAGAACACCTCAATTAAACTAGGTTCTTTCTAAAAGATTAAACAGCGCAGTGTACTGATGTAAGAGCTCCTCGGCAGAATAAACATTTTAAAAATAAATTTAGAGTACCCAATTCATTTTTTCCAATTAAGGGGCAATTTAGCGTGGCCAATCCACCTATCCTGCACATCTTTGGGTTGTGGGAGTGAAACCCACATAAACACGGGGGGAATGTGCAAACTCCACACGGACAATGACCTAGAGCCGGGAACGAACCTGGGACCTCGGCGCCGTGAGACAGCAGTGCTAACCACTGCACCGCCGTGCTGCCCAACAGAATAAACTTTAACCTTTCTATGGGAACATTTTGTGAAGAAATTAATGGAACATCTATGTGTATTTGACCTATGTAATTTACTATTCTATGTTCTATTTCTTTACCCTGCCCTTGTTCAATATCTTACAGGACTTTGTTATCTGCATGGGCTGGAATTGTGTTGGTCCTATTGTCAGTTGTGCTTTGAAAGACGAGCAAGAACCGGAGTACAGGGAAAATTGCTTGAAAATACTAGACCATGTAGTACAGGTAAGTACATAAACTAGGGAAGTAACCATAAATCAAAGTGCAGAGCTTGTTGCATTTGTTGCGTATTTTAAGGAAGAGAAAACCTTTTCATGTTAAGATATCTGAAACCCATTACAGCCAATGAATTTATTTTGAAGTGCCATCAGTTGTTATGTGAACAAAGGTACTAGCTAATTTGTACAATACTAGGTCCCAGAATTAGCAATAAACGAGTGACCAACCATTTATATTTGGTGGTGCTGATCACGAGATAAGTGTTAGCTAGGACACTGGGATAATTCTACTTTTCTATAATTAGTACAATGAGATCTTTTACATCCATCTGAATAAGCAGAGAGAACATTGACAATGTCAATGAACATTTGACAAAGCAGTAGTCACTCAGCAATCAGCTGAAACATCACCTTAGATTGGGGATACAGCCTTTGGAGTGGGGCTTGAGGCAACAACCATCAGGGTCGAGTTTGACCAGCTGAGCTAAACTGACATTTTAAAGTCCTGATAGAGTGGTACCACACTTGCCTGTGAGTCAGAAGCTTTTGGGTTCTTGCCTCACTTGGCACATAATCCCTGGCTGACACTTAATTCCTGCATTGAGGGACTATGACAAACTAATTCAACTTCAGGAATAAGATATTAATGTTTTTGAGGCTTGAAAATTTTTGTATCTATCTGCAATTTATTATACTTGTGATCATAAATTGGAGGCGCGTTAGCACAGTGGTTAGCACGGTTGCTTCACAGGGGCAGGGTCCCAGGTTCGATTCCTGACCTGGGTCACTGTCTGTGCTGACTCTGCACGTTCTCCCTGTGTCTGTGTGGGTTTCCTCCGGGTGCTCCGGTTTCCTCCCACAAGTCCTGAAAGACTTGCTGTTAGGTGAATTGGACATTCGGAATTCTCCCTCTGTGTACTCGAACAGGTGCCGGAATGTGGCGACTAGCGACTTTTCACAGCAACTTCATTGCAGTGTCAATGTAAGCCTACCGATGACAATAATAAAGATTATTATTATTAGAGGTGCCATCTTTCCGATTAAACCAAATCCCTGTCTGTCCTTGCAGTTATATGTAAAAGGACCCCATCACACTAGTCTGAAGAAAAGCAGGCGAGTTCTCTTCCCCCCCCCCCCCCCCCCCCCCCCCCCCACACACACACACACACACACACACACATGTCCTGATTCTTTTTTATCCCCAAACAACATTACTAAACAGTTTTTCTGGCAATTGCCACATTGCTGTGTACAAATTGTCTGCCTCAATTCCTACATGACTAGAGTAGCTATACTTCAAGATATGCTTCATTGAGTATGAAGCACTTTGGGATACCCTGAAGTTGTGAAAGGCACTATATAAAGAAGTTTCTTCTTTAATAGACTTTACTTTTTCCCAAATAATGCACTAAGTAATAAACACATTGGTGGGTCCCCTCTGGCTTTCCCACAGGAAGTCAGCACAATTTCTTTCCTCAGAGTACATTACTTTATTTTTATAAATTTAGGATACCCAGTTCATTTTTCCAATTAAGGGGCAATTTAATGTGGCCAATCCACCTAACCACATCTTTTGGGTTGTGGGGGCAAAACCCACGCAAACACGGGGAGAATGTGCAAACTCCACACGGACAGTGACCGAGGGCCTGGGTCGAACCTGGGACCTCTGCGCCGTGAAGCAGCAATGCTACCACTGTGGCAGCATGCTGCCCCTCAGAGTACATTACTGATGAGGTGATGCACAGCTGGGGATTATGAAGCTCCGCCTAGCTGTAATGTACAGCTGCTGCAGTGATAGGCAGATTTGTGGTATAAAAATTCTATTAATTTACTGCCTGGGGGCATGATTGAATGATAATTTTCAAACATGGAGCATATGCCAAATATAATATATTACAATTATATATTTAAAAAAAAATAAAAGCCACAAAAACTGTTTATCTTACTCTGGAAGTCAGATTGGTTTGTCACAAAATGATATAAATTTGCTTCACACCTTAAGTTTTTTTCCCTTTTAGATAAGCAACCCAAAGGAACTTTTGGTGGGTTTACTTGAACAGATTGAGGAGGCTTTTGGAAATAACATATCAAAAACTATCTTATTGCTACTTCAGCCACTTCAGACAGGTAATTTGAAATTTCATTTCCAAGTGAATTGACTTTATCAAAGACTAGAAAATTCAGTGGTCTTAATTGGTCTCTTACTTAACCTAACCAGCTAGCTGCTACTTCTGTTCTACCCTATGTATTCTTTATTTCACCTGTTTACTTTAGTTATGTTGTCTTTAAAGAAGCAAATTTTTACCAGAATGCTTTGCAGAAGCAGGGTTTATCTTTTGTTTCAGGACCTTTTGAAATGTTTATGCTTTAAATATTCATGTGATTCTACACTAAACATAAAAACTGATGATTAATATATCAGACCTGATCCCAAGATGACACTACTTGCAATCAAAGGAAAATGTCAAGTCAACCTAATGTATTTCTTAGAAGACCAACCTGCTTTTATTTAAACAAACTGCAGAGGCAATGTTTGGCTTGACTAATTTTTGTTAAGTCGCAAACTGACATTGGTTTTTAATAGGCCATAACTTCCGAGCTCCTCGGCGTCAGATTGGGGGAGTACGCCAAAGATGTGCTGGGGGGCCCCTCTCGGAACTTCACTGGCGAGGGTTTGATCTGGAAATGCGATTTTAAATCGCAATCTTTGGATGATCCTGACAGGGTTACACCAATAGTTACTCAGACAAAGTTAGAAGAATTAAGACCTCTTCTAACTTCTGGGAAACAATTAGTTTTAAAAAAAATTTAGAGTACTCAATTATTTTTTTTCCAATTAAGAGGCAATTTAGCATGACCAATCCACCCACGCTCCACATCTTTGGGTTGTGGAGGTGAGACCCACACACACAGGGGAAATGTGCAAACTCCAACGAGTAGCAATCCGCCTGACACTGATTGCTACTCCAAGGAAGTTATGGCCCAATATATTCTGTGATTCTGCAAGTATGGAATATTTGTGTAGTTAAGATCTTTTCTTGTGATAATTGTATCCTTACAGAGGTTTTACCTGATTTCTTGGAATTAACTCTATAAAAATTGTTTTTCCAGTGCTATTAAAAATGAAGCATAAAAAGGCATATTCCGTTGGACTTTCTCTTGCAACTATTCAAAGCCAACTCTCCCAGCTACCTGTACCTTATACTACTGAGCAACGTAAACAGGATGATTATGAGCTTTGCAAATGTTGTATGGCTGTTATCTCTTTTATTAAACCGTTTGTGGATGAAGTGAATCGAGCAACAAAATCTAAGCAAAACCCTTCCTGTAATGAGCTAAAGGAGGAACTACTGAAATTGTAGGTAAACTTAATTTTAATTTCAGTGATCTACATGTTTGTTTCAACTGAGCTTTTGTGAGGAAAATTCATGTCCGTGCTTCCTAATTAATATTTTTGCAATTGATGTAGCTGCATGAAAAGTTTGGAATACCCACTGCTGACAGCACAGTTACATCCATTAACTGAAGAGATTGAAGACAATTCATTGAGGACTTTTGCCACTGAAATTCTGGTAAGCTTGATCTGCCCACACCATTTTATCTTGTTCATGGTACAGTCTTATTCTATTGCTTTGGTACAGGTTTTACATTCTAACAATTTATTGTATTTAATTCATTTTTTAAATGTTTCTTGTCCAATTTCATTGTTTTGGCATGCATCATTATAATAGGATAGAATCAGAGAATTTACAGTGCAGAAAATATTGCATCTAATTGTATCTTAATAAAATTACCTAATTCCTCGAATCACAGTTATGAAAATAGATTGCATTGAAAAATTCTTTGAATTTCATTTATGGATTTCTTTGTCACTAGGATTGAGATCATCTGATCAGCTGTCTCTACCACTTCAAGTCCTTCCCCTAGCTTACCTGGTCAGACGCTCTCTAATGTTCCTCCCTGCCCTAGCCTCACATCGCTCTTTAGTTTCTCTCCTATCCTCTCTCATTAAGAAGTCTTACAACACCAGGTTAAAGTCCAACAGGTTTGTTTCAAATCACTAGCTTTCGGAGCACTGCTCCTTCCTCAGGCGAAGGAGCAGTGCTCTGAAAGCTAGTGATTTGAAAGAAACATGTTGGACTTTAACCTGGTGTTGTAAGACCTCTTACTGTGCTCACCCCAGTTCAAAGCCGGCATCTCCACATCATGCCCTCTCATTAAGCCATTGATTTAGGCTAAGGAGTGGTAGATTTCAAAACAGAAATGAGGAATTATTTCACTCAAAGGTTGTGAATCTGTGGAATTCTCTACCCCAGAGTGCAGTGAATGCCGGGACACTTGAGGAGGCAGATAGGTTTTAAATTAGTGGCAGGGTGAAGGGATACGGGGAGCAGGCAGGAAGGTGAAGATGATGAGATTAGCCTTGATTATATTGAATGGTGGAGCAGCTTGAGGGGATGAATTGCCTATCCCTGCTCTGTTCTTGTGTCCTTATGTCCTCTCTGAGCTCATCTTGTCCATGAAGGGAAATTTGGAAAATGATAGAGAAAGGAGAAGTCGAAACTCCAGGGTAGGAACGTGGTTAATGATAACCAGAGCATTACAGGAAGGGAAAGAGCGTGCAAACATAAGAGCACATCAGCAATAGGATCAGAGTATTGAAAAATAGTTTAAAAAAACATAATTAAAGGCTCTTTATATGAATGCACACAGCATTTTGAGCAAGATAGATGAATTGATGGTACAAATATAAATAAATGGGTTTGATATGAAAGTTCGCTGGTCGGACTGGAAATTCCAGCCCAAAGTTTGGCTGTTCTCCAAATTTTTCAGTCCATCCGCAGTGACTTCCATCGAGGGTGGGACCGGAAAATCATGGGCCACGGTTGCAAGGGGACCAAGGTTAAATATTCAAGGATATTTACATGCTCCATTTCCCACGCAATTCATATTTCTGGATGTGGGAATAGGGTTGGAACTTTAGCATTTGGGACGCAGCCGCCTCTTTTTTTTTTTCATCTGCTCAGTGTGGTTTTCCTGTCTCATGACAGGAAAATCAGACCCAAAGTGTCTACAAAATGACTGGGCATAAATTGGCAGATGGAGTGTAATGTTGAAAAATGTGAGATTGTCCACCTGGTAAGAACTGGAAAAGCAGAATATTATTTAAGCAGAGAAAGGCTGCAGTATAAAGGAACCAGGGTGTCCAATACATGAATCATAAAAAGTTAACATGCAGAGGCAGCAAGTAATTCGGAAGGAAAATGTGTGACCTTTATTGCAAGGAGGATATGGTATGAAAATTGGGACACCTTGCTGCAACTGTACGGTCATTGGCGTGACTACACCAGGAGTATTGTGGCCAAATTTAGTCTCCTTGTAGAAGGAGGGATATGCTTGCATTAGAGGTAGTTCAGAGAACATTCAGTAGGTTGATGCATGAGATGAAGGGGATGTCTCATGAGGAAAGGTTGGGGCCAATACTCATTGGAGTTTTAGAAGAATGAAAGTTTATCTTACTGAAATATAGAAGACTGAGGGGGCTTGATAAGGATGTTGAGAGAATGTTGCCCCTTTTGGGAGAATCTAGAACTCTGGACACAGTTTCAGGGGTCTCTCATTTAAGACTGAGATGGGGGCATTTAATCTCAAAGGGTCCTGAATCTTTGGAATTCTCTGCCTTAGCAAGCAGTGGGGGCTGGGTCATTGAATATGTACAAGACTGAGTTAGACAGATTTTTTTGATCTACAAGGGAGTCGAGATTTTTTGGGAATAGGCAGGAAAATGAAGTTGAGGCCACAATCCGAAGAGCCATGATCTTATTGAATGACTCAAGGAGCTGAATAGCTTACTCCTCCTATTTATTTGATCTTATATTCTTATAGCCAGCGATTAACATGCTGCTGCACCATTATCTTTGGTGTCCCCCAAGGACATATTGGCTATTTTTTCTTATCAATGTGCAGCCTCCTGGTGATGTCATCCAAATTTATGAGGTCAGTTTCCAGATGTATGCTGACAGCACCAGCTCTACTTCACCACCACATCATTCAATCTCTAAATTGTGGGCTGCTTATCTGACATTCAGTATTGAAGGAACTAAATATTGGGATGACCAAAGCTATTGTTTGCAGGAAAGAAAGGTTGTTGTGAAAAGATTCCAGAAACATTCCTTTAACTCCCAAGAATCAACCAATAGAATGACTAATTTTGATGCTGCACTGTTTCCTGGACTGCCTAAAGCCAAGCACTGAAAACGATGTGTGAATATTGACCTAATACAGTTTGTTTAGTTGTTCATTGGACGTGTAAATGGAGTAGCCCTTTGTATTTACATGCTGAAACACATACAAAAACCTGTCAGAATGAATATATAATGGTGCATAGTTTATACTTGACGACACAGTTAGGTAGAGGAAATGGTTTTCAAAGCAATGGTCCTGCAGCAAATATTTAATACATCCAATTTGTTTGATTAATTTGGTAGAGAAGTTTATATATGCTTAAATAAGTACTATTCTCTTCTGTAGGTTTACTTGTTAGCAATGGGCGAATCACTTCCTGTGTTGATGGTCCATCAGTTGCTACAGTCCAGAAAGACATTGCGAGAGATTGACCCTCTGAAAGAAGATGTAAAATACCCGACAAATTCACTGGCAAGCTTGGCATATCTTTTATTTGTTCAGCACATCGGTATTGATCAATTTCCAGCTCTTTACAGGTCTGTAAAGGTGAAGGCCCATTATTTTGCACTGTATTCCAGGGATTTAATGTAACATAATCTTCAGACAATTGTAACTAGCGTTAGTTAGCTGCTGATTCTGAAACTCAAACCATTGCCTCCATGCCCTCCTTCCTGCCCCACCCCACCCAGAAACTTGGAACTTCTCCTCTCGCTTTCACAAATTTCCTCAAATCTATTTTTTTTTTTAAAGCAACCATTCATTTGGATAGATTTATCTGTTCTTCTGCTTGGTTTGGTGTTAATCTATGTGAGGCACTATTGAATTTTTGTTACATGAAATGTGTTTTACACTGCAAGGTCTTGTTCTGTGATTCCACACTTGAGGACTTTTAAAAAAAATGGCACGGTTATTTTTGTGTTCCCTCTAGTTCCAAAATTAAATTTGAGAACATAGAAAATACAGTGCAGAAGGAGGCCATTCAGCCCATCGAGTCTGCACGGACCCACTTAAGCCCTCACTTCCACCCTAACCCAGTAACCCCTCCTAACCTTTTTGGACACTAAGGGCCATTTAGTATGGCCAATGCACCAAACCTGCACATCTTTGGACTGTGGGAGGAAACCGGAGCACCCGGAGGAAACCCACACACACACGGGGAGGATGTGCAGACTCCGCACAGACAGTGACCCAGCGAGGAATCGAACCTGGGACCCTGGCGCTGTGAAGCAACAGTGCTAGCCACTTGTGCTACCGTGCTGCCCTTCACTGGTACAAGGTGGTTAAGTAAGTAGAATAACTTCAAAATACAGAATTAGATAAATGCTACGAGTCATCATATTCACTCTTCTGCAACATGGCAGAATAAGACATAAAACAATTGACGTGTTGGTCTTAATTTTCCAAAATCCCCTAGAATCGTTATTCCAAAAGGAGACAGAAAGCAGGATACTACAGGCCAGTTAGCTTAACGTATGTCAAAGGGAAAATATTGGAAGCCATTACTAAAGATGTTATGGTAAAGCACTTAGAAAAATTCAAGGCAATCAGGCAAAGTCAACATGGTTTTGTGAAAGAGAAATCATGTTTTTTTAAAAATATATTTTTTTATTCTTCTTTTTCACATTTTCTCCCAAATTTACACCCACCAACAATAAACGATAATCAGTAACAAATATGTCAATCCCCATATCAATAACAACGATCGCATACTCCCACCAAACCCCAAACATTAGCCCGCATGTTCACACAAACAAATGACAAAAAGGAATTAGGGATCACCCATAGTCGCCATTAACACACAAAGCCCCCCTCCCCCCAACCCTCCCACCCACCCGCCCCAACTAATGTTTGATGTTATCCAGTTCTTGAAAGTGCACCATGAATAAAGCCCATGAATTGTGGAGCCGCTCAATCCTTCCCCTCGGTTCAAACTTAACCTTCTCAAGAGTCAAGAATTCCAACAGGTCCCCCTGCCATACCAGGGCACAGGGTGGAGAGGTTGCTCTCCAATCTATGAGGATCCGTCTTCAGGCGATCAACAAGGCAAAGGCTACAACATCTTCCTCCGCACCCGTTTCCAACCCTGGGTGGTCCGACACCCCGAATATGGCCTCCCGGGGCCCCGGGTCCAGTTTCACGTGCACCACTTCAGAAATGACCCTAAAAGCCACCTTCCCCTAGCTTTGGACAGGACCAAAACATATGAACTTGATTAGCGGGGCTCCCCCTGCAACGTTCACACGCATCTTCTACTCCTTCAAAGAATCGACTCATCCTCTCCCTCGTGAGGTGTGCTCTGTATACCACCTTCAGCTGTATCAGCCCCAACCTCGCGCACGAGGTGGAGGCGTTCACTCTCCGGAGCACCTCACACCAGAATCCCTCCTCCATATCCTCTCCCAACTCTTCCTCCCCCTTTGCTTTGATCCCTTCCAGTGGTGCCTTCTCCTCCTCCAAAATAGCTCCGTAAACCGCCGACACTACCCCCTTCTCCAGTCCCCCTGTCATCAGCACCTCCTCCAGCAATGTGGAGGCTGGCTCCACCGGGAAGCTCTGTATCTCCTTTCTGGCAGAATCTCGAGCCTGCATGTATCTAAACATTTCCCCCTGCTCCAGCCCATACTTCGCTTCCAGCTACTTCAATCCTGCAAACCAACCCCTAAGAAACAAATCAAGAAAAATCATGTTTAACCAATTTATTGGAGTTATTTGAAGAAGTAACATGTGCTGTGGATAAAGGGGAACCGGTAAGTACTGTACTTAGATTTTTAGAAAACCGAAGATAATGTGCCGCAACTTGAAGAAAATAAAAGGTCATGGTGTAGTGGGTAACATATTGGCATAGATTGGTGATTGACTAGTTAACAGGAAACAGTTGGCATAAATGGGTCTTTTTTCTGTCTGGGGGAATGTAACGAGGTGTTGTACCATAAAGGTCAGTACTGGGCCTTTTAAAATTTATATAAATAACTTGGAAGCACAGAAAGTATGTTTGCTGAATTTGTTGACACTAAAGTAGGTAAGAAAGCAAATTGTGAAGAGGACATTTGGAGGCAAAAGAAGAGGACATAGATAGGTTAAGTGATGGGCAGCACGGTGGCGCAGTGGGTTAGCCCTGTAGTCTCACTGCGCCGAGGTCCCAGGTTCGATCCCGGCTCTGGGTCACTGTCCGTGTGGAGTTTGCACATTCTCCCCGTGTTTGCGTGGGTTTCGCCCCCACAACCCAAAGATGTGCAGACTAGGTGGATTGGCCCCGCTAAATTGCCCCGTAATTGGAAAAAATGAATTGGGTACACTAAAAAAAATTTTTTTTTAAATAGATAGATTAAGTGATTGGCAAAGACCTGGCAAATGGAATATAATGCAGGAAAAATGTGAAACTATCCATTTTGGCAGGAAGAATAAAAAATAAGGTTCCCACGGTAGCATTGTGGATAGCACAATTGCTTCACAGCTCCAGGGTCCCAGGTTCGATTCCCGGCTTGGGTCACTGTCTGTGCGGAGTCTGCACGTCCTCCCCGTGTGTGCATGGGTTTCCTCCGGGTGCTCCGGTTTCCTCCCACAGTCCAAAGATGTGCAGGTTAGGTGGATTGGCCGTGATAAATTGCCCTTAGTGTCCAAAATTGCCCTTAGTGTCCAAAATTGCCCTTAGTGTTGGGTGGGGTTGCTGGGTTGTGGGGATAGGATGGAGGTGTTGACCTTGGGTAGGGTGCTCTTTCCAAGAGCCGGTGCAGACTCGATGGGCCGAATGGCCTCCTTCTGCACTGTAAATTCCATGAAAAAACCTGTGGGAATGATCCACGAGAGCACTGCGGGTAGTCTGTGAAAAACAAATACAATTACGTATACCTCGTTTGTATCATAATCAATGTTACGCTATTATTTGCAATGTAATTTGCTTCACAAACATCCTTGTGTAATATAATCCACAATGTATTGGTGCATGTGCATCATAAACTGTTAGAAATAGCTGCGTTTTTAATACCCATTGATATATAAGTTTGACTCCTATCAATCGTAGACGATGTAAAAAATAATGTTTAAAACGGTTTGCATACATTGTGGCCCACAAAATCGTTTGATGACAATCTATGATCTGCACAAAGGAAAAGGTTGGGAACCGCAGATCTAGATGGTGAGAGATTGCAGAGCTCAGATTCAGAGGGATCTGGGTGTCTTAGTGCATGAATTGCTAAAGATGCTGCTTAAGTTATACAGGACACTGGGGAGACCACATTTGGAGGACTGTGTACAGGAGCAGTTTCCTGACCTTTCCTTTATGCGGACCATTGATTGATATCAAAAGCTTTTGTGAACCACAACACACTTGAGCCATTTTAAACATCATTTTTTACATAGCCTATGGCTGACGGGAGTCAAACTTGTATATCAACGGGTGTTAAAAACACAGCTACTTCTAATTGTTTATGATGCACCACTCACAAATACTTTGCAGATTACATTACACAAGGTTGTCTATGAAGCAAATTACATGGCGAATAATAAAATATTGATAATGACTATTTTTGTGGTGATTTAATTGGTTTGTGGTATCACATAGTTGCATGCACAGATCAGCACGATTAAGAGCTCAACATTATTGCAATCACACTGGTACAGAGCACAGATACAATATATAATTCATTTATGATTTTTAATTCAAATTTTCAAAACATACGAGGTGCACATAATTGCTTTTTTTTCACGCACCACCTGCAGTACTCGTGGGAACCACTCATGCACAGTATTGGTCTCTCCTTATTTAAAGGTGGATGTAAATGTGTTTGAAGCAGTTTAGAGAAGGTTTACTAGATTAATACCCGCAATGGGCAGGTGTTGTGTTATGAGGAATGATTGAACATGCTAGGCTTGTATCATCTGGAATTTAGACCAGTAAGTGGCGACTTGATTGAAGCATATAAGATCCTGAGGGGTCTTGACAAGGTGGATGTGGAGAGGATGTTTCCTCTCATGGGAGAATCGAGAACCAGGAGCCACTGTTTAAAAATAAGGGATCTCCCACTGAAGACCGAGATGAGAAGAAGGCAGTGAGTTATCAGGGTGGGTGGCAGGTTACAGTCAGACGAGCCATGATTTTATTGAGTGGCAGAGTAGGCTTGAGGCCTACTCCGAAATCCGATGTTTGGAGAGCCACTTGGGATTCGATAGGAAAACGTGTTTGCCTGCTGTAGGCCAATAGCTCGAATGTTGGCCATAGCAGTGTAGCAGAAAACAAAAAACATGTACAAATTTACCCCCAAAAAATGGATCCATCTATTTTTGTGGTGATTTAATTGGTTTGTGGTATCACATAGTTACATGGACAGATCAGCACGACTAAGAGCTCAACATTATTGCAATCACACTGGTACAGAGCACAGATACAATATATAATTCATTTATGATTTTTAATTCAAATTTTCAAAACAAAATTAATACAGAAAAGGAACAATTAACATTTAGTCATGTCTGGGCTTCGTAATCTGCTCAGAGCCACCTCTGAATGGTATTTTACGAAATGAATCAGTTTTAATATTTTTAATGAAAACCTTGTTTTGCAGTCCTGGATACTTCCTTCTGTTTAATATGGAATACATTGCTGCACTAATAAGTAGGTAAGTTAATGCATTTAGAGAATTATTATACTGATTCATTTTGTGATTTGGAAGCTTGTTTTTTACACCGGTTTTAAAGTAATAGTCCAAATCAAAGGAGAGATCCGTCCCCTTTTCTTTTCCAGTACTTTCTTGTGTTGAAAGCAATGGACAGAATTTTCGATGGGATGTGAAGGTGGGTGAGCCCATAATCTCCCACCACCCACCAGTGCGTTAACCTGTCACCCTGGTCCCACCTCCAGAATCACGATGTGGGGGTTGGTGGTGACTGCTCCCTACTTGCCAATGGCAGGTAGCCAACTAAATTGCCCATCAAGTACATTTCCCAGACGTCAGCTGGAATTTTCAGGAAGGTTAGATGGGGCCTGTGCTGAGACAAATTCAGCTGATGAATTGAGGTAGCTTCCCAGCAGTAGGCCAGGGGTGATTCATTGAATTCAGCTGCCCACTCTCTAGATGCGATTACCAGAGGGCAGGAGCTGTGGCTACAGGGTTCTCAAAGAACAGTACAGCACAGGAACAAGCCCTTCATCCCTCCCAAGCCTGCGGCGATCACGTGTCCTATCTAGACCAACCGCCTATATCCTTCTATACCCCGTCTGTTCATGTGCCTATCCAGATAAATCTTAAAGGTCGCTAACGTATCTGCCTCAAACACCTCACTTGGCAGTGCATTCCAGGCCACCACCACACTCTGTGTAAAAAAAACTTCCCCCGCACATCTCCACTGAACCTTTCCCCCCTCACCTTGAACTTCTGCCCCCTTGTAATTGTCATTTCCGCTCTGAGAAAAAGCCTCCAACTGTTCACCCTATCTATACCCCTAATAATTTTATAAACTTCTATCAGGTTGCCCCTCAGCCTACGTCTTTCTAGGGAGAACAATCCCAGTTTATTCAAGCTCTCCTCATAGCTAAAACGTTCCATATCAGGCAACATCCTGATAAACTTTTTCTGCACTCTCTCCAAAGCTTCCACGTCCTCCTGGTAGTATGGTGACCAGAATTGGACACAGTATTCCAAATGATGCTGAACCAACATTCTATATAACTGGTAATATAATTTGTGAACTTTTGCACTCGATGTCCCCTCCGATGAAGGCAAGCATGCCATAACCTTTCTTTACCACCATTTCAACCTGTTCTGCCACTTTTAAGGATCTGTGGATCTGCACACCCAGATCTTTCTGTGTGTCTATACTCGTGATGGTTCTGCCATTTATTTTATAGCTCCCACCTGAATCGGATCTACCAAAATGCATCACCTCGCATTTGTCCGGGTTAAATTCATCTGCCATTTCTCCACCCAATTTTGCAGCCTATCTGTATCCTGTTGTATTCTCTGACAATCTTCATCACTGTCTGCAACTCCTGCAATCTTAGTATCATCCGCAAACTTGCTAATCAGACCCGCTATGTTTTCTTCCAAGTCATTTATATATACTGCAAGGAGCAGAGGTCCCAGTACTGATCCCTGCAGAACACCACTAGTTACAGAACTCCATTTGGAAAAACACCCTTCCACTGCTACCTATGGCCAAACCAGTTCTGAATCAATCTAGCTAGTTCACCCCTGACCCCATGTGATTTAATGGTTTGTACCAGCCTGTCATGAGGGACCTTATCAAATGCTTTACTGAAGTCCATATAGACAACATCCACAGCCCTTCCCTCGCCAATCATGTTTGTCACCTCCTCAAAGAATTAAATTAAATTAGTGAGACATGACCTCCCTCATACAAAACCATGCTGTCCGTTGCCAATAAGACCATTCACTTCCAAATGTGCATAGATCCTATCTCTGAGAATCTTTTCCAACAATTTCACTATCACTGACGTCAAGCTCACTGGCCTATAATTACCCAGGCTATAATTACCCAGGTTATCTTTGCTACCTTTCTTAAATAACGGGACAACATTGGCTATTCTCCAATCCTCTGCGACCTCACCTGTAGCCAACGAGGAAACAAAGATTTCTGCTAGAGGCCCAGCGATTTCATCTGTCTCCCTCAGTAATCTGGGATAGATGTCATCTGGCCCTAGGGATTTGTCCACCGTAATCCTTTTTAACATACCTAACACTTCCTCCCTCGTAATAATGACCTGTTCTAAAGTGTTTACATATCCCTCTGAGACACCACCGATAAATGTGTCCCTCCTTTGTGAATACCGATGCAAAGTACTCCTTCCACAGTGACTGGTATAGCCACTTTTTATTTGTAATCTGAGAAAAATTCTTCGAAGGGTGCCTCCATCTTAAGCGTCCTCTTGTTATCCTACCTACATCAGCAGCTCTCACCTTTGACAGTGGGGCTGCTGATCTTTCAGTGTTAGAGGGCCTTCTATCAACCATCCAGACTTGGGAGGCCACTTCCTAGAAAATCGCCCACTGTTCCCTAGCATTGTCATTTGTGAATTCCTGCCCCGCATCCCATGGCAGATTGAGACTCATGAATTAAAATTCACCCCACTGGCTCCTCTGTGGGACAGGATTGTGCTGTTGACCACTCTCATAAACGAGTGCCAACAAGATCTTGGAGCTTGGAACTGGGAGAGGAGGGGCAACGGATGGAGGGAAATCACAGGTAAACCTAAATCTGTCCCCACCTCCCCTCTGAAAAGTTGTTGGACAGTAATTGGAATTTTTTTTTTGTTGCAGACTTTAGACCCCTACAGAGAAAGCTACCCAAAATTAGCTTAACCCAGCACAAGGTTTTAAACTATGGGATTCCTGATCTGTACTGCCAGTAGGAAAACTGAAAAAAATATTTTCCAATATTTCTGTACTTTACTTTAGACCTGTTGATGCTTTACCGACAAAAACTTTAAATGATCTGTGATGAAAAATGAACAGAATAAGACTGCTACATTAACATTATAGTTCAGTTGCCTAGCTAATAACTTATATTTTCATGAATATTTCAAGAATGGTAACTTAATTATTAAATTTGCTGCTTTTAGAAGATTGTGAACATTTTTATAAATAGTTTATGATGAGTGAAACTTCTATCATGATTATAAAATTTACTGTTTCTTCTGACTGCATAAAATAACTTCTAATATTCTTTTGGCAGGACTGAAGAGTCCGTTTTGTCTAAAGGATTGGTAAGCATTTTTGTTTGCTATATCAGAAATCCTAAAGCGCTTCTTGAAACTCGATTTTGAATCATCAATCTTTACATTGCATCTATCAAATATATTTGCCGAACTGTCAAAAGTATAAGTATTTTCTGCTGTGACCAATAATGGCCTGGATTTTGCAGCAGTAAAACAGTTAGCATTGTTCATAAGACTTAGGACCAGAGGTAAGCTGTTTGGCTCATTGAGTCTGCTCCGGCATTCAGTGAGAGCACAACTGATTTGATCAGATAATCCTCAGTGACACTTTCCTACCTTATTCCCATAACCCTTGATTCCCTTACAGATTAAAAATCTTTAGCCCTCATCCTTGAACATACTTAACGACCCAGCCTCTACAGCTCTCTGTGATAAAGAATTCCACAGATTCACTATCCTCTGAGAGAAGAAATTCCTGCTCACCTGTCTTTACAATTGCACCCACTGGTCCTAGACTCTCCCACAAGGTGTTGCTCTTTTTAACCTTAGTCTATTTGCTCTGATTACGTCACCTTTGCTCATGAGTCGCCAGATATCTTTATGATACCGCCACGTGGTTCAAGTTCAGGTTATGATTAATAATACAGCACACCGCTTAGTAAGGATTAAAATAACGGTCATTTATTATATACAACAAGCAATATTAATACACTAATACTACTATCTATATAATAAACCTATCACTACTGGCCAATACTTAACTTAGGAAGAGCCCACCAGGTCAGGGAAACGAATGGCTTGTCCAATCAGATCTGGCCCGCGGGATTCAAAAGGCTGCTACAGGTCGGTGGCTAGGAGTCTTTATCGGATAGCGCTCGCTGGATTCAAACTTACAGTTGCCGGTTGCTGTCCTTGCGAAGGTCTGAGCAGGCGAAGAGGAGAGAGAGCGAGATCTGAACTTGGCCCCTCACTTTTATAGGGCCCAGGGGGTTCCCGCCTCCCGGGGCGGCCCTTGACCCTGAGTCCCAAGTGATTGGATTTGTCCCCAATCCCTGGGGTCGATGTGTCCAATGGTGAGGCGATTCCTCAATCGGGGGGTGGTCGTTCACCTGTCTTTGTTTCGGCCACTGCAGGCGCCGACAGGTCTGGCCCGGTATTCAATTGCTAATATGTTGCAATTGTTCCCGGGGATAGCCGATTTAACTGCAGATGACTGGATAGATGGGCTGCAAACAGTCCTGAATGTAACTGCAAATACCTGGGTTGATGGGCTGTTGATAGCCCTGAGTATCGATCTGGGCTAACTTCCCCAGAGCCGAATATGCAATACTGTCTGCAGCTATCCTCTGAGAGAAGAAATTCCTCCTCACCTGTCTTTACAATTGCACCCACTGGTCCTAGACTCTCCCACAAGGGGAAACAACCTCTCAGCATCTACCCTGTGAAGCACCCTGAGAATCCTATACGTCTCAATAAGGTCGCCTCTCATTCTTCTGAACTCTAATGAGTACAGGCCCAACCTACTCAACCTCTCCTCACAAGAATATCCCTCCATATCTGGAATCAACCTAGTGAACCTTCTCTGGACTGCCTCCAATACCAGTATATCTTTCCTTAGATAAGAGGAAATTACTGGCTGTCATTACTCCTCTGAAGCTGATACCAGTGTTTGGAGTCTTTTATACGGTCTATTACAGAAATGAAGAAGTTGCTGTCAGTGGTTCTGTGCTTCCCAAAAGGGTGTACTGTTGATGTCACCCCAGACTGCATTCAATTAAGAATCATTGAACTGACCATAAACTTATACTCTTAGGCTAGATTTTTGCCATGAAGGCAGGAAGCTCGAGTCAGACCTACCGCCTCCTAGGCAGTGCGGAAGCAGCCATGGAGGCAAAGGCGTGCCAAGGCAGGCTGGTTAGAAGACCCACCTCGGTTCTCTGAGACTTCGGCTCAGTTTTATACACGGCTGTTAGGCCTCTAACTCTCAACTCCCCCTCCTCCCATTCCACCCCTGCCACCTCATAGAATCCTTACAGTGCAGAAGGAGGACATTTGGCCAATCCAGTTTGGCTCATTTGGGCAACACGGTAGCACAGTGGTTAGCACAGTTGCTTCACAGCTCCAGGGTCCCAGGTTTGATTCCGGCTTGGGTCACTGTTTGTGCGGAATCTGCACATTCTCCCCGTGAGGTGGATTGGCCATGATAAATTGCCCTTAGTGTCCAAAAAAGGTTGGGTGGGGTTACTGGGTTACGGGGATAGGGTGGTGTGGGCTTGGGTTGGGTGCTCTTTCCAAGGGCCGGTGCAGACTCAATGGGCCAAATAGCCTCCTTCTGCACTGTTAATTTGATGAGTCTTCACTGACCCTTCGAATGAACACTTTACCCATGTCCTGTCCGCCCCGCTCTACCCCGTAACCCCATAACCTAACCTGCACAAAGGGGCAATTTATTATGGCCAACCCACCTAACCTGCACATCCTTGAATTGTGGGAGGAAACCAGAGCACCTGGAGGAAACCCACGCAGACACAGGGAGAACGTACAAACTCCACACAGACAGTGATCCAAGGCCGGGATTGAACCTGGGTCCCTGGCGCTGTGAGGGCGCTATATGCTGCCTCTATAACCTCTCAACCGGTATCCACTATGGGCAACCTCGGGAACCATGTGGAGATTAATAAATTCGACTTTTAGTAACCAAGATAGCTCTGATGCTGAAAAACTCTCATTCATGCAACCTATTCAAAGACTTTAAACCCCCTCAATCAGTCAATCAAGTCCCAAAGACCAACAAATGTATAGGGCTGGATTTTCCCATCCCCCAGCCACGCATTTCTTGGTGGGAGGCTTCTTGTGACGGGATTGTCTCTTCCCTCCACTGTCAATGGGATTTCGCATTGAAGCCATCTGACGCTGCTAGGAAACCTGTGGGTGGAAGTGTGCTGCCGACGGGAACAGAGAATCCCGCTGCCAGTGAACAGCTGGAGAATTCCACCATATTTTCTAACCATATCAAGGACAATTATTCTTTTAATAGCCTCTTAAAACTGTCAATAAAAATGTGAACTTAGCACCCCTTTTGAAATAAGTGGTTTTCGAGCTTTTGAATCTCCGTGGACTCAGCCATTATAATAGCCCTTGGAGAAATATAAACAATGAAGTCCATTGACACTGCAATAACAGATGGTAATTTTTTTCCTAAGCTATACCAGATGGTCTGTCAATTAATGCACTGCAGCAGTGGGTGTTTGTGTTTTCATGCTCAGAGCTGCAGTCTTTTTTTCAGTTATAAAAGTGTGGGGATTCAGAGCATGACGCTACCCTTCATGAGCGTTTACACATCCTTTATAAATTGGAACAGGGAAATAGTTTGTTTGGACTTGGCATTGATTTCAAATGGCTCTGCTGAGTTCAGGTTTCTATCCTGTCTGATTGCCCTACCCCCTTCCCATGCAGGCAAAAATGGGATCTTCCGGAATTGTGGGCAGGACGTCTGCATCTGGATCCTGCTCACCATTTTCTTTTTTTTAAAGATATATTTTATTCAAGATTTTTTGGCCAAACATAACAGTACGTAGTGTTTCCTTTATACATCAATAAAACAATATAAATAACAATGGCCAGTTTTAAACAAATAAATAAATAATATATGAACAAAATCAAAAACAAAACTAAATGGCAACTGCCTTGTCCACGATAAATACTCTCCAAAAATACAATCCAACAATCCAATATACAATTACATATACCAAATACCTATGCATATACAATAACATCCCTGAGAGTCCTTCTGATTCCTCGTCCCTCATTTCCCTATATATGTCTGACACCTTACCGTCCCCCACCCATGTCTCTGAGATCACTCTATCCTGCACCTCCTGCATCGGGAGCTGCGGGAATTCCCTCCCCTGTTGCCTCGCAAAAGCCCTCAGTTGCATATACCGAAATGCATTCCCTTGGGGCAACCCATATTTTTCCGTCAGCGCTCCCAGACTCGCAAACGTCCCATCTATGAACAGATCTCTCAATTGTGTTACCCCTACTCTTTGCCATGCTCCAAATCCCCCATCCATTCTCCCCGGAACAAACCTATGGTTATTTCTTATCGGGGACCGCACCGAGGCTCCCGTCTTTCCCCTATGCCGTCTCCACTGCCCCCAAATTTTCAGTGTAGCTACCACCACCAGGCTTGTGGTGTATTTCTTCGATGAGAACGGCAACGGCGCCGTCACCATAGCTTGTAGGCTAGTCCCCCTGCAGGACGCCCTCTCCAATCTCTTCCACGCCGCTCCCTCCTCTTCTCCCATCCACTTACACACCATTGAGATATTGGCGGCCCAGTAGTACTCACTTAGGCTCGGTAGTGCCAGCCCCCCCCTATCCCTACTACGCTGCAAAAATCCCCTCCTCACTCTCGGGGTCTTCCCGGCCCACACAAAACTCATAATACTCTTCTCAATTCTTCTTAAAAAAAGCCTTCGTGACCACCACTGGGAGGCACTGAAACACAAAAAGGAATCTCGGGAGGACCAGCATTTTAACCGCCTGCACCCTCCCTGCCAGTGACAGGGACACCATGTCCCATCTCTTAAAGTCCTCCTCCATCTGCTCCACCAACCGCGTTAAATTTAGCCTATGCAATGTACCCCAATTCTTGGCTATCTGGATCCCCAAGTACCGAAAGTCCCTTGTTACCTTCCTCAACGGTAAGTCCTCTATTTCTCTGCTCTGCTCCCCTGGATGCACCACAAACAACTCCCTTTTCCCCATGTTCAATTTATACCCTGAAAAAACTCCAAACTCCCCAAGTATCCGCATTATCTCTGGCATCCCCTCCGCCGGGTCCGCCACATATAACAACAAATCGTCCGCATACAGAGATACCCGGTGTTCTTCTCCTCCCCTGAATACTCCCCTCCACTTCCTGGAACCCCTCAATGATATTGCCAGGGGCTCAATCGCCAGTGCAAACAATAATGGGGACAGAGGACATCCCCGCCTCGTCCCTCTATGGAGCCGAAAATATTGAGACCCCCGTCCATTCGTGACTACGCTCGCCATCGGGGCCCTATACAGCAGCTGTACCCATCTAATATACCCATCTCCAAAGCCGAATCTCCTCAGCACCTCCCACAAATAATCCCACTCCACTCTATCAAATGCTTTCTCGGCATCCATCGCCACCACTATCTCCGCTTCCCCCTCTGGTGGGTGCATCATCATTACCCCTAGCAGCCTCCGTATATTCGTATTCAGCTGTCTCCCCTTCACAAACCCAGTTTGGTCCTCATGGACCACCCCCGGGACACAATCCTCTATCCTCATTGCCATTACTTTGGCCAGAATCTTAGCGTCCACGTTCAGGAGGGAAATAGGTCTATAGGACCTGCATTGCAGCGGGTCTTTTTCCTTCTTTAGGAGGAGCGATATCGTTGCCTCTGACATAGTCGGGGGCAGCTGCCCCCTTTCCCTCGCCTCATTAAAGGTTCTCATCAGTAGCGGGGCCAGCAAGTCCACATATTTCCTATAAAATTCAACTGGGAATCCATCTGGTCCCGGGGCCTTCCCCGCCTGCATGCTCCTAATTCCTTTCACTACTTCCTCCGTTTCAATCTGTGCTCCCAGTCCCACCCTCTCCTGCTCCCCCACCTTAGGAAATTCCAGCTGGTCCAGAAAACACATCATTCTCTCCTTCCCATCCGGGGGCTGAGCTTCATATAATCTTTCATAGAATGCTTTGAACACTCAATTCACTCTCTCCGCTCCCCGCTCCATCTCTCCCTCCTCATCTCTCACTCCCCCTATCTCCCTCGCTGCTCCCCTTTTCCTCAGTTGGTGGGCCAGCAACCTGCTCGCCTTCTCCCCATATTCGTACTGTACACCCTGTGCCTTCCTCCACTGTGCCTCTGCATTACCCGTTGTCAGCAAATCAAATTCTACATGTAGCCTTTGCCTTTCCCTGTATAGTCCCTCCTCCGGTGCCTCCGCATATTGCCTGTCCACCCTCAGAAGTTCTTTCAGCAACCGCTCCCGTTCCCTACTCTCCTGCTTTCCTTTATGCGCCCTGATTGATATCAGCTCCCCTCTAACCACTGCCTTCAGCGCCTCCCAGACCACTCCCATCTGGACCTCCCCATTATCATTGAGTTCCAAGTACCTTTCAATACACCCCCTCACCCTTAAGCACACCCTCTCGTCCGCCAATAGTCCCATGTCCATTCTCCAGGGTGGACGCTGTTCTTTTTCCTCCCCTATCTCCAAGTCCACCCAATGTGGAGCGTGATCCGAAATAGCTATAGCCGTATACTCCGTCCCCGTCACCTTCGGGATCAGCGCCCTTCCCAAAACAAAAAAGTCTATCCGTGAATAAACTTTGTGGACATAGGAGAAAAACGAAAACTCCTTACTCCTAGGTCTACTAAATCTCCAGGGGTCTACTCCTCCCATCTGCTCCATAAAGTCCTTAAGCACCCTAGCTGCTGCCGGCCTCCTTCCGGTCCTGGACCTCGATCTGTCCAGCCCTGGTTCCAGCACCGTGTTAAAATCTCCACCCATTACCAGCTTCCCCGCCTCTAGGTCCGGGATACGTCCTAGCATGCGCCTCATAAAGTTGGCATCATCCCAGTTCGGGGCATATACGTTCACTAAGACCACCGCCTCCCCCTGTAATTTGCCACTCACCATCACGTATCTGCCCCCACAAAGGCCACTATGGTCTTTGCCTCAAACATTACCCGCTTCCCCACTAGTATAGCCACCCCCGTGTTTTTCGCATCTAGCCCTGAATGAAACACCTGCCCCACCCATCCTTTGCGTAGTCTCACCTGGTCTATCAGTTTCAAATGCGTCTCCTGTAGCATAACCACATCTGCCTTAAGTTTCTTTAGGTGTGCGAGTACTCGTGCCCTCTTTATCGGCCCGTTCAGCCCTCTCACATTCCACGTGATCAGCCGGGTTGGGGGGCTCTTTACCCCCCCCCCCCCCCCCTTGTCGACTAGCCATCCCCTTTTTTTAACCAACTCCTCACCCGGTTCACACGTAGCTGTGTCCCCCCCCAGGTGGCGCCCCCCCTTCTCCCCAGCAGCAGCAACCCAGTTAACCCCCCCCGCTAGATCCCCCACTAGCGTAATTGCACCCCCCATGTTGCTCCCAGAAGTCAGCAAACTCTGGCCGACCTCGGCTTCCCCCGTGACCTCGGCTCGCACTGTGCGACGCCCCCTCCTTCCTGCTTCCCTGTTCCCGCCATAATTATCATAGCGCGGGAACAAAGCCCACGCTTCCCTTTTGGCCCCGCCCCCAATGGCCGACGCCCCCAGCTCCTCCACCACCCTCCCTCCCTCCCCCACAACAAGGGGAAGAGAGAAAAGTTACCGGGTCGCAGGATTAACAACTTAAAAATCATCTCTCCTCTCCCCCCTTTTTCCCCCCTCTTCGCCCCCCATATTCGCCCCACCACTTTGTCTCAAACGTTCTTTTTTTATATAACCCACTTATTCCAATTTCTCTTCGACAATAAATGTCCATGCCTCATCCGCCATTTGAAAGTAGTGGTGTTTCCCTTGATGTGTGACCCACAGTCTTGCCGGCTGCAGCATTCCAAATTTGACCTTCCTTTTATGAAGCACCGCCTTGGCCCGATTAAAGCTCGCCCTCCTTCTCGCCACCTCCGCACTCCAATCCTGATATACGCGGATCACCGCGTTCTCCCACCTACTGCTCCGAGTTTTCTTTGCCCATCTGAGGACCATCTCTCTGTCCTTATATCGGAGAAATCTCACCACTATGGCTCGGGGAATTTCTCCAGCCCTCGGTCTTCGCGCCATAACTCGATAGGCTCCCTCCACCTCCAACGGACCCGTCGGGGCCTCCGATCCCATTAACGAGTGCAGCATCGTGCTCACATATGCCCCGACGTCCGCCCCCTCTGCACCCTCGGTAGACCAAGAATCCTTAAATTCTTCCTCCTCGCATTATTCTCCAGCACCTCCAGCCTTTCCACACACCTTTTATGGTGTGCCTCGTGCATCTCCGTCTTCACCACCAGGCCCTGTATATCGTCCTCGTTCTCGGCAGCCTTTGCCTTCACGACCCGAAGCTCCTGCTCCTGGGTCTTTTGCTCATCCTTTAGCCCTTCAATCGCCTGTAATATCGGGGCCAACAGCTCCTTCTTCGTCTCCTTTTTAAGTTCTTCCACGCAGCGCTTCGGGAACTCATGTTGTTCAGGGCCCCATATTAAACTGCCACCTTCCGACGCCATCTTGGTTTTTGCTTGCCTTCCTTGCCGCTGCTCTAAAGGATCCACCGCAATCCGGCCACTTTCCTCTCCTTTTTCCATCCGTGTCCAGGGGGGATTCCCTTCTGGTTTACCGCACAGTGCTTTTAGCCGTTAAAATTGCCGTTGGGGCTCTCATTAAGAGCCCAAAAGTCCGTTCCACCGGGAGCTGCCGAAACGTGCGACTTAGCTGGTCATCGCCGCACCCGGAACTCCCTGCTCACCATTTTCAAAGGCCTATGGAGTCAGCCCAACTCTGTGAAAATCTAACCATTGGCCTCACTGTAAAAACACTTGGAAAAGTTTCACTTTAGGAGGTGCAACTGGGTTTTTAATGGTGTACTAAGTTCCTAATTACAGCTAAGCGGCATCACTGCTCCTGAAAGAGTTGTTTTGTGTTTATTGAATGTCAAATGTTTCCATTGTTGTAAAATTCTACATTTTTTTAAAAGTAGAATCATTGATGATGAAGGTAGTTCACCTTAATACCACCCGTATGGCCATTTTCATGCTATCTGTAAAATTTTAAAATTAAATGTCAAGTTCCTCAGTGGTTTTTACTATCTGCTTTGATGTCTGGGAGAATACTTCAATGTGATTGGCTGCTTACCCTGTTTGATGACCCTGCCTGGAGATAGTCTTGATTTGACGCTAGGTTCATATTGACATCAGGAAAGGGGAAACCTGCTAGATTCCCAGACATTTGTGAATGGCTTTCTTTAAGGGAAAATATCATTGTTTCACCACTGACTTCAAAATCCAGCCTAATATATTTTTATTTTCCCTCACTTTAAATATTTTTTCATTTCTGAACTTTAGAATCTTATTGCCTATTACTCGGATCTGTTTTCTTTTTCAGGAGTTGTTTGAACATTGTTTGTTAACAATTGAAGATAATAATCTTTCTCACAAATATTTGGAAATGAAGAATATTCTGGGCATTCCTCAGGTAATCCACAACTTGAGCATAAAACAAATGTGTCTGGTTCAGATTTTAATTTAGAGCAACATCGTAATCCATGTTATAATTCCTAGCTTTTTCCATGTTTACTTCATGGCTATCATTTTAATTTTTCAAATTTCCACCTCCAGGATTTAGTGAAGGTGATGACCCTCTGTCCCATTGAACACTTGGTATGTATTAATGTAATTATATGCAACTACTTTTACCGAAAGAGTATGAAATGTTTTTATTAGATTTAAGTATTAGATGCAAGAATTATGGAGTGGTGATATCCTAATACAGACTGGGTTAGTAACGGAATAAAGGGCAATGAATCCCTGAAACGTGTACAAAGGAACATTCTTTACCAGTGTGCTTTCAACCCAGCAAGGAAGGAAGCAGTGCGAGATCTAATTCTGAGGAATGAAGTAAGGGCGGTGGAACATTTTTCAGTCGGGGAGCATTTGGGGGACATAATATCCTCCGATCTGGAATAGTTGTGGAATAGAAAACTGAGCAATGAAGCGTAAAAGTAGTTCAATAGAGAGGGCTAACTTCTTTGCGTTAAAAATGGATCTGGCACAGTGGGTCTGAATTTTTTTTAAAGTGAAGACTGGGAACCTATCAAAGAAGTGATAGTTCAGGAGCAGCACGGTATCACAGTCATTAGCACTGCTGCCTCATGGGGCCGAGGTCCCAGGTTCGATCCCGGCTCTGGGTCACTGTCCGTGTGGAGTTTGCACATTCTCCCTGTGTTTGCTTGGGTTTTTCTCCCACAACCCAAAAGATGTGCAGGATAGGTAAATTGGCCACGCTAAATTGCCCCTTAATTGGAAAAAATGAATTGGGTACTCTAAATTTATATTGAAAAAAAAAGAAGTGATAGTTCAGGTACAGAGTAGGTATCTTCCCATGAGTAATGGCAGGGCAGTCAAAGCTCCCTGGACAACTAAAGATATAAAGATTAAAATGTAACACATGAAAGATGCCTTATGACACCCGTAATGTTCATAATATAGCAGAAAATCATGGGGAATAAGAAAGTACGGAAAGTGGGGAGATAGGATCAGGCGTTTGTGAGAGGGAGGCAATAGGATTGGGCATGTGTGAGAGGGAGGGCTATTGGCTCGAGCATGTGTGAGGGAGAGGGTGGTAGGATCGAGCCTGTATGTGAGGAAGGGGCAATAGGATAGGGCTTGTGTTTGGAGGAGCGGGATAGGATTGAGCGTGTGTGAGGGGGAAGGGGGATTGGATCGGCGTGTGTGAGGGGAAGGGGAGGGTGATAGAATCGGGCATGTGTGTGGAGGAGGGGTTTAGAATCTGGCATGTGTGTGGGGGAAGGGGATAGGATCGAGCGTGTGTGCGTGTGAAAGAGAGAGAGATGTGTGTGAGGGACAGAGCGAGGTGTCGGTGTCTGATGTTAATATCAACTGTCCGGCATCACTCTCGGTCGAAATGATAAACAGTAAGACTTATATTTATTTTAATAAGAGAACTTATTAGATTACCCACTCCTAAAGTGGGTACTCCTTCCAGCGGTTAATGTTAAATGACCATGAGAGAGTGGTTTGGCCAGGGGTTAATGTGAGGGGGCCATGTAGCTGGCAAATGTATTTCTGACTGTGTGACTCTTCCTAATTCCTAATACATGCACAGATAAAGCTAGAAAAAAACTTACTTGCATTTGATTTCTGGGTTCAAACCTATTTCACGGCAGAAAAGGGGAATTGACATTGAGAATGCTTGGGGTCCTTAATGCACTTGGTCACATGGGGTTCCACGGCTCAAAGTTTGGGAAAGCCTGCAGTAGACATTGAGGAGGATCGGACTTCCGGAGGATATAGGCATGTTGGTAAACCAGGCAGACAAAGCAGATGCATTTTAATTCAATAAAATAGGAAATGATACATTTGATTGGTAGAATGAGGGGAGGCAACATAAAGGAAATAGTACAATTTTAAAGGGTGTAGGAACAGAGAGTCCTGGAGCACCTAGAGAAATCTTTGACAATGGCAAGATAAGTTGAGGTGGCTATTGGCGATTTTTGGCTTTATCATTAGAGACAGAGAGCATAAAAGCAAAGAAGATATGTTAAACCTTTATAGAAAACTAGTTATGCCTTAGCTTGAGTATTGTCTTCAATTCTGGAGACCGCAGAAAGATGTCAAGGCCTCAGAAGGTGAAGAAGAGATTTACTAATAATCTTTATTGTCACGAGTAGGCTTACATTAACACTGCAATGAAGTTACTGTGAAAAGCCCTGAGTCGCCACATTCCGGCGCCTGTTCAGGTACACAGAGGGAGAACTTAGAATGTCCAATTCACCTAACGGCACGTCTTTCGGGACTTGTGGGAGGAAACCCACGCAGACACGGGAGAACGTGCAGACTCCACACAGACAGAGACCCAGCCGGGAATCGAACCTGGGACTCTGGTGCTGTGAAGCAACAGTGATAACCATTGTGCTACTGTGCTGCCCTAGACCATTACTAGAATGGTACTGGGGATCAGGGACAACAGTTTTGTGGAGAAACTGAGAAGGATGTCTCAAAGCGGCTTCAGGACATTCTGACGGGGGAGGGTGAACAGCCAGTGGTTGTGGTACATATCAGTACCAACGACATGGGTAAAAAAGGGATGAGCTCCTACAAGCAAAGTATAGGGAGCTTAAACGTAAATTAAAAAGTAGAACCTGGAAGTAGTCATCTCAGGATTACTACCAGTGTCATGTGCTAGCAAGAATAAAAATAACAGGATATGCCGGATGAACATGTGGCTGGAGAAATGGTGTAGGAGGGAGGGATTCAGATTCCTGGGACATTGGTAGCAGTTCTGGGGAAGGTGGGATCAGTACAAGCACAAGCAGGATGGGTTGCTTCTGGGCAGGACTGAGACCAATGTCCTCGGGTGGAGGGTGGTGCAGTTGGAGAGGGTTTAAACTAGAATGGCAGGGGAATGGGAACTTGAGCAGGGAGACATAGGAATGAGAAACAAGGATTGAAACAAAATACATAAATGTAAAAATCAAAAATGGAAGGCAGAAAAACAAGGGCAAAAACAAAATAGGGCCGGAATGCAAAATAAAGCTAAGGTGACTCACATGGTTAAAAAGACAAGTCTAAAAAGCTTTGTGTCGTTTTGCGCGGAGCATTCGCAATAAAGTGGATGAATCAACAAGGGCAAATAGATTAAATGGTTATGATATAGTTGCAATTACAGAAACATGGCTGCAAATTACCAAGGATGGGAACTAAACATCCAGCAGTATTCATTATTTAGGAAGGACAGACAAAAAGGGAAAGAAGGTGGGGTAGCATTGTTAGTAAAGGAGGGAATCAATGCAATAGTGAGGAAGGATATTGCGTTGAAAAATCATGATGTGGAATCTATATGGTTGGAGATAAGACATACTAAGGGGCAGTGTGCTACCAGTGTCATGGGCTAGCAAGAATAAAAATAACAGGATATGCCAAATGAACGTGTGGCTGGAGAAATGGTGTAGGAAGGAGAGATTCAGATTCTTGGAACATAGGGAGCAGTTCTGGGAAAGGTGGGACCAGTATAGTATTGGGGGTTGTTTATCTGCCCCCAAAAAGTAGTGGAGATATAAGGGAAGGTATTAAACAGGAAAGCAGAGATGCATGCAATATGAGTACAACAATATTCATGGGTGACTTTAGACTGGACAAACAAAACTAGCAATGGTGTAGTGGATGAGTTATTCCTAGAGTGTACAGTATATATGATGTTTTTTTAGACAAATATGTTGAGGCACCAACCAGAGAACAGGTTATTATGGACTGGGATATTGTGCAATGAGAAAGGATTAATTTACAATTTTGTGTAGGGTCCCTTGGGGAAGAGCAACCATAATATGATAGAATTCTTCATTAAAATGGAGAGTGAAGTAGTCAAATCTGAAACTAGGGTTGCAAATCTAAATAAAGGGAACTATGAGGGTATGAGGCGGGGATTGGCAAGGATAGATTGGGAACCTTATTAAAGGGGTTGACGGTGGATAGGCAATGGTTCATATTTAAAGAACGTGTCCATGTATTATAACAATTATTCATTCCTGTCTTGCACAAAAATAAAAGAGGAAAGTTGGCTCAACCATAGCTTAAACAAAGAAATTAGGGATAATATTAAAGCCTAAGAGGAGACATATAGGGTGCGATTCCGTGGTCCTGTTGTGCACAGCGCGGAGCCAGGCACAACGGGTGAATCACGTGAAAGCCCCAAATAGGGCTCCGTGCTGGGTGCCAGGCTGATCGCCAGTCATCCCACATGCCCCAACCGCCGCGATCTGGATCTCGCCCTTGCTGAGCAAGATCCAGATCTGAATATTCAATTGAATCTAATGGCCCATTTAAATACTCAGATGCTGGATTCACCCGGCGCCTGGTACTCGAGACCTCGCCAGGGCTCCGTTTAGTACAGGTTCACACAAACGTGGGCCAGTCGTAACGGGACCTGGGGGAGCATCTCAGGCCCTGGGTGGTCGGGGACAGGGCATCTTGGTTCACCAGCAGGAAATAACTGCTAAGTACGGCCTCGGCGGAGAGAAACTCTCTGGGGCCAATTCTCGGCGCTGCAGCAAGGGAGTGGGACTAGCTGTTTCAAAGAGCTTGTGCTGGGAAGATGAGGTGACTGTTCTGTGCTGTAGAATTCTGTATTTCTTACTATCCTATCAATGTTCTAGCGGAAATCAAGCCTAAAGTTATTTCAGCAATACATAGACAAGTTTGATTCGGAAGGAAAATACAAATTATTTAGGTGAGTACAGTCTAGAAGATACTTATTTTTGTTTTAAAGATTGTGGAGTTTTGTACTTTTTCTGAATAGGTATTAAAATAATGGAACACATTTGATGTATGATAGGTTAGGACATATAGAAAACTGTTTATAAGTCAGGCAGACATACCGATGGAACAAAAACAACAGTAAATTCGACTCAAGAATACCTTTTAACAAATTCATTAAATGTAAAAATATTCAACACATTATCACTATCTCTTCCATTTTAAACGCCGTCAAATAAATAACATTGTATAATCCTTTTTTAAAAAAAATTATTTTTTATTCTCCTTTTTCACATTTTCTCCCGAATTTACACCCAACAATAAACAGTAATCAGTAACGGATGTAATGTCAATCCCCATATCAATAACAACGATCCCATCCTCCCACCAAACCCCAGACATTAGCCCGCATGTTAACATGTTGTCATAAATAAATGACAAAAAAGAATCAGGAATCACCCATAATCACCATTAACACATACAGTCCCTCCCCGCCCCCCTCCCCAATGTTCGATGTGATCCAATTCTCAAAAGTACACAATAAATAACGTCCATGAATTGTAGAACCCCTCCATCCTTCCCCTCAGTTGAAATTTGACCTTTTCAAGCGTCAAGAATTCCAGCAGGTCCCCCCGCCACGCCAGGGCACAGGGTGGAGAGGTTGATCTCTACCCTAACAGGATTTGCCTTCAGGCGGTCAACGAGGCGAAGGCTACAACATCTGCCTCTGCGCCCGTTTCAAACCCCAGCTGATCCGACACTCCGAATATGGCCTCCAGAGGGACCAGGTCCAGTTTCACGTGCAACACTGTATAATCCTTAACTGTGTTTTGCAGCACATTTTTAAATGATAAAGTGCCATTTTGGTACAATAAATTGCAAATTTGAATTTATATAGCATCCTTTAGCAAAATGACTTAAGTCACAATCACGTTGTTCAGTTAGTGAGTCACAACGATAAAGTAATTTGGACCATGAAATTATGTTCTGTTCTACAATAAACCACAGATCTGTTATTTTGGCATTGTATACAATAATACTTTTTAAGGGCTCATTGTTATGGTACGGTTCATTTTAGACATTATTCTAACATGTTGCCTATATTTATGATAGCTTTGTTAACTTTGCTGTAGCCGTGGTATCTTAAGTGCCACAAATGATGAGTCATTTTTAAAGCTACACAGTGTATGCTAAGTAGTGCAGGAAATAAATGAGGGAAGTTAGCTTAATGTGACTGTGACTACGACTCCGTTTTTATACTTCATATTGCTTTTGTTTAGGTGCCTGTTAAAAACTACCCAACATGCTGGAGTACAAGGTTACATCATACAAAATCTTAAAAATCAGGTTGATCTAGCATTGAAGGTAAGCATGTTGTTAAGCGTAGAATTATTAGGTTTTCCTCTGTATGTTTAGGTATGTACCTGTGGAAATGTTTAGAAAGTGTTGTAATGCTTTTATAGATATCACTAGCAATAGCTATGTCTCTTTTTAGTGAGTTTTCTGAATCATTTGCCCCTAACGTATGAAGTACAAGCAAAGGAATTATTCTTCAGAGACTTGAGATACATGGTGCATGCAACAGAAGGTGCATACTGTAATACACATAAAACAGCACAAAAAAGTGTGAACTTAAATGAGATTTGTCTCAAACACATCTGTTAAATTAGCAATTTCAAAAATTCTCACAGTCAAATTGAAAATAAATCTAAAGTCTAGTTTTTATCTTTACTCTGAGTCTATGAAGACAATGGTCAGCAGTCTGCTGCCAGTGGTGGTGACAGGACTTGCCGCTGACCTCAAAGAGAACTACCACCCGAGATCTGGCATTTCTATGGTTTGGATTTACTCCATTCCCAGTAATTTGGTTCTTGTGCAAATTAAGGGATTCCCAGGCATTCAGCAACAATTATGTCATCCAGTGGGCTAAGCAGCCAATCACATCAAAGTATTCTAATAGCCAGCAAACCAGGAAGTAAACAGCATTGATAATCGCTCACTTTTTAATCATGTTCGGGGTGGCATGGTGGCACAGTGGTTAGCACTGCTGCCCGGAGTTTACACATTCTTTCAGTGCCTCTGTGGGTCTCACCCCTACGACCGAAGATGTGTAGGGTAGGCAGATTCACCACGCTAATTTGCCCCCTTAATTGGAAAAAAAAATCATTTTTAATCATGTTCTAGAAGGTCCAATAAAGATTGGGGCAGACAAATCAGACTGAGGTCGAAGCTGAAATCTTTCTGATTATATTAAAATGTTGTAGAAAATGTTATCATGATGGAAAAATTCCGCATTCCACAAATATAAGATTAGTTTTTCAGGGTCAGAGAGGTTGTATTATGACTTGGTACACCATCCAAAACAAAAACTGATTACATCTCAGGTATAAAGTTTTGGGAGTTTTTACAGTGAGATTTGCACCTAAAACATGAAAGTTCACATCAGTTCAAGCGATTTCTAAAGAGTTCCACTTGTGCCAGGACTTAACATTGTACCCTGTGAAGGAGCCGGGAAACACTGGCAACAACCTGTGCTTTTAAACAAGCATATGCCAATGCCAAAAGGTGCTGTCAGTTTCACAGTTGTAATGCTGGCAAGATTAACAGTAGTTAACGGTTAACATCACAACCGCAAAGTCCATGTCAAAGCAAATGTGTCATCAGTCTTTACGGTGGATGCATTTACACTGAGCCTTCCATATTACAGACTTTGAAATGTTGCAAAGCAGTTTCTTTGTTTCACAGCAACATAATAACAGTGTAATTGCAATTAATCAGTCACTTCTGGGATATGCTGTTTATTGCAAGACCACCTGAAGAAGCCAGTCTTGCATTGCTTTGACATAACGTCAACCCTCTGTATAACCAATCACTTAACCTTTTTAAGTTGATAGTTAAATGCATCAGATGGGATGCTAATTTTTCTAACCAATTAATAATAATTATCGCTTATTGTCACAAGTAGGCTTCAATGAAGTTACTGTGAAAAGCCCCTAGTAGCAGCCATGCTAAAGCGTAACCCAGTGCTTACTGTAGATTTATAAATATTTGCCTCCTTTCTCCCTCCACGTACCCCTTTTTTAAAAGTCTGCTTCTTTTTACACTTAAACTTCCTTTTGCTTTCAGCCTGGCAATAAAATTATGTGGTTCTCAGGCCCACAATTGATGCCTCTTCTTCATACAGCCCTTTCACTTCCTGAAGGAGCAGAGACAGACTTGCTTCAAAACTCAGATAGGTAAGTTTCAAAGCATTTGATGTAGGAAGATAAAGAGAGAGCAGTTGGCTGTTGCACCAATGTACTGCACCAAAACCGAAGGGCAGCCTATGATTTCCAATGCCGAATCCTCATTCTGGGTTTCATCACAGTAAATGGGTTTAGAATGTACAGATTCCAAGCTGGATAATTCACAGAACTGCTGGTACAACATCTGGTTGACAGCTGTGTTAGGCAAGACTTGGAAGCAACTTGGTCAGCCACCTTGTCAATGGTGCAGCATCACCACAAAGGGCAAGTAAGATGCAATTTGTGCTGCTAAGCAAGTAAGACATTTTCGCGTTCACTTCTCAGCCTTTAAGCTGTGAAGCATCCCAAAAGTTATAGCAAGGCTGCACGCAAATCAGCTCCTTTAAATTACTGTGTGTCCGGCTTCACAGAAACATTTAAAATGACCACGTACTTACATAAATAGCCCGTGCACGGGGACATCCAGTGGTGGCCATGGAGTGAGTGATCGCACATTTGGTGGCTCCCGCTCAAAGTGCAATTGCTTGGTACTTTTTCACCTGTTTTAAGGGGTGTTTGCTGGTGTGAGGTGCATGAACTCTGAGAAATAGTCATGTTCCACCGGTGGGGCTGGTTTATGGCTTACCAGACGAGAAGTGTAATGTGTAAGAGGCAGCAGCCTTGCAGAGAGGTTATTTGAGATGCGACAGAGGAAAAGATGGCGAAGGGTTCAGGTGTGGTGTTGCCCGCCCAATGGTCTGCTGAGCAACTGGTGGACTTTTTGAATGGTAAGTTCCAGCAACAGAGGAAGGAGGCCTCAGAGGACCTGGCGACAGTGGTGGAGCCACTTAGGATGGTTATTGAGAGTGGAGCAGAGGCTGGAGGCACAGTGTCTGGCACTCCAGAAGTGGAGGAGGTGGTGGGTGAGCATGAGGACCGGCTGGCCTTGTTGGAGGCAGAGATGGTGTTCATGGTGGAGGTGGCGGGAGAAGGTGGAAGACCTGGAGAATCGTTCCAGGAGGCAGAATCACCAGATCATGGGGCTGTCTGAAGGGATTGAGGCCACAGAGTATGTGGCAAATATGTTCGAGACGTTGATGGGGAGGGGGTCTTTGATCGTCCCCCCCGAAGTGAATTGAGCGCACAGGGCATTGAGGAGGAGGCCGAAGGTGGGGGATCTGTCGAGGGGAACGGTGGTGCGGCTGCATCGTTTTCTCGACAAGGAGAAGATACTGAGGTGGGCGAAGGAAAAGAGAAAGTGCACCTGGGAATGGAATGCGCTGAGGATCTACCAGGACTTTGGTGCGGAGTTGGCCAAGCGGTCGGCAGGCTTCAATTGGATCAAGGCTATCTAAGGAATGAAGTTTGGGGTGTTGTACACTGCTCGTCTTGTGGGTCACGCACCAGAATCAATAGTTTTATTTTAAAAAGCCGGAGGAGACGTGTCAATTTATGAGAGACCATGGACTGGAAGATGTGTGAGGTTATTGAACTTTGGAGATGTTAATGTGGGGAATTTGGGCCTGCATATCTGGCGTCTTGATGTATTTAATTTAACGTCTGGGTGCGGAGCGGGTAAGTGTTTTACTGTTTTGTGGGAATTGCGGGTAAAGGGCAGCTGGGGGGAAGGGGATGGGGGCCACCATGCTAGCTGATTGGGTAGTTAATGGGAGTGAAGTGGGGGTTGAACTGTGGAGGGGAAGGGGGATGGGTGGATTTTTTTTTTCTTTGTTCATGGGAGTGGAGGGGGGAAGTTGACGAGGGTGCGGTTGGTGTGGCGCTGTTGGTTAAGGGGAGATGGCGGAGGACATCTTGAGGAGGGTCCAAGGTGACCGAGACGTGGACCTGGGGGAGATGGTTAAAGAGGGACTATGGCTAATCGGCAAGGTGGGGAGAGGGGGGAATTAAATAAGGTGGTTTCGGCCTTGACAAAGGAGCTGCTGAGGCTTATGGAATGTATGGGGGGGGCGGACCCGCGGCGGTTTGAGAGGCCACGGGCGAAGGAGTTTTCGTATTTCTCGCATGTGCACTGGGTGTATTCCCGGATTGATAACTTTGTCATAGATAAGGCGTTGTTGGCGGGGGTGGTTGGATCGGAGTATTCGGCGATTGTGGTCTCTGACCACACGCTACATTGTGTGGACGTGCGGGTGGCGAAGGGTGAGGCTCAGCGACTGCAGTGGAGGTTGGATGTGGGATTGCTGGTGGATAAGGGAGTTTGCAAAAGAGTGACGGTGGCCATCCGGAATTATGTGGAGCAGAATAAGACGGGGGGCGGTTTCCACCTCTGGTGGTAAGGGGGGAATTTATATGGATTCAGGCGCACAGGGGTTGAGAGGTTGAGGTTGGTGAAGGACATTCTGAAGGTGGATCGGAGATATTGGGTGGCGCCTGAGGAGGCATTGCTAAAGGAGAGGCAGAGGCTCATTCTAAAGAAGGACATGGATCCGGAGCAGTGTGGATCCCCTGATTTTGTTGTTGAATGTAGATGCAAAGGTGCTGGCGAAGGTGCTGGCGACGCGGATAGAGGATTGTGTGCTAGGGGTGATAGGTGAGGACCAAACGGGGTTTGTGAACGGGCAGCAGTTGTCAGCGATAGTACGGAGATTGCTTAATGTTATAATGATGCCCTCGGAAGGTCGGGAAGTGGAAATGGTTGTGGCAATGGACACAGAGAAGGCATTCGACCGGGTCGAATGGCGTATTTGTTCGACGTGTTGGGGCGGTTCGGGTTTGGGCAGGTGTTTGTGGATTTGGTTCGGTTGCTGTACAGTAAGGCGCCTAAGGCAAGTGTTCGGACGAACAAGGTCAGTTCGGATTATTTTGGGTTGCACTGGGGGACAAGGCAGGCGTTTTTGTTTGTGTGCCAAAACCTCCTGTTTTTTGTGCCCAAGTCCTTTTTTAGGAAGGTTAATGAGATGATCTTGAGGTTTGTGTGCGCGGGAAAGGCTCCGGGGGTTAGGGATTCAGAGCCGCCAAAGGCAGGGGTATCGGCGAGCGATTTGGCAGAGTTCCTGCATTTGGAAAAGATGAAGTTCGCCATTCGAGGTTCGGCAGAGGGGTGAATCTCGAGGTGGAAGATGTTGATCGACTTTGTTAAGGATTATTGATTCGTTGGTAAGGGGGGTTTTGTTTTCGTTTTTGTCTGGGGGGCGGGTGAAAATTTGGAAAGGTGGGGTGGGGTTGCAGAAAGGGTGGGGTTTGTTTCCTGTTGCTTTTGTAATTCTTGGTTATGTATATATTGAAAATGCCATCAATAAAATGTTTTTCAAAAGAATAAATAAATAGCCCTGGCACTCAAACATTTAATGGAATGTTGCTTCTCTATATCCTGTCTTATTATTTTTATCTCTTCCCCCCCCCCCCCCCCCCCCACCCCCCAATTTTTTAACTGTTTTCTGATGTATGGCTCCAAAGGTACCAGAGTTCACTCCTACACCTCATTCAAAATACCATTCTGAGTGTTTGATGGCGCCAATTACTATTCTTGGAGGATCTGTCAGCAAGTTTAATCCTGTCCTCCTATTGTGTACTTCCAGGAAGAATCACAGAATGGGCAGGAGCAGTGATCCTGACTGATATTTCCTGCCTGTAATAGCTGACTGAAACTAGTTAACTTGTCACATTTTCTTGGGGTCAAACCAGAACTGTATTGATTTTTATGACTTAGTTACCTCCTGAAAACTTATTCAGCTATTGGAAAAAACTGGGTACTGATGAGCAAGGAGACTCAGTTATTTCTTTTTGTTCTGTTTCTATTAGAATCATGGCATCACTGAATCTTCTAAGGTACCTTGTGATCAGAGATAATGAGTGGGAGAATCAAGTAAGTATCCTGATAAAGCAAATTTGGTGTATTTGTTGACTTGGCTTAGTTTTAGTGCTGAATATCTCCAATTGTGAATATAAAGGTACATAATGTATAATGAACATAAAACCATGTGGGCGGCACCATAGCACAGTGGGTAGCAAAGTTGCTTCACAGCTCCAGGGTCCCAGGTTCGATTCCCGGCTTGGGTCACTGTCTGTGCGGAGTCTGCACGTTCTCTGTTTTCCTCCCACAAGTCCAGAAAGACGTGCTGTTAGGTAATTTGGACATTCTGAATTCTCCCTCTGTGTACCCAAACAGGCGCTGGAATGTGGCGACTAGGGGCTTTTCACAGTAACTTCATTGCAGTATTAATGTAATCCTACTTGTGACAATAATAAAGGTTATTATGTATCATCCGGCTTATTGTGAGCAGTCACAGGAGACCGAATCTCGGCAGGGCTGAGTGGGAGGATAGGGATTCTTGCCCATTTGCCCCTGCCTCCCTCCTTTATGGGATTATAGTTGGTGGTAGAGCTGGTGAAATGACAGCCTCTGCCAGAAACCCTCCAGTTTTTCCCAGCAGACATCCTTAGGAAAAGTAGTGGGCCATTCAGCCCTTCGTGAATCTGCACATCATTCAATTGGAGCATAACTAATCTATACCTCAACTTCATTTAACCAGCTTCATATCCTCATACCCTTAGTGAGCAAAGGTTCTTTATATTTTATGCCTGTAGGATGCTGTAAATGTGCCACAGGGGCCATTTCCCAAAGGAAATTGCCAGCAGGAGCACAGTACACATGTGCCATAAGGGGAGACCTCAGGGCCATTTCCCAAAGGAAATTGCCAGCAGGAACACAGTACACGAGTCCAGCGCATTTGCCGGGTGAGCACCTAGGAGGTGCCATAAATGTCACTTGCCTGCATTTGTATGCAGGTGATCTTGTGATCGAAGACATTTTCATTCACCAGGACACATTGACAGGTCTAAGTCCTGCTTTACTGAACTTGCCGCAGCTAAGCAGAATTTCTCAATGCTAGTAATTAAAAATGAAAGGAATTAATATTTTATGACAATTGAATTCATAACAGATTAAATTATTTTCTGCCAGAGAAGTTATTAATTTCTTAATCTTGTATAGACAGGATTATGGACTGATCTTTTCTGGATTGAAAGTTTTCTGAAGCCACTGCGCACTGGTTTGAATATGTCTAGGGCTCATTATGAAGCAGAGATGAGAGCCAAAAGAGAAAACCGGAAAATCAAAGGTTTGTTCTTCAAATGCAGCCCTGGCATTAACTGTATTGTCATAACCAATGTGTCTCATGCCTGCCACTCCATTAGCTTGAATTAGAGATCATATGCCTCTCTGCTATCTCATTTCACATTCAGATACCAAAAAGCACATTCCCCGTATTATAAGGTCCGGAAAGGCGTCCACACTGAGCCGAACAGTTTGAATCAAAGGAAAAAGGTTTAATGCAACAGAACAAGAGTACAGAGCAGTTACTGTACTACAGGAGCCAGGTCCTCGGTGTGTGTATTCCCCATTGTCCAGTCTCATTCGTGTCCCATGACCTGCTTAACCCCAGGTTATGACACCCCACTCGGCAAGATCAGCCAGATATGCTGTTTCTACAAACATTCTGCTCGTGTCAGCATTGACAGGAAGTCCATACTCTTTGATTCATGCGAGGTTGAAGGGTATGATGGAAATTATAGCAGAGATTGGCTCATTTCACTTTTCTGTCAAAAGTAGGATTTTGTGTAAGCAAACAACTGTGCAGGAATGTGAAAGGCAGACTTATTCCATTTTACTGTAATGATTACAGAAGCACCTAATCGTGAAACACAGTGTTCCTTGACGGTTGGTGGTAAAAAGCTCCCAAAAATGACTACTGCTATGGAGTTGGAGGTAAGCATCTTTGCTGGGTTGAAAAATTTTATATTCATCACTGTTTTGAAGTAGGCATTTTATATTCCCATTTATGCTCTGTCTCTTCATCCCTGTTAACTGCCATTGTTTCAGGTTCTGCAGTCAGCTATCTACACATTTGATGTAATGGAAAGTGTACAGGCACGAATAGAGGAGCTGATTGAACCCAAGATTAAATCCAGAGCGGAGGATAAAAATGTGGCCAATGAAGCTTCATAGTTTTACTTTAGGGAACAGTGTGAAAATTCTGTAAAATAATTTCTTACCTTGTAGTCTGTATTTACTAAAAAGATTCACTTTGTATCCTATTGTTCAAATCAATCTTTGTACAGGATAATTTCAAATATTTTCATCTAGCACCTATTTTACTGAAATTCTGTAATGAGATTACCCAGAAGGGCAGATATTGTATAGATTTACTTAAATGTTTAAACATAATTCCAGCTCCACTGTGTTGCTACAAGTTTTTAATAATAATGATGTATACCCTGCAAATACTTAAGAATAATGGCAATATGATAATCGTAAAGAAAAGAGTCACACCAAACTTCTTAAAAATCCTATTTGATATGTAGTGCTACCCTAGCAAAATGGTAGCGACAAGTTTGTTTCCATGTTTAACTGCATTTGTGTGGAGTCTGGAGTTTGCTTTCAGTTGCAGAGGAATAACGATGGCAAACACTGACCAAAGTTTCCCTTCCATTACCACTGCAAACTCCAGGCTGTTGTATGTCCTTTAATTAGAATAAAACTAAATTATTCAGGTAACAACTATTCTCTGAGAATATCACTCAGTCACTACATTGCATTTTAATTGGTCAATTAATAAGGACCAACAGGTTGTAGACCCAATACATAACATATTGGGGAATACATATCAGAGTACAGTGAGTAATATCAGGTCGATAATTCATAAGAACCATACTGCTAACTGTGTTGATTTTCATATATCAGATAAGCTAATAGTTCTGTAGTTTGCCAGCTGTAGAGTAGTGAACCACAAATTAATGGCATTAAGATTCTATAATGCAGAATTCCTGATCATAATCCTGTGGTGAAGTTCTCAGTGGAAGCCAAACAATTTGAATTGGGAGGGGGGAGAAATTTTGGGATGAGGGGGTGATCAAGATGAGAGGCTAAGTAAATTGGGCTTATTTTCTCTGGAGTTTAGGAAAACGAGAAGCAAACCCATTGAAACTACCAAAATCTGAAGGGGCTTGAAGGGTAAACGGCGAGAGATTTGTTCCGCTGGTTGGAGAGTCTAAAACACGGGGGCACAATCTCAGTATAAGGAACCAATCATTTCTGATTGAAATGAGATGATTTCAATGGATTGTGAATCTTTGGATTTCTCTCTCCCAGAGTTATGAATGCTCCACCGTTGAATGAATTTAAGGCTGGGATAGATATATTTGTGGTCTTTCAGGGAATTAAGGGATATGGGGAGTGGTGAGAAAATTGAGTTGAAGCTCAAGGCCAGCCATGATCATATTAAATGGCGGAGCAGGCTCAATGGGCCATGTGATCTTCTACTCTTTTTTTTTTTGTGTTATTGTACTTTGCACCTTCCAAAGCAACATTGAGCAAAGGTTAGGGAGCTAATTCTATCACCCCACTTGCCATTTTAATCTTACATAGAAGCCCAATTAGTAATAAGTGAAAACATTTTTAAAAAAAATATGATGTACTGTCTTCATTCAAAAAAAAAAAACAACCTTTAACTTCTATCTTTATCTATGGCCCACATTGCAGATTGTTAGTGATCAGTCATATAACAATAGTGGCCTGAATGTTTTTGAAAAGGATAATCCCTCCCACCATTGGGACTGAAAGTGGGATCTCATCCTGCACAGGTGGGCATTGGGATCCTGGTGGTATTTTACTGGCAGGACCTGGAAATCATGGGGAGTTTCGGCAGGGGGGGGGTTGTAGCCTTCAATGGTGGCATTGTAACCATAGGGATAGCCATAAGGGAGGTCCTCTGAACATCTTCCCATGTGGCAGTAGACTCCCATGATCCAGTTCAATGGATGCACCACTGACGTTATGGCCACTGATAATATTCCATGGTGGTGGGAAGATGTTAAGCTCCCAACACCTTCCCCTGGCATTTTGCAAGGCCTCCTGGCACCCAGCCTGCGTCCTCCAGAGGGCTGGTAAAATGTCTTTGATCTAACAATGAGATGTGCGAGTGCCTCACAGGGTTTATTATTTTCTGCCTGGAAAGTTACTCCTCCTCAACTAACATCAACGAAAGGTTTACCCAAGGGAATAATTGCTGGGCTGCACTGTTCTCTTCCTCCCTCTTCTGTAGTTTGTATAGCAGTAACTACATTCTTGAACTGCCAGTTTGATTGGTCATGAAGAGGCGAGAGATGTGAACTTTTTCCTCTGGATTGGAATTCGGAATTTTGTGACCTGGAAGTAGTGATAAGAAAAAACACAGGTCTCCCAGCACAGAAGAGATTGGAAAAAATGCAGTCAATGCTGAAAAAGAGAAATCAAAAAATAGAAAATCCTGAAAACCCACATTCGATTAAATAGGATCTGATAAATCATAGAATTTACAGTGCAGAAGGAGGCCATTCGGCCCATCGAGTCTGCACCGGCCCTTAGAAAGAGCACCCTACCTAAGCCCATACTTCCATCCTATGCCCACACCTCCACCCTATCCCCATAACCCCACCTAACCTTGTTTGGACACTAAGGGCAATTTAGCATAGCCAATCCACCTAACCTGCACATCTTTGGACTGGGAGGAAACGGAGCACTCGGAGGAAACCAACACAAACACGGGGAGAACGTGAAGACTCGGCACAGACAAGTGACCCAAGCCAGGAATCGAACGTGGAACCCTGGCGCTATGAAGCACTAAAACGATTCTTCTTCCCCGAACTTTAAATAATCTTGTTGCTGCCTCTGCTGACCTCAACTGACAAATGCTGGCAAAATTGAATACTCCGTGCCAGTTGAATTAATACAAGTTTATTATAGTGATGTGTCCATTTAAACATTTACATAAGTTTCAAGACTCATGACCTGAATTAAAGATAAACTACCTAATTAGAGAGAACGTGGCCAGGTTAACTCTGAAGGGCACGTGCTGGTAGCCTTTAAACTCCAGTCTAATGTCTTGCGAATGTTGTTCCCAGGGTTATCACTGATGAATCTCAATGCTATGTTTTATAAGGTTTCAGTTCTGAGTTTATATTTCATTCATATAAACATTCCGGTAGCGCACATAGGCCTTATTTGTCAATGAGAGAGAGCCTTGTGACTTACGGGTGCGGCAATGACCAGCTGAGTCGCACGTTTCGGCATCTCCCGTTGGAACGGACTTTTGGGCTCTTAATAGGAGCCCCAACGGCAATTTAAACAGCCAAAAACACTGTGCGGTAAACCAGAAGGGAATCCCCCCGGACAAGCATGGAAAAGGGAGAGGATAGCGGCCGGATTATGGAGGATCCTCTGGAGCAGCGGCAAGGAAGGGAAGCTCAAAGCAAGATGGCGTCGGTAGGTGGCCGTTTGTTATGGGGCCCGGAGCAACAAGAGTTCCTGCGGCGCTGTGTTGAAGAGCTGAAGAAGGAGTTGAAGAAGGAAGTGTTGGCCCCGATATTACAGGCGATTGAAGGGCTAAAGGAGGAGCAGAGGACCCAAGAGCTGGAGCTTCGGGTCGTGAAGGCAAAGACTGCTGAAAACGAGGATGAAATACAGGGCCTGGTGGTGAAGGCAGAAACGCATGAGGCACAGCACAAAAGGCGTGTGGAGAGGTTGGAAGCACTGGAGAATAATTTGAGGATGAAGAATTTAAGAGTCCTGGGTCTTCCCGAAGGGGCGGACGTCGGGACATATGTGAGCACGATGCTTCACTCGCTAATGGGATCGGAGGCCCCCGACGGGCCCTTTGGAGGTGGAGGGAGCCTATCGAGTTCTGGCGCGAAGACCAAAGGCTGGAGAAATACTTCGCGCTATAGTGGTGAGGTTTCTCCGCTACAATGACAGAGAGACGGTCCTCAGATGGGCGAAGAAAACTCGGAGCTGTAGGTGGGAGAACGCGGTGATCCGCGTATACCAGGATTGGAGTGCGGAGGTGGCGAGAAGGAGGGCAAGTTTCAATCGGGCTAAGGCGGTGCTTCACAAAAAGAAGGTTCAGTTTGGAATGTTACAACCGGCGAGACTGTGGGTCACACACCAAGGGAAGCACCACTACTTTGAGACGGCAGAAGAGGCGTGGACATTTATTGTGGACAAGAAGCTGGAATAGTCTGGCGAGAGAAAGAGCTTCAGGGACAAAGTGGTGGGGTGATTATGTGGGGCAAGGAAGGGGGAAGAGGGGGGGGTGATTTTTCAATGTGTTAATTCTGCGATCCTGTAACTTTTCTCTCTCCCCCATGTTGGGGGGGGGGGGGGAGAGGAGGAGTATGAGGAACTGTGGGCGCCGGTGGGACGGAAAGGGGAAGGAGAAGGGAGATGCGCCATTAGGGGCGGGGCCGAGTGGGAGACACGGGCTTTGTTCCCGCGCTATGGTAATTGTGGCGGGGACGCAGGAAGGAGAGGGCCTCGCACAGTGGGGGCCGAGGACAAGGGGGGAAGCCGAGGTCAGCCAGAGTTCGCTGACTTCTGGGAGCAACATGGGGGGTGCAACTACGCTAGAAGGGGATCTAGCGGAGAGGGGGGGGTTAACTGGGTTGCTGCTGCTAAAGAGAAGGGGGAGCTGTTATGGGATGGGGTGGTCGAGGCGGGAGGGCACGGTCGGTGGGATATACGGGTACGTGGGAACCGGGTGAGGAGCTGGGTTAAAAAAGGGGGTGGCTAGTCGACAAGGGGGGGGGGGGGTAAAGAGCCCCCCAACCCGGCTGATCACGTGGAACGTGAGGGGGCTGAACGGGCCGATTAAAAGGGCACGGGTACTCGCGCACCTAAAGAAATTAAAGGCAGATGTGGTTATGTTGCAGGAGACGCACCTGAAACTGATAGACCAGGTCAGACTACGTAAAGGATGGGTGGGGCAGGTGTTTCATTCGGGTTTAGATGCGAAGAATAGGGGGGTGGCTATCTTAGTGGGGAAACGGGTACTGTTTGAGGCAAAGACCATAGTGGCGGATAGTGGGGGTAGATATGTGATGGTGAGTGGCAGATTGCAAGGGGAGGCGGTGGTTCTGGTGAAAGTATACGCCCCGAACTGGGATGATGCAAATTTTATGAGTCATATGTTGGGACGTATCCCGGACCTGGAGGCGGGAAAGTTGGTAATGGGGGGAGACTTCAATACGGTGCTTGATCCAGGGCTGGACCGGTCGAGGTCCAGGACCGGGAGGAGGCCGGCAGCGGCCAGGGTGTTCACAAAGTATACTCACGGATAGACTTTTTTGTCTTGGGAAGGGCACTGATTCTGAAGGTGACAGGGACGGAGTATACGGCCATAGCCATCTCGGACCACGCTCCACATTGGGTAGACCTGGAGGTAGGAGAGGAAAGAGAACAGCACCCACTCTGGAGAATGGATATGGGCTTATTGGCGGATGAGGGGGTATGTCTAAGGGTGAGGGGGTGTATCGAAAGGTACTTGGAGCTTAATGACAATGGAGAGGTTCAGGTGGGAGTGGTCTGGGAGGCGTTGAAGGCGGTGGTCAGAGGGGAACTGATATCCATAAGGGCACATAAAGGGAAGCAAGAGGGTAAAGAAAGGGAGCGATTGTTGAAAGAACTTCTGAGGGTGGACAGGCAATATGCAGAGGCACCGCAGGAAGGACTGTACAGGGAAAGACAAAGGCTGCATGTGGAATTTGACCTGCTGACCACGGGTAAGGCAGAGGCACAGTGGAGGAGGGCACAGGGTGTACAGTACGAGTATGGAGAGAAGGCGAGTTGGCTACTGGCCCACCAATTGAGGAAGAGGGGAGCAGCGAGGGAGATAGGTAGGGTGAGAGATGGAACGGGGAGAGGAGAGAGTGAACGGGGTGTTCAAGGCATTCTATGAGAGGTTATATAAGGCTCAGCCCTCGGAGGGGAAGGAGGGAATGATGTTTTTACTGGATCAGCTGGAATTCCCGAAGGTGGAGGAGCAGGAGAGGGCGGGACTGGGAGCACAGATTGAGATGGAAGAGGTGGTAAAAGGGATTGGGAGCATGCAAGCGGGAAAGGCCCCGGGACCGGATGGATTCCCGGTGGAATTTTATAGGAAATATATGGACCTACTGGCCCCGCTTTTGACGAGAACCTTTAATGAGGCCAGGGAAAGGGGGAAGTTGCCCCCGACTATGTCGGAGGCGATGATATCGCTCCTTTTGAAGAAGGAAAAAGACCCGCTGCAGTGTGGGTCCTACAGGCCCATTTCCCTTTTAAACGTAGATGCTAAGCTCCTGGCCAAGGTGATGGCGACGAGGATAGAGGACTGTGACCCGGGGGTGGTCCACGAGGATCAAACTGGGTTCGTTAAGGGGAGACAGCTGAACACGAACATACGGAGGCTGCTAGGGGTGATGATGATGCCCCCACCAGAGGGGGAGGCGGAGATAGTGGTGGCTATGGACGCCGAGAAAGCATTCGACAGAGTGGAGTGGGACTATCTGTGGGAAGTGCTGAGGAGATTTGGTTTTGGAGAAGGGTTTATTGGATGGGTACCGCTGATGTATAGGGCCCCGGTGGCGAGTGTGGTCACGAACAGGCAGAGGTCTGACTACTTCCGTCTCTATAGAGGGACGAGGCAGGGGTGTCCCCTGTCTCCGTTACTGTTTGCATTGGTGATTGAGCCCCTGGCCATAGCACTGAGGGGCTCCAGGAAGTGGAGGGGAGTACTCAGAGGAGAAGAACACCGGGTATCATTGTATGCAGATGATGTATTGCTGTATGTTGTGGACCCAGTGGAGGGGATGCCTGAGATAATGCAGACTCAGGGAGTTTGGGGAATTCTCGGGGTACAAATTGAATATGGGGAAGAGTGAGTTGTTTGTGGTGCATCCGGGGGAGCAGAGCAGGGGAATAGATGATTTACCGTTGAGGAAGGTAACAAGAGATTTCCGGTACTTAGGGATTCAGATAGCCAGGAGTTGGGGAACCTTACATAGGCTTAACTTAACACGATTGGTGGAACAGATGGAGGAGGATTTTAAGAGATGGGACATGGTGCCCCTGTCACTGGTGGGTAGGGTGCAGGCGGTCAAAATGGTAGTCCTCCCGAGATTCCTTTTTGTGTTTCAGTGCCTCCCGGTGATGGTCACGAAGGCTTTTTTCAAGAAAATCGAGAAAAGTGTCATGAGTTTTGTGTGGGCTGGGAAGACCCCGAGAGTAAGGAGGGGGTTCCTGCAGCGAAGCAGGGATAGGGGGGGACTGGCACTACCGAGCCTAAGTGAATACTACTGGGCCGCCAATATCTCAATGGTGTGTAAGTGGATGGGAGAAGGGGAGGGAGCGGCGTGGAAGAGATTGGAGATGGCGTCCTGCAAAGGAACCAACCTACAAGCCCTGGCGACGGCGCCGTTGCCGTTCTCCCCGAAGAAATACACCACAAGTCCAGTGGTGGTGGCAACACTGAAAATTTGGGGGCAGTGGAGACGGCATAGGGGAAGGACGGGAGCCTCGGTGCGGTCCCCGATAAGAAATAATCATAGGTTTGTCCCGGGGAGAATAGATGGGGGATTTGGAGCATGGCAGAGAGCTGGGATTGTGCAACTGAGAGATCTGTTCGTAGACGGGACGTTTGCGAGTCTGGGAGCGCTGACGGAAAAATATGGGTTGCCCCAAGGGAATGCATTTCGGTATATGCAACTGAGGGCTTTTGTGAGGCAACAGGTGAGGGAATTCCCGCAGCTCCCGACGCAGGAGATTCAAGATAGAGTGATCTCAGGGACATGGGTGGGGGATGGTAGGGTGTCGGATATATACAGGGAAATGGGGGACAAGGGGGAGATCATGGTGGATGAGCTGAAAGGAAAATGGGAAGAGCTGGGGGAGGAGATTGAGGAGGGGCTGTGGGCTGATGCCCTACGTAGGGTAAACTCGTCGTCCTCGTGCGTCAGGCTAAGCCTGATACAATTCAAGGTTCTGCACAGGGCGCATATGACCGGAGCAAGGCTCAGTAAATTTTTCGGGGTAGAGGATAGGTGTGGGAGATGCTCGAGAAGCCCAGCAAACCACACCCACATGTTTTGGTCATGCCCGGCACTGCAGGAGTTCTGGGTGGGGGTGGCAAAGGTGTTTTCGAAGGTGGTGGGGGCCCGGGTCGAGCCAGGCTGGGGGTTGGCTATATTTGGGTTTGCAGAAGAGCAGCGAGTGCAGGAGGCGAGAGAGGCTGATGTTTTGGCCTTTGCGTCTCTAGTAGCCCGGCGAAGGATATTGCTTATGTGGAAGGAAGCCAAACCCCCGGGAGTGGAGACCTGGATAAATGGATAAATGACATGGCAGGGTTTATAAAACTAGAACGGATAAAGTTCGCGCTAAGGGGTTAGGCCCAAGGGTTCACCAGGCGGTGGCAACCGTTCATTGACTACCTCGCAGAATGATAAAGGAAATGGGAAGGTAGCAGCAGCATTCATTCAAATTTAAGAATGTCACTTTCCCCATCCCTCTCATGGTGATGGAAGGCTTGCTCATGGTCTTTGCCAATGCCATGTTGCCCATCAAGTTTTTTTCCTGGAACTAAATACATGGAAAATACAGTACAGAACCAAGCCATTCATCCACCTAATCTGCTCTCTTGTTTATATTCCATACAAGTCTGAAGGAACTGAACTTGCATTCCTCCACTACATGTTAGTTGTTACCACAAGTATTTTGAACCTTTGTACCTTGGATACTATATTGGATTTTACCAGCCCTCTGGAGGAGACAGGCAAGGACAATCTAGTTTACACCCATTAAAGGTTACATCATGTATGAATATGGTTGACGGACTTCCGGTTGCGGCAAGGATGAGCTAGCCGCACGTTTCGGCGGCTCCAGCTCCGACGGACCTTCGGGCTCTTTTAAGAGCCCCAACGGGGACTTTGCCGGCCGAAAAACCCGGTGGGAGGTGCGTGGGAAGGGAGTCCCCCCCCCCCCCGAACGACGGAGGATAAACAGGCGGCGGCTGCAGCCCGAAGAATCTGCAACCAGTAGGTCAGAGGGAGTGGAACAAAATGGCGGCGAAGGGATCGCAGGTGACATGGGGGCCTGAGCAGGACGAGGTGGTGAGACGGTGCGTGGATCTGCTGAAGAAGGAGGTAATGACCCCGATGTTACAGGCAATTGAGGGGCTTAAAGAGACTTTAAAGACCCAGGAGACTGAGCTTCGCGTGATGGAGCAGAAGGTATCAGGTATTGAGGACGAGGTCCTGGGCCTAGCGGTTAAGACTCAGACGCACGAGACACTTCATAAAAAGTGTGCTGACAGGATTGAGGCCCTTGAAAATGGAGCGCGAAGGAAGAACCTTAGGATACTAGGTCTCCCTGAGGGTGTGGAAGGAGTGGACTGTGGAGCGTACGCAAGTAAGATGCTGAGCTCACTGATGGGTGCTGAGGCCCCTGCGGGCCCCATGGAGGTGGAGTGGGCAGGTCGGATCCCGGCGAGAAGATCAAAAGCGGGAGAACCACCGAGGGCGATAATCGTGCGATTCTACCGCCTTAAGGACAGAGAAGAGGTCCTGAGATGGGCTAAAAAGGTGCGAAGTAACAGATGGGAGAATGCTGTGGTAAGGATATACCAGGACTGGAGTGCGGAGGTGGCGAGAAGGAGGGCGAGCTTTAACCGAGCCAAAGAGGTTTTGCACAAAAGGAAGGTGAAGTTCGGGATGCTGCAGCCGGCAAGACTATGGGTCACGTATCAGGAGAGACACTATTATTTTGAGACGGCGGAGGAAGCATGGTCCTTCATCAATGAAGAGAAACTGGACCGGAACTGAGGGACTGACGCTGCAGGGAATTGTTATTGTTAATGTTATGGTGAAAGTGAATCGAGAAGTGAAGGGGGGGGGGGGACACTGGGGAAATGTGGGCGCCGGTGAGGGGGGAAAGGCGGGACATAGTCGAAGAATAGGGAAGGGGAGGGGGAGGGGAAAGGGAGCTGCGCCATAAGAGGCGGGTTAAGTAAAGGGATGTTCCCGCGCCAGAAAGAATAAGGCGGGAAAACAGGCGGATGGGAGTTCCCTCACACCGGGGGGGGCCGAGGAGTGAGCTGGAGTAGCCGGGGTCAGTTGAAGTCAGCTGACTTACGGAAGTGATATGGGGGGAGCAATCAAGCTAGATAGGGATCTAGCGGGGGGGGCGGGGGCGGGGGGGGGGGACAACTGGGTTGCTGCTGCGGAAATCCAAAAGGAAATGGCTAAAGAGTGGGTGGTCGGGGGCGGAGTGCGACGCTGGGGGAGCGAGCGGGAGCACGGAGGTGGGATATGGGACTGGCCTAGAGAAGGTAATGGCTAGTCGACACGGGAGGGGGGCAGGTAGCCCCCCAGTGAGGCTGATCACGTGGAACGTGAGAGGCCTGAATGGACCGATAAAAAGAGCCCGAGCGCTTGCGCATTTGAAAGGACTAAGGGCAGACGTGGCTATGCTCCAAGAGACGCACCTAAAGGTGGCGGACCAAGTTAGGCTAAGGAAAGGATGGGTGGGACAGGTGTTCCACTCAGGACTGGCGCAAAGTACAGAGGGGTGGCCATTTTGGTGGGGAAACGGGTAGCATTTGAAGCAAAGAACATCGTAGCAGACAGTGGAGGTAGATATGTAATGGTGAGTGGTAGGCTGGAGGGAATGGAGGTCGTGTTGGTTAATGTGTATGCCCCAAATTGGGACGATGCGGGGTTCATGAGACGGATGCTGGGGCATATTCCGGACCTGGAGGCAGGAAATTAGATTTTAGGAGGGGACTTCAACACGGTGCTGGACCCGGGGCTCGATAGATCCAGCTCAAGGACCGGAAGAAGGGCGGCAGCGGCCAAGGTACTTAAGGGGTTTATGGACCAAATGGGGGGAGTGGATCCATGGCGATTTCTTAGAACCAGGGCTAGGGAGTATTCCTTCTTCTCCCATGTCCATAAAGTGTACTCCCGGATAGATTTTTTTGTTTTAGGAAGGTCGTTGATCTCGTGTGGAAGAAGCTGAATACTCAGCCATAGCGGTTTCGGACCATGCCCCACATTGGGTGGACCTGGAAGTAGGAGAGGACAGGGAGCAGAGAACACTCTGGCGATTAGATGTGGGACTGATGGCGGATGAGGGAGTGTGTGCAAGAGTGAGGGGGTGTATTGAGAGATACCTCGAGGTCAATGACGACGGCGAGGTCCCTGTGGGAGCGGTCTGGGAAGCACTAAAAGCGATGGTCAGAGGAGAGCTGATTTCTATTGGGGCCCACAAAAGGAAAACAGAGGCCAAGGAAAGGGATAGATTACTGGGGGAGATTTTAAGGGTGGACAGGGAATTTGCAGAGACCCCGGAGGAGAAGCTGTACAGGGAGAGGGGACGACTCCAGACCTAGTTTGACCTTCTGACCACCAGAAAGGCGGAGGTACTGTGGAGGAAGGCACAGGGGAGGAGGTATGAATATGGGGAAAAGGCCAGTCGCCTGTTGGCGCATCAACTGCGAAAGAGGGCAGCAGCGAGGGAGATAGGAGGAATTAGGGATGAAAGGGGAGACACTGAGCGAAGGGCAGGAAAGATAAACGAGGTGTTTAAGACCTTTTATGAGGAACTGTATAGGTCTCAGCCCCCAGAGGGAGAGGAGGGGATGCGGCAGTTCCTGGACCAATTGAGGTTCCCGAAAGTGGAGGAGCAGGAGGTGGAAGGCCTGGGGGCACCGATTGAGGTGGATGAGGTTATTAAGGGACTGGGAAGCATTCAAGCAGGGAAGGCCCCGGGGCCGGACGGGTTCCCGGTGGAATACTACAGAAAATATGTGGCCCCGTTGTTGGCGAGGACGTTCAATGAGGCCAGGGAAGGGGGGACTCTACCCCCGACGATGTCGGAGGCGACGATATCGCTAATTTAAAGAGGGACAAAGATCCGTTGCAGTGCGGGTCCTATAGACCTATTTCACTATTGAACGTGGACGCCAAATTGCTGGCAAAGGTGCTGGCATCGAGGATAGAGGACTGTGTCCCAGGGGTGGTGCACGAAGACCAGACTGGGTTCGTAAAAGGGAGACAACTAAATGTTAACGTGCGACGACTATTAGGGGTGATAATGATGCCCTCAGTGGAGGGGGAGGCAAAGATAGTGGCGGCAATGGACGCAGAGAAGGCATTTGATACGGTGGAGTGGGAGTATTTATGGGAAGTGTTAAGGAGGTTTGGGTTTGGGAACGGGTTTATTCGCTGGGTTAGGCTACTTTATGGGGCACCAACGGCAAGCGTAGTTACAGGTCGACATAGATCGGAGTATTTCCGATTATATAGGGGAACAAGACAGGGATGCCCGCTGTCTCCATTGTTGTTTGCATTGGCAATCGAACCTCTGGCCATGGCGTTGAGAGACTCCAGGAAATGGAGAGGGGTGACTAGAGGGGGAGAAGAACACCGAGTCTCGTTATACACGGATGACCTATTGTTATACGTGTCGGACCCAGCGGGGGGGATGATAGAGGTTATGCGAATTCTGAAGAGGTTCGGGGAATTTTCGGGGTATAGGTTAAACATGGGGAAGAGTGAATTATATGTGATACATCCAGGGAACCAGAGTAGAGAGATAGAAGGCTTACCGCTGAGGAAAGTGGAAAGAAACTTCCGATACCTGGGGATTCAAATCGCTAGGAGCTGGGGAACCTTGCACAGATTTAATCTGACACGGCTGGTAGAACAAATGGAGGAGGACTTTAAGAGGTGGGACATGCAGCCTTTATCGCTGGCGGGCAGGGTGCAAGCAATTAAGATGATGGTCCTCCCGAGGTTCTTATTTGTATTCCAATGTCTCCCTATTTTAATCACCAGGACATTTTTTAATAAAATAGACAGGAGCATTACGAGCTGTGTGTGGGCAGGGAAAGTTCCGAGAGTAAGGAGAGGGTTCCTTCAGCGCAGTAGGGACAGAGGAGGACTGGCACTACCGAACTTGGGAGATTATTATTGGGCCGCCAATGTGGCAATGATACGTAGATGGATGATGGAGGGTGAGGGAGCGGCGTGGAAAAGGCTGGAGAGAAGGTCCTGTAAAGGGACGAGTCTAGAGGCGATGGTGACGGCACCGCTACCACTCTCACCTAGAAAGTACACCACGAACCCGGTGGTGGCGGCAACACTGAACATATGGGGACAGTGGAGGCGACAGAGAGGGGTGCGGGGAGCCCTGGTGGGATACCCTATCAGGAACAACCATAGGTTCGCCCCAGGAAGAATGGATGGAGGATTTCAGAGTTGGTACCAGTTGGGAATTAGGAAGGTGGGAGATTTATTCATAGATGGGACTTTTGCGAGTTTGGGAGCATTGGAGGAAAAGTATAAGTTACCCCAGGGAAATTTCTTGAGATATAGGCAGGTGAGGGCGTTTACTAGACAACAGATGAGGGAATTTCCGCGGCTCCCGACACAGGGGATACAGGACAGGGTGCTTTCAGGGGTGTGGGTCGGAGAGGGCAAGGTGTCAGAGATTTACAGAGAGATGAGGGAAGAGGGGGAGGAGTCGGTGGGCGAACTAAAAGGAAAGTGGGAAGAAGAATTAGGGGAGGAGATAGAGGAGGGTATGTGGGCTGATGCCCTAAGCAGGGTAAACTCCTCTTCCTCATGCGCCAGGCTTAGCCTGATTCAATTTAAGGTGCTACATAGAGCACACATAACGGGGGCAAGATTGAGCAGGTTTTTTGGAGTGGAGAACAGATGTGGGAGGTGTGGCGGGAGCCCGGCAAACCACGCACATATGTTTTGGGCGTGCCCGGCACTGGAAGGGAGTGACGGGAGTGATCTCGCAGGTGGTGAATGCCCGGGTCAAACCTAGCTGGGGGTTAGCTATATTTGGAGTTGCGGAAGAGCCGGGAGTGCAGAAGGCCAAAGAGGCCGATGTCGTGGCCTTTGCGTCCCTCGTAGCCCGGCGCAGGATCCTACTCATGTGGAAGGAGGCGAAACCCCCCGGACTGGAGGCCTGGGTAAACGATATGGCGGGGTTTATTAAACTGGAGCAGATAAAGTTTGCCCTGAGAGGATCGGCTCAAGGGGTCACCAGGCGGTGGCAGCCATTTCTCGACTACCTAGGGGAACGTTAGAGGGAAGACAGATGACCAGCAGCAGCAACCCAGGGGGAGGGAGGGGGGGGTAGGAGGTTTAGTTGAATATAGGTCAATTGAGAATGAGGTTTTGTTATTTGTGTATTATTATTATTATTATTGTTAAAAAGTTAAAATTTCTGTTCTGTTGTTATCGTTTCGTTTGTTTTGTAAGCGGGAAAAATGTTGCTCAGGGAAAAGAAATTTCAATAAAATATATATATTTTTTAAAAAATGAATATCGTTGACAAGTTGTTTGATTCTGCATGTAAATAAATGAGATTACCACTTGATTACTAAGTTTTTAAATGGATAGTGTTTCAACTGATCGGAGAGTATCATGAATAACTAAAGGAAGTGATGTTTGAGACAAAAAAAATTGTTACATCCAAATAATTTTATTTCCAACTTTCTAACAAATCAGCATGTTAATGACATATACTTATGAATTGAACAAGAATTATTTCATTGAAAATAGTTCTAAATAGTTTTATAGAGCACAAGGCATTGTGAACCAATAACACCATGTATTTGTTCACTTTACGCATCTAATAGCTGTCGCTTGTGAAGCATCTCCCAGACAGGACTCCGTTCTATGATCTGAGCTCGGATCATGGCAATGCGGTCACGAACACTGTCCACATGTGGTTTACATGTCACCTTCATTAGGAATAAGTGTTTAAATCATTATCTATTTAACATATCACAGAATTGTTACAGTGCAGAAGGAGAGGCCATTTGGCCCATCGCGTCTTCATCGACTCTCCAAACGAGCAGCAAGATTTAGTATCATTCTTCTAACTTTTCCCCGTATCCCTGCACAATGTCCTCTTTGATGCCTCAATTGAACCTGCCCCCTATAGAAATCCATGCAGGCTCTTCCTAATCAACCCACATTTTCCCATGTGACTGCTAATTCTATCCCAAATAATTGTTTCTAGAAGCTGGCCCACCACTGATTTTAAATTGACTAGTCTAATTGCTGGGACTATCCTTACAACCTTTTTTCAATAAGGGTGTAACATTTGCAACTCTACAGTCCTCTGGCACCTTCCCCCCCCCTCCCTCCCTCGAGTCTAGAGAAGACTGGATGACAGGCCCAGAGCCCCTGTAATTTCTCTCTTCAATATCCTTGGATGCATCTCATCTGGTCTGGGTGCCTTGTCAACTATTAAGTACTGGCAGTCTACTCAACACTTCCTCCTGATCAATTTTCCTCATCTGTCTCCATGGCCTGGGTAGCATCTACCTCCTTAGTAAAGACGGATGCAAAGTATTCATTTAGTACCTTAGCTATGCCGCCAAACTCCTTGTGTAAACTCCTTTTTTTGTTCCTTCATTGACCCTACTCCGTTTACTATCTTTTTACTATTTATAAGCCTACATAAGGATTCCTGAATGACTGCCAGTAAAATACTTGGATATTTATAGGAGTACTGTGGAAAAAAGACATTTCATCAAAGCTTTTCATCTTGCAATCACAAGAATACCAATGTCAGGGGAACAACCAGTTTATACTGTACGCAGAGGTTGGTTAATAAGTGGACTTTGTAATGGCCTTGCAATGGAGAATGCACGCATTAATGGTGACTGACAGTTAACTTCCAAGCATTGTTTGAAAATTTAAACTAGGCAGCTTGACTCTGATTGGTCAAGAGATTGCCTTGCAGAATTAACTAGTGAATGGCTGTCACTTAATTTGTTTAGCTGAAACAGGTGCAGTGTATGTACATGCTCTTACTGTCTGCAAAGAACAGGGCCGTGTAGCACATGTAGCTTCCAGTACACGCAAATGCGCCATACTGTGAGCACAATTGACAATCAAATTGGTCGGCAATGTAATTTTTAGCACGCTTGAGAATTATTTAGCAAATATTGTCCAATCACAGAATCACATCTGATGCTGGACATTATGTTTCAAGTTTCAAGCATAGGCTGGTTGGGCATGGTCTATACCGTGCCCGTGTGAACAGCAGAAGGGACCTGTTTGAAATGATCAGAGTGTCTTTGGGACATACGACCTACATACGTGTCATCACACTGGCGCTGAAATTCATGTACCACATTACTGATTTGTGTGATAGGCACACCGTCTTTTTAACTTGATGGCCAGTGTTAGTAGTGAATATCACTCATGTCGCTACTGCAGAGTTGCAGCGTGAATCAGCTAGCTTCACCTATTGCTCAGTTCCGTCACTATGAACTGGTGCATTCTCCATGGCAATGTCTTGATTCGTCAGAATCCACTTGCCAACCGATCAGCACTCTTCACAAGTTGTTTCACCTGACATTGGTATTCTACAGGGATGGTGCAGGAGGGAGGGTTTCAGATTTCTGGATAATTGGGCTTATTCTGGGGTCAGTGGGACCTCTACAAACGGGATCATAGAATCATAGAAGTTTACAGCATGGAAACAGGCCCTTCGGCCCAACCAGTCCATGCCGCCCAGTTTTTACCATTAAGCTAGTCCCAGTTGCCCGCACTTGGCCCATAACCCTCTATACCCATCTTACCCATGTAACTATCTAAATGCTTTTTAAAAGACACAATTGTACCCGCCTCTACTACTACCTCTGGCAGCACATTCCAGACACTCACTACCCTCTGAGTGAAGAAACTGCCCCTCTGGGCCCTTCTGAATCTCCCCCCTCTCACCTTAAACCTATGCCCTCTAGTTTTAGACTCCCCTACCTTTGGGAAAAGATGTTGACTATCTACCTTATCTATGCCCCTCATTATTTTATAGACTTCTATAAGATCACCCCTAAGCCTCCTACGCTCCAGGGAAAAAAGTCCCAGTCTATCCAGCCTCTCCTTATAACTCAAACCATCAAGTCCCGGCAACATCCTAGTAAATCTTTTCTGCACTCTTTCCAGTTTAATAATATCCTTTCTATAATAGGGTGACCAGAACTGCACACAGTATTCCAAGTGTGGCCGTACCAATGTCTTGTACAACTTCAACAAGACGTCCCAACTCCTGTATTCAATGTTCTGACCAATGAAACCAAGCATGCCGAATGCCTTCTTCACCACCCTGTCCACCTGCGACTCCACCTTCAAGGAGCTATGAACCTGTACTCCTAGATCTCTTTGTTCTATAACTCTCCCCAACGCCATACCATTAACTGAGTAGGTCCTGGCCCGATTCGATCTGCCAAAATGCATCACCTCACATTTATCTAAATTAAACTCCATCTGCCATTCGTCGGCCCACTGGCCTAATTGATCAAGATCCCGTTGCAATCCTAGATAACCTTCTTCACTATCCACTGTGCCACCAATCTTGGTGTCATCTGCAAACTTACTAACCATGCCTCCTAAATTCTCATCCAAATCATTAATATAAATCACAAATAACAGTGGACCCAGCACCGATCCCTGAGGCACACCACTGGTCACAGGCCTCCAGTTTGAAAAACAACCCTCTACAACCACCCTCTGCCTTCTGTCGTCCAGCCAATTTTGAATCCAATTGGCAACCTCACCCTGGATCCCGTGAGCTTTAACCTTCTGCAACAACCTACCATGCGGTACCTTGTCAAAGGCTTTGCTAAAGTCCATGTAGACAACGTCTACTGCACTGCCCTCATCTACCTTCTTGGTCACCCCCTCAAAAAACTCAATCAAATTTGTGAGACATGATTTTCCACGCACAAAGCATTGCTGACTGCCCCGAATCAGTCCTTGCCTCTCTAAATGCTTGTAGATCCTGTCTCTCAGAATACCTTCTAGCAACTTACCTACTACAGACGTTAGGCTCACCGGTCTGTAGTTCCCAGGCTTTTCCCTGCTGTCCTTCTTAAACAAGGGCACAACATTCGCCACTCTCCAATCTTCAGGCACCTCACCTGTGGCTGCCGGTGATTCAAATATCTCTGTTAGGGGACCCGCAATTTCCTCCCTAGCCTCCCACAACATCCTGGGATACATTTCATCAGGTCCCAGGAATTTATCTACCTTGATGCGCTTTAAGACTTCCAGCACCTCCTCCTCTGTAATATGCACACTTCTCAAGACATCACTATTTATTTCCCTTAGTTTCCTAACATCCATGCCTTTCTCCACCGTGAATACCGATGAGAAATATTCATTCAGGATCTCACCCAACTCTTGTGGCTCTGCACATAGATGTCCTTGTTGATCCTTAAGAGGCCCTACTCTGTCCCTAGTTACTCTTTTCCCCTTTATGTATCTGTAGAATCTCTTTGGATTCTCCCTTGCATTATTTGCCAAAGCAATTTCATGTCCCCTTTTTGCCCTCCTGATTTCCCTCTTAACTCTATTTCGACAATCTCTATACTCTTCAAGGGATCCACTTGATCCCAGTTGCTTATGTACGTCATATGCCTCCTTCTTCTTTTTGACCAGAGTCTCAATATCTCGAGTCATCCAGGGTTCCCTACTTCTACCAGCCTTGCCCTTCACTCTAAAGGGAATGTGCTTACCCTGCACCCTGGTTAACACATTTTTAAAAGCCGTCCCTTTGCCTGCCAACAGTCTCCCCCAATCTACCTCTGCAAGTTCCTGTCTGATACCATCAAAATTGGCCTTGCCCCAATTAAGAATTTTAACTCTTGGGCCAGACCTATCATTCTCCATAGCTATCTTAAAACTAATGGAGTTATGGTCACTTGTCCCAAAGTGATCCCTCACTAGCACTTCTGTCACTTGCCCTTCCTTATTTCCCAAGACATGGTCAAGTTTTGCCCCCTCTCTAGTCGGTCCATCCACATACTGAATGAGAAATTCCTCCTGAATTCACTCAACAAATTTCCCTCCATCCAAGCCCCTAATGCTATGGCTGTCCCAGTCAATGTTGGGAAAGTTAAAGTCCCCTACTACTACCACCCTATTATTCTTGTAGCTATCTGTAATCTCCTTACATATTTGCTCCTCAATTTCCCGCTGACTATTTGGGGGCCTGTAGTACAGTCCTACCAAGGTGATCTCTCCCTTCTTATTTTTCAGTTCCACCCATATAGACTCAGTGGGCGAACCCTCGGATATATCCCCTCTAAGTACTGCCGTGATGTTCTCCCTAATCAAAAACGCCACTCCCCCTCCTCTCTTACCTCCTGTTCTATCCTTTCTATAGCATCTGTACCCCGGAACATTGAGCTGCCAGTCCTGCCCCTCCCTTAGCCATGTGAGGTGAGGTGACCCTCAGGGATGGTCTACACTTGGACCAGAGGGGTACCAATATCCTGGGGGGGGGAAATTTGCTAATGCTCTTCGGGAGGGTTTAAACTAGTTCAGCAGGGGCTTGGGAACCTGAATTGTAGCTCCAGCATACAGGAGGTTGAGAGTAGTGAGGTCATGAGTAAGGTTTAAAAGTTGCAGGAGTGTACCGGCAGGCAGGAAGGTGGTTTAAAGTGTGTCTTCTTCAATGGGGAGACTAGGACCCGGGGGCACAGCCTTAGAATAAAAGGGAGTCACTTTAGAACAGAGATGAGGAGAAATTTCTTCAGCCAGAGAGTGGTGGGTCTGTGGAATTCGTTGCCAGAGGGTGGTGGAGGCCAGGACGTTGAGTGTCTTTAAGACAGAAGTTGATAAATTCTTGATTTCTCGAGGAATTAAGGGCTATGGAGAGAGGGCGGGTAAATGGAGTTGAAATCAGCCATGATTGAATGGTGGAGTGGATTCGATGGGCCGAATGGCCTTACTTCCGCTCCTATGTCTTATGGTCTTAATGCCAGGAGCATCCGGAATAAGGTGGGTGAACTTGCGGCATGGGTTGGTACCTGGGACTTCGATGTTGTGGCCATTTCGGAGACATGGATAGAGCAGGGACAGGAATGGTTGTTGCAGGTGCCGGGGTTTAGATATTTCAGTAAGCTCAGGGAAGGTGGTAAAAGAGGGGGAGGGGTGGCATTGTTAGTCAAGGACAGTATTACGGTGGCAGAAAGGACGTTTGATGAGGACTCGTCTACTGAGGTAGTATGGGCTTAGGTTAGAAACAGGAAAGGAGAGGTCACCCTGTTAGGGGTTTTCTATAGGCCTCTGAAAAGTTCCAGAGATGTAGAGGAAAGAATTGCAAAGATGCTTCTGGATAGGAGCGAAAGCAACAGGGTAGTTGTTATGGGGGACTTTAACTTTCCAAATATCGACTGGAAACGCTATAGTTCGAGTACTTTAGATGGGTCCGTTTTTGTCCAATGTGTGCAGGAGGGTTTCCTGACACAGTATGTAGATAGGCCAACAAGAGGCGAGGCCATTTTGGATTTGGTACTGGGTAATGAACCAGGACAGGTGTTAGATTTGGAGGTAAGTGAGCACTTTGGTGATAGTGACCACAATTCGATTACGTTTACTTTAGTGATGGAAAGGGATAGGTATATACCGCAGGGCAAGAGTTATATCTGGGGGAAAGGCAATTATGATGCGATGAGGCAAGACTTAGGATGCATCGGATGGAGAGGAAAACTGCAGGGGATGGGCACAATTGAAATGTGGAGCTTGTTCAAGGAACAGCTACTGCGTGTCCTTGATAAGTATGTGCCTGTCAGACAGGGAGGAAGTGGTCGAGCAAGGGAACCGTGGTTTACTAAAGCAGTCGAAACACTTGTCAAGAGGAAGAAGGAGGCTTATGTAAAGATGAGACATGAAGGTTCAGTTAGGGCGCTCGAGAGTTACAAGTCAGCTAGGAAGGACGTAAAGAGAGAGCTAAGAAGAGCCAGGAGGGGACATGAGAAGTCTTTGGCAGGTAGGACCAAGGATAACCCTAAAGCTTTCTATAGATATGTCAGGAATAAAAGAATGACTAGGGTAAGAGTAGGGCCAGTCAAGGACAGTAGTGGGAAGTTGTGCGTGGAGTCCGAGGAGATAGGAGAGGTGCTGAATGAATATTTTTCGTCAGTATTCAGACAGGAAAAAGATAGTGTTGTCGAGGAGAATACTGAGATTCAGGCTACTAGAATAGAAGGGCTCGAGGTTCATAAGGAGGAGGTGTTAGCAATTCTGGAAAGTGTGAAAATAGATAAGTCCCCTGGGCCGGATTAGATTTATCCTAGGATTCTCTGGGAAGCTAGGGAGGAGATTGCTGAGCCTTTGGCTTTGATCTTTAAGTCATCTTTGTCTACAGGAATAGTGCCAGAAGACTGGAGGATAGCAAATGTTGTCCTCTTGTTCAAGAAGGGAAGTAGAGACAACCCCGGTAACTATAGAGCAGTGAGCCTTACTTCTGTTGTGGGCAAAATCTTGGAAAGGTTTATAAGAGATAATCATCTGGAAAGAAATCATTTGATTAGAGATAGTCAACACGGTTTTGTCAAGGGTAGGTCATGCCTCACAAACCTTATTGAGTTCTTTGAGAAGGTGACTGAACAGGTGGATGAGGGTAAAGCAGTTGATGTGGTGTATATGGATTTCAGTGAAGCATTTGATAAGGTTCCCCACGGTAGGCTACTGCAGAAAATACGGAGGCATGGGATTCAGGGTGATTTAGCAGTTTGGATCAGAAATTGGCTAGCTGGAAGAAGACAAAGGGTGGTGGTTGATGGGAAATGTTCAGACTGGAGTCGTTACTAGTGGTGTAGGACAAGGATCCACAACCCTCCCGAAGGGCCACTGCTGTTTGTCATTTTTATAAATGACCTGGAGGGCGTAGAAGGATGGGTGAGTAAATTTGCAGATGACACAAAAGTCGGTGGAATTGTCGACAGTGCGGAAGGATGTTACAAGTTACAGAGGGACATAGATAAGCTGCAGCGCTGGGCTGAGGTGACAAATGGAGTTTAATGCAGAAAAGTGTGGGGTGATTCATTTTGGAAGGAATAACAGGAAGACAGAGTACTGGGCTAATGGTAAGATTCTTGGCAGTGTGGATGAGCAGAGCGATCTTGGTGTCCATGTACACAGATCCCTGAAAGTTGCCACCCAGGTTGAGAGGGTTGTGAAGAAGGCGTATGGTGTGTTAGCTTTTATTGGTAGAGTTTCGGAGCCATGAGGTCATGTTGCAGCTGTACAAAACTCTGGTGCGGCCGCATTTGGAGTATTGCGTGCAATTCTGGTCGCCGCATTATAGGAAGGATGTGGAAGCATTGGAAAGGGTGCAGAGGAGATTTACCAGAATGTTGCCTGGTATGGAAGGAAGATCATAGGGGGAAAGTCTGAGGGACTTGAGACTGTTTTCGTTAGAGAGAAGGTTAAGAGGTGACTTAATTGAGGCATACAAGATGATCAGAGGATTGGATAGGGTGGACAGTGAGAGCCTTTTTCCTCGGATGGTAATGTCTAGCACGAGGGGACATAGCTTTAAATTGAGGGGAGATAGATATAGGACAGATGTCAGAGGTAGGTTCTTTACTCAGAGTAGTAAGGGCGTGGAATGCCCTGACTGCAACAGTAGTGGACTCGCCAACAAGAAGGGCATTTAAATGGTCATTGGATAGACATATGGATGATAAGGGAATAGTGTAGATGAGCTTTAGAGTGGTTTCACAGGTCGGCGCAACATCGAGGGCCGAAGGGCCTGTACTGCGCTGTAATGTTCTATGTTATTGCAATTGTCCTGATGAGGACAAGATGAAAACTTAGGCAAAACATCTTTTTCAAACAATACTCAACTTCTGAAATACCAACGAATATATTTATAGAAATTAAAACTCCATCCTGTTCTAAATCGTTGTGCTACCAATTACATTTATCCTGAGTAAAAGTATTGTACCGTAACTGCCTTACATTCATGTGCAAAATCATCGATATGCAATACTCAAATGATTTGTGAAATCTTAACTATTAAGGGTATACTTACCTTGGCTATAGTGAGCATACTATTAACCATATCACCAGCATTGTGTGCAGGTATAATTCTCAGATTACTACCTAAAAACCTGCAAAAAGAAACACTCCTGAAACTGGTCACCCAAGTGAAACAATACTAAATTTGATTATTTGCAGCAAAAGGTATTTTTTTAAGATACTAATTTCGCAATGAATTGTTCTTTGAACTAGCTTTTTTTCTCTAGTAGTACAGTAGCCGTGTTAGCATGCAGTCCTTTGTCTAGGCTGGCAGTTCAGCGTAGAAAATAGTGCATTATTGGAAGTGTATCTTGATTGAGATATTAAATTAAGATAATAAAGCCGGAATCTCCACATCAGAGATATTAAATGGTGGCTCTGCCTACCAGCTGAAGTAAATCTAAAATATCTCATGATACTATAGGAGCAGAAAGTCACATTGGCAACCTTCTTTCTGAACCCAGTATCACCAAACACAGATCACGTGGTCAGTCTTTGCAGGAACTTGTGGGTGAGTTGATTTTGTTTGCCTGCGTTAATGATGACTGCGTTTCAAAAGTCATCTCCACACCGCCACCAGATTTTCATGTCTGCACTCTTCCCAGCTGGCAGTACCCTCGAGCACTCCGTGATAGGCAAAAATCTGATAATCGGGGCATTCCAGGTACATACCAGATATCAAGTGCACACTGCATATCTTTCAGTTACACAGAAGAAAATGCTATATTTCCGTTGCATAATTGTAAGGCAGCCAGTGTGGTGCATGGAGAATCGTAAAATTAAAAAGGAATAAAATATACCGAAAACGTATCTCAACTAAGCATCTGGCATCTAAATCGACATCCTGTAGATCAATAATTTTCACTTTTAAATTGTATAAACTTGTTTAATTTTTAGTCTGCAAGGTTTTCTAAATATCAAATAAGAGCAAAATACTACTTTCAACAAAGTTTTTTGATTTAAATTAATAGTGACAACAGGAACCCTCAATAACAGCAGTAATTGTGCAGAAATGTTTCGCTGAAACATTTTATTTGCTCTTGAGAAATTTACTAGTTTTTTTAATAGCTATTTTTAGTTCATTTATAAATCATCCATTTTTAAATACGGCCATTCAATTTCACCTTTGTTGAATTTTAAATAGTATTTCCCATTCTTTAGGACCATAAAGGGCTGCAGCCAAGAGCAGGAAACTGTTGCGATGAATACGGACAAACTGTTCAATCCGCTCTATCAGTTTTGTTTCTGCAGAATTGTCACAGAAATCTTGAATCTCCACTATGATAAAGGCAATACCTGAGAAAATTATAAATAGTTAATGAAACATTTGTCTTCTAAAAATGGTCTGTGAATCATGGATACTGTTTTGCAAGTGGTGTCAAACGTCTGCCATCTGCTTCACCATCACCTCCAGAGACATGGTCCATCAGTGATTGTGAAGGTCAATGCAGCCCTGAAGCCTTCAATCTTGGGCACCTTTCCAGCCTGGCCAGGGGAACTTGAGCAATACTAATCAGCCTGGAAAGCATTCACCGAGTGACGGATATGCTATTACATCTCATTTATTTTGAATAAAATACAGCAGACATATGTCCCAAACTTCTTCCAAAGAGCATGATTTCTCTAAACATTGTTGTTAAATCAATTAAATGCACACAGCTGTATGTATACCTGCACAAAATAATGGGTCAGGCATGTACCCCTCACTGTGGATGACCATGGAGTTGTAATACTCTGAGGTAGACAGCAGAGATTGTGGCCGGAATTCTCCAGCCATTCCTGCTGGCAGTGCCCCCTGCTGCGGGTTTCCCGGTGGTGTGGGGTGGCTTCAATGAGAATTCCCATTGACAGCAAAGGGCGGAGAGAATCTGCACCAGCGAACGGCGCACTGCCTCCTGCTGCCAAGAAACATGTGTCTGGAAGGCCAGTAAAGCCCAGAAACATGTGGCTGGAAGGCCAGTAAAGCCCACCCTATATTTTGTGCATCGCTAATACAGGTTATGGAAGGCTTCACAAATCACTTTGTAGTAAAAGGTAGTATTGAGTTATAGCATATGTACAGACAATAATTTGCGTTTATATTATGATATCTCCGCTACTCCAATTCTGAGCTTCAATGGCCTAGTCCTCAAGTCCTGTAATTCACCCCTAAACTTTACTACCTACTTTAAGACAGTTCTTAGACCAAGCTTTTGGTTATTTTACTACATTAAAGGCACTATAAAAATGCAAATTCTGCTGGTGCAATAGGGGGACCAGAATTGTGGTCTAAGCAAGGTCCGATACAAGATTAACATAACGTCTCTCCTTTCAAGTCTATCCTTCTAGAAATGAACCCCAGTGCTTGGTTTGCTACTTTTTTTTTTAAGGGCCTTATTCAGTTATGTTACTTTTAGCAATTTGTGTAACTATACTCTTCAATCCCTAGCTTCTCTGTCTTATTCAGACCTTTATTATCTAAAAATTTTGAAGTTTATTTCCATCAAAATGCACCGCCTCACATTTATCAATGTTGAAATTAATGTGGCAATTACGTGCCATTCTCCCATGCAGCGAATACTACACCACAATGGAATGCGGATATTGTGTTTTCCAACAGAAGTTGCCAACATATTTGTTGTAGAAACATAACGATTATACAATAAACTACCAGTTGAATTAATCGTACCAGAAGGTGGGAAAATGATTGATCCAGTTACCACAGAATCAGAGAACCTAATTCGTTGGTGCTGATTAGACAAAGACAAAATAGCTTCATGGTGCTAGAAAACAGTGAAAAGCAAAGTGCTGCATTATCAGTATGAGATAAAATCAAAATAATCCACCTGTTGATTCATTAAATAACTAACTATAAATGACTATTTCAAAGGTAAATGTTAACAGTTTTAAGTTTTGGTATCAGGTGTAAAGCAATTAAAAGTATTTGTACAAATAATTTGGTAAGCAGGTGCAATAAAATAAATAAAATGAAAACAGGAGTAGGACCAAATTTGCACAGTTGTAAAGACCTGTATTATCCTAAACTAAAAGATATTTATCCCAACTGCAAGAGCTTAAAACCAACCCAACACCCCCCCCCTCCCCCCCAACCCCAAGAGTTTAAACCCAACCCAACCCCAAGAGTTTAAACCCAACCCAACCCCAAGAGCTTAAAACAAAACCAACCCAACCACCCTCCCCTAAATCCAAGAGCTTAAAAACAACCCAACCAATCCCCGGAGTTTAAAACCAGCCCTTCGCCCATTACTGTAACTCGGTAATTCGCTCCATCAGACAACGGGAGGAATGTCAGGAGCTAACCCCAGTCCGAGACCAACATTTAAACTCCCTTCAAACACCCGCCGCGCAGCCACGAGCAGCGCGCGCCTCCACCTGCAGGGCGGCGCTGACGATCACGGCCATGACGCGCTCCCTCTGTGACGCAATTGAACGCGCCCTGTTGTGACATCACAAATCTGGCCGTTACGTGACGTCGCAAAACGCGCCGCTCCTCGGGCCGTTGACGTCACCGAACCGGGAGAGGAGGCGCCACATTTGCGCTTGGGGGCTGCTGCACCACAATGAGCAAAAATGGCATCCATTTCCTTAAAACTCTGCTGTATGCTTTAGAATAGAGGGGAAGTAATTATAACTAATGACCATCGCATGTGAAATGCATGTAAATGGTAACACCGCAGCTTGCTTTTCTACTTCTAAATAGAGAATTTCAACAAATAAATAATGTGTTGGAGGGACAGCTGGATCCTGATGCAGAGCGAGGCCAATAGCTCGGGTTCAATTCCTGTACCGGCTGAGGTTATTCTTGAAGACCTACCTTCTCAACCTTGCCCCTCGCCCGAGGTGTGGCGATTTTTACGTTACATCACCACCAGTCAGCTCTCCCCCTCAAAGGGGAAAGCAACCTATGTTCATCTCGGATTATGGCGACTTTACACCAGTAGGGAAACAAAATAAGTAACAAATAATACTCCAAAATTTAAAAATCTTTGACAAAAAGTCATCGGACTCGAAACGTTAGCTTTTTCCTCTCCCTACAGATGCTGCCAGACTTGCTGAGATTTTCCAGCACTTTCTCTTTTGTTTAAAAATCTTTTCTGAGATGCTTAGGCAAGAGTAATGTCATAATCATGTCCTGTAGCCACTTGGTCAGATAGTAACATCTGAGAAAGCAATGTTATATTTACATAGCATCAAGTAGGACAAAGAACCACGTGCGCTTCTTCCTTTACTGCAGAGATTAAGGAAGTGAAGAGATGGAGAGCAGATGGGTTAGAGAGCAACAATCAAGCATCTCTGACGCAAAGTTCATGGAAGTAGCCCGCAATGGTATGTATAAAATTCAATAGTAAGCTACCATACTTGCAGAAGAAGAGCTTCAAGGGGTTGAACCAAGGGGTACTGAAGTCAATGTCCAAGGCTTGTGAAAGAAGTAGAGACATAAATCTCAACCAATGTTGAGCTGGAATGTGGATACCTACTGGTTACACAGGCTAGACTTATTGATTTACTGTATGTACATTTAAAATACAAAGCTCTTCACTCTCCGTGAATACATTTTTGGTACTCCAACTGTCCTTTGGATTCATCCAATGAACTACAGTAGTTAAGGGTCTAGGTTCAGCTAACCCATCTGCTTGTTTTAGATTACATTCCATAGATGGGTTCTCTGTAGAGTGCTGAGAGTATAGAATAGAATTCCTACAGTGCAGGTGGTGGGCATTTGGCCCATCGAGTCTGTACTGACCCTTCGAAAGAGCACCCTGCCGAGGCCCATCCCTCTGTCCCATCCTTGTAACCCTGTGCATTGATCATGGCTAATCCAGCTAACCTGCGCATCTTTGGACTGAGGGGAAAATGGAGCACCGGGGGAATGTGCAAACTCCACACGCAGCCACCAAAGGCCAGAATCAAACCCGGGTCCCTGGCGCTGTGAGGCAGCAGTGCTAACCATTGATGTGGAATCACCAAGCATAGCCATTTACAAGTGAGTTGGGAAATTGGCAGCAAATATTCTGAAGTTACAGCCTTGTACAGAGTCACTTTATTTTTAAGTACGATGCGTGTAGTCTGGATAAAGTCCTGCAGACAATTTGATAAATAGGTAATTGTGGAAGTCAGTGGGCTCATACTTTGACTATACTACCCTCATACCCATACACACTAAGGATTCCATCCCCTGCTCTCAGTTTGTCTGTCTCAGTCATTATCATTTTAATGATGCAACCTTCCACAACAGCATTTGTTGTATTTTTCCCTCAACTGAGGATTCCCTTCCACAATGGTTGAGAGGGCCCTTGTCTGTATCCACATTCCCTGCATTTTTGCTCTCACCTTGCCCTCCCTCCCAGAATGATAGGGTTTGCCCTTGTCCGCACCTTACCAGCCTTCATATTCAACGGATCATTGGCTGCCATTTCATTTCGGACACCTCCATCACTAAAAACATTTCCTCTCCCCTCCCATTTCAACATTCTGAAGGAACCATTCTTTGTGATGCTCTAGTCCATTCTTCAATTACCCCTTACGTCCAACCTCCTTCCCATTCAAATGCAAAAGATATAACATCCCCTTTTACCTCCACTCACCTCACCCATTCAAGGCACCAAACATGTCCAAGTATATTTCCAATTTAGTATACTATTGACTGCTCGCAATGTAGTCTCCTGTACACTGAGAAGACCAAATGCTGATTGGGTGACCACTTTGCAGAACTACTCCATGCAGTCCCCGAATGATCCTGATCTAGTGGCTGCCATTTTAGATCTCCACCTTCTGTCCTCGGCCTGCAGTTCTAGCAAGGATCAATGAGGAACAATCCCTCATCCTTCAATTAGGCACTCTACAGCCTTCTGGACTCTTAGGGCTCAAACATTTCAGACCATAAAATTCTGTTTTCCTCCTCCCCTGACAAATCTGTTTTTGTTTTCTTTGCATTCTTTGGTTTTTCTCTTGTTCATGGTTTCAGTCAGCAGCACGCTGCTCTAGGCACATTTATCTTGGTTCTTTTCTTGCCACATCACTATTTCCTTTCGCCCTGTGAGACCAACTCTGCTCTCAATCTCTCCTGTCTTCCACCCTATCACAGGTCTTCCTTTTTCCTTGTCCCACCCACCCCTTGCTCAAAACCTACCCCCAGTTCTGATGAAAGGCCATCAACCAGAACCATTAACTATATTTCTGCAGATCAAAGAGAAAAAGAAAGCTAAGAACTAAGCACTGCAAGTAGCCTAGACGAGTATAGGAAGTGCAGGGATGAAGTAAAAAAGAAAATCAGAGGTCACGAAAAAAGATTAGCAAGTAAAGTTAAAGAAAACCCAAAATATTAATGGGTAAAAGTAAAAGGTTAGTTAAGGGAAAAGTGGGATCTAGCAGAGATGAATAAGGGAACTTGTATATAGATGCAGAGACTGTGGGAAGGGTTTCAAATGAATATTTTGTTTCCGTGTTTACAAAAGAAAGGGATGATGCAGATATAGTAGTCCAGGAGGAATACTGTGAGATAATGGCAGGATAATCATAAAGAGAGAGGAAGTACTTAAAGGGTTGGCATCCTTGGAAGTCGATAAGTCGCCAGGGCCAGTTGGATTGTTTCCGAGGATATTGAAGGAGGTCAGGTTTCCGAGGATATTGAAGGAGGTCAGGTGGAGATAGCAGATACTCAGGATGGTTTTCCAATCCTCACTAGATACATGGAAGGTACCGGAGAACTGGAGAAATGCAAATATGGTTCCATTGTTTAAAAAAGGGATCGATGGAAATGCTAAACAATTATAGGCTAGTTAGTCTTACATCAGTAGTGAGCAAATTAGAAGAATCAATATCAATTGTCACTTGGAAAGGCATGAACTAGTCGATAGTCAGCATGGAGTTGTTAAAGGAAGGTCTTGCCTCACAAATTTGTATGAATTCTTTGAGGAAGTGACAAGAAAGGTTGATGAAGGTAGTGCAGTGGATGTTGTGTACATGAATTTTAGCAAGGTGTTTGACACGGTCCCACATGGCAGATCGGTCATAAGCCCATGGGATACAGGGCAATGTGGCAAATTGGATAAAAAGTTGGCTTAGTAACAAGAAACATATTGGTCGATGGATGCCCTTGCAAGAGGAAAGTTAGAACATAGAACGTAGAATAATACAGCACAGAACAGGCCCTTCGGCCCACGATGTTGTGCCGAACCCTTGACCTAGCTTAATCATAGATTATCATAGAATTTACAGTGCAGAAGGACGCCACCCGGCCCATCGAGTCTGCACCGGCTCTTGGAAAGAGCACCCTACCCAAGGTCAACACCTCCACCCTATCCCCACAACCCAGCAACCCCACCCAACACTAAGGGCAATTTTGGACACAAAGGGCAATTTATCATGGCCAATCCACCTAACCTGCACATCTTTGGACTGTGGGAGGAAACCGGAGCACCCGGAGGAAACCCACGCACACACGGGGAGGATGTGCAGACTCCGCACAGACAGTGACCCAAGCCGGAATCAAACCTGGGACCCTGGAGCTGTGAAGCAATTGTGCTATCCACAATGCTACCGTGCTGCCCTTAAGAACAAATTAATCTACACTATATCATTCTACCGTAATCCATGTACCTATCCAATAGTTGCTTGAAGGTCCCTAATGTTTCCGACTCAACTACTTCCACAGGCAGTGCATTCCATGCCCCCACTACTCTCTGGGTAAAGAACCTACCTCTGACATCCCCCCTATATCTTCCACCATTCACCTTAAATTTATGTCATCTTGTAAAGGTTTGTTCCACCCGGGGAAAAAGTCTCTGTCTATCTATTCCCCTGATCATCTTATAAACCTCTATCAAGTCGCCCCTCATCCTTCTCCGTTCTAATGAGAAAAGGCCTAGCACCCTCAACCTTTCCTCGTAAGATCTACTCTCCATTCCAGGCAACATCCTGGTAAAATTCCTACCCACCGTGTCTCGAAGCTCTCCTCTGACCCCCTCAACTGAAATTTGATCTTTTCCAACCAGAGAAAGTCCCAAGACTGTCCCCAGCCAGGCCGCCACCCCCAGCAGTGTATCCAACCTCCAATTGAGCAAGATTTTCACCAGGCAATTAGAGAGGCGAACGTCACAACATTGGCCCCCTTCCCCTCCATCAGCTCCGGCATTTCCGATACCCCAAAGATTGCCACCATTCAGTCCAGCCTGACCACCACCCCCACAATTTTAGACAACATTCCATGCACCGCTTCCCAGTATCTCTCCAGTTTCTCCGGGCCGGAAAGTGGAGCTGAGTCCACAAAAGATCAGCCATGATCTCATTGAATGGTGGAGCAGGCTCGAGGGGCCAGATGGCCTACTCCTGCTCCTAGTTCTTATGTTCTTATGTTCTCGCAACCCCAGAACATGTGCGCATGATTCGTCGGCCCTCGTCTCCACTCCTTGCAGTTGTCGGCCACCCCTTGAAAGAACCCACTCATTCTCGCCAGAGTCATATGCACCCTATGCACCACCTTGAACTGAATCAAGCTCATCCTCGCACAAGAGGAGGTGTCTTTTTCAGGATGGCAGCCGGTGACTAGTGGTGTGCCTCAGGAGTCTGTGCTGGGACCACAACTTTTTACAATATACATTAATGATCTGGAAGAAGGTACTGAAGGCACTGTTGCTAAGTTTGCAGATGATACAAAGATCTGTAGAGGGACAGGTAGTATTGAGGAAGCAAGGCGTTGCAGAATGACTTGGACAAGCTAGGAGAGTGGGCACTGAAGTGGCAAATGAAATACAATGTGGAAAAGTGTGAGGTTATGCAATTAGGAAAGAAGAATTTAGGCATAGACTATTTTCTAAATAGGGAAATGCTTCGGAAAGCAGAAGCACAAAGGGACTTGGGAATCCTTGTTCACGATTCTCTTAAGGTTAATGTACAGGTTCAGTCGGCAGTTAAGGCTGCAAATGCAATGTTAGCATTCATGTCAAGAGGGCTAGAATACAAGACCAGGGATGTACTTCTGAGGCTGTACAAGGCTCTGGTCAGACCCCATTTAGAGTATTGTGAGCAGTTTTGGGCCCCGTATCGAAGGAAGGATGTGCTGGCCTTGTCGTATGAGGAACGTTTGAGGACTCTGGGTCTGTACTCATTGGAGTTTAGAAGAATGAGAGGGATCTTATTGAAACTTACAAGATACTGCGAGGCCTGGATAGAATGAACGTGGAGAGGATGTTTCCACTTGTAGGAAAAACTAGAACCAGAGGACACCATCTCAGACTAAAGGGACGATCCTTTAAAACAGAGATGAGAAATTTCTTCAGCCAGAGGGTGGTGAATCTGTGGAATTATTTTCCGCAGAAGGCTGTGGAAGCTAATTCATTGAGTGCCTTTAGGTCAAGGGGATCAGGGGTTATGGAGAGAAGGCAGGAGAATGGGGATGAGAAAATATCAGCCATGATTGAATGGCGGAGCAGATTCGATGGGCCAAGTGGCCTAATTCTGCTCCTATGTCTTATGGTCTTAATTCACCCTATGCATCACCTCACGCCACAGAGCCCAGTCAATTTCCACCCCCCCCCCCAACTCCTCCTCCCACTTGCTCTTTCTTAATCATCACCACTTGCGCCCCCCCCCCCCCCCAACCACCCATATATGTCCCCAATCCTACCCCCTTCCGACTCGTCCAGGAGCAGCAATTGCTGCAATAGGGTATACCTAGCAACCTGTGAAACGCCCTCCACTCCTTTCTTGCAAAGTACCGCAACTGCATGTACCTAAATTCACTCCCCCTCAGCAACTCAAACCTCTCCCGCAAGTCACCCAAACCCGCAAACTGCCCTTCCAGATACAAGTCATTCACCCTCTGTGATGTCATTTGTTGTTGTTACCTGCGTATATTTGTACTCAACGGTCATTAGTTCCAATTCCAATCTATTGCTGTTATTTCGACATTTAGCTAGTTGCACTCATTTGAGTCCACACTGTATTTTAAACTTTGGTATTTCTATGTATCAAAGAAGATTAACTTTATTAACAATACGTTGACTACCGTTTTGTGGTCAGGAATTTTTTAATATTCTGGTTTCAGCACGTTCAACACTAAGTTTAACGACGGAAGAAGAGTTAGCAGCATCATGCCTAAGGGACTATCAGTGAGTTTGTGGAAGGGAACGAGTACTGGACTGAATATGTGGAAATGGGATCACAGTCAAGTCCAGAAAGGGCTCAATTCTCCTGATTGTGTGGGGCGCGAAGACTTACAAGCTAGTGAGAAATTTAGCTGCACCAGAGAACCCAGGGGACATTTCACTTGCGGATTTAGTTACGCTCATTCAGAATTACCACAATCCTAAGCCCTCCGTAATTGCAATTTCAAATTCCATCGTCATTTTCGGAAGACAGGACAGTCTGTTGCTGAATTGCGCCAGCTCTCTGAACATTGAGAGTTTGGAAGACACGCTTCGGGACAGACTAGTTTGTGGCATTAATGATGACAGCATTCAGCGGCACTTTCTGTGAGATGCCACACTCACTTTTAAGAAGGCTCCCTAAATTTCTCTGGGCACGGAAATGGCTGCCAACAATGCAAATGATATTCGGAAAGCCAGTGGCGACACACAGACAAGTGCACTGCATCAAGTAGAAAAAGAAGCTGCAAGCAAAAAGGTGAAGACAGTGAAGCGTTTTAGGTGTGGAGGGTCACATTATGAGAATAATTGTAAGTTTATGGATGCCGTTTATCACCAGTGCAACATTTAGCGAAGAAGTGCCAGGGTGCTAAGATAAAGTCGAAGGCTGAGCAGGGCACTTCAAATAAAAGGAAGCTTCAGTCAATGACACATCGCTTGGAGTCCAGACGGAGGAGCACTATTACGACATGTTTAGTATGAGTGAGAGGCGTGTACAGCCAATTTATGCTACAGCGGAGGTCGATGGACAGAAAATCAAGATGGAGGTGGACACAGGAGCCTCTGCATTGGTAATCAGTGAGGAGACCTTCAGGAAGATTTGGGGTCTAAGCAGGCACCAGCCCTCACTCAGGCAGGAATCAACCTTTGGATGTACACCGGCCAGACTATACCATTGCTTGGAAGGTGAGAGGTAGACATTGCACATAACAATCAAGAAGCAAGAGCACAGCTCCTGGTGGTAAAAGGTATTACAATCCCGGACCAGACCCCCACAGCTAGGATACTGGACAGAAACCGCAATATTTTATTTATTTTTGTAAGACTGAGGAAAGGATACCTCGCTCCAGCAGTGATTTCACACAAAATAGCACTATGGTATATGAAAACAAACTTTTATTACTAACAATATTAAAATATCTTTAATGTCACACAAGAAAAATCACTTACAATTACTCCTTAAACAATGCTAATCAATACAGTAACACAATAACACTCAATTGCTATCTTTACTTCACTAAAACAACATAACCATCTCTGATCCCAATCCAGCGTTAAACACAGTTAGCACTCAGGATTACTTGCTGTACAGAAAGGTCTTGGAACTTCACTTTGAAAAAATATATCTTTAGCTGAAGTCTTCAGAAACTGCCTTCATAGTTTGACTTCCATCTCCAAACTCACTGCCTGCTTTTCTGCAAAATGCCTGTCACTCTGGCTTCTCCCATTAGTTATATCATCTTACCAAGCTGAAACACAATGTCTAACTATCTACTCCCCAGGGAACCCTCTTAATCCAAACAAAAAAAAAACCATTAGCCCAAGCTTTTACGAGGCTTTAATTGCATCTCTGGCTCCCAAAAAGCCTAGCATGTCTTGCAAACCAAAATTTTAAAAAACAAAACACTACTGCAGCAGTCATACACATATTACCCGGGCTTTTAACCCTTACTGCGCCAAATACCTACAATGCAATATATCTGAAATGCTTACATTCATCACAAAGGGCACGGGACTGGTCTACTAAGACATGACTGGCTTAGGAAAATTCTGTTGATCTGGGGTGTGATAGAGCACACAAAAGTGACAGAGGACGGCATTCAGAAATATCCTGAGGTTTTCAAAGATGAACAGGGTACATTGCAGGGCACTACAGTTACATTGTTCATAGACCTTAAGGCTACTCGCTTTTACAAACAGAGGACATGCCCTACATCAGTGTTTTTCAAACTTTTCCCGGGCACCACTTTTGACAGCTGGCCGACCTTCGGGCCCGACACCATGTTCACTTACCTTTAATGCAAAAGGGGAGTCCACTTGGTCCACACAATCTCAGGTTCACAGGAGGAGAGGGCAATGGACGTATCAGGTGCAGACTTCAGCCAGTTCCTTTGTGCCGTCTTCATCTTTATGAAAACAGAAAATCCAACTTCGCACACGTAGGTCCTCGTTAAGGGCAATAGCAACAAAATGCTCATTTTACTCAGCCCTGGATACTCATTGGAGATATTACTCCAGAATGCTGACATCCTCATGGGCATCTGGCATGTTTTTAATGGGTATCACAGGTCAGCTACAGCAGCATAGTCTTTTAATTTGGAATCAGGTCAAAGTTAATAATGCACTCTGGGGTCTCAAGCTCAAGGAATTTTTCACCGACCACTTTTCTTTCAAAATCTGCAACTTCGCGCACTTGTCAGTAGTTCCCTGCATATAACACAATGGGGATTTCATCCTTATTTGCATTGGCACAATTGACAAAGCCATACCTCAAGACATCATCTTTCTACTGCTTTGTTCCAGAGTTAAGTTTCTTTTTTGTAGGCTGTTAACCAGAGGCCCTGGAGCTCTGCACAGAGATAACACTAGCACTGCTCTATCTTGCCTTGGACTCTCCTAGAATTATAGAATTTACAGTGCAGGAGGCAGCAATTTGGCCCATCAAGTCTGCATCTGCCCTTGGAAAAAGCAGCCTACTTAAGCCCTGCCTCCACCCTATCCCCGTAACCCCACCTAACCTTTTGGACACTAAGGGGCAATTTATCATGGCCAATCCACCTAACCTGCACATCATTTAGAGAGAGGAAACTGGTGCACCCGGAGAAAACCCACGCAGACATAGGGAGAAAGTGCAAACTCCACACAGGCAGTCACCTGATGCCGTAATTTAACCTGGGTCCCTGGTGCTGAGGCAGCAGTGCTAACCACTGTGCCACTCCTGAGCAGCTCTTTCCATGACATTCTGTTGAGATCCTGTCCAGTAGGTACACTGCCTATTTGAGTCTCTGGCCATCTCGTAAGGAAATTATATCGCCAATCCTCTTGCCAGCAGCTGGAAAATGGAAGCAACTACGCTCCATGATTTGGCGCAAAAGCACGTACAAGGCGCTTAACATAGAGATATACATGCAGGGCGCGTGACCTACTCTCTATTGCTTCTGGCCGAAAGACTGCACGCAGCCTCATTTATTTTCATTTAATAGGCGGCAGTAGCCACCATGCTCAATGTAACAGCTGGTACTGACCATTGGGTGCTTCTCTCATGATTGGGACCACCGTGGGAATGCCACGACTGATCGCGCAGTGACCCCACCCCCTCCCTGGATCATGAACAGCACTTTGAAGAACCCTGCCCTAGGCTAGGAAAGGCAAAGTGGAGGAGCTGAAGTGGCTGCAAAGGCTAGGAATCATGGAGTTCATTCAATTTTAATGTGTCATCTCCAATTGTTCCTGTTCTTAAAAAGTGATGGTACTGTGCGCATATGTGGGAATTACATACTTACAATTAATCAGGCTTCCTGACTGGGTGCTTATCTGTAGGCGAGGGCAGAAGATCTGTTTTCAAGCCTTGCTGGAGGCAAGAGGCTATCAAAACTGGGTATGAACCAGGCATATCAACAACTCTTGCTAGAGGACTCAAAAGCAGTAAGTGACCATCAATACGCAATATGGCCGAGCTCAGACCATTTGTAGGTTTGCTAAACTATTATGGAAAGTTTTTGTCAGACCTGTCCACAATGTTGGCTCCACCGTACCGACTTGTGCACAAAGAAATCAAATGGAAATGGATGTCTGGATGTGAAAGTGTTGCTGCAATCGGAAAATCTGCCCATTCATTTTGATCCAAACAGGGAACTTATTCTGTCATGTGATGCCTCGCCCTACATTGTGGGGGCGGTACGAGAAAAACATTGATCTTGCTTCTAGAATGCTGACAAAGGCTGAGAATGGGTATTCACAGTTGGACAAAGAAGATCTAGCTATCATTTTTGTAGCAAAAAGATTCCAACACCTCGATGGTCATTCGTTCATCATATGTACTGACCACAAGCCGTTGATAAGTCTTTTCAGAGTCATAGAACATTACAGTGCAGTACAGGCCCTTCGGCCCTCGATGTTGCGCCGACCTATGAAACCACTCTAAAGCCCATCTACGCTATTCCCTTATCGTCCATATGTCTATCCAATGACCATTTGAATGCCCTTAGTGTTGGCGAGTCCACTACTGTTGCAGGCAGGGCATTCCACGCCCTTACTACTCTGAGTAAAGAACCTACCTCTGACATCTGTCCTATATCTATCTCCCCTCAATTTAAAGCTATGTCCCCTCGTGCTAGACATCACCATCCGAGGAAAAAGACTCTCACTGTCCACCCTATCCAATCCTCTGATCATCTTGTATGCCTCAATTAAGTCACCTCTTAACCTTCTTCTCTCTAACGAAAACAGCCTCAAGTCCCGCAGCCTTTCCTCATAAGATCTTCCCTCCATACCAGGCAGCATTCTGGTAAATCTCCTCTGCACCCTTTCCAATGCTTCCACATCCTTCCTATAATGCGGCGAACAGAATTGCACGCAATACTCCAAATGCGGCCGCACCAGAGTTTTGTACAGCTGCAACATGACCTTATGGCGCCGAAACTCAATCCCTCTACCAATAAAAGCTAACACACCGTACGCCTTCTTAACAACCCTCTCAACCTGGGTGGCAACTTTCAGGGATCTATGTACATGTCAATGTGCATTCCTCCGATGGCCTCACCAGGAAGACAATCACTGGCCGTTTACATTGTCAGTGTATCAGTACAGCATCGTGTACAGGGCAGGGAAGGAAAATGCTAATGTAGGCATGTGAAATCATCTCCCTTTACCAAATTTGCCAACCTAGGTATAGTGTCCTCCCGATACGATTTTCGTACAGGGGAGACTGGCCCCAGCGAGTGCTAAATAAATTAAGCAGTGGACGGACAGTGATCCTAGTCCGTTATATGATTTCTGACACAAGGAATGCCGTCTACCACAGAAGATGGTGGGTTGAAGCCTTGTGAGACCAAAGATGAGTTAAATGTGCAAGATGGTTGCATACGGTGGGGTCAAGAGTGGCTGTTCTACCCCCTATTTGTTGGCCAAATTTGGGCCAGGGTTTGGAGAACAAAGTGAGATCCTGTTCTGCATGTCAATCTAATCAGAAGATGGCACCACTAGCACCATGACATCCTCGGTGGTAGCCTGCTCATCTTTGGTCAAGAATTCATGTGGATTTTGGAGGTCCTTCATGGCTCACATGTTTTTCATCTTCGTGGAAACACTAATTGGTTAGATGTATACATCATGAGCAGCATTACAGCTCCCAGTGTGATGTTCCTTGTGAAATCACTCAAGGTGGCTTAAAGTCGTAGTGCTGACAAAGAACATCAAGCTATGTATTTCAAATAGAGCTACTTGATTTACATGACTTTAAATGATTCGCACACCTTACTAAGTAATACCTAAGAATCTATGCTACAGAAATCTATAACATAGAATCATAGAATTTACAGTTCAGAAGGAGGCCATTCGGCCCGTCAAGTCTGCACCGGCTCTTGGAAAGAGCACCCCGCCCAAGTTCAACACCTCCAACCTATACCCATAACCCATTAACCCCACCCAACACTAAGGGCAATTTTGGACACCAAGGGCAATTTATCATGGCCAATCCACCTAACCTGCACATCTTTGGCCTGTGGGAGGAAACCGGAGCACCCGGAGGAAACCCACGCACACACGGGGAGGATGTGCAGACTCCGTACAGACAGTGACCCAAGCCGGAATCGAACCTGGGACCCTGGAGCCGTGAAGCAATTGTGCTATCCACAATGTTACCGTGCTGCCCTCTTTAACATCTCTTTAAAACAGCGAATACTCTATCTCAACCGTCTCTCACCATCTCTCTCATAGAACTCTGGGAGGCACAGGGGGCGGGGTTCTCCGAAAAGGAGTCTAAGTGCCGACGCCGGAGCCCGCTCCCAGCCCCCTATTGTCCCGCCCCCAGGGGGCTAGGAGCGGCGCCGTGTATTTTATGCGTGCTGGGCCTTGGCGCCACGTAAAAAGTGGCACCGTGTCAATGAGGCGGCCGGCGTCACGTAAATGACATCACCCACACATGCGCGGTTGCCGTCCTCTCCGAGGCCGCCCCGCAAGAAGATGGCGGATGGATCTTGCGGGGCGGCGGCAGAAAGGAGGTCCTCCTTTAGAGAGGCCCGCCGATCGGTGGGCACCGATCGCGGGCCAGACCCCATCGGCGGCCCCCCACCCCGGTGCAGGAACCCCCTCCCACCCCAACAAGCCGCACCCCAGCGTTCCTGCGCAGTTCCCGCCGGCAGCGACCAGGTATGGGCTGCGGGCACCTGTCGTGTTGGGGCAGCCGCTCGGCCCATCGAATCGGCGCTCACCTTTTGCGTGATTCTCGCGGTGCTGGTTTGTTGGGGGGGGGGGTGTGGGAGAATATCGTGGGGGTGTCGGGGCGGCGTGGCAGGACTCGCGTAGCGCCCCAGCGATTCTCCCACCTGGCGTTGGGGGGGGGGGGGGGAGGGGGGGGGGGGCAATTCCGCCCAGGATATCTATCTGTCACTACTCTATCGTGCCACCTAGTGTTGAGATACATGAACATCATCTTGTTAACCCTTTACACTCTCCTACACTATACATATCATTATATCCCCCTTTCTTTAAAGACGTTTGTACAATAACAAACAGTAAAATATAAGCCGCAATATTCCATAGTACATTGATATGTATACCAAAAAGTTAGCAAGTGAGTCAAAATTTGTTAACGTTTTACAAATGAAGTCTTTCAGGTTTCTTTCTGATTCTGGATGATCATCTCAATCCAGCTGTGTGTTGCACATGTGTCGTTGTCTTCTTGTGCTTGTGGTGTTGATATCTCGTCACCTTTATCGGGAAAAACAGTTTGCGGTCTGTTTTTTTTTTAAGCAAAGACCAACTCTTCTACACTGTTGGAATAACGTTTGTTCTTCCTCCGTGTCTTCCTGGCATTAGCACCATCATACCTGAATGTGGTATGGTCTACACACACACGTCTCGCTGTGCTATCAAGAATGGTAGATGTTGTTCACACAATGTCCTGCAGTCCCTTGCTCGGTTGCCATCGGAATAGTTTTCCAAACTCTATGGTTTGTCAAGTGTGACTGCGAGTTCAAACACTTTGTCATCTTTGAATTGCAGTGTGTCGGCTAGTTTTTTGGTTTCAAAGTTGAACCGTTGTGCGAATTCTGTTGTTTTGTAGCTACTCTTGTGTTCTCAAGATCAGTTCCTTTTGGCTCATCTGATTTTGAGTCGTTTGTTCCCTTTGGATTATTTGACATATCTTTGAACTTTGAGATATCAGTTCCCTTTGGATTATTGGACGTATCTTTGATCTTTTTGTGCTTCTCATCTAGAGTCCACTTCTCCGAGATGTTTTCATTTGCTTGTTGGCTGTTCACAATTGATGTGCTCTCAACTGATTTGTTCCCTGTTGCACTTTTGTCAGCCTCTGCACAATCCAGCTGAGAACGGTCAACAAAACAAACAAACAAACAAAGAACAAAGAAATGTACAGCACAGGAACAGGCCCTTCGGCCCTCCAAGCCCGTGCCAACCATGCTGCCCAACTAAACTACAATCTTCTACACTTCCGGGGTCCGTATCCCTCTATTCCCATCCTATTCATGTATTTGTCAAGATGCCCCTTAAATGTCACTATCGTCCCTGCTTCCACCACCTCCTCCGGCAGCGAGTTCCAGGCGCCCACTACCCTCTGTGTAAAAAACTTGCCTCGTACACCTACTCTAAACCTTGCCCCTCTCACCTTAAACCTATGCCCCCTAGTAATTGACCCCTCTACCCTGGGGAAAAGCCTCTGACTATCCACTCTGTCTATGCCCCTCATAATTTTGTAGACCTCTATCAGGTGGCCCCTCAACCTCCGTCGTTCCAGTGAGAACAAACCGAGTTTATTCAACCGCTCCTCATAGCTAATGCCCTCCATACCAGGCAACATTCTGGTAAATCTCTTCTGCACCCTCTCTAAAGCCTCCACATCCTTCTGGTAGTGTGGCGACCAGAATGGAACACTATACTCCAAGTGTGGCCTAACTAAGGTTCTATACAGCTGCAACATGACTTGCCAATTCTTATACTCAATGCCCCGGCCAATGAAGGCAATCATGCCGTATGCCTTCTTGACTACCTTCTCCACCTGTGTTGCCCCTTTCAGTGACCTGTGGACCTGTACACCTAGATCTCTCTGACTTTCAATACGCTTGAGGGTTCTACCATTCACTGTATATTCCCTACCTGCATTAGACCTTCCAAAATGCATTACCTCACATTTGTCTGGATTAAACTCCATCTGCCATCTCTCCGCCCAAGTCTCTAAACAATCTAAATTCTGCTGTATCCTCGGACAGTCCTCATCGCTATCCGCAATTCCACCAACCGTTGTGTCGTCTGCAAACTTACTAATCAGACCAGTTACATTTTCCTCCAAATCATTTATATATACTACAAACAGCAAAGGTCCCAGCACTGATTCCTGTGGAACACCACTAGTCACAGCCCTCCAATTAGAAAAGCATCCTTCCATTGCTACTCTCTGCCTTCTATGACCTAGCCAGTTCTGTATTCACCTTGCCAGCTCACTCCTGATCCTGTGTGACTTCACCTTTTGTACTAGTCTACCATGAGGGACCTTGTCAAAGGCCTTACTGAAGTCCATATAGACAACATCCACTGCCCTACCTGCATCAATCATCTTTGTGACCTCCTCGAAAAACTCTATCAAGTTAGTGAGACACGACCTCCCCTTCACAAAACCATGCTGCCTCTCACTAATACGTCCATCTGCTTCCAAATGGGAGTAGATCCTGTCTCGAAGAATTCTCTCCAGTAATTTCCCTCCCACTGACGTAAGGCTCACCAGCCTGTAGTTCCCTGGATTATCCTTGCTACCCTTCTTAAACAGAGGAACAACATTGGCTATTCTCCAGTCCTCCAGGACATCACCTGAAGACAGTGAGGATCCAAAGATTTCTGTCAAGGCCTCAGCAATTTCCTCTCTAGCCTCCTTCAGTATTCTGGGGTAGATCCCATCAGGCCCTGGGGACTTATCTACCTTAATATTTTTCAAGGCGCCCAACACCTCGTCGTTTTGGATCTCAATGTGACCCAGGCTATCTACACACCCTTCTCCAGACTCAACATCTACCAATTCCTTCTCTTTGGTGAGTACTGATGCAAAATATTCGTTTAGTACCCCGCCAATTTCCTCTGGCTCCACACATAGATTCCCTTGCCTATCCTTCAGTGGGCCAACCCTTTCCCTGGCTACCCTCTTGCTTTTTATGTACGTGTAAAAAGCCTTGGGATTTTCCTTAACCCTATTTGCCAATGACTTTTCGTGACCCCTTCTAGCCCTCCTGACTCCTTGCTTAAGTTCCTTCCTACTTTCCTTATATTCCACACGGGCTTTGTCTGTTCTCAGCCTTTTAGCCCTGACAAATGCCTCCTTTTTCTTTTTGACGAGGCCTGCAATATCTCTCGTTATCCAAGGTTCCCGAAAATTGCCGTATTTATCCTTCCTCACAGGAACATGCCGCTCCTGAATTCCTTTCAACTGACACTTGAAAGCCTCCCACATGTCAAATGTTTATTTACCCTCAAACATCCGCCCCCAATCTAGGTTCTTCAGTTCCCGCCTAATATTGTTATAATTAGCCTTCCCCCAATTTAGCACATTCACCCTAGGACCACTCTTATCCTTGTCCACCAGCACTTTAAAACTTACTGAATTGTGGTCACTGTTCCCGAAATGCTCCCCTACTGAAACTTCTACCACCTGGCCAGGCTCATTCCCCAATACCAGGTCCAGTACAGCCCCTTCCCTAGTTGTACTGTCTACATATTGTTTTAATAAGCCCTCCTGGATGCTCCTTACAAACTCTGCCCCGTCTAAGCCCCTGGCACTAAGTGAGTCCCAGTCAATATTGGGGAAGTTGAAGTCTCCCATCACCACAACCCTGTTGTTTTTACTCTTTTCCAAAATCTGTCTACCTATCTGCTCCTCTATCTCCCGCTGGCTGTTGGGAGGCCTGTAGTAAACCCCCAACATTGTGACTTAACCCTTCTTATTCCTGATCTCGACCCATATAGCCTCACTGCCCTCTGAGGTGTCCTCCCGTAGTACAGTTGTGATATTCTCCCTCACCAGTAGCGCAACTCCACCACCCCTTTTACATCCCCCTCTATCCCACCTGAAACATCCAAATCCTGGAACGTTTAGCTGCCAATCCTGCCCTTCCCTGAACCAGGTCTCTGTAATGGCAACAACATCATAGTTCCAAGTACTAATCCAAGCTCTAAGTTCATCTGCCTTACCTGTAATACTTCTTGCATTAAAACATATGCACTTCAGGCCACCAGACCCGCTGTGTGTTGCAACTTCACCCTGTCTGCTCTGCCTCAGAGCCATACTGTCCCTATTCCCTAGTTCTCCCTCAATGCTCTCACCTTCTGACCTATTGCTCCCGTGCCCACCCCCTTGCCATACTAGTTTAAACCCTCCCGTGTGGCACTAGCAAACCTCGCAGCCAGGATATTTATGCCTCTCCAGTTTAGATGCAACCCGTCCTTCTTATATAGGTCACACCTGCCCCGGAAGAGCTCCCAGTGGTCCAGATAACGGAAACCCTCCCTCCTAACCGGCTGTTTAGCCACGTGTTTAGCTGCTCTATCTTCCTATTTCTAGCCTCACTGGCACGTGGCACAGGGAGTAATCCCGAGCTTACAACCCTAGAGGTCCTGTCTTTTAACTTTCTGCCTAGCTCCCTGAACTCCTGCTGCAGGACCTCATGCCCCTTCCTGCCTATGTCGTTACTACCAATATGTACAACGACCTCTGCCTGTTTGCCCTCCCCCTTCAGGATGCCCTCTACCCGTTCAGAGACATCCTGGACCCTGGCACCAGGGAGGCAACATACCATCCTGGAGTCTCTTTCACATCCACAGAAGCGCCTATCTGTGCCCCTGACTATAGAGTCTCCTATGACTATTGCTCTTCTGCGCTTTGACCCTCCCTTCTGAACATCAGCGCCAGCCGTGGTGCCACTGCTCTGGCTGCTGCTGTTTTCCCCTGATAGGCTATCACCCCCGACAGTATCCAAAGGGGTATACCTGTTCGAGAGGGGGACAACCACAGGAGATTCCTGCACTGACTGTCCTTTCTGGTGGTCACACATTTATCTGCCTGCACCTTGGGTGTGACCACATTTATATAACTGCGATCTATGACGCTTTCCCCCACCTGCATGCTCCTAAGTGCATCCAACTGCTGCTCCAACTGAACCATGCGGTCTGTGAGGAGCTCCAGTTGGGTGCCCTTTCTGCAGATGATATTCTTTTCCATCTCGCCGTTGTCCTGCACAGATTGTATGCTACTTGTGATCATCTCATCACTACTTGCAAATAAACTGGATAGACCTTCATAGTCTTCCTCATCTGGCTCATAGTTTGATTCTCCAGCCATTGGATGACTGTGGCATCATATCTCAAGGCCAGTTACAATGATCCTGTCTTCACGCTATCTGGAATGTACAGTCGCTCAATGAGGTTCAGAGGTTCTCACGCCCAAATATGGACTCTCGCTTTGTGTCCACAATGGCAAATTGCACAATGTGACTTCGATTGTGCACCCATGCGTCTAGGTCACATACCCCTAGCGTTTCAATTGCATTCTCACTGGGCAATCAGCCATTTTGGTCGATCAAAAACGGTCGGTTGAACTCTCAGGCGGTTCAAATCAGAGAGGCTGAGGAGATTGGCACTCATTCCCGTGACGAGCTTGCAGGTGATCAATGTGGCATTTAGCATCACTTGGAATTGTCAAATTGTCTTCAATGGTATCAGCATCACCATCTGTCAGATTACTGCTATCCGATGTCGCACCGGTATGCAATTTCATCAATTTATTGGTTCCATCTATTTTTAGTGGAGTTCTATTTATTTTTTCAACCATGTTACTAACGCAAGAATCATTTAACCTGAATATATCTTCCAAATCTAATTCATCTTCTATAATGCCAGGCTTATCCTCTGTAGTTTTAGATTTGTTTAAATTTACTTCTCGTTTCATGTTGTAAACTTGTTTTATTTTGCAGACGTCTTGTTCAACTATTCGAATGAAATTTCGTCAATGTTCTGCATTGCGAGGCAAAATGATTTAACCTGCTGCACTTCACACATTTTCCCCCCGAAGGATGGGCATTTTTCTCTTTGGTGAACGTGGCCACAGCATGGGCACATCATGAGGCTATTTGCGTCATGCGCAAACCGGTCATGCGCATAATGGTCGACTTTCGATTGCGTTGATTCTTCAACCGCGTATGTGCGAAATGTTCATCTTCCGAAGCGCGCTTTTTTTTCAGGTGCTCTTGCGCAAACTGGCCTTCTTCTGTAGAGCTGATGTTTTAGCTGCCCCACAGCTTCAACAGAGTTGTGAACTTTCCCGCCACATTCTCAATTCAATATTTCTGTACATCTATTTGTAGCGACACAGCATTTTTAAAAAAAACATTTTTTTAAAGTTCTACATTTTCCTTCAAAAATTTACACCCCACCCACAAACAGTAAATGGTAACAAATACAAAATCAATCCCCTTAACAATACCAATGATTCCATCCTCCCACCACCCCAAACAACGGCCCACCTGTCAATATATGCATCCAATAAACCAAACCCTCCCACGGTGGAAACAAAGGAGAAAAAGAAAAAGGAGTCCGGGACCGCCCATGGTCACCATTGACCTATAGTGTCCACTACCCCCTCCCCCCTACACTCAACGCCATCCAGCCTCTGAAAGAGTACCGTACATGATACCCAAGAGTTGTATCCCCCCCCCCCCCCCCCCCCCAGTCTCCAGCTCCTCCTGTCCACTGCCTCTTGTAAAACTCCTTACTCCCAACCTCTGTTCCTTCCCCCAACTTTCCACCCCGACTGGACCACTTGGACCCTGTTCTGCCAGGCTCCGATGGCCGCAGTCCCTCCCCCCACCTCACTCCTGTTCACTGGCCAGCTTAAACCGGCCAGCGTGGAGGCCCCCACCCGGGTCCCTTTCCCCCTTGCCCGGCCCTAGGAAAGCCCAGAGATCCCCTTTTAGCACACACACCCCGCATATCCACCTACACCCCAAAGAGCCCTAATTTCGAGTGAAAGTCCCATCCCTTCCCTTGTCCAAATATATACAACATTGGCTCCTTTAGCCTCTACACCCCAACGCAGTGAAACAAAAAAGAAGAAAATACAGTCATGAGGTTACATCGGCACATGGCCATTTCTCAATTTCTCAGTTCTGCCACAGTCCTTCTGCCTTCGCAAACTCCTCCTCTGCTTCCGCCGTTCCAAAATAAAAGTCCCTGAGCTTATAAGTCACCCTCAGCTTTGCTGGATATACAATGCCGCACCGCACCTTGCTAATGTACAGTGCCCTCTTCACCTGGTTGAAGGCAGCCCGCTTCCTCGCCAGCTCCACCGTAAAGTCCTGGTATACATGTATACCAGCTCCAGCCCACTGCACCACCCGCTTCTGCTTGGCCCAGCTCAGGACCTTCTCCTTCACACTGTACCTATGGAAGCACAGAGTCACTGCCCTTGGCGGCTCACTCGCCTTTGGTACAGGCCTCCACGACCGATGAGCCCGATCCACTTCATATCGGGAGGGATCCTCTCCCTCCCCCAATAGTTTTGTCAGCATCGCGGCAAAATACTCAGTCGGCTTCGGTCCTTCAACTCCTTCAGGCAGCCACACAATCCTCAAATTCTGTCGCCTGGATCTGTTTTCCAGGTCTTCCATTTTTCCTCGCAGATCCATGTTAATGTCCATCACCTTCCGCATCTCCTTCCCCATCGTGGCAAGTTGATCAGCGTGCTGCAATAACGTCTCCTCCACTTCCTTCAGCGCCTCCCCTTGCTCTCGCACCTCCGCCACTGCGCTCGCCACCGCTGTCATCACCGGGGAAATCGCCTCCTCCACCAGCGCACTCAAAACCTCCCTCATCTCCTTCCTCACCGTCTCCATGCATTTTGCAAACTGCTTTTCGAATTCCACAGCCATCACCTTAGTTATTTCTTCAGCTGTAAGCAATGTGGCCTCCCCTGGTGCTCTAGCCTCCATTTTCTTTACTGACCCCGCGGTGACCTTTCCACTCCCCGACGGACTTTCAGCCGCTTTCTTCACGGCCGTTTTTTTGCTGGTCTTCGACATTCCCCTCCTCTGTGCTGTCTCCCGGCTTTTACTGCCTTCGCTGGCCCTAGGACCGGGCGTTAACCCCCGACAATGCAGTTCCCGAACGGGAGCCCTCCAACGCGCGGCTGCCTCCCGCCCGCCGTCACCGGACGTGGCGACACAGCATATTTTAATCAATTCTTGTAATGTTAGTTTTTTTTCTGAGGTTTTTTTTTTTAAATGGAGGTGTGAGACTCACAATGCTGATCAAATTTTTCAATTTCCACATTAAACTTATTATCAACTTCATTCTCAAAGTTGAATGAATTAAACAAGTCTATTGCCAGCGGTCCAGCCATTGTTAGTAATAAATTTATGCTTATCGCTGGCTATTTCTAGGTCTGAGGCAGATAGGTAAAATTCAAAGTGCTGCTTGAATGTTTTCCAATTTACATCAATATTACCAGAAGTCCAGAACTGTTTCAGAGTCTGCAGTTTCTCTATGAGGTCTCGACTTGTCTGGTTGAGCAGATGCAACAGGCTTGCAAATAGTCTTGCAATCAAAGTCTGAGCATGTTTTTTTAAAGATTCTAACTAAATTACTTTAGTAAGCACACCTGGTAATGTGACGTTCCTTGTGAAGTCCCTCAAGATGGCTTAAAGTCGTAGTGCTGACAAAACATCAAGCTATGTATTTCAAACAGAGCTAGTTTATTTACGCTACTTTAAATGATTTGTACACCTTACTAAGTAATACCTAAGAATCTATGCTACAGAAATCTATAATATCTCTCTAATACAACTAATACTCTATCTCACCCTTCTTTCACCGTCTCTCTCAGTCTCTCTCCCAGAACTCGGAGGCACAGGATTATATATATGACTACTCTATATTGCCATCTAGTGTTGAGATACATGAACATCATCTTGTTACCATCTCCCTACACGCCACATATCATTACACCCAGTACCACAGAGAAGCCTTTGCAAATCTTTGCAACTTATGGGTTACCAGGTTTTCCCATTTCCGATAATGATACAACACTTACAAGCGAGTTGTTCCAAGAGTTCATGCAAAGAAATGGAATATGCCATGTGTGTACTGCACCTTTTCATCCAGCTTCAAATGGTTTAGCAAAGCGAGCTGTTCAGTCATTGAAGGGATGATTGAAGGGGATGACAGGTGATACTTTAGGGATAAAACTCTCGAGGTTCTCACTTCACTATTGTACCACACCACAAACAACTATTCAATCCACAAGCTGAATTATTGATAGGTAGAAGACAAAAGTCTCACCTAGATCTACTAAATTCAGATGTCAAGGCAAAAGTGTGAAGGAGACCAGAAAAGCAGGAGACATATGATTATCATGTTAAGGAGAGATGTTTTAACTTAACCCGAATGATTGTGTTGTGTTGTCAGGAATTTTGCCAGTAACCAGCTGGTTATTCTTAACCGAATTGTCCAGTTTCTTTAGTAGTGATATTGAACAATGAAGAGTTGTTCGCAGGCACCAAGATCATATTTGTCTAAGCCATCCCGCGGAGAAAGCAAAAGTTCCAGATAACACAACAGAAGGAAATGCAAACGTGGACATTTAACAAGTGGTTCCTGTTGTACCAGGACTTTCATTAGACTCTACTTAGAACATTACAGCACAGAACAGGCCCTTCGGCCCTCGATGTTGTGGCAAGTATTGTCCGAAACCAAGATCAAGCTATCCCACTCCCTGTCATTCTGGTGTGCTCCATGTGTCTATCCAATAACTGCTTGAAAGTTCCTAAAGTGGCCGACTCCACTATCACAGCAGGCAGTCCATTCCACACCCTAACCACTCTCTGAGTAAAGAACCTACCTCGGACATCCCTCCTATATCTCCCACCCTAAATCTTATAGTTATGCCCCCTTGTAACTTCAGGAGAGAAATACTCATGCACAGATACTCAGCCTATTCCTGCGCCTGCAAAGTTTGGTTGAACTAAGTCAAGCATCACCAAAGTTGACAGAGCCACCAGTGGTATTGGGCAGATCACAGCATAGTCTCAAAGCTCCTGAAAGATTGATGTATAATAAGGCATTCATTTCATTGTATTCCTGTCTTTTAAGGAAAATTAGAGTAAGTGGGGGTGGAGGTTGAAAGAAGTGTTAGAATTGTTATTATGCATCTTATTCAATTCAATTGCTGATGTCATCAGTAAATGCTGTGATGTCTTTAGTTGTTGTTACCTGTGTATATTTTTATTCAATTGTTGTTCTAATTTTATTGTTACTGTTATTTTGATACTCAACGAGTTGCTCCTGTAGAGTCCACTGTATTTTTAAACTTTATTTTTATGTATTAAAGTTTAACTTTATTAACAATGCATTTCAACTACCCTTGTTTTACGACATAGTCTATTGCTTTTTAAAAAAAACAAGTGTCATATTTGCACGAAATATAAATCAGCAATGAAGTGAAATAATACAAGATGTAATTAGCATGAATTAAATTTCTCTTTACCTTGTTTACCTAATAAATTTAGTTAGACGTGCACAAAAAACAACATTCTGATCACTATCAATGGTCTTAAAATAAATTTGCATTAAAATAAAATGACACCTGCACAAAATCTTCAGTCGATTAAAACCATGCAAGACAAAGTCACTAAAAATAAATTTATTGAAAATTGTGTTTGCTTCCTTTGCTTAAGGTATTCTACATAATTGCTAATAGATATTTGTACGAGACACCATTGGATCTGAAAATATGCATCAATCTACATTTAAAAAAATATCACATTCAATTCAAAATAAATACATGCAGATAAATTCCTACCAAAACTTTATCGTACTGCAGTTTCTGAGGTAAGTCGGTTTTTCCATTGCCCATTGTTTAAATTATAAATTGCACCTTGCTGCAATTTTCTTCTTTTCCAAGAACAGCTACTCGTGCCATTGTACGGTGTCACACCGATCTGGCCATTTTTCACGTTTTTACCCAGCCAGCAATCAACAGGCTGGCAATCCTATGTTGGAATCTGATCAAAGAACAAAGAACATTACAGCACAGGAACAGACCCTTTAGCCTACCAAGCCTGCACTGACCCAAATTCCTTATTTAGACCAAATACTAATTGCTCAAACGATCTGCATCCCTCCATTCCCTGCCCGTTCATGTGTCCATCAAGAGACATCTTAAACATTGCCATCGTGCCTGCTTCCACCACCGCCACTGGCAATGCGTTCCAGGCACCCACTACCCTGTGTGTGAAAAACTTTCCCCGCCCACCTAATCCAAACTGCCTTTGCGCACAATAATCTTTGACAAAGCTTTGACACAGCTTTGACAAAGGGTCATCTGGACTCGAAAAGTGAGCTCTTTTCTCTCCCTACAGATGCTGCCAGACCTGTTGAGATTTTCCAGCATTTTCTCTTTTGGTTTCAGATTCCAGCATCTGCAGTAATTTGCTTTTATTCTGCCTTTGCGCTCGCACTTTCTGCAGTTAGGCCCCATTCAAAACCAAAAAAAAGAGAAGAACACATTTATTAAACCGCAACAACTATACTAATAGATACGGAGATTGTGAAGGAGCAAACAAAGGAGGTTATTTTACATCAGCTGGACACCTTTGGGTATTAAAATCTTATGCCTACCTAACTGCTGAGATGTTTCCCATTATAAATTTCCCATGTCCATTGATAACATAATCCAGCTATGTAAACTAGTCATACCGGACCTGCACCCTCCCTTTGCAACATTACAGAAAATCATTTAGTGTATTTATAGAATTGCTCAAACAAAGTGAACATATCTCAATTGTGACTGAATCTACGGAATATAAATGTGCAAAGTTACAATAACTGCAGCACATACAAAAGAAAAAAGTTGACATCTAAAATTGTGTGTGTAATCTTTTTCCCCCCCACCAAAACATTTTCATTTTTGTTCAAGGATCCAGAGGATTTACAAGATGGCATAATTGGAAACTATCCCATGACCCAGGATTTGTATTTATAAACTGTACAGAAGATGAGTTTGAAGCCACTAATTGTCAGTTTATATTAGACACCTGTTTTTGGAAAGTTAGGAAACCTTCAGAGATGCCCAGTTCCTTCATGGAAGAGCATTTTATTGAAGGTTTACTAAAGCTGATATTCTGTTAAGAGAACGGAAATATTGTTTTTCATTGCTAGCCTATTACTGTACTGGGAAGAAATTATTAGGAGGGGGAAGAGTGTTCAGGAAGGTCTCCCCAAAATATTCTCATATTCCTTACCAGTTTTAAGGCTTCTGCACCTCACCCTGGGAATGTTGTGCAATATGACAACACAATAAGGGAATAAGGGTGACATTTTGTGATTTAAAATTACTTGAGATAATCTACAATTAGATGAATTTTGCAGATGGAACAAAGCAAGGAAGAAGAAAATACAAAAACGACTGCATTCAAGCTATGAAAGTGATACATTTCAGTATAATTGTTTAAACATCTTTGAACCACAAACACCCCTTAGGTCAAAATACATACCTTTAGCCTAACAATTAGATTATTATGCCGGCTACCATTTCTTTTACAGCAGCATCTTATGAACAAGGGCATGCAGAATAATATTTTTCCACTTCTTGTTAAAGATGTGATTTTTGTTTCTAAAAAAGCGTCAAGACCAGTTTAATGCTTGGTTAATACATTTTTATTATTGGTTAATTATTAATGCACTCTCACACATTTAATTCTAAAGATAAATCTTTGGGTTTAAAAGCCAGACCTCTGAACTGAAAACCAGGCTTGCGATCTAACGGAAACGTTTCTCAGTGTCATTTCAGGCGGGGTTGACTGGGAGTTGGAGTTACTCCCCGGCCCTCTCAGAGTTCCCCACTGTTATCTAACCACACTTGGGACCTGGGGAGTTTCTCTCTGGGCTAGTCCCTTTCCTCAGAGATCAGGCTACCATTTTGAAAGGGTGTCCCGATCTTTGTGAGCTTGAGGGTCCCCCAACCCATGGGCAATGTCGCTCCCCACACCCACAGGCATTACTCCACATCCCTTTTCCCCCCCTCCCCCAAGTGAGGACAGCCCGCTGTGGGGTCCCTTTTTAAACCTTCTCGCCCCCCCTCCCATTTGAGGACCTCCACCCTTCACAACCCCAACCTTCCAGTGGCCCTTTCATAACTGTCCTTTATAATATTATTGTCACAAGTAGGCTTACATTAACCCTGCATTGAAGTTACTGTGAAAAGCCCCTAGTCGCCACATTCCGGCGCCTGTTCGGGTACACGGAGGGAGAATTCAGAATGTCCAAATTACCTAATAATGTCTTTCGGGACTTGTTGGAGGAAACTGGAGCACACGGAGGAAACCCACGCAGACACAGGGAGAACGTGCGGACTCCACACAATGACCCAAGCTGGGAATTGAACCTGGGACCCTGGTGCTGTGAAGCAACTGTGCTGACCACTATGCTACGGTGCCTCCTAACCCTTCATAACTCCCATCCCTCCTTTCATGAACATGACCCTTGGCAGTGCCATCCTAGCACTGCAAGCCTGGCAGTGCCACCCAGGCATCAGCAGTGCCAGGGTGGCAGTGCCACAGTTCCTCGTGCCAGGGGAGGACCAGGGTGCCACCCTGTCCCTGACCACCCATGGTCTGGGAGATCCCCCAGCTGCTGTGATGCCTGGTCCACCTTTGTGTGGACCACCTGTGTGTGGACCAGTACTAATCGGTGCCCGCGTGACCTCGCCCTGGTGAGCCGGTTAGATAACGGGAAGCCGTTAGATTGGGCTTCCATCTCTCTGATGATAGGAGATTGCCCTAAATTAGCTTCACGCCATGTTTAGGCAGGTTCCGGATCCAGCCAACAGGAGTGGGCCGGTTAGATCGCAAACCACTTGGTGCATTTCCCCATTTGTGCCTCTCCTGCGATCAAACTGGCCCGCACGAATCCTCACCGGGCGCAATGCGAGCGTGAGATCGTGCCCTAGGTTGTTTTCGTTGATATGCAGGTGGGAAAATGTTGTATTTTTCAAACTCGGGGATAATAAGTACAAGGAAATTTAACAAGTCAGCTTCTCTCACATTGATCTAATTAGCTGATTAAACCATAGAATTTCAAAGACATCTCCAATTGTCCTTTCCTCAAGGCAGATCCTGCCTCCAATTCTGCTGGTTAGACTCTGCTCAGACCAGTGTGCATTCTGCACAGCCACAAGGGCAAGTATAATAGCATCTGCTAAACCTTGACTTAAAGTTAAACTCTTGTCAAAAGTGAAATCTTCTAATAATTTCCATCCTGTTTGTTCAAATGGCTTTTGATCAGGTAAAAAATAAAATTGTGGTAACTATGGCAATCTCTCCGAATGTACATGTAAAATAAATCAGCACATTAAAAAAAAAAGGTAAAGATTTGTTTTGGAACTGAACTTGCCTTTTCAGCGGCGCCGGACTTCAGATCTGGGAGGAGCACCCGAGGCTCAGGGGAGTACAAAAGAGCGGTAAGGCAAGGCCTAATCCACTTACCTCGTCAGCAGCAGTGGAGCTCAGGCTCGAGAGGAGAAACTGAGGCTCGGAGTACAGAAGAGCAGTAAGGCAAGGCCTAATCCATTTACCTCGTGAGCAGCAGCAAGGTAAATCTGCAGTAGTAAGGGGATAAATGGAAGCATTCCGCGATGACGTCACAGTTCCGAAAGTGATGTGGGACCAATGGGTGCAGCTGATTGTGAGAAAGACCTGATGAGTATTTTCAAACTAGATTAAATTGTAAATCCTTGTTTAAGCAATTGTAGGGACCTATTTGATACATTTTAAAAATTCTTCTAAAATGCTACTTTAAAGGGTTTAGTGATGGCAGAAAATCTCAAAGCTGTGGTACGCTCCTCCTGCTCTATGTGTGAAGACAGGCACATTTCCTTTTTTTTTTTTAATATAAATTGTATTTCATTAACAACATACATCAAAACAGGTTACAATAGGGGCTGGTGACTTCCGGTGTGGACCGTAGAGTAAGTGGTCACACACAAGGCAGCTCCTGCCCAAGGTTACAGAAAAGAGCTCTTTTTTAATCAATACGGGGTGGAATTTTGATGAAAAGACGTAGGTGAATGTTGGAGGGGTACTTTCCCCCAGGAATGGTATGTCTCTTGGTTACCAGACCCGGCAGAAACAATAAAAGATTTGGCTGGAGCTGCAGTAAAGATAAAAGCCTCTTCCAGCATGCAGGCGGGGGAAGGGCAAGCTTAAAGGCTTCAAGCTGACTTGAGGGCCTTTGTTAAAGGTGAATTCTAGCAGCAGAGGGAACTGTGAAAAGATCTCACCAAGGCCATTGAAAAAGCAGGGACGAGGCTTCCAGTGGCGGCCATGGAGAAGTAGGTCGCGCATTCGGCAGCTCCCATCTGGAACGGACTCTCAGACCTTTTTCAGGAGTTTCCACAGACCTTTTGGGGCAGATTGGTGAAGCGAACACTGCCAAAAGGATTCCTTCTCAGTGGGACGTCCGGTGACAGCGGGCGGGAGGCAGCTGTGTGTTGGAGGGCTCCCGTTCGGGAACGACATTGTCGGGGGTTAACGCCCGGTCTTAGGGCCAGCGAAGGCAGTGAAAGTCGGGAGACAGCACAAAGAAGGGAAATGTCGAAGACCGGCAAAAAAACGGCCATGAAAAAAGCAGCTGAAAGTCCGTCGGGGAGTGAAAAGGTCACCGCGGGGTCAGTAAAGAAAATGGATGCTAGAGCGCTAGGGGAGGCCGCATTGCTTACGGCTGAAGAAATAACTAAGGTGATGGCCGTGGAATTCGAAAGGCAGTTTACGAAACATATGGAGGCAATGAAGAAGGAGATGGGGGCGATTTTGAAAGTGCTGGTGGAGGAGGCGATTACCCCGGTGAGGACGGCGTTGGCGAGCGCAGTGGCAGAGGTGCGGGAGCAAGGGGAGGCGCTGAAGGAAATGGAAGAGACATTACTGCAGCACAGTGGTCAACTTACCTCGATGGGGAAGGAGATGCGGAAGGTGATGGAGATCAACAAGGATCTGCGAGGCAAAATGGAGGACCTGGAAAACAGATCCAGGCGACAGAATTTAAGGATTGTGGGGCTGCCTGAAGGAGTTGAAGGACCGAGGCCGACTGAGTATTTTGCCGTAATGTTGGCGAAACTATTGGGGAGGGGGGAGGATCCCTCCCGATATGAGCTGGATCGGGCACATCGGTCGTGGAGGCCTGTACCAAAGGTGAGTGAGCCGCCAAGAGTTGTGACTCTGTGCTTCCGTAGGTACAGTGTAAAGGAGAAGGTCCTGTGCTGGGCTAAGCAGAAGCGGGTGGTGCTGTGGGCACCTGGTATACGCGTATACCAGGACTTTACGGTGGAGCTGGCAAGGAGGCGGGCTGCCTTCAACCGGGTGAAGAGGGCACTGTACGTTAGCAGGGTGCAATGCGGCATTGTATATCCAGCGAAGCTGAGGGTGACCTACAAGTTCAAGGACTTTTATTTCGGGACGGCAGAAGCAGCGGAGGAGTTTGCGAAGGCAGAAGGGTTTGTTTTATTTGAGGCATATATTGACAGTTGGGTGGGGTGGTGGGAGGATGGGATCATTGTTGATGTCAAGGGTATTGACTTTGTATTTGTTACCGTTTGTTGCCTGCTGGTGGGGTGTAAACTTTGAAGGAAAATGTGAAAATGGAGAATAAAAACATTAAAAAAAAACAATAGGGCCTGGTTTAGCACACTGGGCTAAATCACTGGCTTTTAAAGCAGACCAAGGCAGGCCAGCAGCACGGTTCGATTCCCGTACCAGCCTCCCTGAACAGGCGCTGGAATGTGGCGACTAGGGGCTTTTCACAGTAACTTCATTTGAAGCCTACTTGTGACAATAAGCGATTTTCATTTTCATAAACACCCTGGGAAACATACTTCCCAGCAATCGAATATACAGTCTGTACAAATCTTTTCCTCTTTTTCACTCTTTCCCCCCCCCCACACCTGTGATGAGGTTTCCCACCTTTTCTCAAACCCCTCTGCAGAGCCCCTTAACTCATATTTTATCTTCTCCAACTGCAGGAAGTCATACAGGTCACTCAACCAAGTCACTACCACCGGTGGAGATGCCGACCGCCACTCCAGTACAATTCGCCACCATGCAATCAGAGGTGATGGCCATGACATCGGCCTTTCTCCTCTCCATAAGCTCCGGCATCTCTGAAGCCCAAATATCACCACCAAAGTGTCTGGGTCCACTTCCACATCCACTATCCTGGCGAAGACTGCGAACATTCCTACCCAGAATCTTGCCAATTTTTTCCAACTCCAAAACATGTGCATGTGATTCACTGACCCCCATCCACACCCCTCACATTCGTCTGCTGACCCCCTGAAAGAATCCATTCAATCTCGCCCGAGTCATATGCACCCTGTGCACCACCTTAAACTGTACCAGGCTCAACCTTGCACAGGAGGTGGGCCCGTTTACCCTAAGCATTGCCTCACTCCATACTCCCCAATTGATCTCCCCTCCCAACTCCACTTCCCATTTCTCCTTGATCTTCACCATCTGCTTGCCTCCCTGCCCCCCACTTGTATATATCCCCAATTCGTCCCTCCTCTTCAATCTTTCTTTGGCCAGCGCAAACAGTAACAGCGGTAGCAGGCACTCCTGCGTCAGGCACATTTCCAGTGCCCGGGACCAGCGTGTGCATAGAGGTGTCCAGCTGCAGCTCCTGGAAGCCTGGGTTTCAGAGTTGGAATGGCAGCTGAGGACACTGTGGAGCAGACAGGGTGGCATAGCATCAGGGACCAGGTTTGATTCCGTCCTCAGGTGATTGTGGAGTTTTTACATTCTCTGTGTCTATGTGGGTTTCCCCAGAGTGCCCCGGTTTCCTCCCACAGTCTAAAGATGTGCAGGATTGGCCATGTTTATTTTAAAAAAAAATTTAGAGTACCCAATTCAATTTTTTCCAATTAAGGGGTAATTTAATGTGGTCAATCCACCTACCCTGCACACCTTTGGGTTGTGGGGGCGAAACTCACGCAAACACGGGGAGAATGTGCAAACTCCACACGGACAGTGACCCAGAGCCGGGATCGAACCTGGGACCTCGGCGCCGTGAGGCAGCAGTGCTAACCAGTGCACCACCATACTGCCCTTGGATTGGCCATGTTAAATTGCCCCTTGCTGTTCAAAGGTTAGGTGGGATTATGGGGATAGGGCGGTGGAGTGGACTGAGGTTAGGGTGCTCTTTCAGAGGGTCAGTGCAGACGCGATGGGCTGAAAGGCCTCCTGTACTATAGGAATTCTATGATCCATGAGCCAGAGAGCATCATGGATAGCACGTTTAGAGAAATTCTACAATTCTATGAAATGGTCTAAAAAGTAGGACCTCTCAGACTATAATCTCTGGATTATTCACAGTGCCATGTGCTAGCATGCACAGAAATAGGAGAATAGTGCAGGTGAATGCACGGCTTAATAGTTGGTGCAGGAGGGAGGGTTTTAGATTCCTGGATCACGGAGATTGTTTCTGGGGAAGGTGGGACCTGTACAAGCGGGATGGTCTACAAAGCAGTACAAACATCCTTACTGGCGGGATTGCTAATGCTGTTGGGTGGCGTTGAAACTAATTTGGCAGGACAAGAGGGACACAAGGCTGTGAGCAGAATAGAGACACAGCATAATACAGTAAAGCAATCAAGGCAGAGGAAGTACAACTGTAAGTTTCAAGGGAGTAAAGCAAGGCTGGATAGCCTCTACTTTAATGCCAGGAGTATTACAGGTAAAACAGATAAATTAAGGGTGAGGATTGACACATGGTATTGTGATATCGCAGCCATCACGGAGACATGGTTGATTGGCAGCGCAACATTCCGGGATATAGAATATTCAGGCGAGACAGGAGAGGGGGTAAAAGATGAGGAGGCATTGCATTATTAGTTAAGGAGGCAGTTACTTCAGTAAGGAGAGATGATATCTTGGAGGCGGCATCAATCGGAACTGGTTTAGCTCAGTGGGCTAGACAGAACAAGGCCAGCAGCGCGGGTTCAATTCCCGTACCAGCTGAGAATTCTGAATTCTCCGTGTACCCGAACAGGTGCCGGAATGTGGCGACTAGGGGCTTTTCACAGTAACTTCATTGCAGTGTTAATGTAAGTCTACTTGTGACAATAAAAAATTATTATTATTAGTTTGAAGCTTTGTGGATAGGGCTTAGGAATAAAAAAGTGGCAGCCACATTGCTAGGTGTTTATTTGGACCCCCAGATAGCAGGAAATTGAGGAGCAAATATGTGCACAATTCGTGGAGGTGTGTAAAAATAACAATGGGTAATTATATTTCAATTTTCCCAACATTAATTGGGACAGTCAGAATGAAATGAAATTTGCTTATTGTCACAAGTAGGCTTCAAGTGAAGTTACTGTGAAAAGCCCCTAGTTGCCACATTCCGGCGCCTGTTCGGGGAGGCTGGTACGAGAAGTAGTGTTAAGGACCTAGATGGAGTGGATGTCTTAAAATGTATACAGGACAATCTTTTAGGTCAACATGCAGATGGTCCAACATGTAGAGGGTCCAACAAGGGATGTAGTATCTAAATCTAGGAATGAAGCCTGATAAGTGGTTAAGCTGGTGGTGGGGGAGCGTTTTATTTAGTGATACTGACCACAACATGGTATAATTTAAGCTTATTATGGACAAAGAAATGGACAAATTGCAAAAAAAAAAAAAAGGCTTTGGAGTGGGGCGGGGGGCGGAAGAGAGCAAATTTTAGTAAAATAAGGCAAGACCTGGTCAAGGTTGAACAGCTACTTGTGGGGAAATCCACAGATCTACAGAAGAACAGTGGCCGGACAGGTGCGGCGGGGGGGGGGGGGGGGTAGTTCCAAAAAAGAAATGTGGAGGGCACAGGCCCAACATGTTCTCTCTATGGTGACAGGTAGGAGTAACAAGCCCAGAGAACCACGGCTGACCAGAGATATTCAGGATACAATGAGAAGGAAAAGAGCAGCTTTTTGCAGGTACAAGGAGAGCAAATCAGCAGAGGCATTAGTGGAGTACAGAAAGTGCAGGGTGGAGCTTAAGAAAGCAATTTGGAGAGTGAAGTATGGACATGAGAAAGCTCTGACTGATAAAAGTAGGGAAGATCCCGATATTCTATACCAATGGGAAGAAGATAACCAGAGAAAGAGTAGAGCCCATTAGGGATCCATTCTGTGGGTGGAGCCAGGGGACATTGGGTAGGGTGTTGGACGAATACTTCACATCAGTTTTCACTGAAAAGAATGAGGGTGTAGGTAAGGAACACAGACTGCAAGATGCTTGAGCAAATTGACAGAGGGAGTTTCAAGATATTGGTAGTGTTGGCAGGCTTAAAGGTGGACAAATCTCCAGCTCCAGATGAATTGTCCCAGGTTGTGGTGGGAGTCAAGAGAGGCGATTGCTGGGCTCTGACCCAATTTTTTAGTTTCTTTCTGGCCACAGGGGAGTTGCCAGAGGAATGGAGAACAGTTAATTCGGTGCCACTATTTAAGAAGGTTGTTGAGATAAGCCAGGGAATTACAGACCAGTGAGTCTCAAGTCAGTGGTAGGGAAACTATTGGAGAAAATTCTGAAGGACATAATTCATCTCCACCTAGAGAGGCAAGGTTTGATCAGGCATTGTCAGCATGGCTTTGTCAGAGGGAGGACATGTCTAACAAATTTGATTAAATTGGAGGTGACCAGGTGCATAGGTGAGGGCAGTGCAATTGATATACAAAAAATACAACACAGGTACAGGCCCTTCAGCCCTCCAAGCCTGCGCCGATAACGTGTCCTATCTCGATCACACTGCCTGTATCCTTCTATACCCCGTCTGTTCATGTGTCTATCCAGCTAAGTCTAAAGGTCGCTAACGTACCTGCCTCAACCACCTCACGTGGCAGTACATTCCAGGCCACCACCACCCTCTGTGTAAAAAGCTTCCCCCCGCACATCTCCATTGAACCTTTAGCTCACCTTGAATTTCCACCCTGGGAAAAAGCCTCTAACTGTTCACCCTATCTATACCCGTAATAATTTTGTAAACTTCTATCAGGTCGCCCCTCAGCCTCCGTCTCTCTAGGCAGAACAATCCCAGTTTATTCAATCTCTCCTCACAGGCAACATCCGGGTAAACCTTTTCTGTACTCTCGCCAAAGCCTCCACGTCCTTCTGGAAGTGCGCTGACCAGAATTGGACAGTATTCCAAATGTGCCCGAACCAACGTTCTATATAGTTGTAACATAATTTGAGCTTTTATACTCGATACCTCGTCCTATGAAGGCAAGCATGCCATATGCTTTCTTTACCACAATTTCCACCTGTGCTGCCACTTTCAAGAATCTGTGGACCTGCACACCCAGAGCTCTGTATCTCTATGCTCCTGATGGTTCTGCCGTTTATTTTATTGCTCCCACCTGAATTGGATCTACCAAAATGCATCGCCTCACATTTGTCCAGGTTAAATTCCATCTGCCATTTCTCTGCCCAATTTTGCAGCCTATCTATATCCTGTTGTATTCTCTGACAATCTTCATTACTATCCGCAACTCCTGCAATCTTAGTGTCATTCACAAACTTGCTAATCAGACCATTACGTTTTCTTCCAAGTCATTTATATATACTACAAAGAGCAGAGGTCCCCGAACTTTTCCCTGCGGAACACTAGTTACAGACCTCCATTCGGAAAAACACCCTTCCACTGCTACCCTCTGTCGTCTGTGGCCAAGCCAGTTCTGGATCCATCCAGCGAGTTCACCCCTGACCCCATGTGATCTAATCTTTTGCACCGGCCTGCAATGAGGGACCTTATCAAACGCTTAGGTCCATACAGACAACACCACAGCCTTTCCCTTGCCAATCATTTTTGTCACCTCCTCAAAAAATTCAATCAAAGTAGTGAGACATGACCTCCCTTGTACAAAACTATGCTGTCTGTTGCTAATAGGACCATTCCTATCTTCGAGAATCTTTTCCAACAATTTTACTAAAACTGATGTCAACTGGCCTATAATTACCCGGATTATCCTGGCAACCCTTCTTAAATAACGGTACAACATTGGCGATCCTCCAATCCTCTGGGATCTCACCTGTGGCCAATGAGGACACAAAGATTTCTGTCAGAGGCCCAGCGATTTAATCTCTTGCCTCCCTCAGTAATCTAGGATAGATGTCATCTGGCCCTGGGGATGTCCATCTTAATGTTTTTTTAACACACCTTACTCTTCCTCCCTCATAATAAAGTGTTCTAAAGTGTTTACACATCCCTGAGACACCACCAATCAGCATGTCCCTCTCCTTTGTGAATACCAATGCAAAATACTCATCAAGGACCTCACCTACTTCCTCTGGTTCTATACATAATTTACCTCCTTTGTCTTTGAGCGGACCAGCTTTCTCTAGCTACCCTTTTGTTCCTAATATATGTATAAAATGCCTTGGGATTCTCCTTAATCCTGTCTACCAACTGCCAAGGACATTTCATGACCCCTTTTTGCCCTCCTAACTCCTTGCTTGTGCTCTTTCCTACTTTCCTTGTATTCCTCAAGTGCTTTATCTGTTTTTAGTTGTCTGTATCTCACGTATGCATCTTTTTTCTTTTTGACAATATTCTCAATTTCCCTGGTCATCCATGATTCCCGAATCCTGCCTTTCCTGTCCTTCCTTTTTACCGGCACATGCATGTCCTGCACTCCCATCAACTGCTCCTTAAAACTCCCACATTCCAAATGTGGATTTACCCTCAAACAGTCTCTCCCAAACAACAGCGTCCAAATCCTGCCTAATCTGGCTGTAATTAGCCTTCCCCCAATTTAGCACCTTAACCCTAGGACACGCGTCCTTTTCCATGAGTATCCAAAAGCTTACGGAATTGTGGTCACTGTTCGCCACAATGTTCTCCTACAACTTGAATGGCCTGGCCGGGCCTGTTCCCTAGTATCAAGTCCAATACAGACCCCCCCCCCCCCCCCCTGTCAGACTATCCACATATTGTTCCAAAAAACCTTCCTGGACACACCTAAATTCCTCACCATCCAGACCCCTAACCCCAAGGGATTTCCAGTCATTATGAAGAAAATTAAAATATCCCACTACAACAACCCTATTTTTTCTACATCTATCCAGAATCTGCTTACATATTGTTCAATTTCCCGTGGGCTGTTGGGTGGCCTGTAGTACACCACCATCCCCTTCCCATTTTTGAGCTCTACCCACAGTGCCTCGTCACTTGATTCTTCCATGGTGTCCGTCCTCTGGACAGCAGCAATATGTTCCCGAACCAGTATTACAACTCCCCTCTCTTTTACCTTCCTCCCTGTCTCGCCTAAAACACCTATATCCTGGAATATTTAACTGCCAGTCCGGTCCCTTGTTAACTAAATCTCCGTTACAGCAACCACATCCAAGTTCTGTGCGTGAATCAAGTCTTTAAGTTCATTTCTCTTACCTGTTATACTCCATGCATTGAAGCAGATACACTCCAGACCTCGAGTCCCACGGAGTTCGACCTCCCCTTCCTCTTAGCTAGCCTGACCCTTGTACCATGCTCATCCCCAGTCTACACACTTGCTGGCTTACTGTTCTGATTCCCACCCCCTCCTACCAAATTAGTTTAAACCCACCCGAACCATATTAGCAAACCTCCCAGCCAGGATATTGGTGCCCCTCCAGTTCAGGTGTAACCCGTCCTTCTTGTACAGGCTCCACCTTCCCTGGAAGACATCCCAGTGATCCAAAATGGTTTATAAAGATTTCAGCAAAGCCTTTGACGAGGTCCCACATGGGAGACTTATAAAGAAGGCAAATGCACATGGGATACAGGATAACTTGATATGATGGATTCAAAGTTGGCTTAGCTGTAGGAGACAGAGGGTGATGATAGACGGATGCTTTACTGACTGGAAGCCAGTGTCCAGTGGTGTACCACAGGCATCTGTGGTCCCCTATTATTCTTCATTTATATAAACAACATAGATGACCATGTGCGGGTAGGATCGGCAAGTTTGCAGATGACACAAAGATTGGTTTTGAGTGTCTGAGTTACAGGAAAACAGAGACGGGATGGTCAAATGGGCAGATAAGATAGAATTTAATCCGGAGAAGTGTGAGGTAATACACTTTGGAAGGAGTAATTTGACAAGGAAGTATTCAATGAATGGCATGACACTAGGAAGTTCTGAGAAACAAAGGGACCTTGGTGTGTTTGTCCATAGATCTCTGAAGGCGAAGGCAGGTTAATAGGGTGATGAAAAGGATATATGCCTGTATCAATCGAGGCATAGATTAAAACAGGGAGGTTATGTTGGAATTGTATAGAACTTTGGGGAGGCCACTGAAGTACTGTGTGGCGTTCTGGTCGCCTCATTATAGGAATGATGTGATTGCACTGTAGGGGCTGCAGAGGAGATTCACGAGGATAGTGCCTGGGATGGACATTTAAGTTAAGAGAAGTTGGATAGGCTTGGGTTGTTTTCGTTGGAACAGTGATGACTGAGGGGCAACCTGATCGCGGTGTGCAAGATTATGAGGGGCATGGACAGGATGGATAGGGAGAACTGTTCCCCTTAGTTGAAGGGTCAGTCACGAGGGGACAGGGGTTCAAGGTGAGGGACAGGAGGTTTTGGGGGTGGGGGGGTGGGGGGGGGGGGGAGAAAATGTGACGGTCTGGAATGCACTTCATGTATTAAGGGTCTGATCTTTGTTGATTCAGCTGAATATCAAATTAATTTTAAGTTCCCGCAGCTGCCCTGGATTCCAAAAACAAAAGCAAACAGTTTTCAGAAAATTCCTACATCCTGGATGTTCTCTCCTTACTCCCCAATTTGAGAATTTGTCCCCCTTGATGATTCGGGGTGGCACACTGGTTAGCCCTGCTGCCGCACAGCGCCAGGGACCTGGATTCGATTCGGACCTTGGGCAACTGTCTGTGTGGAGTTTGCACGTTCTCCCCGTGTCTGCGTGGGTTTCCTCTGTGTGCTCCAGTTTTCTCCCACTGTACAAAGATGTATAGGTTAGGTGGATTGGCCATGCGGAATTCTCCCTTAGTGTCTAAAGGTTAGGTGGGGTTACGGGGATAGGGTAGGGAGAGTGGGCCTAGGTAGGGTACGGAGGGTCGGTGCAGACTCAATGGGCCGAATGGCCTTCTTCTGCACTGTAGTGATTCTATTAGTTCTTGAAAGTAAATGATTTTAGTTTACTACCATTTTACATTCGGAAAATGAAAATTAGCATTTAGTTTTAGGCATATGGACCAATAATTTACAAGATTTTTATTTTCTCCCCCCTTCCCACATTCAGATAAAGCAAATGTTATTGGACAAATCCCTTCACAAACACCCTCCAAATGGCAATTTTGTAACAAAAAGTATATACGTTTATTATCTACTGTTGCATCCAATAGAAATGCATTAAAACCTGGTTATTAAGCTACAGAAAAAGGCAGAACCATGAGACATTAGAATCCAATCAATCTTGTACCCTAATGTATACAATTTAGAGATGATGCTAGTGGTGGGTTTCCAGTTCTACAATTGTCCATTCCCCCTGCGGGGACACTGATTCTTCTGGGGAAAAACTAGCCACTGTAATGCTAGCTGTAGAGTCCTCTGATGGAGATAGCAGTTCAGTCCATTTACATAGTGCCTCTTTTTCAATTGCGATTTTACCTGGAGTCTTACAAGCATCTCTAGCAAGGAAAAGTGTTTGGTTGATAAGATACTGTGCTAGATTGACATCTTCAGGTAGACAGTTAACAACCCCACAATTTAGGTCCTGATCTCCAAGAAGCTGCTTAAGAAGTATCCAGTCTCTTTCTGCAAAGCGTTCGTGTTCTCCTTGATGCACATGACTCACTTCTACCTCTGAGCTCCGTTCTGCATCTTCTGTTAGTTCCATCTCGTATATGGGAGAAAGGGTTTTTGAAGGGCGACGCTCAAATGCGCAGCTTTGTGATCTGTCGCAATCAGCTAAGTTTCCTGAAACAGTTGATAATACTAAACATTGTAAAAATTCCAATACTGAAAAGCTACAATTGGGGCTGCTGCAGACTACTTTGGAATATTTTGGTTAAAAGACTGATTGCAATAACGATCAACGAATTGTAAAAGCAGTTTCTGATGGACTTAAGGGCAGTAGCAGGATACAAGTTAAGAGAGGTTAATACAAGCATGAAGCAACAAGTTCATGTGGCCAAAAATAGGCAAATGATGAAGTATTAATGTTATCTGATTAGTTAATCCAGAAACAAGTTGGTAGTGAAATCATACGGTTGTTAAATATCATACGAATGCTCCGTGCATTCTTCTGAACGTCCCTATTTTCAGAGGTACTCACTGGTTTAAAGTTGGTGAATTTTTACCTTTGCTAAAACAGCAGAGAATTTTTGACAAATCCATTAAGTTGTCCTATGTTAATTTTGGAATCAACTGATTCCAGTAAAGCAAATACATTAAGTCATTTTTATGGGTAATGCTGGAACTTTACTCCCAAGTGATCATTGTGGACTATTTCCAGACTATCGATAATATTGTCCCCATGATTCAGCTACTACCAATTGGTAAAAATGTAATTTGCTAGTTAAAAGTTTGGTTAAACCTCAATTTTCATTATTCTAATTGCAGGCATTACAGACCATGTGCTAATGGTTTGTGTGCTGGTTTAGTCTGATTTGGTGTTCTGTATTCTGCTACACATTTGAATATTTAAAAAAAAAAAAAAAAAATTTTTAAAGTTCAGGAAAATCTGATGCAGTTTATTGGGTTCGTAAACCAGTTAAAAGATCAACCATTCATCAAGCAAAAATAAACTCAGCAAAAATCTTAATTGTCAATGCTAAGCAAACATTGAAATACATTTGGCAGAACTTAACTTAGAAATACAAGAACAAATAACTTTAATTACATCCTGGACAAAACAAATACAGTATCCATAATACATTAGCTGCTAGACAGTTACCTTAAATCTAATTAATTTTGATTTACAGAACTGTGTACAAGTACTGCTATTAACATTTCAGTGCAAATGTCATTTAAGTTCGCTCATCAATTGGCATAGTAACATTTTCCCACATGTCCTGAGACCACACCACTTAATTTGTTCAAGTGTGAAAACACACTTACTTGCAAATCAGTCTTTGCAACTAGCTCTCTAAATCTAACACTTTGGCATTCTAACTGCTTGTAGGGTTTTGCGTTAGTTTGATCATGCATGCCTACTCCATAATTCAATGTGCAATAGATCTCCAAGAAGGTCCACTTACCAGCATCTGATTTAATACATTAAACAATACACATATCAAATACATGGTATTGGCTAAATGATTTTTAATGTCATACACAGAAAACGACCAGAGGATTCTGGAGTGCAGGTTTTCTTTTCTTTCAACAAGTCATTATAATTAGATAGGAAATAACTAAGCTCTCCGTATTCATGCTAACGATTACTGGGGAAAAATGTAAATGTTCATGTTTAAGAATACAAGGTGCACTCCCACTTTTTGCATCTTGGAAACCCTTCCCTTTGACATTCTTCATGGTTCCACAAACTAAACTGATGTGGTCTTACTTCCATTCCCCTACATTTGGGCAATCTGGCACAGAAGATCAAGAACTTGTCTTCAGAACAAGTGGTTTCTGTTGGTATCAAAGGTTAATTACAGTATACATTACCTGTTGGCAAAGTATTATCAGTTTGCTCACTGGATGTCGAGTAGTAACCTTGCACATGCCCTTTTTCCACGTTAGCTAAAAGCTCATTTGTATCAAGGTCGTCGCTGTGTAAACTGGAAGAATGCCCTTTCTGGCAAAGATGCAAATGACAGGGTCTTTCTTGAGGTCTATCATCCCCACCACCGTCACCTGTAGGCTGGATATTATTTTGTTCAGGCAGCATGTTAGCCTCGTACTGGTTCTCGAGCATGTTTCCTTCCATCCAGTCCTTTTCCAAGTGCTGATCTTCTCCTTCGCCAAGCGGTTCAGTAAAAAGATGGTGCACAACAGGTGCCTTACTAACGCTTGTTGCCTGCTCCATTTCTGCTGAAACAACCTGTGGCTGTGCATCATTGGCTACCACACTGGTTTCCTCGGCATCCGGTGAAGGACTTGGATCTCTTGATTGCCTTTTGCCCTTCTCCTGGGGCTGCTGGCCACATACCAAAAAATCGTCATCAATGTCTAGGGAATATCGCGAATAGTAAGTTCTCCCATAACGTTGGTGGCCACCCTCATGGCAACCCCCATCAAATACATCAGAGGGAGTCAGAGAATCATAAGAGCAGGCGAGTGGACTTTCAACTTCTCCTTCATCGGAACCCAATTCCTCACATTCATCCACAGACAGCAAAACAGAACGCTTGAAATTCGCAGTTGAAGAAAAGTTTGTGACCTCGGTCTCATTTTCGGTAACGTCTTCAAAAGCCAGGTTGTCAATACCCTGAAAATGGTAGATGTCTTGGTCAGGACGGGGCAGGGGAGGAGGAACAGCAATGGGGGGAGGGAAAATTTCTTCTGCATTCTCAATTTCTGACTTATCTTCTTCAGTCACTTCACACGAAGACGACAAGAGGTCTGAGACAGGATCTAATTTCTCACCAGCAGGCACAGCATCCTCCTCGCGACCTCTTTCAACTCCTTGAATTCCTGGAGATATTTTGGAACAGTGATTACTTACTGATTCTCTTGTACTTGCAGCTCGTGTCTTCCCATGAGACTCTGCACTTTTCACTTTTACTACTACTCTTAATCCACTGTCATATTCTTTAAGTTCCTCTGGTGTGCTTGTGTCACTGCTGCTTCGCCCGAGAAAGTCATGACATACAACTGTGCTGCACTTGGAAACGCCCCTCTCATTTGATCCATCATCATCCTGGGAACCTCCAGCATCATAGTCCTCTGAATTAGGCTTTATATCATCGGATGATGTTGTTACACTTCCAGTGTCTGTGTCTGGGCTTTGTTTTGGGAAAGATGCATCTGAAGCTGGAGAGACTTCTGTACCCAAGTTCCAAGGTTCAACTAGCGCAGTTTCTGAAAGCATTTGACTTTCAGTGATTCCTGTCACATCAGTTTCTTTAGGCGAGCCTGACAGAACTTGGTTTTCACCTTGTTTGATGCTACATTTTGCAGACTCACTGGCTTGGCCAAAGGAATGAGCAGACAGTGTTGCGTTGTTTTGTTCAAATATATCTTTGCTCAGAAGGGACTCTCCTTCATGTTGGCTATCTGGCAAAAGATGGTCATATTTAACTTTTACAGCACAATTACTTCCTCTGTGACAAGGACCTTCTTTTATGCTCTCACATCCATTAAAAATTGGTAGCTTTGTTTCAGAAGATGGATCGCTTGGGGATTCCTTATTTGCAGTTGAAGAATGACCTTGAATGATCTGCAGATTTGACTTTAGTCCAACATCTTCAGATAGCTTCGGTGTTGTGAGACCGTCAGAATTAACCACATTTGTCACAACTGAAGCTGCATAAATGTTTTCTAATGTAGGATCATTTGCCTTTTTAGCATGGTTAGATGGGTTGCTCGAGTTGACAATTTTGGCTGAAAGTGCACATGTCAAAATCTGGTCTCCTCCCGCCAACTTACTATCTCGTGAAGCAGCTGGCAGCACTTCAGTACTCTGCTGGTGTTTCGACTGATTGCTTACTCCCATTTGATCATTTTTTATCTGCGCTTCACTTTTCACATCATGGCATAGAGTATTTGGAGCTTCCTTGTCATGACAACTAGAGATGGATCTTTTCAGGCTAGAACTGACTTTGTTTGTAGCTGGAAGCAGTTTAGTTGATGGCTTTCTTACATTGGGCAGAGATGAACTTTTCTCTTTCAGTGCAACCTTACTGTAATTAATAGGTGTCCTTGGACTCGTGGTGCCAACATGTGTCATTTTCTTGGTATTTGCCCTCACTGCAGTGAGAGCAGCTGCTTTCGCCGGTTTAGAATGAGCTTTTGCAAGCATTTCATTACCAATTGCACTGTTTGGAACTCTGGCAGCCTGCTTTGATGAATCACTTCGTTCTGAAGCAGGGTCGGTTTTTTCCAAACTCATTGTCCCTCCTTTTGGATCTGTAACAACAAGAGAAAAGGTTAAAATTGCAAATGTGCATTTCGTATAGTACAAAATATACCACACAATCGAGGAAAAAACTATATATTTGAAGAGCTACAGCAACAAAAGGACAGTATAACGAAACAATAATGTTTTGCTTTAACCTGCACCGTGTAATTAGAACTTTCCATATTAGAACTGTCACAGCAATTTTAATTTTGTGTACTGTGATACCATAAATTACATTAATAAAAGTCTTCACAGAATCCATGACAGCATTTATGCTCCCCACAAGCCTCCTCAGACCTTCTTCATCCAACCCCATAAACGCAGCCTTTTAATTGTTTACTCCTTTATACTTTTAGCTAGTTCCCCCTTCAATGCATCTTCATTAATCATCTTGATCGCTGCTTGTGGTCCACATTCTAATCACACTCTAGGTGAAGAACATTTTGTCGAAATGTATTTTGGATTTACTAGTGATAATCTTAAATTTAGGTCCATAGTCTTGGTCCCCCCTGCAAGTGGAACCATCTCGACATCTACCCTATGCAAGGAACCTCTTCCCAATCCTGGTTTTCCCTTTTTAATTCCTGCCTTGCTGGCTGCCTCAGAATTGCAGAACCGGTTTTTAAAACTACAGACCTTTGAAACCCCCACGCCCTCCCCTCCAAGCTGCTATTTGAACTGGCCCAAGCAGACCCCTTGATTCAGTATGCTCTGTGGTATAAGACATAGGAGCAGGAATTGGGCCATTCGGCCCATTCTGCGATAGTCCATGACATTGATTTGATGGACTTGGCTAGCATCCAATCCCCTCTTAAATTTTGGGACATCTTCTATTCTCGATTCAGATTGGCAGAAGCCTTTCAGAAAATTCTGGAATGGAATGCAAGTTCCATTTTGTCTCAGCTCTGTGAAAGCCTAGGAAGCAGCAGAAGCGGATTTAAACACCCTCGCCAGGCTAATGAAGAGTTAACTCCCAATATAAATGCTGCAAGCATTCTCTAATCAACCAGGTCTGTACAAGTTTAAAACTTTGACCAGAAGGCTGCAAAAAGTCTCCAGCCAGGTCTGTGAAAGCCTAACTTCTGTTTGGGAGGCAGGCGATTTAAAATACTATCAGCTAAGGCTGGTAGTTAAAATACTCTCCAGTCTGGCCACTAAACATTCCACTTCTGATTAAAATGCTGGAGAACTGAATCTGATTTATCTCAACTGATGGTCTGTGTTTAAAAACCTTTGTCTCTCCAGTTCGTTCGACCTGTGGGAGCCCGCAGGAAGAGGGAGCTGTTTGAAAAGCTTTTTAAAATCCTCAGGTGAAGGAGTTTGAGGGCCAGTCTGGTGGAGGTCATTCAACTGGAAGTGACTCCCCAGAGAGAATTCTACAGCCTGCATATTCTAATTGAAGACAACCATGAGAAGATTCAAACCAACCAATGATTTTAAGTTCACGTCTTTAGAAGATAGTCAGCAGAAAACATTGAGCTCTCATCCGGAGTTTAATCCCTGTTATTTTGAACCTTTCCTACCCCCCCCTTACCCAATTGTGCGTCTGTCTTGCAAGTGTCTAAGATGGGACAGGGTTAGGGGAATAATTTGATTATCAGATTGTTGTTCTACTTTTTCCATTACATGTTTATCACCTCTCTTGGTATAATAAAGTTTTACTTACAAATCTGGTGCCTGTTATGCATTGGAGCAGTCAAGGATCAAAGATCTCAAGAAAATACATCAATTATTGGTTGATTCACTTACGTTGGACTCTGGGGTTTGTGGGGCTGGAATTAACTGCATACTTGCCCAGGATGTTGCACCACCTATCAAAACCTTTCAGAAATCTTCAAAAGACCTCTGTTAGACCTCCCCTCAAGTCTCAGCTTGTTCAACCCTCCCTCTGATAAGATAGTACTGAGGGGATATGCCTATTACATATTTTCACCTTCTCTAGTCCTTTGATATCCTTTCTATATGGCGCACTACGAATAGCTCTGGTCCATGTGTGCTCTAGCCAAGGTTCAACACAAGGTTAGCATGCCCTCTGCTTTTAGAACCCCTCTAGAAATCAATCCCAGTGCTTTTTTCCTTTTAAACTTAGCAGCCTACATCACCAGTTCCAATGATTTGTGCCTGTACCCTCAGATCCCTTTGCTCCACGACACCATTAGGAAATTCATTTTCTAAGGAGTATGTGGCCTCTATTCTTCCCAACAAAATAGTTTACTTCACACTTGGCTACATCGGAATTCATTTTTTTCCTATTCATTGGATGTGGACATGGCTGGCTGGGCCAGCATTTCCTGCCCACCCCTGATTGCCCTTGAATTGAGTGGCTTACGAGGCCATTTAAGAGTCAACCACATTGCTGTGGTCTGAAGTCACATGTAGGCCAGACAAGGTAAGGATGGCAGATTTCCTTCCCTAAAGGACGCTGGTGATCCAGATGGGTTTTTACAACAATCAGCACATGATCATTAGACTTTTAATTGCTGATTTTAAAAATTGAATTCAAATTTCACGGTTCACGGTTTGATCCCGGCCCCGGATCACTATCCGTGTGAAGTTTGGGAGTGTGGGATGCACTTTTGGAGGGTTGGTGCAGACCTGATGGGCCAAATGGGCTCCTTCTGCAATGTAGGAATTCTAAGGTTCTAAACGCAAAATTATTCACACACAAAAATTTATTCAGCATGGATTTTTAATCATTAAAACAATTTATTATGCTGCACAGCACCGAGAAAAATATTGGCTTGCGTATCCTCGTCAAAGGATATTAAACATCCAAGGAAAGGACTGTGTTGAACTGCATGATTAATTCACTGGAATTTCTCCAGAGAAGGTTAATGTGGTTTGAAAGCACTGCACGAGTAAAATGTACCACTGCAAAAAAAAAAATCAATGTTTAGTGCTTTCGAATAGAATTAGTTTGCTACCATTTGCAAACAGGGAGTCATTATTTAGAACAGGAGACTCGTAAATGTTGATATGCAGAGAGATTTGGGTGCCCTCGTCCACAAATCACAAGTTAACATTCAGGTAAAACAAACAAATAGGGAGGCAAATGCTGCAAGTTAGCCTCTGTTGCAAGAGGGTTGGAAGACCAGGGAGGCATTCTTAGTCATAAAGGACTTTGGCAAAACCACACCTCAATAACATGTATATTTGGTCTCCTTACCCACGGGAGGATATACTTACCTTAGAAGCAAGTAATGCAATAAAGGTTCACTTTATTGATTCCCAAAATGTGAGGGCTGTCCTAAGAGGAGAGAGTACAATGGACTTATTTTTCCTAAACTCCAAAGAGAACAAGAGGTGATCTCATTGAAATATGCAAAATTCTTAGATAAATTCTGAGAGGCTGGTTCCTCTGGCTGGAGAGTCGAAAACTAGGGGTCATGGTCTCAGGATACAGGATCAGCCACTTAGAACGGAGGTTTCATCACTCGGGAGATGCAAATTTAGAGGATGCACAGCCCTGTAGAAAGAAGATTCCAGCCATCGAGTATCTTCAAGACACACCAATAAGACTTTTGAATACTATGGAACAATAAGGATAGTGGTGGAAATTGGAGTTGAAGGTAGAAGATTAGCCATGATACTGGGTGATGGATTGGGCCCCGACTATTGCTATTTCTGAATTTCATCACCAGGTCAACATGCTGCTGTTGAGCTAATGAAGCAGCAAACTGGGCTGGTGTGATCAACCAGGACCCGCCAATAAACCCTCATCATGAGCACAGATAGAATTTTTGGTAAGAAGTTTAGCTGAACTCCATGCCAACATTTTTAAGTCTCTTTGGTGAAGTGATTTTTGCTTGGGCAGTATTATAAAGCGCTCATTGATAGTTTATAATGAGGTTACATAATCAAGCTGTCACCACAAAAGCCCCGATGAGTGCACAAAATTTGAGATGTAGACTTTGCAACTGCTGTTAAGGAGTTTTATTTTATAATTTTATCATATGCAGAAATAAAAACAAAAATCTAAGGGATATTAGTGGTACCTTTAGATTTGACTGCTGCCCCAGATGCACTCCTTGCCCTGTGCTGAACAGAGGAGTTACTGCTGCTATTCCAGGTTTTCTTCACACGACTGTATAACATCTCTTCATCTCGGTTTTGTGCTTTCTGTTTGTTTGGCGTACTACCAAAGAGACACACAAAAATCATTTCATATTTGGTTTCATATTCTTAAAATAGCACCAGCTATAAAAGCTGCAATCCACCCAATCAAACAATGGATTACATGTATACCCCCCCCAACCAGCCTTTTCAACTAATGAATGATTTGCCATTGCAAATCACTTTGGTTCACCATGAGGACAACTATAGGGCCCTAAACAGATATCGGTTAAAAATGATATAGAGGGACTTCCGGGTGCGGCTATGCAGTGCTAGGTCGCACATTCGGTAGCTCCCGCTTGGAACGGACTTTTGGGCTCTTTTACAGGGCCCCCACGGCATTTGTTTGACATTTCCCGGTGTGGCAAGAAGACTGCAACATTCCCCTGACAGTGTCCCCCAGGAATGTTATGTCTTTTGGCTACCAGACCCGGCAGAAACAGTAAAAGATTTGGCTGCAACAGGATAAACAGGGCCTCTTCCAGCATGCAGGCGGGGGAAGGGCAAGCTTAAAGCTGCAAGCTGACCTGAGGACCTTTATCAAAAGTGAATTCTAACAGCAGAGGGAACAACTGTGAAAAGATCTCACCAAGGCCACTGAAGAAGTGGGAACGATGCTTCCGGTGGTGGCCATTGAGGAGTAGGTCGCGCATTCGGCAGCTCCCGTCTGGAACGGACTCTTAGACCTTTTTCAGGAGTTTCCACAGACATTTTGGGGCAGATTGGTGAAGCGAACACTGCCAAAAGGATTCCCTCTCAAGACTTTTGGGCTCTTTTCAGGGCCCCCAAGGGCACTTTTTCAACATTTCCCGGTGTGGGAAGGAGTTAATAATAGCTCCCCGTCAGTATATGGCTTGAACTAGGAGCGGGGTGACATAAAAGGTGGTGGACCAGAAGAAGGGAGGGAAGAAGGACAAATTGGCGGCGGGCGGAGACCAGGCAGCGTGGAGGCAGTGGGCGGAGGAGCAACAGGAGGGTATCCAGCGCTGCCTCAGAGAGATCAAAACGGACCTGCTGGAGCCGATGAAGGCTTCTATTGATAAGCTGCTGGAGACACAGACGGCCCAGGGGGTGGCGATCCGAGAGGCTCAACAAAAGATCTCTGACATTGAGGACGAGATCTTAGTCCTGGCGGTAAAGGTGGAGGCGCACGAGGCGCTCCACAAGAAATGGCAGGAGCGGTTAGAGGAGATGGAGAATCGGTCGAGGCGGACGAATCTGCGGATTCTGGGCCTCCCGGAGGGGCTGGAGGGGCCGGATGTGGGGGCCTATGTGGTCACCATGTTAAACTTGCTGATGGGAGCGGGGTCCTTCCAGGGGCCCCTGGAGCTGGAAGGGGCCCATAGAGTGTTGGCGAGGAGGCCCAAGGCTAACGAGCCTCCGCGGGCGGTGCTGGTGCGGTTCCATCGGTTCGTCGATCGGGAGTGTGTGCTCAGGTGGGGCAAGGAGAGGAGCAGCAGGTGGGAGAACGCGGAGGTTCGGATATATCAGGACTGGAGTGTGGAGGTGGCGAAGAGGAGGGCCGGGTACAATCGAGCGAAGGCGGTGCTGCACAGGAAGGGGGTGAAGTTTGGCATGTTGCAGCCGGCGCGACTGTGGGTTACCTACAAGGACCGGCACCATTATTTTGAGTCTCCGGAGGAGGCGTGGGCCTTTGTTCAGGCCGAGAAGCTGGACACAGACTGAGGGTCGGGATGGGCAATTGGGGTGGATATATTATGCCTATTTTTGGTTCGGGGGGTGGGGGGGTGGGGGGCCTTTGCATTGTTTTGGGTTTCTTCTTCTCTGCGTTTTTCTCTTTCGGGTTGGGGAGGGTGGATGGGGCGGGTTGGGCACTGTTTTGGTTGGTGGCGGGGCCTGGTAGGTGGAGAGCGCGGGATTTTGAAGACGGGGGGGGGGAGCGAGGATTGTTTCCCGCGTTTAGAACGGAGGGGGAGAGCCTGTGAATGGGGAGCGGGAGAGGAAGGCGTGCCACACAATGGGAGGAGTCGAAGGGGAGGCGGGAGTGGCCGGGGTCAGCAGGAGTCAGCTGACTTGCGGAAGTGCAATGGGGGGAGTAAACCAGCTAGGATGGGTCCTAGCCGGGGGGAATCGAGTTGCTGCTGCTAAGATCAAGGAGGAGCTGGAGCGAGTTGGGTGGGTCGAGACGGGGGTATGCCGCTGTGGGGAACGGGCCGGGTGTGGGCGCGTGGCTGGCCGAGGAGGGGTCATGGCTAGTCGGCGGGGGCGGGTAGCCCCCTGATCCGGCTGATAACCTGGAATGTAAGGGGACTGAATGGGCCGGTTAAGCAGGCCCGCGTGTTCGCGCACCTGAAGGGGCTCAAGGCGGATGTGGTTATGCTCCAGGAGACACACCTGAAGGTGGCAGACCAGGTAAGACTGAGGAAAGGGTGGGTAGGTCAGGTGTTTCACTCGGGGCTAGATGCCAGAAATCGAGGTGTGGCGATCTTGGTGGGAAAGGTGGTGTTATTCGAGGCGTCGATCATTGTGACAGATAATGGCGGTAGGTACACAATGGTAAGTCGTAAGTTGCAGGGAGAGAGGGTGGTACTGGTCAATGTGTATGCTCCGAACTGGGACGATGCGGGTTTTATGCGGCGTATGTTGGGTCGGATCCCAGACTTGGAAGTGGGGGGCCTGATAATGGAGGGAGACTTTAACACGGTGTTGGATCCTGCACTGGATCGCTCCAGGTCTAGGACAGGTAGGAAGCCGGCGGCGGCTAGAGTGTTGAGGGGATTTATGGACCAAATGGGAGGGGTGGACCCTTGGAGATTTGCAAGGCCGGGGGCTAGGGAATTTTCATTCTTCTCATGTCCATAAGGCTTATTCTCGAATCGACTTTTTCATTTTGAGTAGGGCGCTGATAGCGAGAGTAGAGGATAGAGTATTCGGCAATAGCCATTTCGGACCACGCCCCGCATTGGGTGGACTTGGAGATGGGGGAGGAGAGGGACCAGCGCCCGCTGTGGCGCTTGGTGGTGGGGCTGTTGGCGGACGAGGAGGTGAGCGAGCAGGTCCGAGGAAGTATAGAGAGGTACTTGGAGACCAACGACAACGTGGAGGTCCGAGTGGGGATGGTATGCAAGGCACTGAAGGCGGTGGTGAGGGGAGAGCTGATCTCCATCAGGGCCCACAAGGAGCGTAGGGAGCGGGGGGAGAGGGAGAGGCTCGGGAGATGGTGAGGGTAGACAGGAGGTATGCGGAAGAACCTGAGGAAGGATTGTTGAGGAAGAGGCGCAGCTTCCAGGCCGAATTCGACCTGGTGACCACCAGGAAGGCGGAGGTGCAGTGGAGGTAGGCCCAGGGGGGCGGTCTAAGAGTATGGGGAAAAGACAAGCCGGATGCTGGCGCATCAGCTTCGGAAGCGGGACGCAGCTAGGGAGATCGGGGGAGTTAAGGACAGGGGAAGGAACGTGGTGCGGAGTGGGGTTGGCATCAATGGGGTCTTCAGGGACTTCTACGAGGAATTGTACAGATCCGAGCCCCCACGGGAGGAGGGAGGGATAGGCCATTTCCTGGACCAATTGAGGTTTCCAAAGGTGGAAGAGGGACTGGTGGCGGGACTGGGGGCCCCGATTGGGCTGGAGGAGCTGATCAAAGGGATAGGAAGCATGCAGGCGGGGAAGGCACTGGGGACTGGACGGTTTCCAGGTCGAGTTCTATAAAAAATATATGGACCTGTTGGGCCCGTTGTTAGTTAGGACCTTCAATGAGGCAAGGGGGGGGGGGCTTTACCCCCGACGATGTCCCGGGCACTGATCTCCTTGATCCTGAAGCGGGACAAGGATCCCCTGCAATGTGGGTCTTACAGACCGATTTCCTTGCTAAATGTAGATGCCAAGGTGCTGGCGAAGGTGTTAGCCACGAGGATTGAAGATTGTGTGCCGCAGATCATCCATGAAGACCAGATGGGGTTTGTGAAGGGGAGACAGTTGAACGCGAATGTGCGGAGGCTTTTGAACGTTATCATGATGCCAGCGAGGGAGGGGGAGATAGTGGTGGCGATGGACGCTGAGAAAGCCTTTGATAGGGTAGAGTGGGGGTATCTGTGGGAGGTGCTGAAGAGGTTCGGGTTTGGGGAGGGGTATGTCAGGTGGGTTAGGCTGTTGTATGAGGTCCCGATGGCGAGTGTGGCCACAAATAGGAGGAGGTCCGAGTACTTTCGATTGCACCGAGGGACGAGACAGGGGTGGTCCCTGTCCCCCCTGCTCTTCGCACTGGCGATTGGACCCCTGGCTATGGCACCGAGAGAGTCGAGGAACTGGAGGGGGTTGGTGCGGGGTGGGGAGGAGCATAGGGTGTCGCTTTATGCGGACGACCTGCTGCTGTATGTGGCGGACCCGGTGGGAGGAATGCCCGAGGTAATGAGGATGCTGAGGGAATTCGGGGACTTTTCGGGGTAAAGCTCAATATGGGGAAGAGCGAGCTGTTCGTAGTTCAGCTAGGGGACCAGGAGAGGGGGATTGGCGAGCTCCCACTAAAAAGGGCGGAGAGGAGTTTCAGATATTTGGGGGTCCAGGTGGCCAGGAGCTGGGGGGCCCGGCATAGGCTTAACTTTACAAGGCTGGTGGAGCAAATGGAGGAGTTCAAGAGGTGGGACGCGTTGCCGCTGTCCCTGGCGGGTAGGGTGCAGTCAATCAAAATGACGGTGCTCCCAAGGTTTTTGTTCCTGTTCCAGTGCCTCCCCGTGTTTATCCCGAAGGCTTTTTTCAGGCGGGTTAACAGGAGTATAATGGGGTTTGTGTGGGCGCCAGGGACTCCGGGGGTGAGAAGGGTGTTCCTGGAGCGGAGTAGAGATAGGGGGGGGGGGGCTGGCGCTGCCCAACCTCTGTGGGTACTACTGGGCCGCCAATGCGACAATGGTGCGCAAGTGGGTGATGGAGGGGGCTGCATGGAAGAGGCTGGAGACGGCGTCCTGTGTGGGTACGAGTCTGTGGGCGCCGTCAACGGCGCCGCCGCCGCTCCCTCCAAGGAGGTACACCACGAGCCCGGTGGTGGTGGCGGCCCTCAAAATTTGGGGGCAGTGGAGGCGGCATAGGGGGAAGCTCGGGCCTCGGTGTGGACCCCATTACGGGGGAGCCACTGGTTCGCCCCAGGAAGAACAGGTGGAGGGTTTTCGGGGTGGCACAGGGCAGGCATACCAAAGTTGGGGGACCTGTTTGTGGACGGGAAGTTCGTGAGCTTGGGTGAGCTGGAGAAATACGGGCTCCCCCCAGGGGAACACCTTCGGGGGGGGAGATCTCGGAAACTTACCAGGTGATGCAGGAGGAGGAGGAGGCCTCGGTGGTGGAGGTGAAAGGTAAGTGGGAGGAGGAGTTGGGAGAGGAGATCGAAGAGGGGACGTGGGCAGATGCCCTAGGGAGGGTGAACTCTTCCTCTTCGTGCGCGAGGTTCAGCCTCATACAGTTTAAGGTGCTGCACAGGGCACACATGACCGGGACAAGGATGAGCAGGTTCTTTGGGGGTGAGGACAGGTGTGTTAGGTGCTCAGGGAGCCCAGCAAATCACACCCATATGTTCTGGGCATGCCCAGCGCTGGAGGAATTTTGGAAGGGCGTAGCGAGGAGGTGTTGAGGGTGGTAAGATCCAGGGTTAAACCGGGCTGGGGGCTCGCAATATTTGGGGTGGCAGAGGAGCCGGGAGTGCAGGAGGCGAAAGAGTCCGGAATTCTGGCCTTTGCGTCCCTGGTAGTCCGGCGAAGGATTCTCCTTCAGTGGAAAGATACGAGGCCCCCAAGCGTGGAATCCTGGATCAGCGATATGGCAGGGTTCATTAAATTGGAGGGGGTGAAATTCGCCTTGAGGGGGTCGGTACAAGGGTTCTTTAGGCGGTGGCAACCGTTCTTAGACTTTCTGGCAGAACGATAGACATTGGTCAATGGCAGCAGCAGCTCGGGGGGTTGGGGGGGGGGGGGGGGGTTTACTTTATTTTTGTTTATGTTATTTACACTGGAAGGGTCTGAGGGGGTGTATACACCTGTTGTCTTAAGTCGGGTGTTAATGTTAATTTATTATTTAGGTACGGGGGGGAGGGGGGAAGGAAAGAGAAGGGTTTGGGGGGTTGCTTTTTTAGATTGTGTTTTGTACTTAACCCTGTTGGGTTCTTTTTTCTTTCTCATTTTGTTATTGATATTTTATGAAAACCTTTAATAAAATTTAAGAAAAAAATGATATAGACTGACATCTGTTTGTTGGGCCAAAATGTGCTGTAAATATTTTGTAAACAACCATACTTATCCTGAGGCAAAGCCAACAGATTGAAAATAAATTCGCCATAATCCCAGATGACCATAGGCGGTTTTCCCCTTTTGAGGGGGGAAGAGCTGACTGGTGATGATTTAACTGGAGGGTCACCACACCCCAGGCGTGGGACAAAGTTGAGAAGGTAGAACCTTCCCGAATAAGCTGAACCAGTACGGGAATTGAACCCACGCTGTTGGCCTTGGTCTGCATCACAGACCAGCCGTCCGGCCAACTGAGCTCAACCGTGACACCACCATGTGAAATAGAAAAGTTCATTGCAATCTTGAAAAATAAAAGAGAGTCAAAAAGGTTTGCTTGCAAGTTAAACATGATAAATCGGGCAGCACGGTGGCGCAGTGGGTTAGCCCTGTTGCCTCACGCCGCCGAGGTCCCAGGTTCGATCCCGGCTCTGGGTCACTGTCCGTGTGGAGCTTGCACATTCTCCCCGTGTTTGCGTGGGTTTTGCCCCACAACCGAAAGATGTGCAGGCTAGGTGGATTGGCCACGCCTAAATTGCCCCTTAATTGGAAAAAAAATGAATTGGGTACTCTAAATTTATAAAACGAAACAAAACATGATAAGTCATATTAAAACAGGTCCGGTGTAGGTAATGCAGCAACATTTTCTTCTCAAATTAATTTGCAACATTTAACAAGAATTTAATTTAGTATTTCAATTTCAGTTTATACGTTGCGTTTTAGTTGACTTAACGAACTGCTGTTTCTTGTGTTTATTTGTTTCTGTCTGTCTCTAGTGACCAATGAGTTAGCATGTAGGGGTGCAAAGCTAATCCTGTTTTTACTTGACGTCCATACATGTTCCATGGGGACAACTGAAAGGAGGAGAGCAAAAAGCCATAGCTAATTCCATCCCTTCCAGGGAATTTTTCAGAATTTCTGGAGAATGGTCTCCATGCTGCTGAATCCAGCCCGCCGGAGGACCTCGTTGTTTTTGCTTGTGTCATCGGATTATGAAGGACCTCTGGTGTCTTTGATGGAAGCATTCTGAAGCCTTGATGTGGTGTAGCAGACCCTGGATTCTGTGCGACACAGCAGGGTGGCAAGGATAATGGCCTGGGAGAGTTTGATTTTAGCCTTCAGCTTAATGCCATGCTGTTCCCAGACCGATCAGTCAGTCGTTGACAGAATATGTTTTCTGGGTGCATGCCCAGATATCTTCATTGCCCCCAGAGGGCATGCTGTCAAGCTGAGAATTTCTCCACAGCCTGGAGACTGGTGCTTTATTGCGCTTGCAATCTCAGTCTGATTCGGATTGCAGAATCCCCAATCATTGGGGAACGGTCTCAGGGAAAATGACATCAAGGTGGTCAGTATAAAATATATTAAGGACATCTGAAAATGCAGCTTATACCTCTATTTTGCATTCATCTCGCTTGGGAAATCACCACAGTCGACCAGGTGAAGGCAACACTGAAATTTGGGTCAGTATGCTTAGAGGACCATCCACACCAAACCTGCAACATCAACATGCCAGGAGTGGTACAACTGGATGAGGTTGTTCTCCAGCCCCACCAAGAGGAGATGTTGCTGTGTCATTATATCACACTGTGGCAGTGGGACACTATCACTGCATTTCCTTCTCCATCTATCTGCAACCTTAGACTGATCACCCACATCACCTTCCTACATTATTGAGTTCAATGAGACTGCACTAACTCGGCTCTGACACCCACCCAACTGAGAGCTTCTCCAATAATAGCTTCGCTTCCTAACCCCATAGTAATACCTCTTCAGTGTGACCCCACTACCTGTTTGAAAGGTAATCCTTTGCAATATCATCCACAGATATGGTGTATCCACATGTACCCTGACACCCTCTGGATCAGTTCTCTCAAACTCTCCAGCCTGTGTGTTGTCAGACTGCTCATTCACTATCCAGCACTGAATGAACCTCCAAAGTAAAACAGTGGAAAGACCAAACCCACAGGCTCTGCACCCCTGCAATAGATTTTGTGCCCTTTCCCAGCTATCATCCCAAGTCGAAGCAGACGTTTCACAATTCAGGCATCCCAAGACCGCAAGAAACTACAGACTTGTGAGCACAGCCCAGTCCATCATGGGAACCCACCTCCCATCCATTAACTCTGTTTACACCTCCCACTTCCTTGGGAAAGTGGGCATCATAATCAAAGACCCCTCCCATCCGGGTTATTCTCTCTTCATGGGGAGCACTATCAGATTCAAAAACAACTCCTACCCCATTGTTACCTGGATGACCCTCCTGTTCTGTGCTGTATTTTCGATGTTCTATGTAATGGACTGAAGTGTCACTTTAAGCATCTTCACTACTATTACATAGAACAATACAGCGCAGTACAGGCCCTTCGGCCCACGATGTTGCACCAAAACAAAAGCCATCTAACCTACACTATGCCATTATCATCCATATGTTTATCCAGTAAACGTTTAAATGCCCTCAATGTTGGCGAGTTCACTACTGTAGCAGGTAGGGCATTTCACGGCCTCACTACTCTTTGCGTAAAGAACCTACCCCCTGACCTCTGTCCTATATCTATTACCCCTCAGTTTAAAGTTATGTCCCCTCGTGCCAGCCATATCCATCCGCGGGAGAAGGCTCTCACTGTCCACCCTATCCAACCCCCTGATCATTTTGTATGCCTCTATTAAGTCTCCTCTTAACCTTCTTCTCTCCAACGAAAACAACCTCAAGTCCATCAGCCTTTCCTCATAAGATTTTCCTTCCATACCAGGCAACATCCTGGTAAATCTCCTCTGCACCCGCTCCAAAGCCTCCACGTCCTTCCTATAATGCGGTGACCAGAACTGTACGCAATACTCCAAATGCGGCCGTACCAGAGTTCTGTACAGCTGCAACATGACCTCCCGACTCCGGAACTCAATCCCTCTACCAATAAAGGCCAACACTCCATAGGCCTTCTTCACAACCCTATCAACCTGGGTGGCAACTTTCAGGGATCTATGTACATGGACACCTAGATCCCTCTGCTCATCCACACTTTCAAGAACTTTACCATTAGCCAAATATTCCGCATTCCTGTTATTCCTTCCAAAGTGAATCACCTCACACTTCTCTACATTAAACTCCATTTGCCACCTCTCAGCCCAGCTCTGCAGCTTATCTATATCCCTCTGTAACCTGCTACATCCTTCCACACTATCGACAACACCACCGACTTTAGTATCGTCTGCAAATTTACTCACCCACCTTTCTGCGCCTTCCTCTAGGTCATTGATAAAAATGACAAACAGCAACGGCCCCAGAACAGATCCTTGTGGTACTCCACTTGTGACTGTACTCCATTCTGAACATTTCCCATCAACCACCACCCTCTGTCTTCTTTCAGCTAGCCAATTTCTGATCCACATCTCTAAATCACCCTCAATCCCCAGCCTCCGTATTTTCTGCAATAGCCTACCGTGGGGAACCTTATCAAACGCTTTGCTGAAATCCATATACACCACATCAACTGCTCTACCCTCGTCTACCTGTTCAGTCACCTTCTCAAAGAACTCAATAAGGTTTGTGAGGCATGACCTACCCTTCACAAAGCCATGCTGACTATCCCTGATCATATTATTCCTATCTAGATGATTATAAATCTTGTCCCTTATAATCCCCTCCAAGACTTTACACACTGCAGACGTGAGGTTCACCGGTCTATAGTTGCCGGGGTTGTCTCTGCTCCCCTTTTTGAACAAAGGGACCACATTTGCTGTCCTCCAGTCCTCTGGCACTATTCCTGTAGCCAATGATGACATAAAAATCAAAGCCAAAGGTCCAGCAATCTTCTTCCCTGGCCTCCCAGAGAATCCTAGGATAAATCCCATCAGGTCCCGGTGACTTATCTATTTTCAGCCTGTCCAGAATTGCCAACACCTCTTCCCTACGTACCTCAATGCCATCTATTCTATTAGCCTGGGGCTCAGCATTCTCCTCCACAACATTATCTTTTTCCTGAGTGAATACTGACGAAAAATATTCATTTAATATCTCGCCTATCTCTTCAGACTCCACACACAATTTCCCATCCCTGTCCTTGACTGGTCCTACTCTTTCCCTAGTCATTCGCTTATTCCTGACATACCTATAGAAAGCTTTTGGGTTTTCCTTGATCCTTCCTGCCAAATACTTCTCATGTCCCCTCCTTGCTCGTCTTCGCTCTCTCTTTAGATCCTTCCTCGCTACCTTGTAACTATCCATCGCCCCAACCGAAACTTCACACTTCATCTTCACATAGGCCTCCTTCTTCCTCTTAACAAGAGATTCCACTTCCTTGGTAAACCACGGTTCCCTCGCTCGACGCCTTCCTCCCTGTCTGACCGGTACATACTTATCAAGAACACGCAGTAGCTGATCCTTGAACAAGCCCCACTTATCCAGTGTGCCCAACACTTGCAGCCTACTTCTCCACCTTATCCCCCCCCCCCCCAAGTCACGTCTAATGGCATCATAATTGCCCTTCCCCCAGCTATAACTCTTGCCCCCTGCGGTGTATACTTATCCCTTCCATCATTAACGTAAACGTCACCGAATTGTGGTCACTGTCCCCAAAGTGCTCTCCTACCTCCAAATCCAACACCTGGCCTGGTTCATTACCCATAGTGCTAACTATTGTTAGCACTATACTCAGTCTGCTTCACCCGATGCTTCTGTATTTACATAGGACATACGATAAATGCACAATGTTTTTTCGTGCATGGAACGATCTGCCTGGATTGTACGCAGAACAATACTTTTCACAGTACCTTGTTACACGTGACAATAAATCTAAATCTATTCAACCCCATAACCTCTGCACTACCTACTCACACCTCCATAACACTGGCCCTTGCCGCTAAAACCCTTATGTCTTTGTCACATCCAGAATTAACTACATCCATGCACTGCTGCCAGGCCTTGGATTTGCTGAATTGTAGCTCATGTAAAACACTGGTTGCGTGTGTTCTATATTTGCATTGCTGCTCGTGTATTGCCCATTCTCCATGAACAACCCTCTAGATCATCTACATTCCCAATTCAATATTCGCAAATTTATCAATTCTTTCACTGCCTTACCCCAATTGCTCACTCGAATCACCTCCAGGTGTACCAGCTCTCCATAACTCTAATTCTCCTGACTCAAATTTCTATGTTGCTAGTGACATAACTGTTTGAGCACAGTGTCCACTCCTATTCAGTTGAAGACAATTAGTTTTCCAGATCGCTCTCATTTGAGATTTAATCAGTTATATAAAAAAATAAGTATTTCTGCTATCAGAATTAAATTTGATGGTTACAAGAGATTGAATTGGATTTTGCAGTCAGCGGTAAATGAATTTAGCACGTTGCCTTCTACAGGAGGTTTGGGACTTCTGTGAACAAGGCAAATACCATCCACAGCGAATAATCTTTACTGAGGCATTCAGAATCTCAACCAGGATGTGTAGTTAGTATAGTTAACTCCATGCCAAATCATGGACAGAGCAAGCAAGAGAGCGAGCAAGCAAAGCATAGTGCAATCTCCAACAATCATTCAAGGATAGACACCACACTGCTGAAAGTTAATTTAGTATCAGAGGGATTCGATCAGTAATTGAGACTCATCACACTGTAAAATAAAACAAACACTGGTATAGATAAAAGCAAATTACTGCAAATGCTGGAATCTGAAACAAAACAGAAAATACTGGACAATCTTAGCAGGTCTGACAGCATCTGTGGAGAGAGAAGGGAGCCAACGTTTCGAGACGGTATGGTACGTCATTAAACTGGTATAGATAAGCTGCACACATCTTATTTTTATATACATTTAAAGCAAGCCTGTGCATCTGTGTGAGCATGTATCGCCTAGTATAACTTCACTCTGTTCATGTGTTTCATTGTCAAGTCGAGATTGCCTTTATAGAATAGTTTGGGGAGGGCAGCGCGGTGGTGCAGAGGTTAGCACTGCTGCCTCGTGGCGCCAAGGTCCCGAGTTCAATCCTGGCACAGTGTCCGTGTGGAGCTTGCACCTTTTCTTTCCCCCCCCGTCTGCGTGGGTCTCACCCTCACAACCCAAAAAGATGTGCAGGGTAGGTGGATTGGCCACGCTAAATTGCGCCTTAATTGGGAAAAAAAAAATTGGTACTCTAAATTTATATTAAAAAAAGAACAGTTGGAGGGAGTCAGGATAACCTGAACAGCAATTCCTAATTCCCATGTTTAACTGCGCACGTGCGTTGGTCACTGGAAGTTACTGTACAATTTGCACTTCAGTATTGGTGCATACCAATAACCTCGCAGGTTACTTTTACTGCAAAATGTGAGCCATGATCAACTAAAGCTTGATTAAAAGTACAGCAATCCAGCAGAGGGCACCACATTTACAACAAATCAGATTCAATTTACATACCTGAATATGGTCTAATAAAGATTTATTTTTGTTTACACATAGTGCACTGAACAGTGCACTGAATAATTCTCATTTTAGCTTCACATCTGAAGTTCTGTAGTACTGTAGTACTGTAATCATTTTAGATACATTTTCAAATATGGTTAACCAATGCATATTTGATGGCCTGTTCCTGTAATGTAACATGCTACGTTTCAAAGTGTTTGGATTCCTAATATTGCAATATTACCTCGTGCAACATTCCTCACAGCAGCAACTTCAAATTGACTTAAGATCACATCAATGCAGTGAGGGAGAAAGAGAAAGAGAGAGAGAGAGAGAGAGAGAGAGAGAGAGAGAGAGAGAGAGAGAGAGAGAGAGAGAGAGGAAGGAATAAATTTTAAGTAGCGACTTACATTCACAAATCTCAGTCATTGCTCACCTATTAGAAAAAGGTCTACTAGTTTTCATTGTTGCAGCAGCCGTCCTCGTCATTTTGATGACACTTGCTGGTCTACTAACTGCAAAGGAGTAAATAAAAAGTTATATTTAAATGTGCAACTGCGCAACACAGGTCTGAAGGTATGAAACTAGAAGAGGAGGCCGACATAAAGATGGAGCACAGTGTGTGTGAGACGAGGAAAGAAAGGGGAAGGCAAGGAGAAGGCAAGGAGAATCTTACAAGCTAATTGACTTGGGTGATTCACCTGGAGCTGTCGCAGAGGTTTCAAATTAGAACAGTGCAATTACAGAGTAGCGCTTTTATACTAGTCCTTGTAAAAAGATTTAAAAATAATGGAGGCCTTAGATCCCATATTGGAGGGATTAAAGTTGAAACCTCAGCTCTCAATGAAATAGGCTTAATTTGACACAGCACTCTGGTCATTGGAGCAAGCATACGAGAAAGAGAAAGATTTGGTTTGGGTTTGTGGGGAGGGCGGACAAAGGAAATAATAGAAATAAAGCAAAGGTACACCAAGTATGCCTTGCCCAAATACATTTCATAGAATTTACTGTTCAGGAGGCCATTCGGCCCATCAAGTCGGCACTGGCATTTGGAAAGAGCATCCTACTTAAGCCCACACCTCCACCCCATGCCCGTAACCCAGTAACCCCACCTAACAGTTTTTTTTGGACACTCAGGGCAATTTAACATAGTCAATCCACCTAACCTGCACATCTTTAGATTGTGGGAGGAAACCGGAGCACCCGGAGGAAACCCACGCAGACACGGGGAGAACGTGCAGACTCCGCACACTGTGACCCAAGCCGGGAATCGAACCTGGGATCCTGGCGCTGTGAGGCAACAGTGCTAACCACTGTGCTACCGTTCCGCTCATTTTCACTGGCTGCAGCCAACATAACAGCTAAGGTGCAGCTCATACTTTAGGACATTCTCATCATCCTGAAGCCTAGCAGCATACATGTGGAATAGGAGCAATGGGGAGGATGGAAGTAATAATTTATTATGTAAACAACGAACCTGCAGATTTATGGCTAATTGGGCTCTTTGCCGTCTCCTGTGCAGCGCTTTCAACAGGACTATTGACAAATGCCATTTTCTTGCCGCGACTGTTTACTTCAACTGCATTCCTCTCATGTGATCCACCGCAATGACCACTTGTGCCTACAGCAGCATCCTTGTTTGAAAGTTCAGGCTTGTCAGAGATGCACTGGTTTCCATTTTTCTCTGCCGGTGACACCTCCGGTTGTGGCTGAACCGATTTCTTTCCTGGCTTTCCGAGTTTTGCCTGTGCGCTGGAAGAACCGAGAGTCACTTTGGGTCGTGCACCAGTATTTGCTTTTCCATCCTGCCCGCATACCTCCCTGCTGCTTAGTGTAGACCCCAGGCCGTCCGAGCACACTTTCACTTTGCTGACCGTGCTCTCGCCTTTTGCCTTGGCCTCGAGCCTAGTTCTTGCAGGAGTGTTCAATTTTGTCAGGGTGCTTTTTTCATTGGCTTTCCCAAATTTTGGCGTTTTGTCATTTGCTTTTTTAACGTCCTTTCCCTTTGCTTCACCTTTCCTCAAAGCACCAGCTGACAGTCGTCCATTTGCTGTGTGTACTGAACCTTCAGACTTCATTCTTGAAGCAGCAGTTAATTGACTGTTGGATACAATTATGTTTGTTGATAACAGCTTCCCTTTTCTACACACTTGCTCCGCCACATCAAACGGAAAGAGATCAAGCAGAAGACGTTTCTTGTGCTGTTAAGAGATGCGAGGTTAAAGTATAATTTCCCCCAAGAACAACAAATTTACAAGTGATGCGCTCCTTACAAGTTAATCATTTGAAAACTAGCATGAGGAAATATTTGCAACTTTTTACGCTTTTGAATTTACAGCACAGTTCAAAATGAATCCTGCTTACATATCCAGTTCGGAAATTGAATATATAAAATATACAAGAAAATAATAGTGACATTGTTGGCAAATTACATTATTAAGTTGACATCTTACCTGTGAACTAGTCAAGGTTGGTCTTTTGCTGAGCTTTCTATCATCGCCTTTGTCAAGAGCAACTGAAAAGAGAAGAGGAATTAGTAAGCCACACACTGGATTGCCAAGATATAAAGAGATCTCCCATTCCCAGCACCAACATCATAGATGTTGCCAAGCAAACTTCACCTGTTTGTTGCAAAACTTGGCTTGGATAACGTAATAGAACAAATTAAATGGATTGATTGATGTACTGCCTGTATATAACATATACGACACAGACAACATTTACGGCACAAACTTAAATGGTTTAAAATGTCTGAAGTAGAAATGGAACAAAATTAATTGCAACAGTGTGAATCTGCTACTTTCAGGAACTTAAATAAAGATCAGGGTGCAATACAGCGGACCCGAGTTAAAATCCGCTGAATGGCACGTTTAGCGAGGTGTTTCTCGAAGCCTAAAGTGTAAAGAGAGACCGGGCTATTCAATAGCACTTAGCTGTTTTTTTTTGGCCTTGGCAAAGCCCACCCTCAAGTTTTTAAGTCATGGATCTGGGCCCCATTTTTAAAGGCAAGCCAGATCTTTTGCCCCCCCCCCCCCCCCCACACACACACACACACTTCATCCAACTTCTCTTCTGAGTCCTCAAGACCCCCTCACCTCCTTTGGCAAGGTCACCCTGGGCCAGATGCTGGCATGGGCACCCTGGCAGTGCCCCTGCCAGTGTCACCCATCTGTCCCTGAATACCCAGGGGCATCAACTCCCCAGTGAGCTCCTCCCCGCCCCCCCACAAAGTGCCATCACGACTGGGTGAACCAGTACCAAAAGGTGCCTCGCAGGGGATGCTGGTGAATTCCAGGCCCCAGTGAATTAGGAGTACACATATTTAAATTCACCTAATGGCTTATTTAAACATGCATGCCTGGGTCTTGCCCAGCGAGGGAGAATTTCAGATCGCGACACTAGATTCTGTTGAATCTCTCAAGGCGTTTCGAGCCTCGACGAATCTCGCGAGAAGCGGCCTTGTCCCGACACCAAGTTCGGTGCAACAAGGCTGCTGAATCGCACTCCAGGTATACATTGGCTCTGGTAACAGAATATTCAGGCTTCTAAAGTTGATATAAATACTTTGACAGATGGTTGAAAAGCAGCAGTGAAAGGTTAAACAATTACGCAAAACACTTGCTTTTCTCTTGAGCAAAAGCTGTTGGGAATGTGTTCATGTTCCCCAGTGCTTAAACTAGATTTGGAACTTTAATTGTTGAATAGACTGACATTAAGGGATACAGGTGGCACTGCGGAGTTGGAAGGAGTGTGATCATAGATCACAAAATCTGTCTGCATCACCAGGAACAAGGGAGAAATCGAACGTGCTTTAGACTCTGTTCATGCAGCTGGAAAACTCTTTCAAAAGAGATCGAGCGAGCAACATATATTTGGCAATCTCCCCTCCTGGAGTGTCTCAGTCTGGACTGGGTTGCCAACTTACTGATGAGAAAAATATAGTACAGTAAATCAGTCATCGAATTTGGCAACAAAATCAAGACTCAGTGCAAAGATAAGGGGAGGGATTCTCCGTTGCCCAACGCAGATATCGTAATCGGCGATCGGCAAAGAATCCACTCCAATGCCCAAATCGAGGCCGGCAGTGGTTTGACGCCCATCAGCCATGCTTCACCCACCCGGAAGTGGCGTAATCGTGTCACACAGCGTTGCAACGGCATGGCGCATCATCGGCAGGCCCTCCTGCAATGCTCTGCCCCGATGGACCGTGTTCCCGACTGCGTGAGGGAAATGTGGTCTCAGCGGTCGGGAACACAGCGTGGCGGCTACGGACGGTATCCAGTTATGCCATACTCGGCCCGGTTCTGTGCCACTGGCTGGAGGGGCTTCCGCGAGGGCTGGGGGGACTGGTGGGGGTTGGCCAGGGGGTGGCCTGTGGGGTCGCGGATGGCAGGTCAAGTCCACGCACAGCCGGCGCCATGTTGTACGGCGTGACCGCATCAGGTGCCTCTGTGCACATGTGCGGCCAGGGACCCAGCCATTTTCCAGCTGTTTTTGTTGCAGGAGCTGGGGGTTTCACCGGTGCTGCTGCTAGCCCCTCAACAGGCCACGAAACGGTTCGGCGCCGATTTGCGGGTCGTAAAACACCCGGGAATTGTCTGTTTGAGCCAGCACTTAACGGAGAACCCATCCCAAGATTTTTGGTATAGAGTATTTTGAGACGCAACATGTGATATGTGCAGTATGTTTGGGAGGAACAGGTATCGTTGGTCTTGCCCCCAATGCTCTCCACCCTTATGATTTTCCTCATCATATCTAGCTGGATCTACTGTAAACCAATTGAGGGAGGTCAACCGCCATGATTAGTCACCAGCTCTAACATTGTACATGCAGCTACCATTGTACATGCAGGATTGGAGCAAAATGAACTCAATGTCCCTTGGTTCTTTTATCATCTTGCAATTCCTATAAATCTTCCCATCATATTCAAAGTCTCCAGGTCATTAGATGGAGTGTAGGGATTAAGATGAGTCATTTATTAATTTGTAGAAATGTAATAAAGTTTGGTCTAATCCCAACAGGACTTTAATTCTTCAATCTTCAAAGCTGCAGTTCTGGAACACCACCCAGGTTTTCCAATGCCATCCATCAATTCAAAACATGCAAGGTCTACTCATCAATCAGGTTCTTTAAATAACAAATACATTAATCTTCAACAGGGGCTGGTTTAGCACAGTGGGCAAAACAGCTGGCTTGTAATGCAGAACAATGCCAGCAGTGCGGGTTCAATTCCCGTACCGGCATCCCCTAACCGGCGCCGGAATGTGGGGACTAGGGGCTTTTCACAGTAACTTCATTGAAGCCTACTTGTGACAATAAGCGATTATTATTAGGATCATCCTAATGAATCCTCACCCACCACAATTATGCAATTCAGACTGTGCAATGTTACAATGGAGTCATCTGTTCTTATTTGGCCAACAGTACAGATGGGACACTTTTGATAGCAAAGAACTCTAGCTGACGAAGCTATGAAAAACCAGAGCAACTGGGATGCTGAACATTTACCATACAGATAAGGTTGGTAGGTTAGCCTATTAGCAGTCAGAAACAAGTGCAGGACCAAGGAGTACGGATGATTTTTCTTTCACTGGAATTTGCCTAATTTAATGAGGCAGTTAGTTAGTGGATTTGTGCCACCAGAACCCAGTTTTCATGGGGATACAGGATTCCTGCAGTACATATGGGTACACTGATTAGAAATATGCCGTAATCTAACCATCTTCCCTTGCCAATGTAATTACCACTGTTAAACATCCCAGGGGTTACCAATGATCAGAAACTAAACTAGACCATATAAATACTGTGGCTACGAGGTCAGAAGGCTGGAAATTCTATGGCGAATAACTAACCTTCCAACTCCCTGAAGCCTGTCCACAACCTACAAGGCACAAGTTAGGAGTGTGATGGAATACTCTCCACTTGCCTGGATGAGTGCTGCTCCAACAGTCAAGACGCTCGACACCATCCGGACAAAGCAGGATCAAATGACATCCCACCTATCACCTTGAACAGTCAGTCCTTCCACCACCAATGCACCATCTACAAGATGCACTGCAGCAACTCAGCAAGGCTTCTTAAACAGCACCTTCCAAACCAGTGACCTCTACCGCCTAGAAGGACCAAGAGAAGCAGGTACATTGGAACACCAACCTCTGCAAGTTCTCCTCCAAGCCACACACCACCCTGACTTGGAGTTATACTGGCGTTCCTTCAGTGTGCCTGGGTCAAAACCCTGGAACCCCCTTCCTAACAGCATCTGGGGTGTACCTATACCACATGGACTGCAGACGTTCAAGGTGGCAACTCACCATCGCCTTCTCAAGGGCAATAAATGCTGGCTTAGCTAGTGATGGCAACAGCCCATGAAAAAAAAATCTGTTATTAATATAATTAGAATCAAACTCCATGGATTGGAAAACTAACAATGGTGCATAGATTGTAGGACAGCCCAACCTTCTCTATCCACTGGCTTTGACAGTGTATATTGTCAAACAGTGCTGTACTTTATTTAATTTAACATTACTTCTCAACAATCATGCCATACATTTTAATTTTTATACAATCCTCCAAAGAAACAAATATAGACATAGCTATTACGGCAATAAATAATTTTCACCTTATTTTCGACTGCTTTGCCACAATTTCTCAGACTCAGTGTATACTGAGTGAATCTCTCCATAAATTCCTGGATGCCAGAACAGTGTTTCACATGCAGAAGCAGACGATGACCAGTCAACCCGATATGGTTAGATTCTCAACATTAATCTGAAAGGCTTCCAGGCCCAGCAGGCAAATTCTCCGCTTCATCAGGTTTTCAGCATAGCCTGAAATACTCTGCATATGTCATGAAGAGACTGCAATTCTCAGACAGACCCTTTCTGAAAACTCAATTGGAGACCAATGTATTTCAAAATTGCAATGGAGAGATGTCCCCCATCAACATGCAGATGGAGGATTATGGCTGATTTCCACTCAGCTGAGGTTACTCCACTGCTCATCATAAGAACGTGATGCCGGCGTTGGACTGGGGTGAGCACAGTAAGAAGTCTTACAACACAAGAACAATTTGCATGAAGGTCCTTGAGCCTATTTCACTATTTTTGTTTCTCCCCAGAATACCTTCCCTTTAAATCAGGAACTCCCTTTGGGCAACCCATTCCACAAGATTGATTGCCCTTTACATAAAGCAATATTAATTTCTCAATCTTGCCCGTACCAGTGCCCCCTATTCTGATACACCTGGAAGTAAACAAAAACAATGCTTTCATGATTACATGTTTATTACATTTACTAATTATTTAGGGGTCCTTTAAGAAATCAACTAAACCGATATCGGAGAATAAAATGATTCTTAAAAAAAAAATACTGAGTCTGCAGAAGTATGATCGACTTAAAAATTAGTGAACTATTGAACCCTGACCATTACAGTCTATAGATACTGACAATGTCTCAAAAGAGGTACTATATAAGTATACTTAAAGAAGCGATATGAAGGCACATTCAGCAGATCTGCAACAATCGAGTAACAATAGTACAGCCAGGCCAGACATGACGCAAAGACTTTGACCGTGAGATAGAATACATGGGAACTGTGCTGTGTCAGGGAAATAATTATTAATTTAGAGTAATTGATTAATGTCTGCCTGTTAAGTGATTGACACCTTTTGCGAATCGGGGGGGGGCTCAGCTGAAAATTAGTACCAAGAAGAGTAAATAAGGGGCTAAACCATAGATAAGGATTTCCTTCAGAATGTGATCGTATGATTGATTTTTAAGAGAATTCAAGCCTTCTGGAATTCTTGAAGCATCAGTAGAAATTATTTATTTGAAGCATTTTCGTTTACCTTTCCCTTATGGTAAAGTTTCAAAGACTTTTTGCTGTAGTCTGACCAACGTATGCATTATTTTGATCTAAGTTTTGATTCAGTTTTTATATTAAGTAAATTCTTGAAAAATAAAGTGTTTTGGACACCTCTTCAACCAGACTGAGTACCTTATGTTTGGAAGAAAAATAAGATCTTACAATGTTAATTCCCCACATCACTAACACAACAGATCAGCCTTGTTGCCTGGAGAGCCCATTAGGTGGCAGCAGCATCTCCAAGACTTTGAACACAGCAGATTTGGCAACAAAACCTAGCGCATTTCATTACTCACAATACTTTAGCCAAACACCACCCCAGGTTTTTTAAACTTTCCCCTTGGCAAGTTGTATTCTTGCATTTGCCGGAACTGAACATCTTTTGCTAAAGATCAGCTCAGGCACAAACCCTGGTGAGTTTTTCCTGTAAAATTTTTAGCTGCTTCCTCAAGAGTTCACAGTTTGGTATTACCTGTATATAGACCATGAAACCGGTTACTTGTGTATTCCGGGAAAAGATGTACCAACAGTAGGGATTCTTGTCCACCCCACTAAAATAGTTCCTTTCAGCACAACATAGCAATCATAATTCATTTGCTTTCTTCCCTTTAGTAAGATATTAATTAAGCAATGATTATAGCTTATCACAGGATCATTACAGGACAAAGGAGGTCATATGGTCTATATTAATTTATGCAGCCCAGAAAGACCGATGTCCCAGAGTAGTAACCAATTACTGGGTTGTTGCCCCATTGTCTTTCCAGAAGTCCATTCTATATGTAATCAATCCTCGTGAAGAATTTCCTACATAAATTCTTAATGTGCCTTTTATTATTTTGAGCCCAACCAAGCTTTCTTGACCTACTCTTACAATTTGAAGCACAAAGTACCTTAACTGAAGGTACTGTTGTATGACCCCTAAATCTGCCTCCAAAGTCAATTTCAGATATAGTCTCAGAAAAAAACATCAGGCAAAATTTTCTACATCTAAAAATGTTGTTGATCAAATATAATTTTCCAATATAATTGGCCATTTTTCTCTCAATTATTGTGATTATTAAAATCAGACTAATTTTGCATGAGCTATGTAGGACTTGAATTAGCAGACTAAAATAAAGCTTTAGATGCCAGGTATAGTTTGATCACTTTGACTAGGTTCCATCCTGTCAGGATCGCTCTTAATATGAAGGTCAGTGTTTGATAGAAGAACCTTATAGCACAGGTCATTCAGCCTATTGTGCCAATGCCAGCTCTTTGAAAGAACGATCTAGCAGTCCCATGCCCCAGTAGTTCTATAAGTAAATATCCAATTCCCTTCAGAAAGTTCCTGTCGAATCCACTTCCACCACCCTTTCAGGGAATGGATTCTAGATCATAACTCGGTTAAAACATTCTCCGTTCTTTTATCAATCAGTTTTCTAGATATCGGCCCTTCTGCCAACGGAAGCAGTTTGTCAATTATTTACTCGACCAAACCCTCTTATTATTTTGAGCATGAAATGACTCAACTTTCTCTGCTCTAAAAGCAGCAATCCCAACTTCTCTAATGTGTTGCAAAGCTTCTTGTCTAAATCTCATTAGCCAAACAATGGAACCTTACTTGATACTTAATTAGGCAATATTGGCAAAATACACATTGGACCAGGGTACCTCTGCTCTATTCCTTCTTAAAACCGTCCATCAGTTAAGCCCTTTTACAATCCAGTATGGCCACCATTAGGCATAACCAATAGAATGGGTAATGTGCAAAAGCAAAACCTAACTATGAGAGAAGGGAAAATAATCTAAATTATATCACTGGCGGAAGAAAAACAGGAAAGTACAATTCTTACAGCCCTCCACAAGTGATTTGTGCCAAGATGGAATATAAATCTAAACGAAAATATTAAGAACATGCCCTCGGATTGTGTTTAAATAACTGTAAGCCACTCCTTTGTGGTGTTTGGCATAATTTGAATGCAATTGTTTTACAGCCTTGGCCATTAATGCATTTGATTTCTTGGCAGGTGCACTGTGACAATGGGCCTTCTTAAAATGAAAAGTTGCACACTAAACCAAACATTCAAAAGTGAACTGAAATCCTAGTCGAGTTTTATCCTGCGATTTGCTTCAAATTAATTCCAGCACTTCTGTTGCACATCAGCGAATAAAGACACAGACAAAAAGTGGCCAATTACACATCCTCTACAGAAGTAAATTGTCCTCAATTATCATCCTTACATTCTTGGTAATTACAGCATCAAATTGTATTTCTTGGCAATATCTTGGATTGCTTCTAAATAATTGCCCAGTAGTAATTATTTTACAGTGTCTTTGTCACAGGAATTAGAAATTGGTGTTTTAAAATCAGAACTGATGGGCTGTTTTGGGCGGGCATCACATGCCACCACAATGAAAAGACAGTTTTCACATAGTTGAGTCTTTCTTTTCAGCTCCTCCGATTCACCACATACCTAATTACAACCTAGCGAGGCAGCAAATGGGGGAAAAGGGAGGGAAAGTCAGCACGGGCCACTGTTGTGCTTGCAGCTGCTAAAGAGTCACATTTGAGGCGGCCTGGGAGCAGTCCATTTGATACTCTTGGATGCAGGAGGAATGGCATCCAGTGTTAAAAGTAAAATTTGAGTGATTTCACACTTTATTAAACCGTGTTGTGTTGAAAAGTTATATTTGCACAGGTATAACCCATCAGCATTAAATTCAAAAATGCCACTTACTCATCAGCCAGCTTACTGGAATACTCATCTCATAACCATTCCAAATTCTTCCACCACTTTTTCATTGGCCACCAATAGTCAACAGCTTTTGAACAATGGAAACAATTTGAGATAGATTCCTGGGTAACTGAAAATTATATCCATTTCAGTTCTGCGATAATTGCCATCATTGTAACAAGGACTGACATCGCAGAGCAGTTACAACTGATTTCTCGTGAGCGAAAATCTTCCTCAAATGTGTCTCCCAGGATTACACAATGTATGGAAAGAGGGGAAGGTTCATTATTTCTTGCTATTTAATATCGAAGATATATGCAGAACAAAAACATGATTATTTAAGACAAATATTTAAACCAAATGTCAACCAGTGATGTGTGTTTGAAGTAGAACCAGATAGCTCAGATGGTTAAGTACGGGTGCTTAATAACGTAAACGGTTCAATCCCCTTATTGGCCTCGGTAGTTCTGTGCAGCCTGCTTCTTCTAATTGCCCCATTGTGATATAATGGCATCACTGAGCCATTGCAATCCTCAGACAGAGGATAGTATGCAAGAGGTGAGGTGGCTTAATGCGAAACACAAGTACAAAGGGATACTAAAAATAAACTAACATGGCTATTTCCTGACCCTACTCAAAAAGTAAAATAGCAAACATTTTGTATATTGCATCCATTTAACATTCTACTGTTTAATTTATTTTGGAAATTCTACATGAAGCGAAGATACAGGTGAAAATTTACCATTGGATCACGTGATACCAAATCTGTCACATTACCCCTCCAACCTTGAATAACCAAAGTACGTTTTGGAACAAAATAATTTAATGACAATGTTTAACTTGAAAACTGGTAATCATTTATTCAGCATCCAACAGATTGAATACACTGCTGTCTCCTTGCTGTTCAACATCCAGCATAAATGCCGGTGAGATGTAGTATTAAGAGAGGGTGACTGTCCCGAGAGCTCTTTGCCGACATCAAACAAAATTAAAAACTAATTACGTGTAACATTTTCCTGGCCTGTTCAGCTGAACAGTCAGAGTGAAAACTTTGCACTTACAGCTAAACTGGAAATAGGGTGAAAGGGTGAAACAGCTGCAACCGGGTGGGATAGGCGCCTGGACGTAGGTCGCACACGACCATCGAAACGCAATTCCCGCATATACATAGTCAAGTTGGACTAGAGATTGCATTCATGGGAATGCCATAATCATTTGAGAACAATCCTGTAGCTGGCTATAAAAGGCTTAGTCAACCCCAGCGTTTACCACTTCAATGTAACATAGATTTTATGCAAACTATGGTTTTTAATTTGCTAATCTATTCCATAGCGTAAATAGATCTCCAAGCTACTCTTACTCCGCAGCCCCACACCCATGAAACAGTTTAATTCACGCTTGAGTAACACACTTTGCAACAAAGAACAACATTCACCCAACCAAGCAATCAAAACCTCTTCCCACAAATACTGGCGCCAACTGCAGCAAGTCGGTGTTTAATAACTGTTAAATAACCATCCAGGTCCTTGGGGACACTTTTAACTGACTTAATAAGAGGAACCTGGAAAATAAATCAAGACTCCCAGTCGCACAGGACAAAATCATGGATGCGCACCATCACCACCCGCCACGCACATTACACCACAGCAGCATTCGCTGCTCAAGGTTCTTCTAACCTTTCTGATAGAATGATTTTTAAAAAAAAATCAAAAACACTCTTCTGAATTATCTACCAAGTCAAATTGAATAGAACATAAAATACTAAAAAAAAAACACACCCCGTTAGGTGAAGATATAGTAAATCCCAGGCACACTTTGGTACAGTATGACTGACCCCATATCATTGTATGAATTTTTTTGGCCAACAGTGAAATTATTTTTTCTATTTAAATTCAGCTTGTCAACCCCATCTTAGAAAACTGGTAATTATTGGTAAATTCCCCGTACATCTGCTGTGCACCCCTCTGGGTTGAAGGTTGTAATATATTTATATATTTTTTTTTTAAAAATCAGTGCGCACACAAAGCCTGCCCACATTTTTACACTTGCTTGGGAGAACAAAGACGGCCACGCAGATTATTCGCAAAAGCAATTTTGCAGGTGACAAAACCCCCAATGAGAACCGCCCCTAATCCTCCTCCACCCCTCTCCCTCCTCCACCCCTCTCCTAATTTTTCGAGTATTACAAACCTGCTTGTATTTGCTCCTGGTCTTGAAGTTTCATCAGCTTCCAGCCCTCCGTGTGACGAACTGCATAAAAAGACTGAACCAGAAATGTCCAGAGCTTGTCAAAGAGGGCCGAGATCTCACTGGCAAAACCCTGTGCAAAGGGAACGAATCAGGAGCTGGTAAACCACGTTACTATAGTAACCAAATCATTATTCCACTCCAGAATCGGCTAACTCCCCCAGCTAATCAATGATGTCACTTGCTCTGCCTGGACAACCGTCTGGTGTAGTAGGGTTTAAAAAAAAAGCCTCAGACACTGCCACTTAAGTGCAGATATCACACATTGCGATCCCTCCACTTGCTACAGCAGTTATCTAACCATTAACATCCAGCTATTTCCTGGTGCCACAAGGTCAAATTCTCCCGAGACATGTGAAGCGATCGATTTATGTTGCTGACATAAAAGTTTCCACATGGAAGCCACTACATTAAGCTAATTAATCCTCCCGCTCTTTAGGGGAGGGTGGGGAGATACCAAGAGAACAAAGTGGACAGAACGGTGTGCCAGGCTGATGCAGCCTCAGCAAGAGTAGAGCAAGAATTTGTACTTTAACATGGTATGGGCAACTAACGATGTACAGGGAGAAAATAAATTCTGGGAGGCATTATGTTTATGACCAGTGTGCCATATATTGCTCTAGAAATACAATCCTCTCCTTTTCTCATATAAACTCAAACCTAGATATTTGAATGATTAAATACTTACCACCTCTTTGTAAACCACCTGGCTCCTTAGCAAGTCCACGGCGATAAATTGCAAGCAACCGTCTGTCACTGTAATATTTTGTTCAATAGCTGCAAAAATTCTTTCCACCAGATATGGCCTTCTGCTCATCCTTTGTGCCTAGAAAATGGGAGTTAAATTAAAGCTGGCACTTTCTAATCAAACATACCCATTAGCTTCTTTTTCCCCGCACACTTGACAAAAGTTTAATCTGCCTTTACAAAAATGCATTAAGTAGCAAACGAGATGAAATTCTGCACACCATATATGTAGATGATGCAGTACTGTACAGGAGAAATGGTGAGCACATTACCAGGTGTGCTCCCATTTGCTCCATTTCCAGTGCACTTGGCCCCAATGGATTATTGCAACCAAGGTAACATGTTCCCCAAGACAGCTGCATTTGTAGCCTGGAGTATATGACAGATGAGATTTATTATGCTAAGGAAACAGACGTCTCCTAAAATAGATCAAATATTGCATTTTCTTACCTGGTACAAATATCTATCATCCAAGTGTTCCATATAGAAGGTTAAGTTTGGGCTAGAACATTTATATATACACAAGCAGAATGATTACATTTAAAATTTAGCTCCAAAAGTGCTGTGTAATAAATCAAAAGCAATTTCAGTACAAATGTGAAAGCTGTGGGACCAGGACATCTGAAACAGTGTGAGCCACGTATAACAGGCATCCCACTTCTTCTGGTGGAAGCACAAGGAAAACTTTGAATGCTCGTAAGACACTCAGAAAATGCTTATATTATTTTTCTTCCACATTGTTCCTGCACCATGCCAATCAATTAATAATAATCTTTATTAGGACTTCCGGTTGCGGCTATGCAGAGCTAAGTTGCACATTTGGCGGCTCCCGCAAAAACTGACTTTTGGGCTCTTTTCAGGACCCCCAACGGCACTTTTTTGACGTTTCCCGGTGTGGGAAGGTGTCTACAACAGCTCCCCGTCAGTATTTGGCTTCAACTAGGAGCGGGGCGACAAAAAGGGTGGTGGTGGACCCGAAGAAGGTGCGAGGGAAGAAGGACAAAATGGCGGCGGGCGGAGACCAGGCAGCGTGGATGCAGTGAGCGGAAGAGCAGCAGGAGGGTATCCAGCGCTGCTTCAGAGAGATTAAAACGTACCTGCTAGAGCCGATGAAGGAGTCTTGATAAGCTGCTGGAGACACAGACGGCCCAGGGAGTGGCGATCCGCGAGGCTCGACAAAAGATCTCTGACAATGAGGACGAGATCTTAGGCCTGGCGGTAAAGGTGGAGGCGCACGAGGCGCTCCACAAGAAATGGCAGGAGCGGTTCGAGGAGATGGAGAATCGGTCGAGGCGGAAGAATCTGCGGTTTCTGGGCCTCCCGGAGGGGCCGGACGTGGGGGCCTATGTGGTCACCATGTTGAACTCGCTGATGGTAGCGGGGTCCTTCCAGGGGCCCCTGGAGCTGGAAGGGGCCCATAGAGTGCTGGCGAGGAGGCCCAAGGCTAACGAGCCTCCACGGGCGGTGCTGGTGAGGTTCCATCGGTTCGTCGATCGGGAGTGTGTGCTCAGGTGGGCCAAGAAGGAGAGGAGCAGCAGGTGGGAGAACGCGGAGGTTCGGATATATCAGGACTGGAGTGTGGAGGTGGCGAAGAGGAGGGCCAGGTACAATCGAGCGAAGGCTGTGCTGCACAGGAAGGGGGTGAAGTTTAGCATGTTGCAGCCGGCGTGACTGTGGGTTACCTACAAGGACCGGCACCACTATTTTGAGTCTCCGGAGGAGGCGTGGGCCTTTGTTCAGGCCGAGAAGCTGGACACAGATTGAGGGTCGGGACGGGCGATTGGGGACTGAGGTAGATATGCTACGTTTATTTTTGTTGAGGGGGGCGGACCCTTTGTATTGCTCCGGGTTGGGTCGGTGATGGTGGCTGGGGCGGGTTGGACACGGTTTTAGTTGGGTTGGTCGGGGGGGGGGGGGGGGGGGGGCTCTTGGAGGTGAGATGGGGCCCCGCAGGGGAGGGGAGGCCCGAGTCAGGGGTGAGGGGACCGGGCCTGTAAAAGGAGCTGCGTCAGAGGTGGCGGGGCCAGGTAGGTGGAAAGCGCGGGCTTTTTCCCGCGCTTAGAACAGAAGGGGGAGGGGGAGAGCCTATGGATGGGGATGGGAGAGGAGGGTGTGCCACACAATGGGAGGAGTCGAAGGAGAGGCATGAGTGGCCGGGGTCAGCAGGAGTCAGCTGACTTGCGGAAGTGCAATGGGGGGAGTAAATCAGCTAGGATGGGTCCTAGCCGGGGTTGGGGGGGGGATCCAGTTGCTGCTGCTATGGTCAAGGAGAAGCTGGAGCGAGTTGGGGGGGGGGGGGGGGGGGGGGGGGGAGGGGTCGAGACGGGGGTATGCCGCTGTGGGGAACGGGCCGGGTGTGGGGTGCGGGTGCGTGGCTGGCCGAGGAGGGGTCATGGCTAGTTTGCGAGGGAGGGGGGCGGGTAGCCCCCTGATCCGGCTGATAACCTGGAATGTAAGGGGACTGAATGGGCCGGTTAAGCGGGCCCGCGTGTTCGCGCACCTGAAGGGGCTCAAGGCGGATGTGGTTATGTTTCTGGAGACACACCTGAAGGTGGCAGACCAGGTAAGATTGAGGAAAGGGTGGGTAGGTCAGGTGTTTCACTCGGGGCTGGATGCCAAAAATCGAGGGGTGGCGATCTTGGTGGGAAAGAAGGTGTCTTTTGAGGCGTCGAGCATTGTGGCAGATAATGGCAGCAGGTACATAATGGTAAGTGGTAAGTTGCAGGGAGAGAGGGTGATATTGGCCAATGTGTATGCCCCGAACTGGGACGATGCGGGTTTTATGCAGCGTATGTTGGGTCGGATCCCAGACTTGGGAGTGGGGGGCCTGACAATGGGGGGAGGCTTTAACACGGTGTTGGATCCGGCACTGGATCGCTCCAGGTCTAGGACGGGTAGGAAGCCGGCGGCGGCTAGAGTGCTGAGGGGGTTTATGGACCAGATGGGAGGGGTGGACCCTTGGAGATTTGCAAGGCCGGGGGCTAGGGAATTTTCATTCTTCTCACATGTCCATAAGGCTTATACCCGAATCGACTTTTTCATCTTGAGTAGGGCGTTGATAGCGAGAGTAGAGGATACGGAGTATTCGGTAATAGACATTTTGGACCACGCCCCTCATTGGGTGGACTTGGAGATGGGGGAGGAGAGGGACCAGCGCCCACTGTGGCGCTTGGAGATGGGGCTGTTGGCGTACAAGGTGAGCGAGCGGGTCCGAGGAAGTATAGAGAGGTACCTGGAGACCAACGACAACGGGGCGGTCCAAGTGGGGATGGTATGGGAGGCACTGAAGGCAGTGGTGAGGGGAGAGCTGATCTCCATTAGGGCCCACAAGGAGCAGAGGGAGAGGCTGGTGGGGGAGATGGCGAGGGTAGACAGGAGGTATGCGGAGGAGCCCGAGGAAGGATTGTTGAGGAAGAGGCGTAGCCTCCGGGCCAAATTCGACCTGGGACTACCAGGAAGGCGGAGGTGCAGTGGAGGAAGGCCCAGGGGGCGATTTACGAGTATGGGGAAAAGGCAAGCCGGATGCTGGCGCATCAGCTTCGGAAGCGGGACGCAGCTAGGGTGATCAGGAGAGTTAAGGACAGGGGAGGGAGTCTGGTGCGGAGTGGAGCTGGCATCAATGGGGTCTTCAGGGACTTCTACGAGGAATTGTACCGATCCGAGCCCCCACGGGAGGAGGGAGGGATGGGCCGCGTCCTGGACCAATTGAGGTTTCCAAAGGTGGAAGAGGGACTGGTGGCCGGATTGGGGGCCCCAATTGGGCTGGAGGAGCTGATCAAAGAGATAGGAAGCATGCAGGCGGGGAAGGTACGGGGCCGGATGGTTTTCCGGTCGAATTCTATAAAAAATATATGGACCTGTTGGGCCTGCTGTTAGTTAGGACCTTCAATGAGGCAAGGGAGGGGAGGGCTTTGCCCCCGACGATGTCCCGGGCACTGATCTCCTTGATCTTGAAGCGGGACAAGGATCCCCTGCAGTGTGGGTCTTACAGACCGATTTCCTTGCTAAATGTAGATGCCAAGGTGCTGGCGAAGATCTTAGCCATGAGGATTGAGGATGGTGTGCCGCAGATCATCCATGAAGACCAGACGGGGTTTGTGAAGGGGAGGCAGTTGAACGCGAATGTGCGCAGGCTTTTGAATGTTATCATTATGCCGGCGAGGGAGGGGGAGGCGGAGGTAGTGGTGGTGATGGACGCTGAGAAAGCCTTCGATAGGGTAGAGTGGGGGTACCTGTGGGAGGTGCTGAAGAGGTTCGGGTTTGGGGAGGGGTTTGTCAGGTGGGTTAGGCTGTTGTATGAGGTCCCGATGGCGAGTGTGGCCACAAACAGGAGGAGGTCCGAGTACTTTCGATTGCACCGAGGGACGAGACAGGGGTGTCCCTTATCCCCCTGCTCTTTGCACTGGCGATTGAACCCCTGTCCAAGGCACTGAGAGAGTCAAGGAACTGGAGGGGGTTGGTGCGTGGTGGGGAGGAGCATAGGGTGTCACTTTATGCGGACGACCTGCTGCTGTACGTGGCGGACCCGGTGGGAGGAATGCCGGAGGTAGAGAGGATTCTTAGGGAATTTGGAGACTTTTTGGGGTACAAGCTCAACATGGGGAAGAGCGAGCTGTTTGTAGTTCATCCAGGGGACCAGGAGAGGGGGATTGGCGAGTTCCCACAAAAAAAGGCAGAGAGGAGCTTCTGGTATCTGGGAGTCCAGGTGGCCAGGAGCTGGGGGGCCCTGCATAGTCTTACTTTTACAAGGCTGGTGGAGCAAATGGAGGAGGAGTTCAAGAGGTGGGACGCGTTGCCGCTGTCCCTGGCGGGTAGAGTGCAGTCAATAAAAATGACGGTGCTCCCAAGGTTTTTGTTCCTGCTCAGTGCCTCACCGTGTTTATCCCGAAGGCTTTTTTCAGACGGGTTAACAGGAGTATAATGGGGTTTGTGTGGGCTCGACGGACTCAGAGGGCGAGAAGGGTGTTCCTGGAGCGGAGTAGAGATAGGAGGGGACTGGCGCTGCCCAACCTCTGTGGATACTACTGGGCCGCCAATGGTGCGCAAGTGGATGATGAGGGGGGGGGGGGGCGGGGGGGGCTGCATGGAAGAGGCTGGAGACGTCTTGTGTGGGTACGAGTCTGGGGGCACTGGCAACGGCGCCGCAGCTGCTCCCTCCAAGGAGGTATACCACGTGCCCGGTGGTAGTGGCTGCCCTCAAAATTTGGGGGCAGTGGAGGCGGCACAGGGGGGAAGTGGGGGCCTCGGCGGGGACCCCATTACGGGGGAACCACCGGTTCACCCCAGGAAGAACAGGTGGAGGGTTTGCGGGGTGGCACAGGGCAGGGATACGAAAGCTGGGGGACCTGTTTGTGGACGGGAAGTTCGCGAGCCTGGGTGAGCTGGAGGAGAAGTATGGGCTCCCCCCGGGGAACACCTTCAGGTACTTACAGGTAAGGGCATTCGCCAGACGGCAGGTGGTGGAATTCCTGCTGCGGCCACACACAGTACAGGACAGGGTGATCTCGGGGGGGTGGGTGGGAGTGGGGAAGATCTCGGGAACGTACCAGGTGATGCAGGAGGAGGAGGCCTTGGTGGTGGAGGTAAAAGGTAAGTGGGAGGAGGAGTTGGGATAGGAAATTGAGGAAGGGACGTGGGCAGATGCCCTAGGGAGGGTGAACTCTTCCTCTTCGTGCGCGAGGCTCAGCCTCATACAGTTTAAGGTGCTGCACAGGGCACACATGACCGGGACAAGGATGAGCCGGTTTTTTGGGGGTGAGGACAGGTGTGTTAGGTGCTCAGGGAGCCCAGCAAACCACACCCATATGTTCTGGGCATGCCCAGCGCTGGAGGAATTTTGGAAGGGCGTAGCGAGGACGGTGTCGAGGGTGGTAGGATCCAGGGTCAAGCCGGGCTGGGGGCTCGCAATATTTGGGGTGGCAGAGGAGCTGGGAGTGCAGGAGGCGAAAGAGGCTGGAATTCTGGCCTTTGCGTCCCTGGTAGCCCGGCGAAGGATTCTTCTTCAGTGGAAGGATGTGAGGCCCCCCAAGCGTGGAATCCTGGATCAATGATATGGCGGGGTTTATTAAGTTGGAGAGGGTGAAATTCGCCTTGAGAGGGTCGGTACAAGGGTTCTTTAGGAGGTGGCAACCGTTCTTAGACTTCCTGGCAGAGCAGTAGACATTGGTCAATGGCAGCAGCAACACGGGGGGGGGGGGGGTCATCGCTTTATTTTATTTTTCTGTTTTTGTTATTTACACTGGAGGGTCAGAGGGGGTGTATATACTTGTTGTCTTAAGTCGGGGGGGTTAATGTTAATTTATTATTTATGTACAGGGGGGAAGGGGGGTATGGAGGGTTGTTTTTCTGGACTGTACTTAAACCCTATTGCGTTTCTTTTTCATTTTGTTATTGATATTTTATGAAAACCTTTAATAAAAATTATTTTAAAAAAATAATAATCTTTATTAGTGTCACAAGTAGGTTTACATTACATTGCAATGAAATTACTGTGAAAACTCCCTGGGAAAGGAGCTGTTCCGAAATCTGTTCCGCGCACTCGGATAGCAGGGGCTAGATTCTCCGTAACCCCACGCCAAAATCGCAGCCAGCCCTGAGGCGGAGAATCCATTTCCCTGCACAGAATCGGCGGCAGTTCCCCGATTCTTCGGGCCCCGAAATCCGCCGCGTCACGCAGCACCTACCTGTGGTCATTGCTGGAGACCCGCTCCGCCATTCTCTGCCCCCGACTGACCAAAGTCCCGACGGCATGGCCATTCATGGTCCGGCCGGTCGGGAAACTAGCGTGGTGGCCGTGGACTGAGTCGGGGGCAGGCTGATCAGTGGGGGGGGGGGGGGGGGGAGGGAACGACGGGGGACCTTGTATGCGGCGGTCAGGGTTGGGCGTGGGGCCGATCGGGCGGGTCTATTTTTAGTGCCCCAACTCTGCGGTCTTAGTCCGCCATGGAGCACGGCGCAGCCGCTGGAAGCTGCCACCGTGCGCATGCGTGGCCTCTGACCTTTAAGTGCGGGGGCCCGTATCTGCAGCAAAAGCTGCTAGATTTACCTGCTCGCCCTCTGCATGGCTAGGAACATGTGGCCCTTTCATGCCAGTTTCTCTGGTGTGGGCAGCACGGTAGCCTTGTGGATAGCACAATTGCTTCACAGCTCCAGGGTCCCAGGTTCGATTCTGGCTTGGGTCACTGTCTGTGCGGAGTCTGCACATCCTCCCCGTGTGTGCGTGGGTTTCCTCCGGGTGCTCCGGTTTCCTCCCACAGTCCAAAGATGTGCGGGTTAGGTGGATTGGCCATGATAAATTGCCCTTAGTGTCCAAAATTGCCCTTGGTGTTGGGTGGGGTTACTGGGTTATGGGGATAGGGTGGCGGTGTTGGCCTTGGGTAGGGTGCTCTTTCCAAGAGCCGGTGCAGACTCGATGGGCCGAATGGTCTCCTTCTGCACTGTAAATTCTATGAAACTATGAAAATCCACAGTTTTTACGACGGCGTGAGGACATAGTCCAAATAACAGAAAATCCAGCCCCAGGAAAGCAGGATGGAACAGCCAAAGAATGCTGTCGAGGCCAAATCAGTTTCTTTCAGACAGAGATAGATAGGTTCTTGATTAATATGGGGATTGGGGGTTATGGGGGGGGAAGGCAGGAGAATGGGGATGAGAAAAATATCAGCCATGATTGAATGTATTCAAGTACTCTGCGCCACTGAATGTTTTGATACCATGACTAGAAACCTCAATAGTTCCCCTTTTCAATCCTTTTTAAAATTTAAAGGTGTTGTTTCTTTACTTCATTCTTTCCTTCGCCGCCTTCTCGCACTTTCGAATGGAGTGTGCTTGTATTTTCATACATTTATGCCAATTTGAAATAAAAGGAATAACAGTTGCTGAGCAAGTTGAGCAGTTCGCCTGCATGAGCCCTTGATCCATCTGTTAGCTGCCAAAACATGTGCACAAAAACATTTCACACCATGCCAATAAAGGAGATCAAATCTGGCTGCCAGCAAGGTATTTTGCATAGTGTTGATCGGGTTTTCGAAAGTGGAATCCAAGCTGAAAATCAAAATCATTGTAGATTCCTGTGCGTTTATATACTGCTGCTGTCATGCTCAACATATCATCCAACAAGAGGAGTGAAGTGGGAGCAGGCCGATTGCAAAGATAGGCTGCATTACCAAAGCCTGTCCTGGGCTACGGGTAGTAAAAGGAAGCTCTACAATCATGCAATTGGCTGCTTGCTACCGAGATGCAGCAGCATAATTTTGTCCATCTCAGGTCCGTGTGGGACAGACAAGAGATGAGACAATTATTTAACTGCCTTGACTAGATACCATAACATGCATTTTTCTATAAGGTTTAAAAAAAACAAAAAATTATGAATACCCAATTACTATTTTTCCCATTTAAGGGGCAACATCTTTGGGTTGTGGGGTGAGACCAATGCAGGCACGGGGAGAATGTGCAAACACCACACAGACAATGACCTGGGGCCGGATTGAATCCGGATCCTCAGCACCACGAGGCAGCAGTGCTAACCACTGCATCACCATGTCTTTTTATACGGTTTTTAACTCCGTAAAGTTTTCCATGGTGCTTCACAGGAGCCTAGCCAACCAAAACTGGACACCCGCCACAAAAAAGGTGTTAGGGCAGATAACCAAAAATCTGGCCAAAGAAGTAGAGCTCAAAGGACAATCCTAAAACGAGGAGAGGGAGTTAGAAGGTGGAGAAATTTAGTATGGAAATCCCAGAGTTTAGGTCAGGACCTTGGAAACTAAAGGCACAGCTGCCAACACTCGGGCAACTCCCCAGGTTTGAAACCCACCACAGAAGGTGGAGGAATTGGAATTCAATGAAAATCAAATCTGGAATCAAAAGACTAATGGTGACCATGAAAACCATTGTTTATTATCGTAAAAACCCATCTGCTCACCAATGTCCTTTTAGGGAAGGAAATCTGCCACCCTCACCTGGTCTGGCCTACATTCGACTCCAGACTCACAGCAATGTGGTTGTAAGTGCCCTCCAAAATGGCCTCGCAAGCCACTCAGTTGTATGAAAGGAATGCTACTGGATGGACCATAAAGCATCAATGTAGGAAAAGACAACAGCAAACACAGCTTTGCTGACTCTGCAAAGTCCTCCTTACTAACTTCTGGGGGCTTGTTAGGAGAGCAGTCTCACAGATTAATCAAACAACATTGTCTGCCTGCCAGCTCTGGGTATATGTCCTGTTGCACCGGCAGGGCAGACCCAACAAAGGTGGATGCACAGTGGCATACAGATGAGAGGTAGAATCCCCACAAGTCCTCAACTTCGATTCAATATCTTGAGAAATCTCATGGCAGCAGGTCAAACATGGGCAAGGAAACCTCTAGCTGATTATCACATACCACACCCCCTCAGCTAATGCATCAGTGCTCTATGTTGAACACCACATGAAGGAAGCACTGAGGGTAGCAAAGACACAGAATGTATTCTGGGTGGGGGACTTGAATGCCATCACCAAGAGTGGTTCAGTAGCACCACTACTGATTGAGCTGGTTGAATCCTGAAGAACATAATTGCTAGGCTAGGTCTGTGGAAGCTGAACCAAGAGGGAAAAAAACATACTTGACTTCATCCTCACCAACCTGCCTGCATCAGGTGTAGCTGTCCATGACAATATCAGTAGGAGTGACCACTGACAGGCTCCCTTGTAGAAAATGTCCCAACTTCACAATGGATACCTTGCATCGTGTTGTGTGGCACTACCACCGTGCTAAATGGGATGGATTTTGAACAGATCCAGCAGCTCAAGACAGGGTAACCATGAGGCACTGTGCGCCATCAGCTGCAGCAGAATTGTACTCAACCACAATCTGTGACCTCATAGCTCGGCATATCCCCACTCTTCCATTACCACCAAGGGGATCAACCTGATGAACACTGCAGGAAGGCATGCCAGGAGCAACATCAGGCAGACCTAAAAATGAGGCTTCAACCTGATGAAGCTACAACACAGGACGACTTGCCTGACAAACTGCATAAGTAGCAAATGATAGACAGAGCTAAGTGATTCCACAACCAGCGGATCAAATCCAAGCTCTGCAGTCCTGCCACATCCAAACGTGAACGGTGGGAGACAATTAAACAACTCGCAGGAGGCAGCTCCACAATTATCCCACCCTCAATGGCGCAGGAGCACAGCGCATCAGTGCAAAAGATAACGCTGAAGTATTCACAACAATCTTTAGCCAAAAGTGCCAGGTAAATGATCATCTTGGCCTCTTCCAGTGGTCCCCAGCACTACAGATGGCAGTCTTCAGGGATTTGACTTCACTTCACATCATATCAAGAAATGGCTGGCTGAAGGCACTGGATACTGCAAAGCTGTGCGCCCTGACAATATTCCAGCAATAGTACTGAAGACTTGTGCTCCAGAACTTGTCGCAACTCCAGCCAAGCCGTTCCAGTACAACTACAATATTGGTGCAGGTGCATAATCAGTCAGGGTGGTTAGCACTGCTGCCTCACAGCGCCAGGGAGCCGGGGTCAATTCCAGCCTTGGTGACTGTCTGTGCGGAGTCTGCACGTTCTCCCAGTGTCTGCATGCGTTTCCTCCAGGTGATCCGGTTTCCTCCCACAATCCAAAGATGTGCAGGTTAGGCGGATTGGCCATGCTAAATTGCCCCTAAGGGTCCAAATGTGAGGGGGGATAGAGGGGGATGTAAAAGGGATGGCGGAGATGCGCTACTGGTTAAGGAGAATATCACAGCTGTACTACAGGAGGACACCTCAGAGGGCAGCGAGGCTATATGGGTAGAGATCAGGAATGAGAAGGGTGCAGTCACAATGTTGGGGGTTTACTACAGGCCTCCCAACAGCCAGCGGGAGATAGAGGAGCAGATAGGTAGACAGATTTTGGAAATGAGTAAAAACAACAGGGTTGTTCTGATGGGAGACTTCAACTTCCCCAATATTGACTGGGACTCACTTAGTGCTAGGGGCTTAGACAGGGCAGAGTTTGTAAGGAGCATCCAGGAGGGATTCTTAAAACAATATGTAGATAGTCCAACAAGGGAAGGGGCTGTACTGGACCTGGAATTGGGGAATGAGCCCGGCCAGGTGGTAGAAGTTTCAATAGGGGAGAATTTCGGGAACAGTGATCACAACTGTTTTAAAGTGCTGGTGGACAAGGATAAGAGTGGACCTAGGGTGAATGTGCTAAATTGGGGGAAGGCTAATTATAACAATATTAGGCGGGAACTGAAGAACATAGATTGGGGGCGGACGTTTGAGGGTAAATCAACATCTGACATGTCAGAGGCTTTCAAATGTCAGTTGAAAGGAATTCAGGACCGGCATGTTCCTGTGAGGAAGAAGGATAAATACGGCAATTTTCGGGAACCTTTGATAACGGGAGATATTGTAGGCCTCGTCAAAAAGAAAAAGGAGGCATTTGTCAGGGCTGGAAGGCTGGGAACAGAAAGCCTTTGTGGAATATAAGGAAAGTAGGAAGGAGTCAGGAGGGCTAGAAAGGGTCACGAAAAGTCATTGGCAGATGTTAAGGAAAATCCCAAGGCTTTCTACACGTACATAAAAAGCAAGAGGGTAGCCAGGGAAAGGGTTGGCCCACTGAAGGATAGGCAAGGGAATCTATGTGTGGAGCCACAGGAAATGGGTGAGGTACTAAATGAATACTTTGCATCAGTATTCACCAAAGAGAAGGAATTGGTGGATGTTGAGTCGGGAGAAGGGTGTGTAGATAGCCTGGGTCACATTGAGATCCAAAAAGACGAGGTGTTGGGTGTCTTGAAAAATATTAAGGAAGATATGTCCCCAGGGCCTGATGGGATCTACCCCAGAATACTGAAGGAGGCAAGAGAGGAAATTCCTGAGGCCTGGACAGAAATCTTTGGATCCTCACTGTCTCCAGCTGTTGTCCCAGAGGACTGGAGAATAGCCAATGTTGTTCCTTTGTTTAAGAAGAGTAGCAAGGATAATCCAGGGAACTACAGGCCGGAGAGCCTTACGTCAGTGGTAGGGAAATTACTGGAGAGAATTCTTCGAGACAGGATCTATTCCCATTTGGACGCAAATGGACGTATTAGCGAGAGGCAGCATGGTTTTGTGAAGGGGAGGTTGTGTCTCTCTAACTTGATAAGAGTTTTTCGAAGAGGTCACAAAGATGACTGATGCAGGTAGAGCAGAGGATATTGTCTATATGGACTTCAGTAAGACCTTTGACAAGGTCCCTCATGGTAGACTGGTACAAAAGGTGGAGTCACACGGGATCAGGGGTGAGCTGGCAAGATGGATACAGAACTGGCTAGGTCATAGAAGGCAGAGTAGCAGCAATGGAAGGGTGCTTTTCTAATTGGAGGGCTGTGACCAGTGGTGTTCCGCAGGGATCAGTGCTGGGACCTTTGCTGTTCGTAGTATATATAAATGATTTGGCGGAAAACGTAACTAGTCTGATTAGTAAGTTTGCAGACGACACAAAGGTTGGTGGAATTGCGGATAGCGTAGAGGACTGTCAGCGGATACAGCAGGATTTAGATTGTTTGGAGACTTGGGCGGAGAGGTGGCAGATGGGAGTTTAATCCGGACAAATGGGAGGTCATGCATTTTGGAAGGTCTAATGCAGGTAGGGAATATACAGTGAATGGTAGAGCCCTCAAGAGTATTGAAAGTCAGAGAGATCTGGGTGTACAGGTCCACAGGTCACTGAAAGAGGGAACACAGGTGGAGAAGGTAGTCAAGAAGGCATATGGCATGCTTGCCTTCATTGGCCGGGGCGTTGAGTATAAGAATTGGCAAGTCATGTTGCAGCTGTATAGAACCTTAGTTAGGCCACACTTGGAGTATAGTGTTCAATTCTGGTCGCCACACTACCAGAAGGATGTGGAGGCTTTAGAAAGGGTGCAGAATAGATTTACCGGGATGTTGCCTGATATGGGGGGCATTAGCTATGGGGAACGGTTGAATAAACTCGGTTTGTTCTCACTGGAACGACGGAGGTTGAGGGGTGACCTGATAGAGGTCTACAAAATTATGAAGGGCATAGACAGAGTGGATAGTCGGAGGCTTTTTCCAAGGTAGAGGAGTCAATTACTAGGCATTGGATTAAGGTGCGAGGGGCAAGGTTTAGAGGAGATGTACGAGCCAGGTTTTCAAAAAAAAAAAAAAAAAAAAATTATACAGAGGATAGTGGGTGCCTGGAACTCGCTGCCGGAGGTGGTGGTGGAAGCAGGGTCGATAGTGACATTTAAGGGGCATCCTGACAAACACATGAATAGGATGGGAATAGAGGGATACGGACCCAGGAAGTGTAGAAGATTTTAGTTTAGACGGCCAGCATGGTCGGCGCAAGCTTGGAGAGCCGAAGGGCCTGTTCCTGTGCTGTACTTTTCTTTGTTCTTTGTTATGGGGAATGGGCCCAAAATAGGGTGCTCTTTCAGAGGGTCAGTGCAGACTTCATGGGCCAAATGGCCTTCTTCTACACAGTCACGATTCGATGGAATAGTCTATGGAATCAGTATAGCATAATCAGCACCTGCAAAGAGATGCTTAGTCTCTCAATCAGGAATCACCAAGACTGGTTTGATAAGAATGACCAGGAGATCCAGAGACTAAGCTGCTAGTGCAAGGCTTCTCTGAACCTTAAATAACAATCCAACTCTAATGTAAGAAAGCAGATCTACAGAAGGCAGAGGTTCATCAAAAAACCCGTGACAAAGAACATGATTAGAGAAAGCGGTTAGCCAACAACCATTACACACAAGGTTTCTTTAGTGCGGTCAGGACCACCTACAGTCCCAGGCCCCACCCCACTGCAGGCCAAGAATGCAAAGTTGCTCATCAAGAACAGACGGTCAGCACTTCGAGACCTCCCTAACAGACCCACCGTCTTCAATGAGTGTCCTTGACTTCATATCGCAGTACCACCATCGCAGCACAAGCCTGACCAAGGATAACATAGAAATGGCCATCTGACAACTAAAGAACAAGGCATCAGGAGCAGATGGAATCTCTGCCAAAGCACAAACATAATGAAGCATTATTGGCTCAAAAATGTGACCCCATTTCCCTTATCTGGAAGGGGAGTATGCCAGGAGATCTCAGACACCCTCATCATGGCCATCTTCAAGAAAGGTAACAAGTCCGACTGTAATTACTCTGTCGGCTACAGGAAGGTCATTGCAAGACTCATGTTAAGCACTTGCTTCCTTTGGCTGAAGACCTTCGTCCAGGATCATAATGTAGACTCCAACCACTAAGGGGCACAACCGACATGATCTTCACCGCATGGCAGCTACAAGGGAAAAGCATGGAACAACACCAACCCTTGTACGTGACCAGCTTTGACACTATTTCTGAAAAGTTTAAGCATATAGATGAGCACTTGAAATGCCTTAGCATAGAAGTGCTGGAAAATGGGACTCCAAGAGATAGATATCAGATGCCAGCACACTCACGATGGGCCAAAGGGCCCCTTTTTGTGCTGTAGAACTTGATGAGTTTGGTGGAACGGATCATCAACAGTGCTATAAAGCAGCACTTGCTTAACCATAACCTGCTCACTGACACCCAGTTTGGGTTCCACCAGAGCCATTCAGCTCCTGATCTCAATATTTACTTTAGTGATGGAATGTTTATTTTAGTGATGGAAAGGTTTACTTTAGTGATGGAAAGGGATAGGTATATACTGCAGGGCAAGAGTTATATCTGGGGGAAAGGCAATTATGATGCGATGAGACAAGACTTAGGATACATCGGATGGAGAGGAAAGCTGCAGGGGATGGGCACAATGGAAATGTGGAGCTTGTTCAAGGAACAGCAACTGTGTGTCCTTGATAAGTATGTACCTGTCAGGCAGGGAGGAAGTGGCCGAGTGAGGGAACCGTGGTTTACTAAAGCAGTCGAAACACTTGTCAAGAGGAAGAAGGAGACTTATGTAAAGACGAGACATGAAGGTTCAGTTAGGGCGCTTGAGAGTTACAAGTTAGCTAGGAAGGACCTAAAGAGAGAGCTAAGAAGAGCCAGGAGGGGACATGAGAAGTCTTTGGCAGGTAGGATCAAGGATAACCCTAAAGCTTTCTATAGATATGTCAGGAATAAAAGAATGACTAGGGTAAGAGTAGGGCCAGTCAAGGACAGTAGTGGGAAGTTGTGCTTGGAGCCCGAGGAGATAGGAGAGGTGCTAAATGAATATTTTTCGTCAGTATTCACACAGGAAAAAGACAATGTTGTCGAGGAGAATACTGAGATTCAGGCTACCAGACTAGAAGGGCTTGAGGTTCATAAGGAGGAGGTGTTAGCAATTCTGGAAAATGTGAAAATAGATAAGTCACCTGGGCCGGATGGGATTTATCCTAGGATTCTCTGGGAAGCTAGGGAGGAGATTGCTGAGCCTTTGGCCTTGATCTTTAAGTCATCTTTGTCTACAGGAATAGTGCCAGAAGACTGGAGGATAGCAAATGTTGTCCCCTTGTTCAAGAAGGGGAGTAGAGATAGTCCCGGTAACTATAGACCAGTGAGCCTTACTTCTGTTGTGGGAAAAATCTTGGAAAGGTTTATAAGAGATAGGATGTATAATCATCTGGAAAGGAATAATTTGATTAGAGATAGTCAATATGGTTTTGTGAAGGGTAGGTCGTGCCTCACAAGTTCTTTGAGAAGGTGACCAAACAGGTGGATGAGGGTAAAGCAGTTGATGTGGTGTATATGGATTTCAGTAAAGCGTTTGATAAGGTTCCCCACGGTAGGCTACTGCAGAAAATACGGAGGCATGGGATTCAGGGTGATTTAGCAGTTTGGATCAGAAATTGGCTAGCTGGAAGAAGTCAAAGGGTGGTGGTTGATGGGAAATGTTCAGACTGGAGTCCAGTTACTAGTGGTGTACCACAAGGATCTGTTTTGGGGCCACTGCTGTCTGTCATTTTTATAAATGACCTGGAGGAGGGCGTCGAAGGATGGGTGAGTAAATTTGCAGATGACACGAAAGTCGATGGAGTTGTGGACAGTGCGGAAGGATGTTACAAGTTACAGAGGGACATAGATAAGCTGCAGCGCTGGGCTGAGAGGTGGCAAATGGAGTTTAATGCAGAAAAGTGTGAGGTGATTCATTTTGGAAGGAATAACAGGAAGACTGAGTACTGGGCTAATGGTAAGATTCTTGGCAGTGTGGATGAGCAGAGAGAGCTCGGTGTCCATGTACATAGATCCCTGAAAGTTGCCACCCAGGTTGAGAGGGTTGTTGAGAAGGCGTACGGTGTGTTAGATTTTATTGGTAGAGGGATTGAGTTTAGGAGCCATGAGGTCATGTTGCAGCTATACAACACTCTGGTGCGGCTGCATTTGGCGTATTGCGTGCAATTCTGGTCGCCGCATTATAGGAAGGATGTGGAAGCATTGGAAAGGGTGCAGAGGAGATTTACCAGAATGTTGCCTGGTATGGAGGGAAGATCTTATGAGGAAAGGCTGAGGGACTTGAGGCTGTTTTTGTTAGAGAGAAGAAGGTTAAGAGGTGACTTAATTGAGGCATACAAGATGATCAGAGGATTGGATAGGGTGGACAGTGAGAGCCTTTTTCCTCGGATGGTGATGTCTAGCACGAGGGGACATACCTTTAAATTGAGGGTAGATAGATATAAGACCGATGTCAGAGGTAGGTTCTTTACTCAGAGAGTAGTAAGGGCGTGGAATGCCCTGCCTGCAACAGTAGTGGACTCGCCAACACTAAGGACATTCAAATGGTCATTGGATAGACATATGGACAATAAGGGAAGTGTAGATGGGCTTTAGAGTGGTTTCGCAGGTCGGCGCAACATCGAGTGCCGAAGGGCCTGCACTGCGCTGTAATGTTCTATGTTCCATGTTCTAATATAGACTTGATTTAAACATGGACAAAGAGCTGAACTGCAGAGATGAGGAGATGCGACCGAGTATGGCACCAAGGAGCCCTTGCACATCAGGAGTCAATTGGAATCAGTGGGGAAACTCGTCTTGTTGGACTCTTGTAGAACAAAGGAAGGTGGTTGAGATTGTTGGAGGTCAGTCATCTCAGCTCCAGGACATCACTGCAGGGGTTCCTCAGGGCCGTATCCTAGGCCAACCATCTTCAGCTGCTTCATCAATTACCTTCCTTCCATCATCGGGTCAGCTGGAGATGTTCCCTGATGGCTGCACAATGTTCAGCACCATCCGTAACTCCTCAGATGCTGAAGCAGTCCACATCCAAATGCAGCAAGACTTGGACAATATCCAGGCCTGGGCTGACAAGTAACATTCATGCCGCACACGTGCCAGGCAATGAACATCTCCAACAAGAGAGAATCTAACCATCGCTCTTTGACATTCAATGGCGTTAGCAAAGCGGAATCCCCCAATATCAACATCCTGGGGGGTTATCATGACCAGAAACTGAACTGGACCAGCCATTCAAATACTGTGGCTACAAGAGCAGGTCAGAGGCTAGGAATCCTGCAGCGAGTAACTGACCTCCTGATTTCCCCAAGCCTGTCCACAATCTACAAGGCACAGGAGTGTAATGGAACACTCGCCTGGATGAGTGCAGCTCCAACAACATTTAAGCTCAACAGCATCCAGGACAAAGCAGCCCACTCTTTCCATAAACATCCCCTCCCTGCACTACTGATGCACTGTAGCAGCAGTGTACACCATTTACAGGATGCAATGCAGGAACTCACCAAGGCTCCTCAAACTAACACCTTCCCACACAACCATTACCATCTTGAATTAGGAGGGCAGCAAATGCATGTCAGCACCATCATCTGGAAGTTCCCTTCCAAGTCACTCACCATTCTGACTTAATATATCGGCATTCCATCATTGTCGCTGGGTCAAAATCCTGGAACTCCCTCCCCAACTGGTGTGGGTCCCACACAATATGGGCTGCAGTGGATCAAGGAGGTAGCAACTCACCACCACATTCGCAAAAGGTAGCTCACCAGCACCTTCTCGAGGGCAATGGGTAATAAATGTCAGAGTAGCCAATGAAGCCAACACGCCATAAATTAATACAAATAATTTAAAATAGGATATCTGTAAGAGGTCAAAATTCTCTTGGAGGGCTATTGGAGGTCGCACTGATGGAGGGAGTAAGCCTTGGTGAGATTTGAAAATAAGGATTTTTAAAAAATAAATAAATGCTGCTCAACGAGAAGAAAATGCAAGACAACAGGACTTGGTGCAAATTTGGATATGGGCGGCAGAGTATTGAAGACCTTAAGTTCATGGATACAGAAAGATGGTAGACGCTCATTGGAATAGTTAAGTCCAGATGTAACAAAGGCATTGATGAGGGCTTCAACAATAGATGAACAGAAGTAACATTGCAGAGATGTCTTGTAGCAATGATGGGATACATGGTCAGAAAACCATCTCAGTGTGAAATATGACACCAATTTTGTAAAGAGTCTGGTTGGGAGAGAGAGGAATTGAAATGGGGACTAGTCACTATGATTTGTTGGGTCAAGTGGACTTTCTACAGCATATGATTGCCACAACAGATCATACACGATCTGCTCTCTGCTAAAAAATGCAGGTTTCCCCTTCTGCTAAGCTCGTAGCTTGCCATCCCTCAAAGTTAGCAGAACAAATGAAAAGTCTCACCCTTTCAAAATAGTGACCACATGAAAGAAGTTCAGTTTAAGCAGTACTTAGTTGCAAACCCATGGATAATAAACACATTTTTAATTCCCTGCCAAGAATCTGAAAATTTGAATTCCACCTCCAAGGAATTCCCATGACTCACATCTAATAAACTGAAATGACTCCCATATACAGTCCAACTGTGTCATGCTGAAGACCTGCAAATAGCAGCAAATTCATGTTCTGCTGATCTTGATCGAATGTAGATTCCAGAAGATCTTGATTGTTTCCAGATCCCAGTTTCAACAATATACCAGAAACCACTTGTACTTTTCATAGGTTCTGAATAAAAGTTGAGGGGGGGGGTTAATGTTTTATTGAACCCCCAAAGTGTAGCAATTGATGTACATACCTGAACTCCCTCAACCCTGGTAATGCATTGATGAAACATTCTTCCCCAATTTGCTTAATTTCAATTATAAGATCCCCATATCTGGCAGAGACGGGCAACATTTCTAGACGAATCAAATAATCTAAAAAGGTAATTTCTTTGGGCCATAAAGACAATTATGGCTTCTTTTGGGGACTCAATTTCAGTTTCTAGCAAACAAGACTGATACCTCTGAATGATTGAACAGTATGAAACCTTGAAGTAAAAAAATTTCCATCTCTGTAACATTACCTTTCATTATCTATTTTGTTTTGATTTTTTTTTTCCTCTTTCCTTTTCTTGTACATTGAAATACACCTAGGTAAGTGAATACTCCCAAGCTTCTGATACATCTTTGTGCAGCTGCATGGTTCAACTCTTGACGAGTGAAGTAGGCGGCATCTAACTTCCTCTCCTCCAATGAATTACCCAACTACAGTTAGTGCCTCCCCATGGCACAGCTCGAGATTGCAAATTTAGAGTGTACAAGGCTTCAATCCTGCCACTGTTAAACAAAGCATAGGGAGCAAACCCCCACCCCCCCCATTTTCTACAATATAACAAAACTCAATCCCTGGAGTTAAGCATGGAGAAAGGATCGTTGCCCGTCAGCAGTTTATAGGCTCAAGCACATAATAAAGACCATCAGGGCAGCACGGTGGTACACTGGTTAGCACTGCTGGCTCACAGTGCCAGGGACCTCGGTTCAATTCCAACCTTGGGTTACTGTGTGGAGTTTGTACGTTCTCCCAGTGCCTGCGTGGGTTTCCTCCGGCTGCTCCAATTTCCTCCCACAGGTTATGTGGATTGACTATGATAAACTGCCCTTGCCATCCAGTGATGTGCAAGTTAGGTTATGGCATTACAGGGATAGGGCAGGGTGAATGAGAGAGTGGATATGGGTAGAGTGGTGTTTTGGAAGGTGTGCAGACTTGATGAACCAAATGGCCTCTTTCTGCACTGTAGGGATTCTGTGATTCTACGACACTGCAGTGCAACACCGGCAGAGGTGCTGTCTTTTGGATGAAATGTTAAACAGAGGCCTCGACAGTCCTCTCAGGTGGATATATGACATCCCATGACACTATTAGATGATCAGGAGAATTCTCCTAAATGCCAATATTTATCTCTTAACCAACATGACAAACAGATTAACAAGAATTCATCTATCTCATTGCCGATTGTGGAGCCTTGTATACAAACTGGTTACCATGCTTCCGCTATAATGTAATAGTGATTACTCTTCTTTTGAAGTGCACGTGTTCGGTGATGCCATGAAAGTTACTGTAGAAGTACAAATCATTTTATTTTCCAATCACATGCATGTCAAGGTCAAGAAAAAAATAACAGTGAGTAAAGAGCAAGCTCTTCATTTCAAAACTGACTCTTTCATTGGAGTTGCATAATGGGCAAGAAAAATTGATCTTACTTTTAACAGATGAAGGAAGCTTTTACTTTTGATTGTCTCGAGGAAGTGTGGCACAATGAACTTGATACATTCATCCTGTAGTTCCTCTGTCACGGCAATGGCTTGCTCTGCCCATTTCACCTCTGGAAGGCTCCACAATAGACGGTCACTTTCCATCAGCACTGAAACCACATTCTTCACATTCTGAAGGTTAAGTACATAAACCAATCACCCACGTGCACTACTGGTCAATGTAGCCAAGAGTCTCTTTTTCAAAATAAAAACTATGCACTAATTTGTCTTCAATAGATCCTCTGCATTCAATTTCAAAATTTTTGAAAACAATCAAACTGCCAGCTTGAACTAACTGAACAGCCCCCCAAAAAAGAGGAACAGAACCTTATTAGAGATTACACTTACCTAACAGGAGGGAGGGCGACAGTATGGATCAAGGATAACATTACAGTTCTACTCAGAGATGATTGCGGGCTCAAAGACTGAATCTATTTGATTAGAGCGAAGAACCAGAAAAGGCGCTCAGTATTTATGTTAGAATCCCAAATAGAGGAGGTAGGGCAGGAAATCAGTGGTCAAATACAGCAGAGGATTTAATCATCTTAAAATAGACTGGGATAGAAAACCAAAACAATATAAAGGAAAAGGACAGTGACAAATTTCTAAAGTGTGTATGAGAGGGCTTCCTTTGAATCAGTATTATTATAGCCCAAGGAATGAAGCTGTGATGGATTTTATCCTGGGGAATAAAGTGAGACCCAATGTGCTCCATTGAGAGAACATCTGGATAACAGTAATCATAATATAATCCCCAGGTTTTGGTATTGTGAGCATGGTTTTACTTGATACACGCGCACACACACGCACGATCTGCAATCTTTTCATTTTGCAGATCATACAAAATTTGACAGCACAGTAAATATTGTGCAGGATACTAGCAGATCTCAAGAGAACCGAGACCTGGTGAAACAATCATGCAGTGAAAATGAGGATAAGAGTAAAGTGATACACCTTGGGAGAAACAACATGCAGGAGGCAGTATAATCAAATGGTACCATTTTGGGTGGAAGCAAGAGCAGAGAGCAAAGACACTTGGGGGCACACATTCACAAATCTTTGAAGGTGGTGACAGGGCAAGTTGATAAGGCAGTTAAGAAAGCAATGGGATCAATTGGCTTTGTAAATAGGGATACCAAATACCCGGATCGTCTGACACCCCAAATATCGCTATATCCCAGCTCGGTTTTACCAGAGTGTCCAGGACCTTGGACATTGCCTTTGCAAAGCCTTTCTAAAATTCTGTAAGCGCTGGGCGTGCCCAAAACATATGGACATGGTTTGCTGGGCTCCCTGAACACCTCACACACCTGTCCTCCACCCCAAAGAACTTACTCATTCTTGCCGCTGTCATATGCACCTGGTGCACAACCTTAAACTGAATCAGGCTAAGCCTGGCACAAGATGAGGAGGAATTGACCCTGCCCAGGGAGTCAGCCCACAGGCCCTCATCTAGCTCCTCACCCAGCTCCTCCTCCCACTTGCCCTTCAGCTCTTCCACAGAGGCCTCCTCCGCCTCCTGCAGCTCCTGGTATATGTCCAATACCTTGCCATCTCCTACCCACACACCCGAGATCACCCTATCCGGTGTCCTCCGGGAAGGTAACAATGGAAATTCCCCCACCTGCTTTTTCACGAATGCTTGAACCGAAAGGTATTCCCTGGGGGCAACCCAAATTTCTCCTCCAGCGCCCTCAGACTAGCAAACGTCCCATCAATAAACAAGTCCCCCATCCTTTTGATACCCGCTCTGTGCCAGCTTAGGAACCCACCATCTAGTCTACCTGGAACGAACCTGTGATTGTTCCGTATCGGGGTCCAGACTGAAGCCCTTGCCTCCCCCCTGTGCCATCTCCACTGACCCCAGATCCTCAATGTCGCCGCCACCACCGGGCTCGTGGTGTACCGTCAGCGGGAGCGGCAGCGGAGCCGTTATCAATGCCCCCAGGCTAGTATTCCTGCAGGATGCCACCTCCAAACGCTTCCATGCCGCCCCCATTTCCTCTACTAGCCACTTCCGAATCATGGATATATTCGCTGCCCAATAACAGTTGCAAACGTTTGGCAGCGCGAGCCCACCCCCACCCTGACTGCGCTCTAAGAACAGTCTCTTAACACGCGGGGTCTTGTTTGCCGACACAAATCCCGTAATAATCCTGTTTATCCGCTTGAAAAAGGACTTGGGGATGAGGATGGGAAGGCACTGGAAGATGAACAAGAACCTGGGGAGGACCGTCATCTTCACGGACTGCACCCTGCCCGCCAGGGAAAGCGGCAGCATGTCTCACCTCTTAAAGTCCTCCTCCATCTGATCCACCAGCCGCACAAAATTGAGCTTGTGCAGGGCATCCCAACTCTTAGCCACCTGAATGCCCAAGTAGCGAAAGCTCCTTTCCACCATCTTAAGCAGTAGCTCTTCCAGTCTCTTCTCCTGGATCCTCGCATGTATCACAAAAAGCTCGCTTTTCCCAATATTCAGCTTATACCCCGAAAAGTCCCCGAAATCTCTAAGGATCTGCATTACCTCCCCCATCCCCTCCACCAGATCCGCAATGTACAGGAAGTCGTCCGCATACAGTGAAACCCGATGCTCCTCGCCCCCCCCCCCCCCCCCCCCCGAAACCAGCCCCCTCCAGTTTCTGGACTCCCTCAACGCCATGGCAAGCGGCTCGATTGCCTCGGCAAACAGCAATGGGGACAGGGCACACCCCGCCTCGTTCCTCGATGTAACCTAAAGTACTCCAACCGCAGCCGGTTCTTCGACACACTCGCTACCGGGGCCTGATACAACAATTTTACCCCCGCTATAAATTCCTCTCCAAACCCAAATCTGCCTAACACTTAACATAAGAGCATAAGAACTAGGAGCAGGAGTAGGCCATCTGGCCCCTCGAGCCTGCTCCGCCATTCAATGAGATCATGGCTGATCTTTTGTGGACTCAGCTCCACTTTCCGGCCCAAACACCATAACCCTTAATCCCTTTATTCTTCAAAAAACTATCTATCTTTATCTTAAAAACATTTAATGAAGGAGCCTCTACTGCTTCACTGGGCAAGGAATTCCATAGATTCACAACCCTTTGGGTGAAGAAGTTCCTCCTAAACTCAGTCCTAAATCTACTTCCCCTTATTTTGAGGCTATGCCCCCTAGTTCTGCTTTCACCCGCCAGTGGAAACAACCTGCCCGCATCTATCCTATCTATTCCCTTCATAATTTTATATGTTTCTATAAGATCCCCCCTCATCCTTCTAAATTCCAAAGAGTACAGTCCCAATCTACTCAACCTCTCCTCGTAATCCAACCCCTTCAGTTCTGGGATTAACCTAGTGAATCTCCTCTGCACACCCTCCAGTGCCAGTACGTCCTTTCTCAAGTAAGGAGACCAAAACGGAACACAATACTCCAGGTGTGGCCTCACTAACACCTTATACAATTGCAGCATAACCTCCCTAGTCTTAAACTCCATTCCTCTAGCAATGAAGGACAAAATTCCATTCGCCTTCTTGATCATCTGTTGCACCTGTAAACCAACTTTTTGCAACTCATGCACTAGCACACCCAGGTCTCTCTGTACAGCAGCATGTTTTAATATTTTATCATTTAAATAATAATCCCTTTTGCTGTTATTCCTACCAAAATGGATAACCTCACATTTGTCAACATTGTATTCCATCTGCCAGACCCTAGCCCATTCACTTAGCCTATCCAAATCCCTCTGCAGACTTCCAGTATTCTCTGCACTTTTTGCTTTACCACTCATCTTAGTGTAGTCTGCAAACTTGGACACATTGCACTTTGTCCCCAACTCCAAATCATCTATGTAAATTGTGAACAATTATGGGCCCAACACTGATCCCTGAGGGTCACCACTAGCTACTGATTGCCAACTAGAGAAACACCCATTAATCCCCACTCTTTGCTTTCTATTAATTAACCAATCCTCTATCCATGCTACTACTTTCCCCATAATGCCATGCATCTTTATCTATTGCAGCAACCTTTTGTGCGGCACCTTGTTAAAGGCTTTCTGGCAATCCCGATATAACACATCCATTGGCTCCCCGTTATCTACCGCACTGGTAGTGTCCTCAAAAATTCCACTAAATTAGTTAGGCACGACCTGCCCTGTATGAACCCATGCTGCTTCTGTCCAATGGGACAATTTCCGTCCAGATGCCTCGCTATTTTTTCCTTGATGATAGTTTCCAGCATCTTCCCTACTATCGAAGTTAAGCTCACTGGCCTATAATTACCCGCTTTCTGCCTACCTCCTTTTTTAAACAGTGGTGTCACGTTTGCTAATTTCCAATCCACTGGAACCACCCCAGAGTCTAGTGAATTTTGGTAAATTATCACTAGTACATTTGCAATTTCCCTAGCCTTCTCTTTCAGCACTCTGGGATGCATTCCATCAGGGCCAGGAGACTTGTCTACCTTTAGCCCCATTAGCTTGCCCATCACTACCTCCTTAGTGATAACAATCCTCTCAAGGTCCTCACCTGTCATAGCCTCATTTCTATCAGTCACTGGCATGTTATGTGTGTCTTCCACTGTGAAGACCGACCCAAAAAACCTGTTCAGTTCCTCAGCCATTTCCTCATCTCCCATTATTAAATCTCCCTTCTTATCCTCTAAAGGACCAATATTTACCTTAGCCACTCTTTTTTGTTTTATATATTTGTAGAAACTTTTACTATCTGTTTTTATATTCTGAGCAAGTTTACTCTCATAATCTATCTTACTCTTCTTTATAGCTTTTTCAGTAGCTTTCTGTTGCCCCCTAAAGATTTCCCTGTCCTCTAGACTCCCACTAATTTTGCCACTTTGTATGCTTTTTCCTTCAATTTGATACTCCCCCTTATTTCCTTCGATATCCACGGTCGATTTTCCCTCTTTCTACCGTCCTTCCTTTTTGTTGGTATAAATCTTTGCTGAGCACTGTGAAAAATCGCTTGGATGGTTCTCCACTGTTTCACCATAAAGTCTTTGCTCCCAGTCTATCTTAGCTAGTTCTTCTCTCATCCCATTGTAATCTCCTTTGTTTAAGCACAAAACACTAGTGTTTGATTTTACCTTCTCACTCCCCCATCTGTATTTTAAATTCCACCATATTGTGATCGCTCCTTCCGAGAGGATCCCTAACTATGAGATCATTAAGCAATCCTGTCTCATTACACAGGACCAGATCTAGGACCTCTTGTTCCCTCGTAGCTTCCATTACATACGGTTCTAGGAAACTATCGCGGACACATTCTATAAACTCCTCCTCAAGGCTGCCTTGACCGACCTGGTTAAACCAATCGACATGCAGATTAAAATCCCGCATAACTGCTGTACCATTTCTACATGCATCCGTTATTTCTTTGTTTAGTGCCTGCCCCACCATAATGTTACTATTTGGTGACCTATAGACTTCTCCTATCAGTGACTTTTTTGCCTTATTATTCCTGATTTCCACCCAAATGGATTCAACCTTATCCTCCATAGCACCAATGTGATCCCTTACTATTGCCCGGATGTCATCCTTAAATAACAGAGCTACACCACATAGCTTACCATCTACTCTGTCCTTGCGAATAGTTTGATACCCTTGGATATTTAACTCCCAGTCGTGACCATCCTTTAACCATGTTTCAGTAATGGCCACTAAATCATAGTAATTCACGATGATTTGCGCCATCAACTCATTTACCTTATTCCGAATACTACTAGCATTCAGGTAAAGTACACTTATGTTGGCTTTTTTACCTCTGTTCTGAATCTTAACACCTCGATCAGTAACCTCTCCCAAGTTTTATTTCCTCTCAACTTTTCTCCTAATTTTCCTTGTCGTTGAACCCATATCTTCATGTAACAACTTGCCGCGTTGCTTACCATTCATGTTTTTACTTCCCGTTTTATTCCTTTTAGTATTACTGGTCCTATTCACTGAGCTCCCCTCAGTCACTGTACCTTGTACTGTCGCCCTTTTTGATTTTTGACTATGGCTTCTCTGCCTTACACTTTCCCCCTTACTGCCTTTTGTTTCTGTCCCTGTTTTACTACCTTCCAACTTCCGGCATCGTTTCCCATCTCCCTGCCACATTGGTTTAAACCCTCCCCAACAGCTCTAGCAAACACCCACCCGAGGACATCGGTTCCAATCCTGCCCAGGTGCAGACCGTCCAGTTTGTACTGGTCCCACCACCCCCAGAACCGTTTCTAATGCCCCAGGAATTTGAATCCCTCCCTCTTGCACCATCTCGTGAGCCACGCATTCATCCTATCTATCCTGACATTCCTACTCTGACTTCCCACAGGTACTCCCACTCCACCTGATCGAAGGCTTTCTCCGCATCCATTGCCGCCACCATTTCTGCATCCCCCCCCCCCCCTTCTGAGGGCATCATGATCACATTTAGGAGCCTCCGCCCATTCGTGTTCAACTGCCTGCCCTCCACAAACCCAGTTTGATCCTCATTGATCACTCCCGGGACACTGTCCTCAATCCTAGTGGCCAAGATCTTGGCCAACAGTTTGGCATCTACATTAAGGAGCGAAATCGGCCTATAGGAGCCACATTGCAACGGGTCCTTATCTCGCTTAAGGATAAGCGAGACCAGAGCCTGCGACGTTGTCGGGGGAAGGGTTCCCTTTTCCTTAGCCCCGTTAAAAGTTCTCAACAATAGCGGACCCAACAGCTCTGAGAATTTCCTGTAAAATTCTACGGGATACCCATCCAGTCCCGGGGCCTTGCCCGACTGCAGACCCTCCAACCACTTAACCAATTCCTCCATTTCAATCGGGGCCCCTAATCCCTCTACCCACCCCTCCTCCACCTTAGGGAACCTCAGTTGGTCCAGGAATTGCTTCATCTCCCCCCCCCCCCTTCAGAGGTTCTGACTCATACAATTTGCCATAAAAGCCCTTGAAGACCTCGTTGATCCTTGCTGAGCTCAGCACCATGTTACCCCCCCCATCCCTAATTCCCCCAATCTCCCTGGCCGTCTCTCTTCCGCAGTTGATGCGCCAGCATCCTGCTTGCCTTCTCCCCATACTCATACACCGCTCCTTGTACCTTCCTCAACTGAGCCTCAGCCTTCCCCGTGGTAAGCAAGTCGAACTCCGCCTGCAGAATCCGGCGCTCCTTTAACAACCCCTCCTCGGGGGATTCCGCATACCCCCTGTCCACCCTAAGTATCTCCCCCAGCAACTTCTCCCTCTCCATCCTGTCCCTCGTCTCCCTGTGGGCCCTGACTGAAATTAGCTCGCCCCTGATAACTGCCTTCAGCGCCTCCCAGACTACACTCACTGAAACCTCTCCCGTATCATTGGTCTCCACATAGCTTTGGATACACCGCCGAATCCGCCCACAGACCTCCGCATCCGCTAATAGTCCTACGTCCAGTCTCCACAGAGGGCGTTGGCCTCTCTCCTCCCCCAGCCCCAACTTCACCCAGTGCGGGGCATGGTCCGAGATCGCAATGACGAATACTCCACCCACTCCATTCTCGGGAGTAGCGCCCTACTTACCACGAAAAAAAATCAATCCACGAGTACGTCTTGTGCACGAAAGAAGAAATAAAACTCCTTCGCCCTTGGCCTGGCAAATCTCCACGGGTCCTCTCCCCCCTTCTGGTCCATTAACCCCCTCAGGACCTTGGCCGCTGCCAGCCTCTTACCCGATCTCGACCTCGACCGGCCCAGTGCCGGGTCCAGGACCGTATTTAAGTCCCACCCATTAACAAACCACTGGACTCCAAATCCGGAATCCTACTCTTCCTGCATCGTCCCAGTTCGGAGCATACATATTCACTAGCACCCCCCAGGTCCCCTGCAACTTGCCACTCACCATAATATATCTACCCCCCTTTATCCGCCACAATACCCGCCGCCTCAAATGCCACCCAATTGCTCACCAAAATTGTGACCCCCCTAGTCTTCGCATCCAGCCCGGAGTGGAAAACCTGCCCCACCCATCCCTTCCTCAGCCTGGTTTGATCTGCAATCTTCAGATGCGTTTCTTGTAGCATCTGCCTTTAGCCCCCTTAAGTGCAAAAACACATGGGCCCTCTTGACCGGCTCATTCAGGCCTCTCCCGTTACACATGATCAACATGGTCGGGGGGGGCTAATTACCCCCCCCCCCCCACCCCTGTCGACTAGCCATCTCGCCTTTTAGGCCAGTCAAGTGCCCACGCCTCCCGCACACACCAACCCCCCAGCCGGAGGCTCCCTGTCCCGACTCTCCCCTTCAAAATCGATTCTCCTTCAGTCACCAAAGCAGCATCTCAGCCCCCCCCCACCACCCCAATCAAGCATCCGTTTAACCCCCCTACCCCCCCATTGCACTCCCGCAAGTTAGCTGACTCATGTTGACCCCGGCCTCTCCCGCCTCCACCTCCAATCCCACAGTCGGCTCCCCTTACAAGTCTCCAACCCGCCCCCTCCCACCTAAGTGAGGTAAAGAGAGTACCCCCCCCTACACCCAGTGTGTACAGAGAAAGAAGAAGAAAAACAAGGCACAATTCTCGGAAACCCCCTAGCTTCGGGTACTGCCCCCACCATTGAGCGGATAAACTGCTCTCCCTGTCTAGGCCAACCCCACCACCTGTGACGCAGCTCTTCCCAACTGCGACCTCGCCCAATGCCTCGAGGACCCAGGGCAAAGGGGGCAACAAAAACACAAGAGAACATGGGGAAAACCCCAACATAACGCGCCCACCCCCCCAGGCCCCCTCACCCCACCACCGCGTGCACCCCGCCCCCCACCCCCAGTCCCCATCACCCCACCAGCAACCCCCACAACATACTACAGTCCATTAGCTCGAGTCCAGCTTCTCATTCTTGATGAAAGTCCACGCCGCGCCTGGCGTATCGAAATAGTGGTGCCGGTCCTGATATGTAACCCACAGCCTCACCGGCTGTAACAGCCCGAACGTCACCCCTTTGCTGTGGAGGACCGCCTTGGCCCGGTTAAATCCAGCACGCTTCTTGGCCAGCTCTGCACCCCAGTCCTGATAGATATGGATCTCTGTGTTCTCCCACTTGCTGCTTCACTCCTTCTTCGCCCATCGCAGGACACATTCCTTATCGGTGAAGTGGTGGAATCTTACCACCATAGCTCTTGGCGGCTCGTTCGCCCTAGGCCTCTTTGCCAGGACTCTGTGCACCCCATCCAGCTCCAGGGGCCACGGGAAAGCCCCCGCACCCATCAGCGTACTCAGCATAGTGGTCACATACGCCCCAGAATCTGACCCCTCTACGCCTTCAGGGAGACCCAGAATCTGCAGGTTCTGCCTCCTTGACCTATTCTCCAGGTCCTCCAGCTTCTCCTGCCATTTTTTGTGCAGCGTCTCGTGCACGTCGCACTCTAACTGCCAGGCCCAAGATCGCATCCTTGTTATCAGGGGTCTTCTGCTGCACCTCCTTTAATTGCCATCCCCTGCATCTTCTGGGTCTCCACCAATCTCTCAATCGACGCCTTCATAGGGGCCAACATCTCCGCCTTTAACTCCGCCAAGCAGCTTATCAAAAACTCCTGGTGCTCCCGTGACCACTGGGCCCACGCTGCCAGACGCCATCTTGTTTTTTCGCACCCGTTCTCCTCTCTTCTCCAAAGCCGCTTTTTTCATCGCCCCACTCCTGGTCCACTCCATACAGCACTGGGGGACCCTCACCTGTTTCCTTCGCACACCGGGAATCGCCGTCAAAGTGCCACTGGAGCTCCGTAAAAGGGCCTAAAAGTCAGTTATCGGCGGGAGCTGCCGACCGTGCGACCTACCTAGGCATAGCCGCAAACGGAAGTCCCAGAGGAAGAATGTTAAGGCTTTGGAACAGGTACTGAGGGAGCTTACCAGTTGTGTACAGAAATCAGAGAAGTTGGGACAGCTCTTAGAGCAGAGAAAGCTACGTGGAGAATGAATACAACCATTCATAATTATGAGGGAGCGTTGCTGGAACAAGTAAAGAGGAACTATTTCCTGTGGCAAGTGGGTCAGTAATCAGAGGTTGTACATTTAAAATAATGGTCTAAAGAGCCAGAGGGGATCGATAAGAACTATTTTCCAGAGTGTTTAAGATCTGGAATGCACCGAAAGGGTGGCAAAAGCAGGTTCCATTATAATTCCCAAAAGGCAACTGGACAGTTGCAGACAACCAATTTGTATGGTAATGAGGAAAAGGCTGGGGAGTGGGACTAATTTGGACAGCTTTCAAAGAACACGCACAAGCACGATTGGTCAAATGGTTTCCTTTTGTGCTACAAGATTCTGTAAATGGCACGTGTAATTGATAATATGGAAAGATGTGTCATTTGAAACATGGAAGTCTGGCAATATCTGGTTTGAGAGAAACAAAGATGCAGGGAAAGATCCCACAAAGGGTTAACAGCAGCTGCAAAGAGCAGGATTGTAAAATGCAGATATCCTTGGTCAAGCAGGCTTAGCAAACAGGATTTTGAATGAAGCCAAAAACAATGGCTCACACCTTCATTGAAAGTAACTATCTTAGTAAGCAGCTGGAAAGGATGAGGTTCAGTTGAATTTGGTGACAATTCTAGGTGTGAAATTTTGCTAATACCAAGTAAATTAAAGAAAACTGGAGACTATCAGTCTACGAGAAACAGAATTCAAAGCCAAAATTAAAGTAGAAATTATGAGCCGAGGACACAATTGGAAAATAAAACTATAGAAATGACAGGAACCAAACCAAAATTCACACCTCTATTGAAGTCAAAACATTTTGAACATCACAAAGGAAACAATCTAATCAGAGACCCGAGATCATGTCAAAATGAGTACTTAGTTGGATTAGAATGTTTAGATCAAAGATACTTTCTACAATCAAAGAAAATAAGGGTTACTTTACAATAAAGTAATAAAAACTTAACTATTAGAAAGAGAATATAAACCTAGAGACCAGAGCAGGAACTACGAGAACCAGAACTCAGAGAGAGGCGAAGAAGCAGAGAAGGAACAAGCAGCTCAGAGTCAGATTACAGTCAGCTCAGCCATGGGAAATGGACAGGGCATAGCAGCCGAGCTAAAACAGCCAATACATCTAAGGAAGACTAGAATTTAAAGAGTAGGCAGAGTCAGCTCAGAGATAGCCAGCAGAGCCAGCTCTCACAGCTCGGTACATGGGAAAGATAGGACACAGCAACTGAGCTCACCAGCGAATACATCTAAAGAAGACCAGATTTTAAAAAGATTGATTGTCAAGTTGGGCCTGAAGGTCCCTTCAACCAACCAGAAGGATCCAGAAGCAAGATCTTTTTCCTTTCTGTAAAGAAAGTAATTGCAGCTTTTAAAAGAAAAAATATAATAATAAAATAACTTAATTTAACCTGAAATAGTGGTTATTCCAAAGTCTACTTTACTTACTTAGCAATGCGGGACCCAGGATCAATGCTCCTAAGTGGTAAGTAGATGAAATCTTAGGTGAAGGTATGGGTTATACCAGGGGACAACTTGAAAATATAGTTTGACCTGAATAGCACCCACCGAAGCCTGCATCGGAGTCGGGGAGTGAGAATCCCTCTTCACCATTTAGAATGTCGGCCCTTTTTGGTATAGGGGGTCTTCGAAGAATAGTGGCGAGTTTTCAACAACACATGACATTCAATATTTTCCCAGATTATCTATGAGGAGTCAAAAATTTTCTTCGGTCCAAACGATTGAAGCTCATTTGGCCATAAATGACCAGGCCACAAACTTTGCACCCTCCCCTGCACCTCTATACCCGTCCTCTCTCCCCACTGCCGCCTCCACCCCCCCCCCCCCCCCAACTCTGACAAAGAAACAGGCAAGAGAACAGGCGTCTAGTGATTGCTCAATCTACTGAGAGTCAGAATACTGTTACAGATGAATTCTGGCAAGATCAGGAAATGAATCTTCAAAAAATTCCTCCACTATGCCACAGCAGCTGTAATCGGATTTCATATCAGGAGGTGGTTTAGTGTTCAAACTGTGTGTTGCACTTGTACTTAGACTTTTAAATCAATGTGGAGTCAACCACATTCCAAGTAAACAAATCTGATGTCCATTTTGATTTTATTAACAGCCTTCTGCGCTCAATTAATCAACCTTTCATTACATTCAAGTTTACAGATGACCGGATTTAAACTTCTAGTATTTAGCCCGACAGCCTAGAAGCAGTCTATCCCTAGAATCTATCCCCATCTATCCCTAGAACAGAAATAAAGCCAGTTGCCATCTATATTGCGACTGCTGAGCATGTGTACATTAATCATTATGTAATTTACTCATTAAAAGATTTAATTTTATTTTTATTATGTGATTCCCACCCTAGTTACATTGCACCAAAGAGAGAGTTCTAGCAATCCAATACAGCTCCCAGGGCAGGCTCTCATCCACAATCTTTTTTAAATGCCCGAAAGGAAAAATTAATTACAAACTTGCCTATACATCTGGGTCCAACAACTGCCCCCTTCATCCTTCCAATTCCCCATGCAGCATAAAGCATCTTTCTTGGGTTCCAATTAGTCTGGGGATGCTTCCTCCCACTCCGCTCAAGAAGATTTGTGTATTCCCACAATTAAAATCTCAGAGCCACCATGACATTTTTTTAAATTTTTTTAAAATGGGAACCATCATACCTCTTCCTCCAAACGTGTTCAAAAGCCCATCAACTGCCTAGTCAGCCTAAATCATGCATATGATTTCTTCCCCCTCCACCACTCCAGCCACCATCCCCAATCCTCACCACCATCCCATCTGTAGCCTCACTTACGAGCTTTCTGATTGCCCAATCTAAAGCAGGGAAACCACAGATTAATAATTACCAGCCAGGCCTGGCAGCTCCTCCAAAATAGCGTGAGGTGACCCCATTTGATGGCTAACTTAAGTTCATAGTTGATTGAATATGTTCGTGGTCTTGTCTCTAAAGTTCAGTTTGCTGTACAACAAGTTCCCAGATTATAGAAATGGCCAGCCCCCGCCCCAGTCTAGTACAATACCACTTTGCGGATGTGCAGCAGGTGGATGCAGGAGAGTGGGGATGGGGGGAGGAGCCTCTTAACCGGATTAGAACGAATTTGTAGCAATTCAGAGGGCCTCCTATAGCGTATGCTCACAGCCATTTTAAAATTAAAAGAATCCCATGCGATTGTGCTTGGTAGTTAGTATACCTTGCCCTTGTGGTTTGGGAACGTGGTGATGGACTAGCAATCCAGAGAGCAGGGGTAACGCTCTGGGAACCCAGGTTCAAATCCCACAACAGCAGATGTTGAAATTTGAATCCAATAAAAATCTGGAATTAAAAGTCCATCTGGTTCACTGATGACCTTTAGGGAAAGAAATCTGCCATCCTTACCTGGTCTGGTCGACATGTGACATCAGACCCACAGCAACGTGGTTGACACTAGAATGCGCTCTGAAATGACCAGGCCAGCCACTCAGTTCAAGGGCAATTAGGGATGGGCAACAAATGTTGGCCCAGCCACATCCCATGAATGAATTTGAAAAAACTATAAGGTTATGAAGGCAGAGCTAGCTAAATCAAACCGGGAAGATTCAGCAGCAAACCTTTCAAGAGATATTTAATAACTTTCAGATTTATCACAGGCAGAGACGGAGAGAGAGAGAGACACCCCGAGAAGAATGGATTGGATTGGTTTTGTTTATTGTCACGTGTACCGAGCAGCTCAACAGATCATTAAGTACATGGGAAGAAAAGGGAATAAAAGAAAATACATAATAGGGCAACACAACATATACAATGTAACGACATAAGCACCGGCATCGGATGAAGCATACAGGGTGTAGTGTTAGTCCATAAGAGGGTCATTTAGGAGTCTGGTGACAGTGGGGAAGAAGCTGTTTTTGAGTCTGTTAGTGCGTGTTCTCAGACTTCTGTATCTCCTGCCCGATGGAAGAAGTTGGAAGAGTGAGTAAGCCTGGTTGGAGGGGTCTTTGATTATGCTGCCCACTTTCCCCAGGCAGCGGAAGGTGTAGATGGAGTAAATGGATGGGAGGCAGGTTCATGTGATGGACTGGTCAGTGTTCACGACTCTCTGAAGTTTGTTGCGGTCCTGGGTCGAGCAGTTGCCATACCAGGCTGTGATGCAGCCCGATAGGATGCTTTCTATGGTGCATCTGTAAAAGTTGGTAAGGGTTAATGTGGACATGCCAAATTTCCTTAGTTTCCTGAGGAAGTACAGGCGCTGTTGTGTTTCTTGGTGGTAGCATCAACGTGGGTCGACCAGGACAGATTTTTGGACACGTGTACCCCTACGAATTTGAAACTGCTAACCATCTCCACCTCTGCCTCGTTGATGCTGACAGGGGTGTGTACAGTACTTTGCTTTCTGAAGTCAATGACCAGCTCTTTAGTTTTGCTGGCATTGAGGGATAGATTGTTGTCACTACACCACTCCACTAGGTTCTCTATCTCCCTCCGTATTCGGACTCGTCGTTATTCGAGATCCGACCCACTCTGGTCGTATCGTCAGCAAACTTGTAGATGGAGTTGGAACCAGGTTTTGCCACGCAGTCGTGTGTGCACGGGAGTAGAGTAGGGGGCTAAGTACGCAGCCTTGCGGGGCGCCGGCGTTGAGGACTATTGTGGAGGTGTTGTTGTTCATTCTTTCTGATTGTGGTCTGTAGGTCAGAAAATCGAGGATCCAGTTGCAGAGTGGGGAGCCAAGTCCTAGGTCCTAAGTCCTAGAATGCTGAATCGGTGGCTGAATAAAGAGTAACTAAAGCTGGTTATGGCCAGCTTAGTGTGGGTGTGTCTGGGAAATTTACATTGGAAAACAAAATGGCAGAGGCATTGGACATATTTTGTGTCTGTCTTTACTGTAGAAGACTTAGAAAACTTGCCCAAGGTACTTGAAAATCAAGAGGTGAAAGAGAGGGAATTACTTAAAGAATTAGCAAGACCAGGGAAAGGATGCTGGGAAAACTACTGACGTAAAGGCTGACAAGTCCGCAGGACCTGATGGCCTGCATCCTAGAGTCTTAAAAGCAGTGGCTGCAGATCGTAGACGCATTGGTTATCATCTGCCAGAATTCCTTAGATTCTGGAAGTGTCCCAGCTGATTGCAAAATAGCAAATGTAACACCTTTATTCAAGGGTGGGAGACAAAAGCAGGAAATTATAAGCCAGTTAGCCAAACACTTGTCATAGGGAGATTGCTAGAATTCATTATTAAGAAGATTCTAGCAGGATACAAAGGAAATCATAATGGGATCAGGCAGAGTCAGCATGGTCTGTGAAAGGGAAATAGTGTTTAACTAATTTAGAGTTTTTTGAGGAAGTAACAAGCAAGGTGGATCAAGGGGAACGTATGGGTGTGTTTGAAAAGGCATTTGATAAGGTGCCACATCAAAAATTACTACACAAGTCAAGAGCACATGGGGTAGGAAGTAGCATGATAAAGGATTGGTGAGCCCAAAGGAAACAGAAATAGGGATAAATTGGTCTTTTTCGGATCGGCAAACTGTAGTAACTAGTGGAGCACCCTGGGGATCAGTGCTAGAGCCTCAACCATATACAGATGGGATTTAGTATTTTAAACGCGAATTGTACACGTGCAGAACTTCTCAAAATTGACTGATAAGTAAAATATATATGATGTACAAAATTCCCCAAGGATTGATCCTCCCGACAGGGTCTCCCCAAAATACTTGTTTGGTTAGGCTGAATGGACCCCTCATGTATATCCTAGATATGCAATACAAATAATTTCTATCGTTAAATAACTATGACAGAGCTCTCGGTTATTAGTCTAGGCCTTTGGGTTACCAACTGTCAACATAACCACTACATCGCCATTCCCAATGGACTTTGGAATTCAGAAATGAATGCTGATACCGTTGAGGTGGAGTGGGATTCATGTCAGGACAGTCGCGAGTTATCTCACAGCAAACCAACTCTACCCAAGAGTTTCTGGAAACTACAGGAAAAAGAAAGAATTCCGAGTCCAAGTCCCCCAACAGAAACCGGGTTACATCCGCCAGCGAAATGCAGAGTGGAGGGTAGCTACATAATAGAAACTGTGTGCTTAAAATTAATCCCAGTCACCCAACAGTTGGGTGGTCTCCAGGTATGGTGAGCTACCCAATTATTTCCATTCTAGCTGGAAATAGTGGGGCCACTTTGAGCAGCCTTTATAACGGTGTCGCAGTGCAAATTTAAACAGACGATGAAGTGCTGATAGATGTTACTTACTAAAGACTGGACTACAGACATCAAACAGGCTTTCTGCAATTCGGCTGGAAGGCGGGCAAAATTCTTCCCCGACCAGCATTTCACAAAATATTTGGTAATCCATCTGCAAAAAGAAAAACTCCACAAATTTTCTATCAAAAAGGTTGCAAAAAGCACCTGCAGATTCATACCACATTAATTATTTTACCTCATACAGGAATTATAAAGGCCATCAATTCCAACTGAGTGAGATATTTGCAGGCATTCCAGAATAGACTGCTGCATTCCAATAACAGGCTATAAGTGAATCAAAAGAAAAGCAATCAGAAAGGAGGCAAACAGACGGAATGCAATTAATATTAAACACATCTCCCTCCATAATTAGTACGCTGGTAATATAACATTTGCATTTCAATAGAATCTAAACCACCCCTCCCCCTCCCCAAAATAAAGGACAGCACATAGTTCACACGTGCTGGAAATCAAGTTAAAGGTTAAATTCGATTTTTTGTAAATATTCCATCCCTGGTCTCAAACACATGCTGTTCTACCCTCGGCTCAGCAGTATCAAGCAGAGGCGCATTCTGTGAAAACAGCGGATATCAGTCAAGTCCTCTACTGTGGCTTGCAAATCACAATCTTAATAATTGGGGCGAAGCGGAATGTTAAAAGTACAAATGAAATCCAAACGCAATTCCAGAAATGAAGTCTATAAATCAGCAACGAGAACGTCAGTATTATTGAAATATTGGAAACAAACGGCATTTTTCAATTATTCATTGTGCCGCAATCCCTCGAAAGCAGTGTGAAAATAATGACTTTGGGAGAAATAAAGTACTGACTAGTAAACTAGAGAGATGTCAAATGGGTTTCTTAGTAGTTCTGTTGGGAAACAGGCAAAGCTATAGTTATGGATGTTTGGCAGATATGAAAGTAGCAACTGCTGTACATCAGAAACCAAAGCAAGCATGCTGGTAACAGATGCAGGTTGGTCAGCATTGAAAACATATTGCTCAGACACTGGATCCGCTGGAAATAAAACACTTTTTTTTTTTTTGCCCTCAGGTAAAAATGATTTTTTTTTTTTCAAATTATGTAAATCTTCCCCTTTTCCTGGAAGGTTTTTTATTTAAATAAACCTCCAACAATTCTCTGCATTGGCCTCAAAACATTCTGCAGCTTTCATTTTACCTTCATTTCACTTTTGACATGGTCGGGCCAATCAATTTTTCAGAATATCAACCTAGGGCACACGTTATCATCACCAGAATAAAATGGGAAAACATGGGGGAAGATAAGAAAGCCATGCGGCCCTCATCTCTCCTGACGCAAGGAGAGAGTAGATCATTCAGCCTCTTGAACTGGTCGCCATTCCATCTGGCCATGTTTGATCTGAACCTCAATTGCACTCTAAATATTACCCACCAAAATTTTCTTTTGAAATCAACCCGAATATTAAAAAAGGTCCAATTCTCCCAGCATCTGCATCTATGACATTTTGGGGGAATACAATTCCAAATTTCTACATCACTTTGCTTAAAAAAAAACGCACCCACCTTCCTTTAAATAGCCCAGTTCTGAATAAGATTATTCTAACATCACCCACAGGAAATAGTTTCTCTAGATCTACCCCATGGAATCCTTTTAACATTTTAAACACCTGGATAAAATCACCTTTCGGTATCCTATACTCAAGGAAATATCAGCCAATTTCACACAACAACCTCAATGTAATCCTCAGCCCAATTTCATTTCTATGCTGCCAACCCCTCCAAGGCCAAAATATCCTCCGTGAGGTGTAATGCCCAAAACTGAATGTGATATTCCATGTTGCGTCTGACAAAAGTTCAGTACTTTGAGCATGATTCCAACTGCTTTCCCCACCACACCCACCCATCCTCCCTTACTTTGTAATCCAGCTCCTTCATGGTATAAAGTCCATTTGCTACTTTGATTACGGTTGGCTTTTAGTGGTGCAAGTACACAGACATCCAAATCATTTTTCCTTTAGTTCCTAGATTCTGTCCATTAAGATTCTAATGAGCCTCTTTTGGATCCAAAGTGGATGACTCACAGCTCCTGTGTACTCCATTTGCAGTCCTATTTGTTTGAATAATTGGTGGCCTTTTGTAACTTCACATCCCTATCTGCACAACTTGCTGCGCCTCCTTTCAATACAATTTGGATATACAGATGTCCATTCATTCAACCAAGTCATTAATAAATAGTGAAAAGTCAAGGCCCAGAAGAGATCGCTGGCAACATCACTGGTCACATCCTGTCAACTGGAAGACAAAAACCTTCAGTTGATATAATTTGAACAGTGTATGATGTGTTTTGGAAAGAATTTAGAATGGACTTTTCTGATATGTGTCTGGCTTTGTAGAGCCTTCAGGGGATAGAGAGAGAGCAACATTCCAAACAGAGGCTTGTATAGCACCATTACCAAGCTTTTGCCTACTGCAGCTAAACTATAATCAGGGGCTCAGGGATCAGAAAACTGCATTCAAATCTCCCTCACTCCCCAGAAAAAAAATCAATTAATTTCAAAGCTTCAAATGTCAAAATAAATCCACCCGAGAGTTCAAACTTAGGCTAGATCTGGTCATGGGTTGCAATTTAGAAAGAATTCCCTTATTCGACGGATGTATACAATTATTGGATCATGCTCGGTGATATGCATCAAGCACAACAAGCAAGTTATGTACCCTGATGGTCACAGCATTATTTAAAACAACTGCATCAATAAAAGATGTGTGCCAAGGCTGTGGTTAAATAGGCCATGTCTAACTGAATGGTCTGCTCCTTTTCCTTTTACAATAATCGATGATAGAATTACTGAGACTAGCTTTCATTTTACCAGACCCAGCCCATTGAATTACTCCAGTGAGATTACGAATGCGCCATTATCACCCCATAAAAGTGGCGAGAAGCAGGAGCGAAACATAAAAACGCATGCGTGGTGGCAAAATCTCACAAAGCACTTCAAATTCCACTTGGGGCTTCTAATTTGAGATTTTTAAAAAGACTGCAATGGCTGGGAGTCAAAGGCAGGTGAACTGCTTGGAAGGCAGCCAAGCTCACCACTGTGCCAATCATTGCTAAACAAAGTAATAGCGATAATCTGTTTTTACAACAATTGAGAATGCTTTCACGATCATCAAGACTTTTAACTGAAATCAAATTGCACCATCTTGTCATGTAACGGCAGAGGAAATTTAACTTTGGGAGATTTCATTTAAGTTCCAAGGAGACCGAAATCTTTCAGAGTCTTCATGTTAATTTTGAGGTGAAAGATGATGCACTGCACAATTGGGAAAAATCTTTGGAGTAGCCCGCTGGAACTCTGAGGAATGTAGCTTCTGTGCAGATCAGTTTGCAGCAAAACAAGGCAGAATATTTGGTCCTATTTCTTGTTCTTCAATGCACTTTTCTCATGACTGGCTGACTAGCCATTGAAGAACAATAAAACATGAAACAAATATTTGGGCTCGAGACGATCTTCTGCTCTAGTTAAAGGAAACCTTTTAGCATCTGTGGAATCCTATGAATGTGCATATACAAGGAGGATTTACTGGGACAATAAATGGGGGAAGGGGCTATAAACGATGATGAGAAGTTAGTGACTGTAACAGGAGTCAATTTAGATAGTACATAGCGTCTACAACTATATCCACAAGTACACAGATTCATCTTAAAAACAAGGAAAAAACAGGAAAAACTTGGGCCACCAAAACAAAATCTTACATCTTTTTTAAAAAATTGGATAAGGCACGATGTCCTCTGGCCAAAGCAACAGCATGGATATGGAAAATCCGAAAGACAACGAAAAAAGGAAAACTAACACCAATATCTGAAAAGGAGAATTATGATCACTTCCTGCAAAAACTGCATTTTTGGGGTTTCTGTCCAATTACTATTAAAAAATTTTACCTTGTGAAAAAACTTGCAATAATCCTTCTTCAGAAGATGTAGGACTACTTTCTTCAACCCATCCAAGTTGTACATATCTGCTAAGGTAAGCACTGAACTGGAGAGAAAAAAGTGCCATGTTAGCACTAAGATTTACTCAATTTGTCATCTTCCTTTCATGTTCTGCATTTGGGACTCTTCCTCATTGTACAAACTCACGTTTCACTGAGATCCCTAGAATCATCGATGTGCGCAGCATGTTTCTGACCAATGGAGCCTCAATGATGTCTGTTAATTAAATCATAATTTCCAAAGGGCAAATAAAATAACTGTCAATATATTTGGAAGGGAGGGGGGGGTCACTCAAATATGAGCTGCATATTTTGCAATGGCCAAAAAGCTTGCGTACATTTTGGCTGCAAATCACTTCCGAAACGGTGCTAGTTTTGAACAATGTTTATTTTCCCTCCAGTTTCAGCTCAAACACATTCGTTTATGGCCAAAAGCAAAATTGGCACCGAATTAAAATGGGCGGTGTTTTATGACACCATAAAAAGATTGCGGTTTTAAATTTATCCTGACTTAATTAAGGGTGGTAACCAGATGCAGTTTGATTAATACAGCTGAAAATGGTTATGGCACAAAAAAAAAACACTTTATAGGAAGTCCACCACCTATGAGTATTTTGCTTTTAAATAACCGCCAATCACTTTAAAACTAATTGCACAGAACCTATTTTCTAGTTATATTGAGGTACAGCAATCAGCGTCTCAATAATGAACATGTACATGTGCAGAAACTGAGCATTGCTAGCGTCCAAGGAAATCAGCTTAATTATTATAGTCTCCTCAGAAAGCAATAACCAGAAATGGACAATTGGATCTGGGGGTGTGCCAAGTTATGCAGACAGTTCCTGCTTCAAGCAGGATTTAAAAGATCGCAGAAATTTGCACTCAAGGTTCTGTGATCTCTTGCCATGCTTTTGTTGATTTTATACAAACCAAGCACTAGTCAAGATGGCGCCGAAGCGTGGTGACTGTCTGCAAGCTCTCCCCCACAGATCCTCTTCCTACATCTCTCTTGTACAGATGCACCATAGAAAGCATCCTATCTGGCTGCATCACAGCTTGAATCACAGAATTTACAGTGCAGAAGGAGGCCAATTGGCCCATCGAAAACAATACAAAGCTGCTCGGCCCAAGACCGTAAGAAACTACAGAGACTAGTTTCTAGTCATACTCTAGTGCGGCAATCCACAGCAATTCCTCACTTAACATTGTAGGCAGAGTCCCAAAGTGAAACTTTAAGTGAATCAACTTTAAGCAAATCAGATTTCCCCATTAGAGCCAATGTAAAAGCTGTAGTTTGGTTCTATAGAACATGGGCAGCACGGTAGCAGTGGTTAGCATTGTGGCTTCACAGCACCAGGGTCCCAGGTTCAATTCCCGGCTTGGGTCACTGTCTGTGCGGATCTGCACGTTCTCCCAGTGTCTGCGTGGGTTTCCTCCGGGTGCTCCAGTTTCCTCCCACAAGTGCTGTTAGGTGAATTGGACATTCTGAATTTACCCTCTGTGTACCCGAACAGGCACTGGAATGTGGCGACTAGGGGATTTTCACAGTAACTTCATTGCAGTGTTAATGTAAGCCTACTTGTGGCAATAAAGATTATCTCATTAGAAAAACACAACCTGCAAGTTAAAATACCACACATTCCTAAATTAATTTTCAAAATAAAATACATTTAATTTAAAACAAGTTAGCCCTTTCTATTTACCTTCCCGATTCACTGACCCGCTCCCAAACCCTCACTTTGAACAGGGGAGTGAGAGTGTGTCAGGGAGTGGAGGGGCCGCTCCTATATGGTGCCAATCAGGTCACTCGATGCTATCCAGGTCCCAATGTGAAACAACATTCAAGCAAAGTCCTGACGCCAAGTAACATACCGGCCCCATTATAGCCACAACGTCAAAGCAGGATGATAAATGAAGCAACTTAAAACAGAGACTTACTGCAATGTGATCAGAGACATATACAGCAGACTCTTGTTGCAACATGCTTCTTAGGAACTCACCAAACAGCTCTTCATAACAAAACTGATTCCTCAATTGGAAATTGAATGTGAAATCCATGAACAAGCTGCAGCTTCCAATGACCAGCGATGACCCCAATTGCTCTACAAATGACTGGATATCAAATATTTGTTGATTCTGAGACATTAAAATTACCAGAAAGTGATCTGCATTTTCCATACTTGGGAATGGAAAATCAGTTTGGTCTTCTTTGGACAGTACAAAAAGCATTGATATCACCAGCACAATGATCAGAAGCACAGGATTTCTGATTGGATATTGAGAGTTACTTGATAGATGTACAATTTGCAAAGTTATTAAGTCACGTGGAATAAAGAGGCCAGTTTCCTTGCCTCTAGAATGCTCGTCATTACAATTAGATAGGGGAATTTGAATGGACTCCAAGGGAGTCAAATTGATTTCCAGGGGAAATGGTACAAAGTGGATGATTCAGCCCAAACTTTCTTACCCACAGTAGAGAAGAAAATTGGGCAGGATTTAAAACAGAGCTGCTCAGCTACCGCCCCATTCCTGCCCTACCAACTAATGCCCAAGAATTTCAGATTTCTGATTCTAAAACTAATACGAGTTGCAAATGAAGGCCAAGTCATCATCATCGAAACACTCATAACTTGCAGTGGTGATTCGGGCCCGATCATCCCTGCGTTTATTCCTTGTGACGCAGTCAAAAGATCATTGAGCTGGTTGGGAAAATATCAATTTCTTACACTGAATGGCATCAAGGTAAACTAGAAGCTCAAAATTACTCTAAGTAATTTTAAGAGTAACATTTCCCAAGGATAGCAAAAACATCTTAACATAGGAATGTAGGATTTAGGAGCAGGAGTAGGCTAATTGACCCTTCAAATCTGCTCCAACAGCTGATTTGGTGGTGGTCTCATTCCACTTCCCTGACTGCTTTACTTTCTGATCTAGCAAAAATCTACCCAACTTACCCTTGAATAAATTCACTGCTTTCTGGGGAAGAGAATTCCATAGACGAGCCATCTCAGGCGGCACGGTAGCACAGTGGTTAGCACTGTTGCTTCATAGCACCAGGGTCCCAGGTTCGATTCCGGCTTGGGTCACTGTCTGTGCGGAGTCTGCATGTTCTCCTCCGGGTGCTCCGGTTTCCACCCACAAGTCCCGAAAGACGTACTTGTTAGGCGAATTGGACATTCTGAATTCTCCCTCTGTGTACCCGAACAGGCGCCGGAATGTGGCGACTAGGGGCTTTTCACAGTAACTTCATTGCAGTGTTAATGTAAGCCTACTTGTGACACTAATAAAGATTATCAGAGAAGAAATTTCTCCTCATCTCTGTCCTACAGGAGACCCTTTATTCTTAAACTGTGGTCCTCTGGTCCTAGTCTCCCCATGAGGAAACATCCTCCCGGTATCTACTCTACCAAGTCCCCTCAGGATCCAATGTGTTTCAATATCATCTCTCATTTTTCAAAACGCCAATGGGCAGATGCCCAACCCGTTCAACCTTTCCTAGGATAAGCCAATCACCCCAGGAATGAGTCCAGTTAACCCTCTCTGAAATGATTCCTGTGGCTCTCCACTAGTTACAGCACGCCAACCAGAAAGACCCACTTCCTTTCTCTCTCCTTCCCTCCCCCCATCGGTTTCCTGTTAGCTAACATAGCAGGTGGTGGAACTTAACATCAATAAAATATCTGGAATTAAAAGTCTAATGATGACCATGAAACCATTGTCAATTGTCGTGAAAACCCATCTGCTACACTAATGTCCTTTAGGGAAGGAAATCCGCTGTCCTGACTTGGTCTGACCTACATGTGACTCCTGACCCACAGCAATGTGGCTAACTCTGAAACAGCCTCTGAAATAGCCTAGCAAGCCACAAAGTTGCATTCAACCGCTACAAAAACATGAAAATGGAATGAACCAGACAGACCACCCAGCATCGACCCAGGCAGCGGAAATGACAACAGCAAACAGCCGTGTCGACCCTGCAAAGTCCTCCTTACTAACATCTGGGGAATTGTGCTGAAGTTGGGAGAGCTAGCTAATCAACAGCCCGACAGTCATACTCACAGAATCATATCATACAGACAATATCCCAGACACCACTATCACCATTCCTGGGTATGTCCTGTTTAACTGGCAAGATAGACCTAGCGGAAGTAGCGTCACAGTGATTATACAGTCAGGAGGAAGTAGCTGGAGACCTCAACATCCACTCTGGACCCCATGAAGTCTCATGGCTTCAGGAAAGGAAACCTCCTACCACCTCAGCTGATGAATCAGTACCCCTCCATGTTGAACATCACCTGGAGGAAGCACAGAGGGTGGCAAGGGTGCAGAATATGCTCTGGAAATGTCCATCACCAAGAGTGGTTCGGTAGTACCACCACAGACCGAGCTGGCCAGGTCCTAAAGGACATAACTGCTAGACTGGGACTGCAGCAGGTGGTGAGGGAACCAAGAGGGAAAAACATACTTGACCTCATCCTCACCTGCCTGCTGTTGATGACAGTATCTGTAGAAGTGACCACCTTGTCCCATCTTCACATTGAGGATACCCTCCAGCAGTGGCAGCACCCACCGTGCTAAATGGGATAGACTTTGAAAAGACCTAGTAACTCAAGACTGGACATCCATGAGGCACTGTGGGTCAGTTGCAGCAGCATTGTACTGGAACCTCATGGCCTCGCATATTTCTCCACATTCCAATTACCACCAAGGCAGGGGATCAACCCTGGTTCAATGACGCGTGCAGGAGGGCATGCCAGGAGCAACACTAGGTATACCTATCAACCTGGTGAAGCTACAACAGGACAGAGCCAAGCGATTCCACAACAAATGCATCAGATCCAAGTTCTGCAGTCCTGGCACATCCAGCCGTGAATGGTAGTAGACAATTAAACAACTCACTGGAGGAGGAAGCTCCACAAATATACCCATCCTCAATGATGAAGCAGCCCAGCTCATCTGTGCAAAAGACGAGGCTGAAGCATTCACAACAATCTTCTGCCGTGTGGATGGTCCATCTTGGTCTACTCCGGAGGTCCCCGGCATCAACGATGTCAGTCTTCAGCCAATAAGTTTCACTCTACATGGATATCAAGAAATGGTTGAAGGCACTGGATACTGCAAAGGCTATGGGGCCTGACAATTTCCAGTAATAGTACTGAAGATCTGTGTTCCAGAACTTGCTGCATCCCTCGCCAGGCTGTTTCATTACAGCTACAACGTTGGCATCTGCCCGATATGTGGAAAAATTTCCCAGATGCTTCCTGTACCCAAGACACAGGACAAATCCAACCCAGCCAATTATCACCCTACAGTCTACTCTTCGTCATCAGCAAAGTGATGGAAGGAGTCATCAACCTGCCCACTCACACTCAGTTTGGGTTCTGCCAGGATCACTCACCTCCTGACCTCATTACAGCCTTGGTTCAAGCATGGACAAAAGAGCTGCATGCCAGAAGGGAGGTGAGAGTGCCTGCCCTTGACATCAAGTCAACATTTGACCAAGCAGGCATCTAGGATCCCAAGCTAAACTGGAGTCAATGGGAATCAGCTGGTTGGAGTAATATCTGACACAAAAGGAAGATAGTTGTAGTGGTTGGAGGTCGATCATCTCAGCTCCAGGACATCACTGCAGCAGTTCCTTAGGGTAGTGTCCTAGACCCAACCATCTTCAGCAGCTTCATCAAAGACCACCCTTCTACCATAAGGTCAGAAGTGGGGATGTTCGCAGATGTCTGCACAATGTTCAGTGCCATTCGTGACTCCTCAGATAATGAATCAGACCATGTTCAAATGCAGCTAGACCTGGACAATATCCATGCTTGGGCTGACAAGTAGCAAGTTATATTCGCACCACTCAAGTACCAGGTAATAGGGCAGCATGGTGGCGCAGTGGATAGCACTGCAGCCTCAGGGCACCAAGGTCCCAGGTTCGATCCCGGCTCTTGGTCACTGTCCGTGTGGAGTTTGCACATTCTCCCCACAACCCAAAGATGTGCAGGGCAGATAGATTGGCCATGCTAAATTGCCCCTTAATTGGAAAAATGAATTGGATACTCTAATGTCATGTAAGAGTCCCTTTAAGAAATGTGTGTTTCTCAAATGGCAGCAGTGATGTCAGAGTGTGGGTGGAGCTGGGCTGTCTTTCACTTTCATTTTGAGCTAAAAAGCTGCTTTGTGGCTCTGTTTAGTTTTGTTTTAGATTTGGAGAAGCTGCAGTCACAGCAAGGTGTTGTATGAATCTCTGCAAGCTAAAGAATGTTCATTTCATAGATCATAGAATTTACAGTGCAGAAGGAGGCCATTCGGCCCATCGAGTCTGCACCGGCTCTTGGAAAGAGCACCCCACCAAAGGTCAACACCGTCACCCTATCCCCATAACCCAGTAACCCCACCCAACACGAAGGGTGATTTCAAAGTGGTAACTGCTCTCAGTAGAGAATTTAAACCTGCTGTCCTTCTGTAAAAAGGGTTTTTGTCTTATGGATGTCTTATAGAGTATTGTATTCTTTGGGGGGGGGGGGGGTGTATTTGAATTGATGGTTGCTAAGATGTTCACTGTATGTTTATAAAATGTAGACTGGGTTCATAGAATAAACATTGTTTTTGTTTAAAAATACTCTTAGTTCTCTGTTGCATCACACCTATAAAGTGGGCCCTTGTGTTCCCCATAACCAAAATCTATTTAAAGTTGTGGGTCAGGTGAACTCCATGATACACCTTGGGGTTCGCTAAACCCTGGACCATAACACTTAACTTTTAAGTACCAGGCAATGACCATCTCCTACAAGAGAGGATCTAACCTTCATCCCTTGGTATTCAATGGCACTACCATCGCTGAATCCCCCACAATCAACATCCTGGGGGTTACCAAGAATCAGAAACTGAACTGGCCTAGCCATATTAATATCGTGGCTACTAGAACAGGTCAAAAGCTAGGAATTCTACAGTGAGTAACTTACCTCCTGCCTCCCCAAAGCTTGTCCACTATCCACAAGGCACAAGTCAGGAGTTTAATGGAATACTCGGCACTTGCCTGGATGAGCGCAGCTCCAACAACACTCAGGAAGCTCGACACCATCCAGGACAAAGCAACCCGCTTGATTGCTCCTCCTTTCACGAACATTCAATCCCTCCACCACCGACGAACAATGTCAGCCGTATGTACCATCTATAAGATGCACGGTAAGAACTTGCCAAGATTCCTTAGACAGCATCTTCCAAACTCACGACCACTACCATCTAGAAGGACAAGAGCAGCAGATACCAGGGAACCCCACCACGTAGGAGGTCCCCCTCCAAGTCACTCAACCCCGACTTGGAAATATACCTTCGCTGGGTCAAAATCCTGGAACTCCCTCCCTAACAGCACTGTAGGTGTACCTACACCTCGGGGACTGCAGTGATTCAAGAAGGCAATGCACAACCACCTCCTGAAGGGATATTATGGATGGGCAATAAATGCTGGCCTAATCAGCGACACCCACGTACCATAAATGAATTTTTAAAAAATTTTTAAACCTAACCTCGACACCATTTGCACAATCAAATTATTTTCATACCAAACGTTGCCGAGGCTGCCCTCTCTTTTTGAGAAAGAGCTGGGTGGTGGTGATTTAACCCGAGGATCACCACGCCTCAGGCGAGGAGCGAGTTTGAGAAGACGGAGCCTTCGCGAATAACCTCAGCCAGTACAGGAATTTAACACGCACTGTTGGTGTCGCTCTGCATCACGAACCAGCCATCCAGCCAACCAAGCAAACTGATCACATCAGTAAGTATACTTGTGACACAAATAAAGATTATTAACTAATCAATTTAGGTTTAAATATCTTAGCTAGTAAACGTGCTCAATTCATGGCTGCCTGCAAGAGGCTTCATTCTGCCAATTTCCTCAGAATATGCATTTCCGGATCAGAGCACCAGTGTATTTCTGAAGCCGACTTGTTCAGCTGAACAGTGACATTTCAGGTGAATGCTACGCACCATAGTCAGTAACAAGAGTAGGTCAGTGGTCTGGTGGTATCTCCATGATAACCGATTCAAAACAGGTTTGTTGAGCAATGTAAAGGTGAGAAAAGGACTTTTGGGCCACTTCTCACTCCTACCTGCATCATTAGTTGCTGATCCCATTAGGGATTCTTACCTTCACCACATGTTGATGCTCCTTAAAAGTAGGGAATCAAGTTCCCTCCTCTCGTCCAGTTACCAACCTCCTCCCACAACTAAACATTTTATTCCCAACTAAATGTTTTATTCTATAGCACAGTGGTTAGCACACTTGCTTCACAGCTCCAGGATCCCAGGTTCGATTCCCGACTTGAGTCACTGTCTGTGCAGAGTTTGCACTTCCTCCCCATGTCTGCGTGGGTTTCCTCCGGCTTCCTCCCACAGTACAAAGGTGTGAAGGTTAGGTGGATTGGCCATGATAAATTGCCCTTGGGTGTCCAAAAAGGTGAGGTGGGGTTACGCGGATAGGGTGGAGGTGTGGGCTTAGGTAGGGTGCTCTTTCCAAGGACAGGTGCAGACTCAATGGGCTTAACGGTCTCCTTCTGCACTGTAAATTCTATGATCTATGATCCTTGTAATAGTAAGATTGACAAATTCACAAAGCTTCATAGCAAGGTCCTCAAAACATCTCATTTCTTAAACTACAGATCAGTTTTTAATTAGACAGAAAAAACATTGTCCTTGAACGTGTTTTAAGTCCAAAACAAAAATATTTACCGTGGGAGAGCTTCTTTGGGCAAGTCTAAAATGGCTCCATATAAAAATGTCATCATGATTTCCACTTCTATATGGCTCACACTGCAAAATATAATTAATCTTAATACAGATCATATTGAAAACACAAACAGTAAAGACAATTTACAATTTTAAAAAGTATATATTTTTATTCTCCTTTTTCATATTTTCATCCAAATTCACCAACAAACCATCAACAATAACAATAAAATACAATGTCAAACCCCTGGTCAACAATCCTCTCCTCCCACTAACCCCCAAACAGCCCCCAACATTTTAAATACAAACATCAAAGAAAAGGAATCAGGAATCCACCATCCATCCATACATAGTCACCAACATACACAGTCCACAGTCCAAACACACCTTCCCAATCACCCCCCCCCCCCCACCCCCCCCCCCGCCCCCCAATGTTCAATGTCATCCAATTCTTGAAAGTGCATAATGAACAAAGCCCATCACTTGTAGAACCCTTCCATACTTCCCCTCAACTCAAAACGTCACTTTAGAGTATTAAAAACTCCAACAGATCCCCCTCCCCCCCCCCCACACACACCAGGGCAGAGGGTGGAGATACTTACTTCCACCTCAACAGGATCTGCCTTCGGGCAATCAGCGAAGCAAAGGCTAAAACATCTGCCTCCGCACCCGCTTTCAATCCCGGCTGATCCAATACCCCGAATATGGCCTCCAGAGGACCCGGCTCAAGTCTCATGTACTACCTTCAAAATTACCCTGAAAACCTCCCTCCAATACCCTTCCAGCTTTGGACAGGACCAAACCATATGAACATGGTCTGCAGGACCCCCCCACAATGCTCACAAACATCCTCTACCCCGTCAAAGAGTCAGCTCATCCTCGCCTTTGTGAGGTGTGCTCTATACTCCACCTTCAGTTGTATCAGCCCCAACCTCACGTACTAAGTTGAGGCATTCACCCTCCAGAGCTCTTCACACTACAACCCCTCCTCCATGCCCTCCCCCAACTCCTCCTCCCACTTTGTCTTAATCCCCTCCAGCGGTGCCTTCTCTTCTCCCAGAATCGCACCATAAATCGGCGACACCACCCCCTTCTTCATTCCCCCCGTCATCTGCACCTCTTCCAACAATGTGGAGGCCGGCGCAACTGGAAAGCTCTCCATCTCCTTCTTAGTGAAGTCCCGGACCTGCATATACCTAAACATTTCCCCCTGCCCCAACCCATATTTTGCCTCGAGCTCCTTCAGTCCCACAAACCGGCCCCCCGAAACAAATCCTTTGGTGCCCTAATTCCTTTCTCCTCCCATCTCCGAAAACTTCCATCCCACGTCCCTGGCTCAAATCTGTGATTCCCCCGAATCAGCATTTCCCCTGACCCCGCCCCCAGCCTAAAGTGCTGGCGCAACTGTCTCCAGACAGTTCTACTTTCGGACTCCCCGAGTATTTCCCCGGGACCATCGGGAGCGGCGCTGTTGCCAACGTCCTCAGCTTCGACCCCCTGCACAGACTCTCCTCCATCCTGACCCACTGGGAGTCCCCCCCCCTAACCCAGCTCCTCACCTTTTCAGCATTCGCCACCCAATATAATAAATTCGGCAGACCCAACCCCCCCCCCCCCCCGACTGCTGTCTTTCCTCTCTGCAACAACAACCTCCTAATCCTAGCCACTCCTCTCTCTCTCTCTCTCTCTCTCTCTCTTTCTCCCCCCCCCCCCCCAAAAAATAAAAGAGGTAATCATCTTTTCCACCTCCTTGAAAAATGCCTTTGGCAGGAAGATCGGCAGGCACAGAAAAATAAACAGAAATCGCAGCAACACGATCATTTTAATTGCCTGTACCCGACCTGCCAGCGACAGAGGGAGACCATCCAACCTCGTCAGATCTGCTTTCACCCTCCCCACCAAACTAGTAATGTTATAGGGGCAGCATGGTAGCACAGTGGTTAGCACAGTTGCTTCACAATTCCAGGGTCCCATGTTCGATTCCCAGCTTGGGTCACTGTGCGGAGTCTGCACGTTCTCCTCGTGTCTGCGTGGGTTTCCTCCGCGTGCTCCGGTTTCCTCCCACAGTCCAAGGATGTGCAGGTTAGGTGGCTTGGCCATGATAAATTGCCCATAGTGTCCAAAACACTGGGATTACTGGGTTACGGAGATAGGGTGGAGGCGTGGGCTTACATCGGGTGCTCTTTCCACAAGCCAGTGCAGACTCAATGGGCCTAATGGCCTCCTTCTGCACTGTAAATTCTATACCTACGGAGCCACCCCCAAATCCCGTGCCACCTGCATCCCCAGATATCGAAAGTGAGTCCCTGCCCTACGGAATGGTAGTTCCCCCACCCCTGCCCAAGACAAAGACAATTTACAAATAGAATTAAATAAATTATGCACTGCTTCAAAAAATAAAATAAAATCCCAGGTACTCTCGACTCTACCCAATGCTGCCCCTAATTGATTCAAGGTCTTGCATCGGCTACTATATGTTCACGGAGATAAAAGTAAGTAATAGCTACCCTTATGACAGTCAAGACTGCCACTGCACCGTGCTAATATATTCACTGTGATTGGCAAATGTAGCAATGGCAATACGGGGAAGAATCTTTTTACACAGCGAGTGGTGATTAGGATTTAGAATGTACTCTGGCAGAGGCAGATTCAATCTTGGCTTTCAACAAAGAGAATTGTATTATAAAGGGGGAAAAATTGCAGGGCTGCAATGAAAAGGCAGGGGAGTGACACTAGGTAAATTGTTCTTACAGGGGGTCAGCACAAACATGGGCCAAATGGTCGATGGTTCTTGATTCTTTACTGCATGCCCGCAAAGCAAGCCAAAATATTTTGGTGAAATCAAAATATTGCATGATACAAAATTAAAATATTCCTTTATTTATCTCTTACTACCAATTAATGAATGCCTGAAACATTAGCACAGTCAGTTACTGTATCAATTATCAGTGACTAAATCTGCATGTGCATTTAATATGCAGTTTTCCAGTCACAGCTCATCAGCTTCTGCCCGAAGCCAACACCTTGAAGCTGAAATTTAGATTGCATGGGTAAACGACTTAAGAATCCAAGCACATTCCTCAAGCCCCTTGAAATTCATCTTAAACTGCTACTGTGATGTATTTTTCCTCAAAGGAAAATACAGATACATTGCTAATGATGCCCCACTGAATATATTTACATAAAAATCACTTCAAGACTATAAACCCCCAAGTGGCATTATCACTAATGAATGCGAGGCCTTCAAACCGGTTTGGATTATTGAGCTGCCAAGATGTGCTACAATTAAACACAAGTGTGCATATACTGTTCTTTTCATTCTTCTTGAATATCTTCCACTAAATCCGAAAACATCAGCTAGGAAACTGGACAGATAAGGACAAAATCATTTACAGACACTGAGCACTCAATGCAAACAGAAATAATTTTAAGTGCTTTACATTTGAAGAGATCTTCTAGAGCATGCGTCAGGAACTTCCTGCTGCCTCCGTATCCAGTTTCTCCAAAACTACAGATCACATTAATGACACAGCTGCAGACTTAAAAGGCTACATATTTATGCAGCCCAAAGAAAGAACATTTTAGAAATGTGTTTAAAAAGAGAACCCTACCAGGTGGAAAATACTGAAAATAGACTGCAGGCCTATCACTAACCAAAAAAAAATGATAGCTTAATATTTGGGTGCGGGCCCTTTGTTGCGGTCGAAAGCTGCAAAGTAAGCTGTGCCTTTTATCGGTCTCTACAAAGTGAGAGAACAGTCAGAACAACAAATACAAGGGGAGTCACGGAGGTGTACCTTGCTGGGATAAGTTTATGGATCTGATCCTCTAGTGCTACACATCTGCTCGCAATTAGTCTTGTAAAACAGTTTTATTTTAAATGTATTCCTACATGAACAAATGATGTGGGTGGCAAGGCCAGCATTTGGTGCCCATCCTTAGTTGCCCTTGAACGGAGAGGCTTACTAGACCATTGCAAGAGGGCAGTGTAAGAGACAGCTGCAGTGCTATGGATCTGGAGTCACGTGTAGGCCTAGACCAGTCAAGGACAGCAGAATTTCCTTCACTAAAAAGGACAAATAATGAATGATAGTTTCATGGTCATCATTACTGAGTCTAGCTTTCAATTGCCAATTAACTTAATTTAAATTCCACTAACTTGACTGCAATGGTGGGATTTGAATCCATGTCCCCAGAGCATTAGTCTGGGCCTTTGGATTACAAGTCGAGTGGCATTACCACTAGTCATCATCTCCGCTGTCTGGTTGCATTGTGACAGGGCATTTTTATTTTTTATAAAAGGTTGAATGTATTAGATGCCCATTAATTGTTGATCTACATTTTAATTTGTTACAATAAGTCATTTAAAAAAAAATCTTGTCCACCAGTTCTTTCTGGAGGTCACTGGAAAATTAATCTCTTTAAAACGTTCTTGGTCTCAATGGGGATCATAATATATTGAACATTGCAGTATCCACCGTGTGGAGAATTCAAGGTCCACCAAGTGAAGAAATTTCTCATTTTAGTCCTCAATGATAGTTTAGTGCCCACATGGTCTAGATTCCCCACCCAGGAGAAACGAACTCACTACCTTATTAAACCCCTTCAGAATCTTGTATATTTCAATGAGATCACCTCAACTCTTCTAAACTTTGGAGAATGTAGGTTTAACTTACTTAGCCTCTTCATAGGACAACTCCCTCATCCCAAACTAGTGAACCTTGGCTGTACTGCATCCAATGCAAATCCCTTTTTCCTCAAGCATGGAGACCAATACTGCATGGAGACGAAGATGCGGGTCGGATTTCACTGGCCTTTGGGATTCTCCATTCCCACTGGTAGCACACCCCTGCCTGTGGGTTTCCCGGCGACATGAGGTAGCTTCAATGGGAAATCCCATTGACAAGCGACAGGGAGAGAATCCCGCTGGCAGCGAACAGCGTGTCGCCAAAAAAAGATGCGGCTGGGGGAACCAGAGAATCTCGCCAGTGGTCTTAAAGCTCTGTACAATTGTGGCAAGACTTCTTTATTCCTGCATTCCAATCCTCTTGCAATAAATGCCAACTTGTCATTGGCTTTCTTAAGTGCATGTTGTATTTGTATGCTAATGTTCTGTGTTACTTGTATGAGAACACCCAAGTATATGTTGATGTTCAGAGCGAGAGACACAGACAGGTTTTACGCCTTCCTAAAAATAGTGCTTTTCTATTCTTATGATCAAAGTGAAAAACTTCACACTTCCCCACATAATGTTCCATCTGCCATCTCGCTGCCCATTTACTTCCTCTGTCTAAATTTCTCTGCCACCCGTGCCACCTCACAGCTTACATTTCCACCCAGTTTTATAACATGATTATGATATTACTGTCTTTCTCAGAGACTCAGACATTGATCCTTGCAGCACTCGACTAGTCTCAGCCTGCCAACCTGAAAACATCCCATTTATGGCGACTCTTGGCTTTTCCCAAATCCACGAGCCCTTATTTTACCTATTAACATTTTGCATGGCACCTTGTCAAATGCTTTTTTGAATCCCAGGTATGCTACATCTGCTGCCATTCCTTTATCTATTCTATTGGTTACACACTCAAAAAACAGGATTTCCCTTTCAGAAAGCCATGTTTACTTATTTCTAAGTGTATTGCTGAGACCTCGGAAACAATAGATTCTAGTATTTTCCCAACAGGCTAACTGGCCTGCAGTTCTGTGTTTTCTCTCTCCCTCCTTTCTTGATTAGCTGAGTTACATTTGCCAACCTCCAGTCTGCCGAGACCATTCCAGAATCGTAGCCAGCCACTACCTCTGCAGCTATCTTTTTCAGAACACTTGGATGAAGGCCATCAGGTCCTGCGGATTGGTCAGATTATAGCCCCTTAAATTCAGATAGTACTTTACCTTTGCTGACCTGGATTACCTTAATCTCCTCATTCTTCCGAGTATCTAGATTACCCTCTACTTCAGCTAACAGAACAACAGCTTTTTAATAAACGTATTTCATATGATTGTGCTAACCATTGGCAAGCCTTCACACTTTCATTCAATTTATCTTGACCATTTTTGTCCTGGAAACTGCAGTACTTATTTGGTTCTGCATCGAGAAAAATCAATCTTTTTCAAATATTTATTAATTCCCTTCAATTGTCACAACTATCAGTTGTTGTTAAGTAACATAAACATTGAGTGGAACACACTCGAACAAGAGCATCCTGTTCATTTTCCATTTTCTGGCAAGTAAAAGCCAAATACTTTGCTTCCGAATTGGACAATGTTCTGATTAAAAATAGTTTCATATGGCCCAAGTAGAGATATCGTATAAACGTGTTCTTCAGGCATGATTATACCCTTTTCCCCCTTCCCCTCGTTGTCACACCTACCCAGCAAGAGTGATCGATTTCTGAAAGCTTTCCACCCAATTTCCACTTAACATTGCTGCAAAATAACTGGAGCGAGCACACAGGATGGCCCTGGATAAATGAACACATGAAAGGCTTAACAATCCAAACTTCGTAACAGTGCTTGTTATTTTTATTTAAAAAGTTCTTAATAAATCTTTAATTCAGGAAGTTTTTTTGTACTTAAAATAGTGCATCAATGGAGTTTACACATTCTCCCAGTGCTTGCGTGGGTTTCACCCCCACAACCCAAAGATGTGCAGGGTAGGTGGATTGGCCACACTAAATTGCCCCTTAATTGGAAAAAATGAATTGGGTACTCTAAATTCATTTTAAAAATAGCGCATCAACCTTGTTTCACTTTCACAATTGAAGCTTACATGATGAACTCATTTATAAAGCAGCAAATATTTAATTCAATGACTTACTTTCTGACTAGCTTCCTTGTAAGAACATTAAAACCAAATGATTGGACAAACAGCCCAGTATTTACAAAGCTGCAGCACTGTATCTCTTAACTGGATAAGTACCAGAGAATGCCCACAGTGCATAAGGAGGACATTCGGCCCATCGACCCCCTGAAAGAGCACCCTACCTGGGCCCACACCCCTGCCCTATCCCCGCAACCCCACCTAACCTGCACATCTTCCGGACTTGGGGGAGGAAACCGGAACACCCGGGAGAAAACCCACTCAGACAAGGGGAGAAGTAATATCCGAATCCTATTTGGAAGAGGCAGTGAGAAGCAAGGGAGGTCTCTTCCTATTTTGCTTGAGCGGAAAGGGCTTTGCTACAAAAACTAAAATAGTCAGCCGACAAAAGAATGTCAAAGTGCTGGGAAGTAGGTATTTTATAAAATTGAGATGCCGACGGGAAGAAGAATGACATATTAATTTTTCATGGAACATGAATTTTATTCACATCAACACTGCAGATATGCTAGTACACATACCACAGTTATAACTCTAAAGGAAAGATCTGACATTTAGGTTTGACTACCTTTATCAATATAGGTATGAATGCAACATTTCTAGGCTAGTTCTTCAGTTCACGTCAGAATATTCTTACAAACAGCCATGAAATGATCGTACCTGTGTGCATGAAAAGTTCTGTTCTCAACCTGAAGGGTTATGTCGGGACAGCATCCTCTTTTATATAGAGCTAAGAGATCAGCACCCAGCACAGATGCTGGCTCTGGTGTAGGATCATCTGCTCAAGAGAAGACATGAACATGCATCATAGAATTAGGATCCACTTTTGCATTAAATGAAGATGTCATATCACAATTTGCCCTGTGAGCTTGATCTCACAAACTGGTCACCACAATCCACGTAGGGAACCCCACAAGAAACATTAACACTTGCAGCAAACCAGGTACAGCCAGATTGAACTTTCAGATGAGATTTCAGATGAGATTAGAGCCTTTTTCTGAGTCATGGTTGTGCCACTGTCTACTAACGAGCATTAGCATCACTACCGAATGCAATTCACATTCGGCTGCTAGAGCCTTGTAACACTGATCAGCAGGGATTGCTGTTCCAATTCCTCTTGGTAGCATGGTACCAACTTGGGAATAAAAGATTGAACTAAGAGGCCTCCATATGGCTCTGTGAGCCTACTCGGTCAGTCATTCAATAAGATGGCATCAAGAGTCAGCATGTAAGAAAGCTGTTCCAAAAGTGCTTAGTAGCATTGTGTAAAAGGAAACATCCACAGTTTAAAACAATCTTGCACTAACAGATAAATTGAGATTTGAGAAAATGAGGTTTGAAGTAGGTTCTGAATAAATTTCATATATAATTTAGTTACAAATGAAAAGCAAAGCTTTAGAACCTTTTAAAATTTCAGTAATGCAAGAAATAAGCGAGGTTGGAAAAAGACAATGGGAGGGACAAAAGGAAATGAATAGTTGTTAATTACCTACCACTGGATAGTGTCTCATACTCTGCTTCAATTTCCTCGGGCATATCAAACATTGCTTCAGGCATGTCATCTTCCAACAGACTGGAGGTCAACATTTCCTCATTTACTTCCAAGGATCCAGTATCAGGAGGAAACTGATTAGATGGCATAATTCTGTCAAGATCTCTCACATCGAGTATCTCAACATTATGAAAAACACCACGGAGGTAAAAATTGTTTTCTTCAGTCAATCTTGCTCGATTGGGCTCTTTGTTCAGAAGCAGTTCTTCTTCGAGGTGGTCTACTTTTCGATCTGCTGTATAAATCTGCCTAGTAATATAATAATAATCATTATTAGTGTCACAAGTAGGCTTACATTACCCTGCAATAAAGTTACTGTGAAAATCCCCTAGTCGCCACATTATGGCACCTGTTCGGGTACACAAGAGGGAGAATTCAGAATGTCCAATTCACTTAACAAGCACGTCTTTTGGGACCAGTGGGAGAAAACTGGAGCACCCGGAGGAGACCCATGCAGCCACAGGGAGAAGGTGCAGACTCAGCAGAGAGTGACCCAAGCTGGGAATCGAACCTGGGTCCCTGGCACTGTGAAGCAACAGCACTAACAACTGTGCTACCATCGCTCATACAGAATAAGGCAACAATTTTACCAACTGCATTTTCTAGCAGGTGTCTGCATGCTATAGTAACTTGTACCTAATAAGCTTGGTGTTATGCTTTGTATGCACACAAAGACCTCAGCAATATAAATCATACCCTGACAATTAACAGTCAACAGTTATCATGGGCACAGGTGAGATATAAAGCAGGTTCCAACGTTTCCAATATATTCAATTTATTAGGGTCCATTGGGCAAATCTAGATGAAAAGAGTTGTGTAAAGCATACAGAAGATTAACGATCCCTTTCAATGCTTCTACTTAATAGATATCTCGTTTATACGTGCATTTCTTGTCATGATGTTTAGTCGAACTTTGTATCATGGTTTACCATCTTTCATAAACAAAAGAGCAAAATGCTGCAGAGACTGGGGCGATTAAAACAGAATCCCTCTGCCTTAAACCTGAAATGGCTACTGGTCAACTTTCCACAAATGTTGCCTGATTTGCTCAGTATTTATAATTGTTCTGTTAATGTGTTATACATAATCATTAGGTTGGAAACTGTCTCCGTGTTTGTTCATCTATGTGCCTTTCTGCCCAAGCATTGAATCAACTGACTGCAAGCAACACAATGAGCAATTTGCTAATGGCCCATTATCATATCCATGTTTCACTTCCATACTGCTATAATTTGGTTCAAAACAAGACATCTGCAATGACTTGAAATGAAAAACTAAAGCCATGGACTTCACAGAATTTTGTTACAATTGGTTATCTATTCCTGTGACCTTAAAAAAAATCTTTTACAAAAGGGACATAGCAACATCAAAAGGGACATAGCAACAATGAGCTATTAGAGCTGTCAAGCACAAGAATTTAAGGGAACAGAACTAACATCAGTGAAGATTAATTTAAGTCATTAATTCCAGAGTTCTTCAACAGGCCTATAATTTAACTGCAAAAGCTAATTGTATTCAGATGCAGAGTCAGGCTCAACCCAACAATAATCAGAAAATGTAGACCATTTTAAAAATCAGGAAAATCCTTAATAAAAGTGCAAAAATGTTTTAGAAAAGCAGTTAAATCAAATTCCCTATAACCACATGATATTTTTTTTAAAAACAGATCAGATCCTCAAACTGTACAGATTTAGTATAGTGCTTTGTAACTGTTCATATTTCACATCCTCAAATTTGGATTTTTAAGATTTAAAATATTTATAAACCTTTTCTGTATAACACAAGTAATATCCTGAACGTTCTTGTATTCAGAATTAGCTATGCCAGACCCATGCAGTGTGATTCCCTCCACACTAGCTTACAAGTATGTAATTTAAATGTTAATAATTTTGCACAATGTAACTCTTTCTATACCTCACCCTTCGTGAAATTGTCTTGCAAGCTTGGAGAATGGAGTGTTTTGTCCGTCTCACAAGTCTTTATATGTAGGAGCTACTAACCACTAATTTATGTTCCATCACCAAACTCCCTACCGAGTTATAAACCTGCCAAAAGGCAATAGCCAACTTTGTTTCAGGATGCACATTTCCGATTTAGTTAGCACCGTAGCTTTTACTGGCAACGCGTAGCCTCCTTGTTGGATTCCCTGAACACCAGAGCCTCCCATTGATTTCCTGTGGGAAATCCAACTGTTAATTGGAGTTGGTTTTCATGTGCAAAACATGAAATTTAATACATCAAGTAATAAAATCCAAGGCAGATATTTTTCCCCCCAAAGTAAAAGCAAAAAAAAAATAATAATAATTCCCAGAACTTAAATGTGGAACAGCAAATGGGAGTTCTGAATGAGCTGTTTTTGAATCAGTATTCGCATATTACACAAAAATTACAAAAGATTTCGGGAGGTGGTTTATTGCTGGACTAGCAATTTAGAGACAGAGGGCAATGCTCTGGGGACCTGGGTTCGAATTCAGTTGAAATCTGTAATTAAAAGCCTAACAATGACCATGAAACCAATGTTGATTGTCATAAAGACCCATCCCGTTCACTAATGTCCATTAGGGAAGGAAGCCTGCCATCCTTACCTGGTCCTGCCTACACGCGACTCCAGATCAACAGCAACGTGGTTGTCTCTTAACATGCTGCCCGAAACGCACTCGGTTCAAGAGCAATGAAGGAATGGACAATAAATGCTGGTTCAGCCAGTGACACCCCCCATCCCACAAATTAACCGGAAAAAAAAGAATCCTTCACCTGGGTAATATGGAGCTCCCTGGGTGGAGCTCGAGTCCATGATCTACCGACAGGTAGGTGTTGCTACTGAGCAAGGGATGAGCACTTAAGACACAAATTTGCTTACTTTCTCTTCCTTCTTCCCCTTCCCTTCCACAATCCTCCCCTTGACAAAGAAACATGATTTTAAAATGGATAGAGAGAAACAAAATAATAGCTGTACACAAGCAGGGTGTGTGTTTTTAGTTGCTTCAGGGAGCAGTGGGCCCCTGGCTAAGAACCCTTGGTGACACTGCAGAATTGAGACAGTACTAGTCAGGTGCCACCTTCTCAGATCAGATCCCATGCCAATGTTTCATCCACTGTCTCAAATGAATATCAACAATACAAAGGAGCTCCCCTGGTGGCCTGGTCAATAATTAACCATCTAATTAACAACTACTAAAACAGACTATCTGGTGATTCATCTTATTGCTGTATCCACTGTGGTGCACACATTGGTTATCAGGTTTCTCTACAATCATGACCACACTTCACAAAGGTACTTCCTTGCCTCTGAAACAGGAACCTTGCCACAATAATCCATATGCAACGTGGCATTCCTGCCATAATGCAAGAGAGTCTTTATGGAAGTTGCAATCTCCAGGACTGAGATTTGTTTAATGGCAAAAGACACCAAACTGGTGAAATAAGATAGTGATTGCTGTAGAAAGGTTTGATCAATCATGATAAAATTGAATGATGAACCAGGTGCAAAAAGCCGAATAGCCTATTCCTGCAGTGCTCTTAAACAATCAAGTGCTCTGTGCTCCGAAAACAGATGTGGATATAAAAGAGACACAACTCACTTTGTGGAGGTGGTGGTATACTGGTATTCTGGACTAGTAATCTAGACCCTGGGTACTGCTCTAGGATCGCAGGTTCAAATCCCACTATGGTAGATGGTGAAATTTGAATTCAATTTTTAAAAAAATGATGAACATTGCCGATTGTTGTAAAAACTCATCTGGTTCATAAATATCCTGGCCGGTTGAGCTCAGTTGGTTGGAGCAGGGTCAACAGCATGGGTTCAATTCCAGTACTGGCTGAGGTTATTCATGAAGGCCCTGCCTTCTCAACATTTCCCCTCGCCCGAGGTGTCGTGATCCTTAGGTTAAATCACCACCAGTCAGCTGTCCACCTCAAAAGAGGAAAACAGCCTATGGTCACCTGGGACTATGGGGACTTTGTTTGCTGCTCAGTTCAAGGACAATTAGGGATGGGCAACAAATGCTGGCCTTGCTAGCGATGCCCACATCATGAAAAAAATGTTGTTGTTTTTTAATACTCACTTTCATGAGAGTTTTGCCATCAATAGCATTTTTTTTAAAAGTGAAATTGTTTGGGTCAAAATTAGATGCATTACATTTACTGTTGGTTTATTTCCTTTGATTTTTTTGTCAAGATGGTGAAGTGTTGTTGAGGCGTCATTGAACAAGGAATGCAACATTGATTGACCAAAAATATCAGTTGAAATGGAGACTTGAACCTTCATGGGACGACAGCTATTTTTATCAGTGAGAGCTCTGCCTTCTCATGATGTCAAGGTGAAGTAATTGATCTTTCCCTTTGAGTTTCCCCCACCAGCTAAATCAGCAGCCCATGGTTTACACAAAGGTCCGTAGACATGAATCATACATTTTTTGCAGCACTCGCTAATCTAAAACTTTTTTTAAAAGTAAACATTTCAAAAACATTTGAGTCTGAACAAATTGCCTTCATGCAAAAACGTGCAAAGTAAATTGAACAGCAAGATCTTTTTCCCTGTAAATGTAGGCCACAGATTTTACATTGCGCCTTCACACGGGTCACTGGTTCCATACAGGGTGTCGTCTGAACACATGCAATTAGGGAGCCAATGATTTTTGACTCTCAGCCAGTTTAAAAATAGGATAATGCCCCTGAACCATTTTATGACTCCATCATTCAGATCTTTACAATTGGTTTTCACTCACTTATAAAAACCTAGCATGGGATCAAATCAAGCAGAATATATCCTCTATCACTTCAGCACGTCCACAGATTTTAAATCATTCAGAAATCAGACACGGTATGAGGTGCAGCGATAGATTCCCTCTCTCTGCTGGAGAGCTAAATTTTAGAATTTAAAAAAAAATAAAAGCTAGCATAAAGTAGATTAAGTTTTTCAAAACTTAAAATTATGCAACTGAATCAGGGGGGTTTGATTTTTTTTAAACCCGAGGGAAAATGCACTGAGTAAAATTTTATTTAGAGGTTAAGGCTTTTCATAGAACAGGAATTTAACCCGGAAATGCTTGCAGAACAGAGTTTGATGCTTTTGAGAGTTGACTGGAACCTGTACTGCTCCACGTCTTCCCCATAGTTCAAAACTGGATTTCCAGCAAGCTCTCTGAACCCGACTCAGACACCCGACCACAACAGCTACAACAGGTGAACTAACCCTTCCCCAGTAAGGTGGGACTGTTCTCGCTTGGTTCTATTCTTACCTACCTAACCACACGAAAACACCCCTTCAATACCCCAAGCCCGGAATATCTTCCGTACCCACAACGATCTAAAAGGACAAGGGCAACAGATACCTGGGAACACCACCACCTGCAACATCTTCTCCAAGCCACACGCCAGCTCGACTTGGAAGTATAACACCATTCATAAGAACATAAGAACTAGGAGGAATAGGCCATCTGGCCCCTCGAGCCTGCTCCGCCCTTCAATGAGATCATGGCTGATCTTTTGTGGACTCAGCTCCACGTTCCGGCCCGAACACCATAACCCTTAATCCCTTTATTCTTCAAAAAACTAACTATCTTTATCTGAAAAACATTTAATGAAGGAGCCTCTACTGCTTCACTGGGCAAGGAATTCCATAGAATCACAACCCTTTGGGTGAAGAAGTTCCTCCTAAACTCAGTCCTAAATCTATTTCCCCTTATTTTGAGGCTATGCCCCCTAGTTCTGCTTTCCCCCGCCAGTGGAAACAACCTGCCCACATCTATCCTATCTATTCCCTTCATAATTTTATATGTTTCTATAAGATCCCCCCCTTATCCTTCTATATTCCAACGAGTACAGTCCCAGTCTACGCAACCTCTCCTCGTAATCCAACCCCTTCAGTTCTGGGATTAACCTAGTGAATCTCCTCTGCACACCTTCCAGTGCCAGTACGTCCTTTCTCAAGTAAGGAGACAAAAACTGAACACAATACTCCAGGTGTGGCCTCACTAACACCTTATACAATTGCAGCATAACCACCCTAGTCTTAAACTCTATCCCGCTAGCAATGACGGACAAAATTCCATTCGCCTTCTTAATCACCTGTAAACCAACTTTTTGCGACTCATGCACTAGCACACCCAGGTCTCTCTGCACAGCAGCACGTTTTAATATTTTATTTAAATAATAATCCCTTTTGCTGTTATTCCTACCAAAATGGATAACCTCACATTTGTCAACATTGTATTCCATCTGCCAGACCCTAGCCCATTCACTTAGCCTATGCAAATCCCTCTGCAGACTTCCAGTATCCTCTGCACTTTTTGCTTTACCACTCATCTTAGTGTCGTCTGCAAACTTGGACACATTGCCCTTGGTCCCCAACTCCAAATCATCTATGTAAATTGTGAACCATTGTGGGCCCCAACATTGATCCCTGTGGGACACCACTAGCTACTGATTGCCAACCAGAGAAACACCCATTAATCCCCACTCTTTGCTTTCTATTAATTAACCAATCCTCTATCCATGCTACTACTTTCCCCTTAATGCCATGCATCTTTATCTTATGCAGCAACCTTTTGTGTGGCACCTTGTCAAAGGCTCTCTAGAAATCCAGATATACCACATCCATTGGCTCCCAGTTATCTACCGCACTGGTAATGTCCTCAGAAAATTCCACTAAATTAGTTAGGCACAACCTGCCCTTTATGAACCCATGCTGCGTCTGCCCAATGGGACAATTTCCATCCAGATGCCTCTCTATTTCTTCCTTGATGATAGATTCCAGCATCTTCTCTACTACCGAAGTTAAGCTCATTCGCCTATAATTACCCGCTTTCTGCCTACCGCCTTTTTTTAAACAGTGGTGTCACGTTTGCTAATTTCCAATCCGCCGGGACCAGAGTCTAGTGAATTTTGGTAAATAATCACTAGTGCATTTGCAATTTCCCAAGCCATCTCTTTTAGCACTCTGGGATGCATTCCATCAGGGCCAGGAGACTGGTCTACCTTTAGCCCCATTAGCTTGCCCATTATTACTTCGTTAGTGATAACAATCCTCTCAAGGTCCTCACCTGTCAAAGCCTCATTTCTATCAGTCACTGGCATGTTATTTGTGTCTTCCACTGTGAAGACCGACCCAAAAAATCTGTTCAGTTCCTCAGCCATTTCCTCATCTCCCATTATTAAATCGCCCTTCTTATCCTCTAAAGGACCAATATTTACCTTAGCCACTCTTTTTTGTTTTATATATTTATAGAAACTTTTACGATCTGTTTTTATATTTTGAGCAAGTTTACTCAATCTATCTTACTCTTCTTTATAGCTTTTATAGTAGCTTTCTGTTGCCCCCTAAAGATTTCCCAGTCCTCTAGTCTCCCACTAATTTTGCCACTTTGTATGCTTTTTCCTTCAATTTGATATTGTCCCTTATTTCCTTAGATAGCCACAGACGATTTTCCCTCTTTCTACCGTCCTTCCTTTTTGTTGGTATAAACCTTTGCTGAGCACCGTGAAAAATCGCTTGGACGGTTCTCCACTGTTCCTCAACTGTTTCACCATAAAGTCTTTGCTCCCAGTCTACCTTAGCTAGTTCTTCTCTCATCCCATTGTAATCTCCTTTGTTTAAGCACAAAACACTAGTGTTTGATTTTACCTTCCCACCCTCCATCTGTATTTTAAATTCCACTATATTGTGATCGCTCCTTCCGAGAGGATCCCTAACTATGAGATCATGAATCAATCCTGTCTCATTACACAGGACCAGATCTAGGACTGCTTGTTCCCTCGTAGGTTCCATTACATACGGTTCTAGGAAACTATTGCGGATACATTCTATAAACTCCTCCTCAAGGCTGCCTTGACCGACCTGGTTAAACCAATCGACATGTAGATTAAAATCCCCCATGATAACTGCTGTACCATTTCTACATGCATCCGTTATTTCTTTGTTTATTGCCTGCCCCACCATAATGTTACTATTTGGTGGTCTCTAGACTACTCCTATCAGTGACTTTTTCGCCTTACTATTCCTGATTTCCACCCAAATGGAGTCAACCTTATCCTCCATAGCACCGATGCCATCCCTTACTATTGCCCAGATGTCATCCTTAAATAACAAAGCTACATCACCTCCCTTACCATCCACTCTGTCCTTCCGAATAGTTTGATACCCTTGGATATTTAACTCCCAGTCGTGACCATCCTTTAACCATGTTTCAGTAATGGTCACTAAATCATAGTCATTCACGATGATTTGCGCCATCAACTCATTTACCTTATTCCGAATACTACGAGCATTCAGGTAAAGTATACTTATGTTGGCTTTTTTACCTCTGTTCTGAATCTTAACACCTCGATCAGCAACCTCTCCCAAGTTATATTTCCTCTTAACCTTTCTCCTAATTTTCCTTGTCGTTGAACCCATATCTTCATGTAACAACCTGCCACGTCGCTTACCATTAATGTTTTTACTTCCCGTTTTATTCCTTTTAGTATTCCTGGTCCTATTCACTGAGCTCCCCTCAGTCACTGTACCTTGTACTGTCGCCCTTTTTTGATTTTTGACTATGGCTTCTCTGCCTTACACTTTCCCCCTTACTGCCTTTTGTTTCTGTCCCTGTTTTACTACCTTCCAACTTCCTGCATCGGTTCCCATCTCCCTGCCACATTAGTTTAAACCCTCCCCAACAGCTCTAGCAAACCCCCCCCCCCCCACTGCCCCAGGACATCGGTTCCAGTTCTGCCCATTCCTTGCCTGCTGCTGGGTCAAAATTCTGGAACTCCCTCCCTAACAGCACTGTGGGTGTACCTACACCACAAGGACTGCTGCGCTTCAAGGTGGCAGCTCACCACCACCTTCTCAACGGCATTTGGGGATACACAACAAAAATGCTGGCCTGGCAAACGATGCCCATGTCCCAAAAATCCTCCTTACCCTACTCTTCTCCTCACTTCCATCCTAGGACACTCCTTAAAACCTAGTTCTTTGATTAAGCTTTTGACCATCTGACCTAATATGTCCCTACGTGGCTTGGTGTCATACTTTGTTTTATAATGTTCTGTGAAGCATCTTATAGGCTATATATAAATTAAAGCATCATTATATTAAACAGAAGGCCTTTAACATATTAAAATGTTATTTAGGGACTTCCGGGTGCGGCGATGACCAGCTGAGTCGCACGTTTCGGCAGCTCCCTGTGAAACGGACTTTTGGGCTCTTGATAGGAGCCCCAACGGCAATTTTGACGGCTAAAAACACTGCGGTAAACCAGAAGGGAATCCCCCCTGGATACGGATGGAAAAAGGAGGAGAGAGTGGCCAGATTGCAGTGGATCCTTTAGAACAGCGGCAAGGAAGGCAAGCAAAAACCAAGATGGCGTCGGAAGGTGGCAGTTTAACATGGGGCCCTGAACAACAAGAGTTCTTGAAATGCTGTGTGGAAGAGATCAAAAAGGAAATGAAGAAAGAGTTGTTGGCCCCGATACTACAGGCGATCGAAGGGCTAAAGGAGGAACAAAAGACCCAGGAGCGGGAGCTACGGGTCGTGAAGGCAAAGGCAGTCGAGAATGAGGACGATATACAGGGCCTGGTGGTGAAGACGGACACGCAGGAGGCACATCAGAAACGATGTGTGGAAAGTTTGGAGGCACTGGAAAACAACGCAAGGAGGAACAACCTGAGGATTCTTGGTCTTCCTGAAGGTGTGGAGGGAGCGGATGTCGGGGCATATGTGAGCACGATGCTGCACTCGTTAATGGGAGCGGAGGCCCCGGCGGGTCCGTTGGAGGTGGAGGGAGCATACCGAGTGATGGCGCGAGGACCGAGAGCAGGAGAAATTCCCAGAGCCATAGTGGTGAGATTCCTCCGTTTTAAGGATAGAGAAATGGTCCTTAGATGGGCGAAGAAAACTCAGAGCAGTAAATGGGAGAACGCGGTGATCCGCGTTTATCAAGACTGGAGTGCGGAGGTGGCGAGAAGGAGGGCGAGCTTTAATCGGGCCAAGGCGGTGCTTCATAAAAAGAAGATAAAATTTGGAATGCTGCAACCGGCAAGACTGTGGGTCACATATCGAGGGAGGCACCACTACTTTGAGACGGCGGATGAAGCGTGGACTTTTATTGTGGAAGAAAAACTGGAATGAGCGGGTTATTAAAAAGAACGTTCGAACAAAGTGGTGGGGCGAATGTGGGGGGCAAAGAGGGGTTTTATGTACTAATCCTGCGATGTGGTAACTTTTCTCTCTCCCACAGGTGGTGATGGGGGGGAGGAGGGGAGGTGGAGGAGATGGGGCGTTGGCCATTGGGGGCGGGGCCAAGGGAGAAGCGTGGGCTTGGTTCCCGCGCTATGATAATCATGGCGGGAATAGAGAAGCAGGAAGGAGGGGGTGGCGCACGGTGCGAGCCGAGGTCACGGGGGGAAGCCGAGGTCAGCCAGAGTTTGCTGACTTCTGGGAGCAACATGGGGGGAGTAATTACGCTAGCGGGGGATCTAGCGGGGGGGGGTGGGAGGGGGGAATTACTGGGTTGCTGCTGCTGGGGAGAGGGGGGAGCTGGTATGGGAGAGGATGGGCAGGGGGGCACCGCCTGGGGGAGATACAGCTGCGTGGGAACCGGGTGAGGAGCTGGAAAAAGGTGATGGCTAATCGACAAGGGGGGGGGGGGGGGGTAGGAAGCCCCCCAACTCGGCTGATCACGTGGAACGTGAGAGGGCTGAACGGGCCGATAAAGAGGGCACGGGTACTCGCACACCTTAAGAAACTTAAGGCAGATGTGGTTATGTTACAGGAAACGCACCTGAAACTGATAGACCAGGTTAGGCTACGCAAAGGATGGGTGGGGCAGGTGTTCCATTCGGGGCTAGATGCGAAAAACAGGGGGGTGGCTATATTAGTGGGGAAGCGGGTAATGTTCGAGGCAAAGACTATAGTGGCGGATAACGGGGGCAGATACGTGATGGTGAGTGGCAAACTACAGGGGGAGACGGTGGTTTTGGTAAACGTATATGCCCTGAACTGGGATGATGCCAATTTTATGAGGCGGATGCTAGGACGCATTCCGGACCTAGAGATGGGAAAGCTGATAATGGGGGGAGATTTTAATACGGTGTTGGAACCAGGGCTGGATAGGTCGAAGTCCAGGACTGGAAGGAGGCCGGCAGCAGCCAAGGTTCTTAAAGATTTTATGGAGCAGATGGGAGGTGTAGACCCGTGGAGATTTAGCAGACCTAGGAGTAAGGAGTTCTCGTTTTTCTCCTATGTCCATAAAGTCTACTCGCGAATAGACTTTTTTGTGCTGGGTAGGGCATTGATCCCGAAGGTGAGGGGAACGGAGTATACGGCTATAGCCATTTCGGATCACGCTCCACACTGGGTGGACTTGGAGATAGGGGAGGAAACAGGAGGGCGCCCACCCTGGAGAATGGACATGGGACTAATGGCAGATGAGGGGGTGTGTCTAAGGGTGAGGGGGTGCATTGAAAAGTACTTGGAACTCAATGATAATGGGGAGGTCCAGGTGGGAGTGGTCTGGGAGGCGTTGAAGGCGGTGGTTAGAGGGGAGCTGATATCAATAAGGGCACATAAAGGGAAGCAGGAGAGTAAGGAACGGGAGCGGTTGCTGCAAGAACTTTTGAGGGTGGACAGACAAAATGCGGAAGCACCGGAGGAGGGACTGTACAGGGAAAGGCAAAGGCTACATGTAGAATTTGACTTGCTGACTACAGGCACTGCAGAGGCACAATGGAGGAAGGCACAGGGTGTACAGTACGAATATGGGGAGAAGGCGAGCAGGTTGCTGGCACACCAATTGAGGAAAAGGGGAGCAGCGAGGGAAATAGGGGGAGTGAGGGATGAGGAAGGAGAGATGGAGCGGGGAGCGGAGAGAGTGAATGGAGTGTTCAAGACATTTTATAAAAAATTATATGAAGCTCAACCCCCGGATGGGAGGGAGAGAATGATGGGCTTCTTGGATCGGCTGGAATTTCCCAAGGTGGAAGAGCAGGAAAGGGTGGGACTGGGAGCACAGATCGAGGTAGAAGAAGTGGTGAAAGGAATTAGGAGCATGCAGGCGGGAAAGGCCCCGGGACCGGATGGATTCCCAGTCGAATTCTATAGAAAATATGTGGACTTGCTCGCCCCGGTACTGACGAGGACCTTTAATGAGGCAAAGGAAAGGGGACAACTGCCCCCGACTATGTCTGAAGCAACGATATCGCTTCTCTTAAAGAAGGAAAAGGACCCGCTACAATGCGGGTCCTATAGACCTATTTCCCTCCTAAATGTAGATGCCAAGGTCCTGGCCAAGGTAATGGCAATGAGAATAGAGGAATGTGTCCCGAGGGTGGTCCACGAGGACCAAACTGGGTTTGTGAAGGGGAGACAGCTGAACACGAATATACGGAGGTTGTTAGGGGTAATGATGATGGCCCCACCAGAGGGAGAAACGGAGATAGTAGTGGCGATGGATGCCGAGAAAGCATTTGATAGAGTGGAGTGGGATTATTTGTGGGAGGTGTTGAGGAGATTTGGTTTTGGAGAGGGGTATGTTAGATGGGCGCAGCTGTTGTATAGGGCCCCAGTGGCGAGCGTGGTCACGAATGGATGGGGATCTGCATATTTTCGGCTCCATAGAGGGACAAGGCAGGGATGCCCTCTGTCCCCATTATTGTTTGCACTGGCGATTGAGCCCCTGGCGATAGTGTTGAGGGGTTCCAAGAAGTGGAGGGGAGTACTTAGGGGAGGAGAAGAGCACCGGGTATCTTTGTATGCGGACGATTTGCTACTATACGTGGCGGACCCGGCGGAGGGGATGCCAGAAATAATGCGGATACTTGGGGAGTTTGGGGATTTTTCAGGGTATAAATTGAACATGGGGAAAAGTGAGTTGTTTGTGGTGCATCCAGGGGAGCAGAGTAGAGAAATAGAGGACCTACCGTTGAGGAAGGTAACAAGGGACTTTCGTTACCTGGGGATCAGATAGCTAAGAATTGGGGCACATTGCATAGGTTAAATTTAACGCGGTTGGTGGAACAGATGGAGGAGGATTTCAAGAGATGGGATATGGTATCCCTGTCAATGGCAGGGAGGGTGCAGGCGGTTAAGATGGTGGTCCTCCCGAGATTCCTCTTTGTGTTTCAGTGCCTCCCGGTGGTGATCACAAAGGCTTTTTTTAAAAGGATTGAAAAGAGCATCATGGGTTTTGTGTGGGCCGGGAAGACCCCGAGAGTGAGGAAGGGATTCTTACAGCGTAGCAGGATTAGGGGGGGGCTGGCACTACCGAGCCTAAGTGAGTATTATTGGGCCGCTAATATTTCAATGGTGAGTAAGTGGATGGGAGAGGAGGAGGGAGCGGCGTGGAAGAGATTAGAGAGGGCGTCCTGTAGGGGGACTAGCCTACAGGCTATGGTGACAGCCCCATTGCCGTTCTCACCGAGGAACTACACCACAAGCCCGGTGGTGGTGGCTACACTGAAGATTTGGGGACAGTGGAGACGGCATAGGGGAAAGACTGGAGCCTTGGGGGGGGTCCCCGCTAAGAAACAACCATAGGTTTGCCCCGGGGGGAATGGATGGGGGATATGGAATGTGGCAAAGAGCAGGAATAACGCAACTGAAAGATCTGTTTGTGGATGGGAAGTTCGCGAGTCTGGGAGCGCTGACCGAGAAATATGGGTTGCCCCAAGGGAATGCATTCAGGTATATGCAACTGAGGGCTTTTGCGAGGCAACAGGTGAGGGAATTCCCGCAGCTCCCGACACAAGAGGTGCAGGACAGAGTGATCTCAAAGACATGGGTGGGGGATGGTAAGGTGTCAGATATATATAGGGAAATGAGGGACGAAGGGGAGACTATGGTAGATGAACTAAAAGGGAAATGGGAAGAAGAGCTGGGGGAGGAGATCGAGGAGGGGCTGTGGGCAGATGCCCTAAGCAGGGTAAACTCGTCGTCCTCGTGTGCCAGGCTAAGCCTGATTCAGTTTAAGGTATTACACAGGGCACATATGACTGGAGCACGGCTTAGTAAATTTTTTGGGGTGGAAATTGGTGTGCGAGGTGCTCGAGAAGCCCAGCGAATCATACCCATATGTTTTGGTCATGCCCGGCACTACAGGGGATTTGGATGGGGGTGACAAAGGTGCTTTCAAAAGTAGTAGGAGTCCGGGTCGAACCAAGCTGGGGGTTGGCTATATTTGGGGTTGCACAAGAGCCGGGAGTGCAGGAGGCGAGAGAGGCCGATGTTTTGGCCTTTGCGTCCCTAGTAGCCCGGCGCAGGATATTGCTAATGTGGAAAGAAGCCAAGCCCCCGGGGGTGGAGACCTGGATAAATGACATGGCGGGGTTTATAAAGCTAGAGCGGATTAAGTTCGTCCTAAGGGGGTCGGCTCAAGGGTTCACCAGGCGGTGGCAACTGTTCGTCGAATACCTCGCAGAAAGATAGACGGAATGGGAAAAAGAAGGCAGCAGCAGCAGCCCAGGATCGGGGGGGGGGGGGGGGGGGGGGGGGGGGGAGGAGGAGGAACCAGAAGGACTCTCAGGGTTGTTAATATATACTGTATAGTATGTATAGGTCGTTGCTACAGATAATTATATATTGGACTGTTAAATTATATTTTTGGAGAGTGTTACTTGTGCCAATTAGGGCTAGTTTTCATTTTTGTTATTTATTATTTATTCATTTTTTGTTTATAAAATAGGTCATTGTTATTTGTGTTGTTATAATATTGTGTAAAGGATGCACAATGTACTGTGTTGGTTGACCAAAAATTTTCAATAAAATATTTAATAAAAAAAAAAAAAAAATGTTATTTAAAGACAGAGTATAAATGGCTCCGCTCTCCGCAGCACTGCTGCTCCCTGCAGGGAGCAATCTGTACATGGCAGCTCCCCCTGGACACAGAACAGAGAACAAATTCATCCTCCTAGTCCCCAAAATTCTCAATAACCACCGAAAATTAGAACAAAAGTAACTCTGATGTTGCAAAACAACAACCAAATCATCATTGCATCACCTGCACTCGACCTTCCAGACACAATGTAGCTCATAGAATAATTATAACCTGCTCAGCAAATCAGAGGTTTTGCTTAAGAGTCTGGCTGCTTAATTATTTTCAAATTTAAATTTGGCATGCATTATCATCTCCCTGCACTCAAGGCTCATTTTATTAATTGCCCAGAGCCTTCAGGTTGTTGCTAACTCAAAGCAAGGGTGCTCAGCTTAGAAAGGAAAGAACAGGGGTTTCTCTTTGTTGCTCTTTCGCGCAAGACAAGTTTCAAATCAGACTGGTCAAGCTAAACTGACAAGTGTTACTCCCTGCATAAATTAATCTAAATTAGTAATACAGAGTGTAAAAGTGAGAGATTTTTTGAACGTTGGAAGTGGAACACTAATTCTGGCTTTTTAGTATAAATAGCACTGATCCAGCTCAGTGGTCTTTGGAATGAGAGATGGATGAACGTGGAGAGCGGTGTTGTGGAAGGGGGTGGGGCAGGGAGTAGGGAACTGAATGCTTTGTCTGGTTCTATTGATTTGAAGATCAGCAGTTCCAGTGCATTTCCCCTCAACGTAGTAGGATAATGAAAGTCTTACCTTTTTTCTTTGAGGAGGGCTGTGCAACTGTTAATTTGCACAATATTTATTGGCCCTTTACATATCATTGAAAGCTTGGAGCTGTGCTTCTTTATATAATAATAATCTTTATTAATGTCACAAGTAGGCTTGCAATGAAGTTACTGTGAAAATCCCCTAGTCGCCATATTCCGGCACTTGTTTGGGTGCACGGAGGGAGAATTCAGAATGTCCAATTCACCTCTCAGCACGTCTTTCGGGACGTGTGGGAGGAAACCAGAGCACGCGGAGGAAACCCACACAGATACGGGGAGAACGTGCAGTGACCCAAGCTGGGAATCAAACCTGGGACCCTGGCATCTCTGCTTCAGAATGAATTAAAACTAGTTTCTTACCTCCATTTTTCCCAGGGGGTGCAGAACAAAGTAAGTGGGTGGCTGGAAGTGTTTGGATGGACAGTCAACGTGCTGAAAATAAATCTTATTCTTTTCTTAACCCTGATCCCTTGTCATTTCTGGTAGAATTTTTCATGGCCATTAGCACACGATATGCAAACAGCTTTTGCAATGTTAAAAATGCCCTTCTTGTGAAGTGCCAGGGCAGTTGCTGTTTATTACCTGATGAACCTTTTTTAAAAAAAATATTTTTATTCTCCTTTTTCACATTTTCTCCCACATTTACACCCATCAACAATAAACAACAATCAGCAAGATATGTCAATCCCCATAACAACGATACCATCCGCCCACCAACCCCCAAACCTCAACCCGCATGTTTACATAAACAAATGACAAAAAGGAATCAGGGATTACCCAGTCACCCTTAATCTACACAGCCCCCCCCCCCCCCCCCCCAACTAATGTTCGATGTTATCCAGTTCTTGAAAGTGCATAATAAATAGTGCCCATGACTTGCAGAACCCCTCCGAGCTTCCCCTCAGTTCGAGCTTAACCTTCTCACGGGTCAAGTATTCCAACAGGTCCCCCGCCACGCCAGGGCACTGGGTGGAGAGGCTGCTCTCCTTCCCAGCAGGATCCGCCTTCGGGCGATCAACGAGGCGAAGGCTATGATATCTGCCTCCGCTCCAGTTTCCAACCCTGGCTGGTCCGACACCCCAAATATGGCCTCCTGGGGACCCGGGTCCAGTTTCACACGCATCACCTTGGAAATTACCTGAAACACCTCCTTCCAGTACTCCCCTAGCTTTGGACAGGACCAAACATATGAACGTGATTCGCAGCCCCCCCCCCCCCCCCACAACACTCACACACATCCTCTACTCCTTCAAAAAATCGGCTCATCCTCGTCCTCGTGAGGTGCGCTCTATATACCACCTTCAGGGGCTGGTTTAGCACAGGGCTAAATCGCTGGCTTTTAAAGCAGACCAAGGCAGGCCAGCAGCACGGTTCGATTCCCATACCAGCCTCCCCGAACAGGCGCCGGAATGTGGCGACTAGGGGCTTTTCACAGTAACTTCATTTGAAGCCTACTTGTGACAATAAGCGATTTTCATTTCATTCAGCTGTACCAGCCCCAACCTCGCACATGAGGTGGAGGCATTCACTCTCCGGAGCACCTCACACCAGACCCCCTCCTCTATAACCTCTCCCAGCTCTTCCTCCCACTTTGCTTTGATCCCTTCCAGTGGTGCCTTATCCTCTTCCAGAATAGATCCGTACACCACTGACACTGCCCCCTTCTCCAGTCCCCTTGTCGTCAACACATCCTCCAGCAATGTGGAGGCTGGTTCCTCTGGGAAGCTCTGTATCTCCTTCCTGGCAAAATCCCGAACCTGCATGTACCTAAACCCTTCTCCTGCTCTAGCCCATATTTTGCTTCCAGCTCCCTCAGTCCTGCAAACCGACCCCGAAGAAACAAATCTTTTAGCGTCTTAATCCCCTTCTCTTCCCATTTCCGAAAACTTCCATCCCACCTCCCTGGCTCAAATCTGTGGTTCCCCGAATCAGCATTTCCCTTGACCCTAAACCCAACCCGAAGTGTTGGCGAAACTGCCTCCAGATTTTCAATGAAGCTATTATTACCGGACTCCCTGAATATTTCCCCGGAGCTATCGGGAGCGGCGCTGTTGCAAGTGCCTTCAGCCCCGACCCCCTGCACAAACTCTCCTCAATTCTGACCCACTGAGAATCCACCCCTCTGACCCAGCTCCGCACTTTCTCCACATTCGCCGCCCAGTAGTAGTACAACAAGTTCGGGAGACCCAAACCCCCTGCCTGCCTTCCCCTCTGTAGCAGCACCTTTCTCACTCTGGCCACCTTCTCTCCCCATATAAATGAGGTAATCCTTCTCTCAATCTCCCTGAAAAAAGTCTTTGGCAGGAAAATCGGTAGGCATTGAAAAATAAACAGGAATCGCGGCAACACATTCATTTTAACCGCCTGTACCCGACCTGCCAGTGACAGAGGAAGGCCGTCTCACCTTGCCAGATCGGCTTTCACTCACTCCCCACCAAACTAGTGATGTTGTACCTACGAAGCCTCCCCCACTCCCGGGCAACCTGCACCCCCAGATACCTAAAATGAGTCCCTGCTCTACGGAATGGCAGCACCCCCCCCACCCCTGCCCCCACCCCCGGCCGAAACACCACAAAGTACTCACTCTTGTCCAGGTTCAACTTGTACCCCGAGAAAGACCCAAATACCCGCAGTAGCTCCAATATTCCTCCTATCGACGCACTCGGCTCCGACACATACAGCAGCAAGTCGTCGGCATATAAGGACACCCTATGCTCTATCCCCCCCCCGCACTATTCCTTTCCAAGCTCCCGAACTTCTCAATGCGATGGCCAACGGCTCAATCGCAAGTGCAAACAGCAGGGGGGGGACATAGGACATCCCTGTCTAGTCCCACGGTGGAGAGAGAAATATCTCAAACTGATATTATTTGTGCGGGCACGCGCCTTCGGTTCCTTATATAATAGCTTTACCCAGTTCACAAACCTTGGTCCAATCCCAAACCGCTCCAGCACTGCCATCAGGTACCCCCATTCTACCCGATCAAACGCCTTCTCGGCGTCCAATGCCACAGCTACCTCTGTTTCCTTTCTTTCCGCCAGTGCCATAACAACGTTCAAAACCCTCCTAATGTTCGAAAACAGCTGCCTCCCTTTCACAAGCCCCGTCTGATCCTCCCCTATTGCCTTCAGAAGGCACTCCTCCGGCCTACCCTCCAGTACCTTCGCCAACACTTTTACGTCCACATTCAGAAGTGATATGGGCCGATACGACCCACACTCCGTCGGATCCTTATCTTTTTTTAGTAACAGGGAAATCGATGCCTGCCCCAAGGTTTGCGGCAACACCCCCTTCCCTATTGCCTCCTCAAACATCCCCACCATCAGGTGTGCCAACCTATCCTTAAATTTTTTATAATATTCCACCGGAAACCCATCCGGCCCTGCCACCTTCCCTGACTGCATCCTCCCAATCGCATCCTTTATCTCCTGCTCCACTATTGCTCCTTCTAATGTAGCCTTAAACGAAATTACCTCACCTCTCACCATCGCCTTTAGAGCCTCCCAGACGACTGCCTTCAACACCTCACCCGTACAATTGAAACCTACATATTCCTCAATTACCTTTTCAATTTTCTCACAGAATACTTGGTTCCCCAAAAGCCCCACATCCAGTTTCCACCCCGGTCTCTGCGCTGCCCCCTTCTCTAGCACCATATCCACCCAATGTGGAGCGTGATCTGACACTGCAATTGCAGAGTATTCCGACCCCTTGACTCCAGCCAGCAAAGCCTTCCCCACCACAAAAAAGTCGATCCGCAAGTATACCTTATGGACCGCTGAGAAAAACGAATACTCCTGTTCCCTTGGGTGCAGGAACCTCCAAGGGTCCACCCCTCCCATTTCCACCATTAGCCCAGCCAACGCCTTCGCCCCCCCTGATGGGACCAGCGAGCGCGGCCGTGATCTGTCCAACCTTGGCTCCTGCACCAGGTTCCAGTCCCCCCCCCACAATCAGCTCATGCGTGTCTAAGTCGGGAATAGCCCCAACCACCTTCCTCGCAAATCCCACATCGTCCCAATTGGGACCGTATACACTTAACAGCGCCACTAATCGCCCCTCCAATGCCCCCGTCACAATCACATATCTACCCCCCTGATCTGCCACCACCTTCTCCATCTGGAAGCGTACCCTTTTGCTGACCAGCACCGCTACCCCTCGAGCCCTTCCATCAAATCCGGAGTGAAACACTTGGCTAACCCAGCCCTTTTTAAGTCTCACCTGGTCCTTCACCCTCAAGTGAGTCTCCTGCAGCATTGCTACATCGGCTTTCAAACTTTTAAGATGTGCAAGCACCCTTGACTGGACCTCCTAGCCCTCTCACGTTCCACGTGATTATCCTTACTGGGGGTCTCTCACCCCCCCCCACCTTTCTTATCCACCATCACCATACCACCGGGCCCTGCCCAATAAGCCTGACCCGCCCCTGTCCATTGTTAACATCGAACTCCTTCCCCCCCCCTCCCAAGAACCCCCCCCCCTACAAAAACATCCCTCCCTCCACCCCCTCTTGCTCGCCTCGTAGGCCCATTGAAGCCTGCTACCCAGGCTCTAACGTCCGCAGTCCTCCTCTCACCTCACCCCCGTTCACTAACTGACTCTAGTTAGCTAGCGCGGATGGCTCTCCCCCGCCAATACCTCTCGCCCCCTTCCGCCCAGTCCCAGAGAAAGAAACCCCAAAACAAACCCAACAATCCAACCCCTACAATTCACTAACATAACACCTTCATGCAAAACTAATGGAAGAAGATAATTACTGCCCGTGGCGGCTCGTTCACTTTGGGCTTAGGCCTTAATGACCGATGAGCTCAGTCTAGCTCGTACAGGGTGGGGTTCTCACCCTCCCCCATCAGCTCCGCCAACTTCTTAGCGAAGTACTGCGTTGTCCTTGGGCCCTCTGTCCCTTCGGGCAAGCCCACAATTCTCAAATTGTGCCGCCTTGAGCGGTTTTCCAAGTCTTCCAGCTTTGCTCAGAGCCCTCTGTTAACCTCCACCACCCTCCGCAGCTCATCTCCCATCGAGGTGACCTGGTCGCTGTGTCGTGTCACGGCCTCCTCCACCTCCTTCATCTTCTCACCCTGCTCTCTCACCTCGGCCAATGCCTTTGCCACCTCCACCCTGATTGGGCCGATTGCCTCCTCCAACAATGACCTCAACACGACCGCCATCTCTTTCCTCAGGATCTCCATGTGCCTCACCAAACGTTTTTCCAGCTCCACCACCATCACCTCGGTCATCTTCTCCACCGTAAGTAGTGCGGTCCCGCCTTGCAGTTCGGCTTCCGCCATCCTGTCAACACTTTTGCTTTTGCTCGTCTTCTCCTTCGGCGGCGAACCCGCGTTTCCTCCTTTCTTTGACGCTGCTTTTCGCATCTTTTAGCGGCTTATTGTTTTTTTTATCTTCTTTCCTTTCTCCTCTCTCCCCCTTCACCCTCCTGCCCTTCATCAATCTGACATTCTTCTTTTTTGAGAAAAAAAAACTTTTACCAAACTTCCATGGATCTTCTTTCTTTCTCCTCTACATTCACCTGGGACTAGGCTTCCAACCTTCTTCTTCCTAGGTGGGAGCCATCCGACGTGGAGCACCCTCCCTACATGGCGCTCGGGCCTGCCACCTCGACCTCTTCGTAGCTCCGCCCCCGCTGCTCCGACCTGCCGGGCCCGGCGCCTCAGCCTCCGCCACCCGACACCCGCGCGGGGTTCTTCGCCAGCTTTTAAACCGGCCCCGCTGGCTGCTCGTGGCGGCCCCAAAGGCCGACGATTGTCGGGGAGTGCGTGGGGTCTCGGGGATTTCCCCGAAATCGCCGCGAATCGCGGCCACCGGCGGGAGCTCTTTTTTTTGCGGCCGCCCTGCTCGCCCACCCCACCGGAAGCCCCCTGATGAACTTTAAAAAAATATATTTTATTGGAGGTATTTTCAAATATATACATAACAGAAATGAGCAAACTACAGCAAATCATGCACAATTGGCACTATTCCCCCCGTACCCACCCCTCCAAAACCCAAGTAAAACACAAAGGAACACCCCCATCCCCCACTGACGTGTTAATATCTATTAAATAAGTCAATGAACAGCCTCTACCTTGTGGAGAACCCCTCTCCTCTGCCCCTCTCAGATTAGATTGGATGTTTATTGTCACATGTACTGAGGTATAGTGAAAGGAATTCTTCTGTGTACAGTCCAGACAGATCATTCCATACATTAAAAAAACATAGGGCATACATAAATACACAATGTAAATACATAGACACAGGCATCGGGTGAAGCATATTGAATGTGGTACTACTCAGTAAAAAGGGGTGTGAAGTGATCAGATCAGTCCATAAGAGGATTATTTAAGAGTCTGGTAACAGCGGGGAAGAAGCTGTTTTTGAATCTGTTACTGCATATTCTCAGACTTTTGTATCTCCTGCCTGATGGAAGAAGCTGGAAAAGTGAATAAGCCGGGTGGGAGGGGTCTTTGATTATGCTGCCCGCTTTCCCAAGGCAGCGGGAGGTGTGGACAGAGTCAATGGATTGGAGGTGGGTTTGTGTGATGGACTGGGCTGTGTTCACGACTCTGAAGTTTTACAGTAAGAAGTCTTACAACACCAGGCTAAAGTCCAACAGGTTTGTTTCAAACACTAGCTTTCGGAGCACTGCTCCTTCCTCAGGATTCACCCGAGGAAGGAGCAGTGCTCCGAAAGCTAGTGTTTGAAACAAACCTGTTGGACTTTAACCTGGTGTTGTAAGACTTTTTACTGTGCTCACCCCAGTCCAACGCCAGCAACCCCACATCTGAAGTTTTACGGTCTTGGGCTGAGCAGTTGCCATACCAGGCTATGATGCAGCCAGATAGAATGCTTTCTGTGGTGCATCTGTAAAAGTTTGTTAGTTTCCTGAGAAAGTATAGGCACTGTTGTGCTTTCTTGGTTGTAGCACCGACGTGGGTGGACCAGGACAGATTGTTGGTGATGCACACCTAGGAATTTGAAGCGGTCAACCATCTTCACCTCTGTACCATTGATGCAGACAGTGGTGTGGAGAGTACTTTGCTTCCTGAAGTCAATGACCAGCTCATTAGTTTTACTGATGTTGAGGGAGAGATTGTGGTCATTACACCACTCCACTAGGTTCTCCATCTTCCTCCTGCACTCCGACTTATTCTCGTTAGAGATCGGACCACTATGGTCATGTCATCAGCAAACTTGAAGAAGGAGTTGGAGCCAAATTTTGCCACACAGTCCTGTGTGTATAGCGAGTGTAGTAGGGGGCTGAGTGTGCAGCCTTGTGGCACCCTGGTATCGAGGACTATTGTGGAGGTTATTGTTGTTTATCCTTACCGATTGTGGTCTATGAGTCAAGGATGTCGAGGATCCAGTTGCAGAGGGAGGAGCCAAGTCCTAGGTTTTGGAGCTTTGATACTGGTTTTGATGGGATTATGGTGCTGAAGGCGGAGCTGTAGTCAATGAATAGGAGTCTGATGTAGGGGTCCTTGTTGTCGAGATAGCAAACATATGGCAAACTTGATTTTTTTGTAGGTGGAGGAACTCTGCCAAGTCGCTCACTCATGCCCCCTCTTCCAGCAGCTCAGAGTCCCACCAGCACAGCAAGATCCATTAATCTTCGGCAGCAAGTACCTCTTCAAGCTCCAAATTACACAAACTTAGCTCCCGAACTTGGTCATGAAAATACTCCATCTCCCAACCGCTCCCACCCCGGAAACCTCGCATCCAGCCCCACCAGAACAAACCGATGGTTTCCACAAATCGGTGCCCACAGGGACATGCGTTCCATCCTACAGTTCGGCCGACATTGATCCCATACCCTCAACGCTGATAGCACCACCGAGCTCGTGGAGTACCTGGCCAGCAAGAATGGAGCTGCCAATAATAGCACCCTCAGACTGGTCCCTTTAGCTTCCTTCAACCATCCCCACACTGGCTTCTCCTCCACCGCCCACTTCCGCACCATAGCTATGTTCGCCTCCCAATAATAATTCTGCCGATTAGCCAGTCTCCCCGCCTATCCCTTTCCAGAAACACCCTCCTGGTCCAGGGAAGCTTACACGCCCACGCGGACCCCAGTATCATCTTATTCACCCTACAAATGACTTGGGCACGAAAAATCAGAAGATTCAGAAACACTAACAAAACCTTCGGAAGCACCCTCATGTTTACTGTCTGGACCTTCCCAGCCAGCGTCAAAGGCAACACACCCCACCTCCTAAAGTCCTCCATCATTCCCTCCACCAGTTTTGCCAGATGCAACTTGTGCAGCTGGGCCCAGCTCTGTGCCACATGTATCCCAAGATACCGAAGGCCCACCCCTATCAATTGAAATGGCAACCTTCTTAAACTCTCCTCCCCCTCCCCAGGCATAGATCGGAATATTCATTTTTGCCCAGATTGAGCTTATACCCCAAAAAAGGACCAGCTCCCCCAAGATTGCCATAATCGTCAAAACTTCAACCAGGTTCGCAACATCCAACAAGAGGTCATCCACATATAAAGAGATTATGATCCACATATAAAGAGATTGTGGTCCACACCTGCCCCCCCCCCCCCCCCCCACCCCCCATGCCCCACTACCCCTTTGATGCCCCAAATGCCAAAATACACCTAATTGACACTATTGGTCCGCACACTCGCCTTAGGAGCCCTATACAACAATCTCACCCAGTCGACAAACCCCCGTTCAAACTGAACTGCCCCAGCACCTCAATTCAGTGCAGCTACGCCACACGGGCAAAGGCCTTCTCCGCATCCATAGACATACCCACCTCCCGGCCCGTCGAGGATATTATCACAATTCAATAAACTCCAAACATTAACCGATAGCTGCCACCCCTTCACGAACCCTGCCTGGTCCTCTGTCACACAATTCTCTATTCCCAACACCATCGCCAATAGATTTGCAGCCACATTTAACAATGATATCAGGTGGTACAGCCATCATTCTTTAAAATGAGCGAGATAGACGCCTGACACACTGTGTGTACCCTCATCAGCCAATAACCCCACATCCAACCTCCATTGCAGCCCCGCGAACGCGCCCCCTCTAGCCGCAAGTCCACCCAATATGGCGCATGGTCAGACAGATCGCCGAATACTCGGTCCCAACCACTCCCGCCAGCAATGCCTTGTCCAGGACAAGAAAACTCAGTCCGAGAGTACATCTTGTGAACACGTCTCCATTTGTTCCATAAATCCCAACAACTCCTTTGCCATTGTCGACACCCTCATAGATCTGGGGCACGACCTGTCCAACCTATGATCCAGCACTGTATTAAAATCCCCTCCACCCAGCCCACTTGATCAGCTAGAGCATGTCCAAGGTCGATCTTTGCCAGGACTCGCCTTAAACTCCACATCGTTCCAACTTGGGGCATATAGGTTGACCAGCACCACGGAAGCTCCATCCAACCTCCCGCTCACCACCACAAACCTACACCCCCCCCCCCCCACCCCCCAGGGTCCGCCACCATGCTCCACACCACAAAGGACACCCCCTCTTTTTCACCAACACAGCCACCTCCCTCGTCTTCATATTCCATCCCCAAATGAAACCTGTCCACCCATCCCTTCCTCAGCCTCATCTGATCCACCATCTTCAAATTAGTCTCTTGCACAAACACAACGTTAGCCTTCAAACTCCTCAAATGCACAAACACGCGCAACCTCTTAACCTCCTCATTTAATCCCCAGATATTCCATGAATCAGCCGGGTCAGGGGGCTCCCGGCCCCCCCCATCTTCCAGTCTGCCATATCTCTGCTTTAACCAGCTCCCTCAGGCCTCCTCAGCATGTCCGCCACCATCACCCCTGAAGCAAGTGCTCCACCAACTCCATTCACACCAGCAACCCACCCCTCCCTCTCCCCCCATCCACCTACCCAACCGAGAAAGAGAAACATCACCCCCACCCACAACAGATCTATCCCCTACTTCACTCCCATTAACTAGCCCATCCACTAGCGTGGTGGCCCCCACTTGAGGCAACTGCCTTCCCCAAACCTCCCCTTAACCCCTTGCACCCGCTCCTCCACATTCCCACCTATACCCACAACACCAATAGCCCACATGATATAAAACACAGATGAAAGCACCAACACTTTTGGTATATCCCCAAGTCCAATGTCTTGCAAAAACCTGCGTGTTCCGGCGTGTTCATGTAGAACTCCTGGCTCGGATTTGCGACCCATAACTAGACTGGATACAGCACCCCAAACTTCACTCCTTCCTTGAACAGGACCACTTTGACCCTGTTGAATCCAGCCTGGTGCTTCGCCAGCTCTGCACCCAGATCCTGGTAAATCCAAACCACATTCCCTTCCTCGTCTCCTTTGTCCACCGCAGAATCTCCTCCTTGTCCAGATATCCGTGCAATTGTACCATACGTTCACAAGATATAGAATTAGGCCATTCGGCCCATCGGGTGTGCTCCGCCATTCTATCATAGCTGATATGTTCCTCATCTGCTACCTACAATGTTACAGACCAAGGGCTGTATTGCGAAATCAGCCAGAGCATCTCCTCCCTAGAACACATGACTAGGAGCCGTAGTAGGCAATTTAGCCTTCCAAGCCTAAACACCCTCAATGTTATCATGGCTGATCCCATCCTGGCCTCAACTCACCGTCCTGCCTGTTCTCCATAACCCTCCATAACCCTTCAACCCATTACCAATTAAAAATCTGTAACTCCTCCTTAAATTTACTCACATTCCCTGCATTCTGGGGTAGCGAATTCCAGATTCACAACCCTTTGGGAGAAATAGTTTCTCCTCAAATCTGTTTTAAATTTGCTACCTCTTATTCTAAGATTATGACTGCCCCACAAGAGGAAGCACAGCTCCATGTCTACTTTAGCCACACCTTTTAGCATCTTGTGAACCTCAATTAGATCTCCCTTCATTCTTCGAGAGTATAGGCCTAAACTGTTCAATCTCTCCTCATATCACAAACCATTCATCTCTGGAATCAATCTAGTGAATATCCTCTGAACTGCCTCCAATGCCACTACATCTTTCCTCAAATAAGGGGACCAAAACAGACAATACTCCAGGTGTAGTCTTACCAATGCCTTGTATAGTTGCAACAACACTTCCTTACCTTCATACTCAATTCCTTTTGCTCTAAATGCCAACATTCCATTTGCTTTCTGTCATGTGAGAGTACCTTTAAGAAATGGGTGTTTATTAAATAGCTGTAGTGGATGTACCTTTAAGAAATGAGTATTTATCGAATAGCTGCAGTGATGTCAGAGTGTGGGTGGAGCTGGGTTGGCCGTCTTTCACTTTGAACAAAAGCTGGTGTGTCTGTGGGTTTTTAGTTTCGTTTTGAGAGCTGGATAGCTGCAGGAAAAGCAAGCAGCTGTACAAGGATCTCTGCAATCTAAAGACTGTCTCCAGACCATTTGGATGATTTCAAAGTGATAACTGCTCTCAGTAGAGAATTTAAACCTGATCTGTGTTAAAGAGAGTCTTTTGTCTTATGGATGTTGAGAGGAAAGATTAAGGGTTACTTATAGAATATTGTATCTGTGGCGATGATTGGTGTTGATAGTTGTTAGGATGTTTACTGTGGGTTTATAAAGTGTTAACTGGTTTCATAAATAAACATTGTTTTAATTTAAAAGTACTTTAACTCCCTGTTGCACCACACCTGTAAAGTAGGCCCGTGCTCCCCATAACCACAATTTATTAAAAGTTGAACTTCAGTGAACTTCATGATGCACTTTGGGGTTCTCTAAACCCTAGCCCTTAACATTTCCTTATTATCTGCTGCACCTGCATGCTCGTTTTCTGTGACTCATGCACGAGGACCCCCTCTGCATCGGAGCACCCAGAAGTCTCTGCCCATGTAGATAATAAGTTACCTTTCCATTTTTTTGACCAAAATGCATGACCTCACACTTACCCACGTTAAACTCCCATCAGCCACATTTTGGCCCATTCACCTAACCTATCTATATCCATTTGTAAGATTCCTCATTGCAACTTACTGTCCCAACTATTTTCTGTACCAGCATTACCTCCCCACCCCAGCTTCCCAAGCATGTTTGCAACATACCTCATGGCCTTTGTTCCCTCACTGCCTTTGGCCAACCCCACAATCTGGAGATTCTGCCTCCTTGAATGATTCTCCAAAATGTCCACTTTTTCCCTCAGTTTCCTTTGGCCCTCCGCCACCAGCGTAATCTCAGTCTCCCAACAAGGCCAGCCGACCCTCATGGTCTGCCACCGACTCTTCCACTTTTTGAAGCGACGCAATATGTGCCTCTAACCTCTGCACCCACTCTCTCGGGTCAGCCACCTTAGCCAGGTCTTCCGCAGCCTCCTGCCTTTGCTGCCTGAACTTGATCGGCGAAAACTCCACCAACTGTTGAGCGGACAATGATGCCACAGAGCTCTCCGCCATCTTTCCGTCAGTCGCACTCCTCAAACTCTTGGTCTGACTGTTGCCCCTCTATAGTTGCACTCCTTGTTTGATAGGCTGAGACATTCCCACCCCAGAGAATCCTTAGCTCTGTCTGCTCCTGTTTCTTCAGCAAACACCCCCGTGAACAAAGAATCATTTCAGGGATGTTACCTAGGCTGGAATTTATTTATCCACCCTAATAACCCTCGGGAAGGTGGTGGCAAGCTACTTCTTGAATCACTGCAGTCAGAGTTAGGGAATTTCTCTTCAACTTAGTCCCAAATAATCAATCCCTTATCCTGAAATTGTGCCCCCATGTTTTGTGTTCCCCAACCAGGAGAAACATCCTTGTGTCTACCAAGTCACACCCTCCTTCAGAATCTTACATATTTCAATGAGATTACTTCATCCTTCTTTTAAACTGCAGGGAACACAAGTCCAATTTACTCAGCCCCTCATCTTAGGACAACACTCCCATCCCAGGAGCCAACCTAGCACACCTTCCCGATACCACCTCTAATGTCACTTTCTGACCCACAGACCGCAACCAGTAAGGATAAACAACAACATCTCCTTCACCATACTCCTCAATACCAGGGCCCACAAGGCTGCGTGCGTGGCCCTCCTCTGTACTCCCTGCACGGTGGCACAGTGGTTAGCACTGCTGCCTCAACACCAGGGACGCAGGTTCAATTCCGGCCTTGGGTGACTGTGGAGTTTGCACTTCCTCTCCGTGGGTTTACTCCCGGCGTTCCGGTTTTCTCCCACAGTCCAAAGATGTGCAGGTTAGGTGGGATTATGGGTATAGGGCAGATGTGGGCCTAGGTAGGGTTCTCGTTCAGAGGGTCGGTGTAGACATGATAGGCTGAATGGCCTCCTTCTGCACTGTAGGGATTCTATGGTTCTATACACACACATGACTGTGGGGCGAAATGTGGCTCCAACTCCAACTACAAGTTTGCTGATGACACGGCCATAGAAAAAAATGAACATCGCTTATTGTCACGAGTAGGCTTCAATGAAGTTACTGTGAAAAGCCCCTAGACGCCACATTCCGGCGCCTGTTCGGGGAGGCTGGTACGGGAATCGAACCGTGCTGCGGGCCTGCCTTGGTCTGCTTTAAAAGCCAGCGATTTAGCCCAGTGTGCTAAACCAGCCCCATAGTGGGTCAGATCTCAAACTACGATGAGTCAGAGTACAGGAGGGAGATAGAGACCTTACTGGTATGGTACAATGACAATAATCTCTCCCTCAATGTCAACAAAACAAAAGGAGCGGGTCATCGACTTCAAGAAGCAAAGTGTTGTGCATGCCCCTATCTGTACCAATGGTGCTGAAAGGGAGATGGTTGACAGCTTCAAATCCCCAGAATAAACATCAACAATCTGTCCTGGTCCATCCACGTCGATGCTATGACCAAGAAGGCATAACAGCGCCTATACCTCCTCAGGAAATTCGGCATGTCCACAACTCTTACCAATTTTTATAGATGGACCATAGAAAGCCCGTCTGGCTACATCACAGCTTGATATGGCAACTGCCCGGCCGAAGATCGTAAGAAACTACAGAGTCGTGAACACAGCCCAGTCTATCAGAAGAACCTGCCTCCCACCCATTGACTCTCTACACCTCCCACTGCCTTGGGAAAGCGGGAAGCAGAATCAAAGGCCCCCTCCCACCAGAGTTATTCACTCTATCAACCTCCCATCGGACAGGAGATACAAAAGTCTGAGTACACGCCCCAATAGATTCAAAAACAGCTTCTTACCCTGCTGTTACCAGACTCCTGAATGACCCTCTTAAGAACTGGACTGATCTTTCAACGCATCTTGTCTTCAGTTGAGACATTTTTTAAACATTGCACTTTGGGAGTTTTCCCCACCTTGAAACTGGCCACTTTTACCTGAAGATAAAGCAGGAACCTGATCGTGTAGTAACAACGCTGAAATCTAGAAGCCAAAACGGAGTGGGCAATCATTTTACAGCAGATATGGATAACACAATAGCTGTGTCCCTGAAGAGGACTTTCCTGGCTTTTATTGGTGTCCCCAAAACCAGAAGAACGTGTTTCTTAGTACCAGGAAATGGAAGTGTGCTCAGTAGCCTGTCAATTGCTAAAACTATGAGAGGGTACTCATCATCGACTCTTCCTGTCCCCAATGGCAAAAATAAAATTCCTGGGTCTTCAATTAACACCTCCCTGCACTCAATCCAATTTGACAAAAAAAATATTCAATTATGAACTAGACTGCTGCAGGAAATTTGAAAACAGCAAATTCAGCAGAATAAACTGATTACTTCAGCGAGCAGCAGAATCAGAGGTCAAATTCCTCTTCCTTCAATGTTCCCAACTCAATTCCCACAGTTTTTAATTGAAAAATTGATTAATATACCCCTTCCAAGTTGGTCTGCAGTCTGCAAACGCCCTAGGATACATGTTAAAAGATGCTACACGGATGTAAGTCATGGTTTTTACTCTCCTAGGTTATGTTCTGCAAGACAGATTTTTAAAAAATTAGTTCTTGGGATGTGATCATCGCTGGTAATAAAGGTCAGCAACATTTCTCATCCCCGACTGCCCTTCCTCAGTAGCTGACTAGACAAGTCCAGAGGGCCGTTAAGATTCAACCAGTTGTGGATATAGACTCATTAAGGATATCTCCACCAGAAGAATTTTAAAAAATCTGGTAATTTCACTGACAATCATCCAGATTTATTAATTAATTGAGTATTAATTGAGTTTAAGTTCCCCAGCTGCTGTGGTGGGATCTGAACTTAGGAATCCACAGCATTAGTATGGGTCTCTAGATTACTAAACCAGCAGCATAACCATTATTCTACCATTCGGCTACTGCGTTTGGCCGTCAAAAGGTTTTGCCCCGATTGACGCTTTCAACAAAAATCAAAAATGAAAGCTCTGACCTCTTGCAAAGTTTTATTTCCAAAAAACACTAAAGCCCCAAGATGAATTGTTGTTCAAATTCTACCACTGCAGCTGGGGCATTGAATTTCAATCAATTAAAGAAATCTTGAGCAAGATTTCTTTAAAAAGGGCAAACCTACAGTTGGATTCATGCTAGACAAAGGTGTTCTGTATGTATGGGGGTTTGGTGAGCCCTTCTATTGTGCTTAGAGGGGGCAACAGCACGAAAAGTAAACAAGCTGAGAGAAGTATAAAATTGCAGTTTAATAACCAACAGCATCTTTAGGGTAGGAGGTTTTTGAGTGTAGCTGTATGCATTAGCAGTTGGAGCTAGGTCGTGAGAGAACGCAGCTCTTGAAATAGAAAGGCCATACAATGAAGTATGATGCACCAGGGAGAAAGCTCAAGGGGAACTAAAGGACAGCTGGTTCTAGAAACCAGGGAATGGAAAAGAAGCTTCAGGAATATTGAAGTAAAAAGGATCAAAGAGGAACTGTCTTTGGAGCACGATACTGTTTCATGGAAGTCAAAGTCAGACCTGGGAAGGGAAGAGCTGATGATGTTGGCTACAGACAAGCCACATAAGCAATTGTAAGGTTTAGTGTCCTTATTTAAAGTGTTCGAAGCAATAATATTCTGTTGGGGACTGAGTACCTGTGTTTGTGCAGAATTTTGGATACATGTTGCAGCTCAAGATAAAGGAAGCCTGGAAGGAGAGGTGGAAAAACTGGTGCTGGATTCCTTGGTAAAAAGTGGAGCGGAAACATTGTTTGAAGGGTAGTGGGAAACCTGGGGCGGATTTTTAATGCAAACAGCTTATGGAAAGCATTTTTTTTTTTTAAAGAAGATTTTAAATAGTGTAATTTTGAGAATGGAGTTTGGAAACATTCATGTGACACACATCTGGGGAGATTTTGAGAAGAAATCCATGAAGACCAATTGGGTGGCATTGGATATTTGGTTTCAGAGTGGGGTGTTAGCTTTGAAAATTTGTGGAGCTAAGGGAGAGTGTAAAGGATAGTGCATTATAATCAAACTTTTCACGTTAATATTTTGTTTTGTCGCTAAAAGACAATTGGTAGCCCTGTGATTCTGTTCCTTCCCGTTTTCTTTTTTAAAAAAGTAAAAGTTGTGATCTATGAGTCAGGGTTTCATTTTAGAATCTTCCCATACAGTAGTAAGACCGACTGGGATCAGAACATTGAAGAGAAAATGCTGGAAATACTCAACAGGTCAGGCAATATCAATGGAAAGAGGGAAGCAGAGTTAACGTTTCAGGTCAATGAACCAGTTCAGATCAAAGGCCATCAAGCTGAAATGTTAATTGTTCCTCTCCACAGTTTCTGCCTGACCAGAGTGCTTCCATCATTTTCTGTTTTTATTTCTGATTCCCAGCATTTAGCAGTATTTTCCCCACGTGGCAAGCCACTCAGCAATGTCAAACCACTACGGAAAGTCTCATGGGTACAGAACCAAACAGACCGCCCAGCATCGAAGTAGGCACCATAGCATGTGACCAGCTTAGTCAATCCTGCAAAGCCCTCGTTACATCTGGACTCTTGTGCCAAAATTAGAACAGCTGTTCGACTGACCAGCTTGCCAGTCATGCTCTCAGAGTCATACCTTACAGCCAAAGTTTCAGATTCCTCCAACACAAACTCTGGGTATGTCCTGTTCTACTGGGAAACATAAGCACAAAATTCTCCTGTCGCCCTTAGCTGAAACGCAAGGGCGTACAAGGGTGCATAATATACTCTGGGTGGAGGACTTCAATGTCAGTCACCAGGAATGGCTTTGTAGCACCACTATAGACTGAACTGGCCGTGTTCCGAAGGAGGTATCTGCCAGACTGGGTCTGCAGTGAGAACACCAACTACTTGACCGTACTTCACTAATTTATCAAAGATGCATCTACTCCTCAAGAACCAGGCCCAATTACTGATCTTCACCAACTTCAATGACCATCCCTCCATTTAAAGAAGTAGGAATGATCACTGACGATTGCAATGTTCATTACCATTCACAACTCCTCAGACACTGGAGCAATCAACATCCAAATGCAGCAACGCCCTGAGAATAACCAGGGCTTGGACTTGTAAGTGGCAAGTGGCAAGGTAAAATGCCAAGCAGTGACCATCTCCAATGAGAGAATCTAATCATGTTTCTTTGACATTCAATGGCATTACCATCAGTGAATCCTCTATCAACACACAGGGACGGAGTGGGGGTGGACATTTCACCCAGAAACTTAACTGAACCAGTCACGCAAATGCTGTGACTTCAAGCAAGTCAGAGCTTCTGTGGCGTTTGACACGTCCCAGTTCCCCAAAGCCTATCCACCTACAAGGCAGAGTCAGGAGTGTGATAGAATATGTCCCATATGAATGCCCCAATAACAAAACCCATAATATCCAGGATAAACCAGGCTGCTAGAATAGCATCTTATATTAAACATATCACTAACTCCACCACTGGCACAGTGGTCACAGCATCTACAAGATGCACTGCAGCAACTCAGCAAGGCTCCTTCAGCAACAATTTCCAAACCCACAGCCACTAGAAGAACAAGGGCAGCAGATGCATGGGAGTTTTCCCTGTAGGTTCCCCTCCTAGGCTGAAGAGGTTCGTGGCAGTGACCCGCCACCATCTGCAAGGGGCATTAGAGATGGGAATGAAGTGCTGGCCTTGCCCAGCAACCACCCCACACCCCTCAACAAATAACTCAAATTGGGCTGATTTCTGAAGTCAGCACAATTCCATGTCTCAAGAATACATCATCTATACCAATTCCCCCAGCTATTGGTGAAGAATCAACCCTCAATGTGGAAATAGTTTCCAATACAATTTAGTTATGCTGAAACTGAATTTAAAAAAACAAAGTTACATTTTTTTTGCTATTTCCCTGCCACCACCTTGAGCAAAGCAACATCCTAAATCTGTGTTGCTATTATGGTGATTGATTGGCTATTCAAGGAAGGGGAAACTTAATCCATAACAATCTCAAACATTTCATGATATGATGGCTCCCAATTGTAACAGCTGAAGATTCCTGATGCTGTGCTCTACTAAATCTTGAGCTGGAAGCTTACACTGACATCAAGACGCCTTTTGCTCAAATATCAAAGCATTAGCAACCCTTTATCTGCTGTGGAGGCCCTTGGAGCAATCTTCCTCCCACTCTCCACCACTTCCTCGCACAACAGGTTTGTCAAGGAACAGCACAGAAGCTGCCTGCATTTTACAAAATCCAAAACAGCTTTGAATGGTTCACCAGAGTAAATCATATTCACGGAGCTAAAAAATTGCACTTGTGCATTTCCCATTGCTGAGCAAGAGAAATTTATCGTTCGAAGTCAGATTCAGTGATTTCTGTAGAACCAACAGTCGTCTTGCAACTGTGCCCGTTTCCATAGACTGCCTTGCAGTCTGCCTTCCACAAAGAAAATAAACTCAGTATTTTAGTAAGGTGTTTGTGCAGTGCGGGGGGGAGGGATCGCAACGCCAGGAACTGATCATCTCAGGAGATTCTACAGCAGATACAAAAGTGGAGATTTGGTGACCACAAATTCAAACAACGGATTATAGACAGGACATGCCACCAGTTAACTTGACCTTTACTGGGGTGGATGAAAATCGTACCCTGTATCAATGGGATAAAAGATCTGGTCTGCTCTTGGGGAATGAAAAGTGACACGGAACCCAAGAGACCCCCCCACCTAAAATCACTCCTACAGCACAACCAGAGGTGACAAATGGGTAGGTAACAAACATTTCCAACAGGACAGCCTGGGCTGGATTCTCCGCACCCCGACGCCGAAATAGTGTTCGGCGATGGGGCGGAGAATCCGTTTTGGCACACGAAATTGGGACCGGCGCCGGTTTCGCAATTCTCCGCCCACCGAAAATTGGCGTACTCCTGAGTATATCGCGCCAAGTATCCACCGCCTCAGGCCATTGCCTGAGGCCTGCCTCGCGATACTCCGTCCCCGACCGGCCATGTTCCCGACGGTGTGGTTCTAACATGGTCCCACCGTCCGTGATCCTCGCATGGCGACTGCGGACTCAGTCTGGGGCCGCCACAATTGGGGGGAGGGTCGATTTCCAGGCCCCGGGGGGGGGGGGGGGGGGTTATTCGGGGCTGGGGGCAATGTGTGCAGGCGGTCCGGGGCGCACGAGCGGCCGATACAGTCCGTGGGCTGAGTCCGCCATGGAGCACAGCTCAGCCGCTGGGGGCCGCTGATGTGCGGATGCGTGGCTTCTGACCCGGAAGTGCGGGGGGGGGGGGGGGGCGTATCGACAGCTAGAGCTGCGAACTCTACGACAGCTACCTGCTAGCCCCCAGCAAAACAGGGAATTTGTGGCCTTGTGACGCCAGTTTTCTTGGCGGAAAAGAACAGTTTCCTGATGGCATGGGGACATTTTATTTCACCGGCTTTCAATATCACCATCGTCAACTTCCCCAATATCAATATCTTGGTGGTCACTATGACCAGAAACTGAACTCGATCGACCACATCAACAGCATTGCTGTCAGAGCAGGGTAGAATCTGGCTATGCTGCCTTATGGCAAACCTCCTACCCCACCACAGCCTGCTCAACACCCACAAAGTTCAGGAATGTGATGGTACACTCATTGTTCACCTGGATGGCTGCAGCCATAAATAACAATGCTCGGAAGGTTCAACTCTATAGAATAGTTCCATTCGATTTCTACTCCTGACGTTTGAGTGGATACCCAAATCACTCTTTCCTCCCCACTCGCGTTGCAGTGGATACCCAACTGGAGGCCTCCCGCTGTTAAGAGTGGATACTCAACCCTGCACCACCAACACACTGAGGCTGCAGAATATACTAAACTGCAAGATTTAGTGCAGCAATTCACCAAGATTACAATTATCAAGCTTTCCCTCATTGAATGTCCTTCCAGTATTTAGAGGCCACTCACCAGGGCTGTCTAGAGTGGGTGGTAGCACAGTGGTTAGCACTGTCGCTTCACAGCTCCAGGGTCCCAGGTTCGATTCCAAGCTTGGGTCACTGTCTGTCGGAGTCTGCACGTTCTCCCAGTGTCTGCATGGGTTTCCTACCACAGGCCAAAGACGTGCAAGTTAGGTCAATTGGCCATGCTGAATTGCCCTTAGTGCCAAAAGGGGTTCGGTGGGGTTACGGGTATGGGGCGGTGGTGTGGGCTTAAGTGGGGTGTTCTTTCCAAGGGCTGATGCAAATACAATGGGCCGAATGGCCTCCTTCTGCACTGTAAATTCCATGTCCATCAGCTGAGCCAAAGACCAACACTTCAGGCTATATTGAACCACTTTACAACAGCAAGCATCAGTGTCTAGAATACTGACCACTAAAGGGAACTGGTTTTACTCCGGATGATGTTTTTGAAAAATATTCTTAAAACATTTTAGACTCAAAAAATACAAAACTAAAAAATTACAAACAAGAGCAAACCAAATAATAAGAACAATAACCTAGTAAATCCAACCCCCACTCCCTCCTCCCCCCAACAGCTAACAGTGACCAATTCCTTAAGTGCAACATGAATGGCTGCCATCTATGGTAGAACCCTTCAATTGACCCCCTACGATATATTTGATCTTCTTGTGGTGCCAAAAAAACTTACGTCACCTAGCCATACCGAGGCACTAGTTGGCGTCACCCATCTCCAACTCTGAGCAACCAGCGAGGTAAATGCCAGGGTATTCGCCCCTGCACCTGTCTGCAACTCCAGCGGATTTGATACCCCAAATATAGCCACTAAAGGACAGGGCACCAGCTCAATATTCGGGATTGCCAATATGGTGTGTCCGTACAGGTTCCAAATGCCCCTCCCCCACTTCTCTCCCGTTCACTAGCCAACTTGTGTTTGCTAGCGAGATGGCCCCTGCCAAGCCCCCTACCCCACAGAACAAACCAACACAATGGTCTCCCCACAATCTTCTAACTCCCATAACAGGAATCCCTCAAACCCAAAAGAAACATATTCCAACCAATCATTCCACAGCCCCAAATTATCCCTTTGCAAACAGAACTTGAGAAAAAACCCATAAGAAAAAATGAAAAAAAAAAGATTAACACAACCATAGTCCAAACTAATTTCAGTCCCAGTCCTTCAGCTTTCACAAAAGCCTTCATCTCACAGTAGAAGTCTTTGGAGTTATGTGTAACACTCAGCTTTGCCAGGTAGACCACCCCAAACCTCACATCGCTTTTGTACAACGCCGCCTTCACCCGACCAAAGGCCACCCACCTTCTCGCCAGCTCCGCCGTGAGATCCTGGTATAAACGATTACCATCTCTTTCCCACCTCTGCTCTCGGTTCAGTTTCACCCATCTCAGCACCTCAGATAGCTCTGAAAGCAGACGATCACCGCTCTTGGTGACTCATTCACCTTTGGTTTCAGCCGGAGCGACCGGTGAGCCCTGTCCAGCTCGTCGTCCTCCACCATCAACTTGGCGAACATCTCCACCGAGTACTCAGTTGGTCTGCGGCCCATCTTCAGTCCCGTGATCCTTAGATTCTGCCTTTGAGACCGGTTCTCCAGGTCCTCCATCTTGGCTCTCAGCTCTTAGTTACCCTCCACCACTCTCCGCAGCTCCTCACCCAGTGAGGTGAACTGGTCGCTGTGCTGCGAAAATCACCCACTTCACCTCCCGCACCGCCATCAACTTTGCTAGGGCATCCTTCATCTGGGCAAGTCTCATTTCCCACTCCTTGAGCAAGGTCATCATCTCGTTGCAATGCTTGTCAAAGTGCTTGGAAAACAGCGACTCAAACCCCTCCGTCATCACCTCGGCCAGCTTATCCACCATGATGGACACGGCCCCACTCAGCGAGCCTGCTCCCGCCATCATTCCTCCTGCTGAACTCACCAAACCCGCCGGCAGACTTTTGTTTGCCCCTATTTTCCTCGGATTTTGACATCCCTTGGTTGCCTTAGCCTTTCCAACAAATAATCATGCAAAATTCTCCCCAAAAACTGGATGCGAAGGGCCAAAAAACAAAAGCTCTAGCAGGAGCCAACCAACGTGCGACCTCCACCTACAGGTTGCCACCAGAAGTCCCACTTGTGGCATAGTTGTAACACGGATATTTATTTTACACAGGTCCACAGTTGTTGTCCCTCAGAGGTAGCACATGGGAAGAGTCAGACCACACCCTCCCTTTTCTCAGTGTCCACCCTCTTCCTGCCCTCCCCGGCAGCAAGTTTAAACATTACAACCATAACCATAACTACATTTCAGATGTACTGTACTTCAATAGTTTGCATTGGAATGTCCTGAGGTCATGAAAGGCACTATATAAATGCATGTTTTTTTTTCCAGCAACACTGGGTAGAGCCAGAAGGATGAGGAAAACCATTGCTGCGATTCTTGCAATCTGACATCAAATGTATATCAGAAAGCCTTTGAAATAGCACACATGGTCTAGTCTAATTTAGCACTAAAACAAGTCTCCCAAATGTGCCAAAAGGTAGAGCACACAACTGTTCAAAACACTTACTGCAAAAAGCATTTAAACTGTGAAGGTCTGAAACTCTCTATGTTGATGACTTGCGGATATTTCTCTGTATCCTGTTTCAACTGTTTGCCAGAAATGCGCTCAAAAAACTCTGGGACCCTTGCAAGCAGCACCGCTTTGTGAGCTCTGAACACAGCTGCACCCACGTGGAATGTGACATCCGTCTGACTTCCGTCTATAAGAATCCTACAAAAGAAAAAGGTAGAACAGATCACTTCATTCAATCAAGGCTTTTTGTTACAACAGCAATTACCGACTGGGCTCGATTTCTCGAAGAGCGCATTAGTTTCTTTTTTTTTTTTTAAATCAAAGCTGAATTATTCCCTTTGCAATGAGGGAGAATTGCAAAGTATGAAAGGCAGTGATAGTACTCAAAAAAGCTGCTGACACCAGAGTAATCAGATTGATTTGGAAACAAGTGTTTGAATATTCCTGAAAATTGGCTTTGACAACATGCTTCTTTTCAACCCAGTCTTCATTAAATTCATTAAAGACTTAGAGAGAACAGCTAGTTATTAGTTACCAGCCCCTCTCCCATCTTAAACCATTACTTCTGATGTGAAGGACTAGTACAACAAGTTATTTTTTATCTCAATATCTCAGGAACAGCAGAGAATGACTAAAATATTAATCGT